>NC_065587.1:5476071-6125000 GCF_024542745.1 Macaca thibetana thibetana | reverse complement strand
ACAGAGGTATTTTGGTGTGTGATTGCTATGGCCTTTGTGCAAGGTTGTGGTTTTACAGAGCCTTTTGTGGTCATTTTTGTTATCAGGCATTTTTATATAAGAAGCCTCTCTTCATGGCCTTTCCTGGCTCCATTTCTCAGGAGTTTTCTTTGTTTGTTTTTTCTTTTTGTTTTTGTTTTTGTTTTGAGACAGAGTTTTACTCTTGCCGCCCAGGCTGGAGTGCAGTGGCTCAGTCTGGGCTTACTGCAACCTCTGCCTCCGGGTTCAAGCGATTCTCTTGCCTCAGCCTCCTATCTGGGATTACAGGTGCACACCACTATGCCCAGCTAATTTTTTTGTATTTTTAGTACAGACGAGGTTTCACCATGTTGACTAGGCTGGTCTCGAACCCCTGACCTCAAGTGATCCACCCATCTTGGTCTCCCAAAGTGCACCCAGCCTGTCAGGGGTTTTTTTTTTTTTTTTTTTTTTTTTTTTTTTTAGACGGAGTCTCGCTCTGTCGCCCAGGCTGGAGTGCAGTGGCCAGATCTCAGCTCACTGCAAGCTCTGCCTCCCAGGTTCACGCCATTCTCCTGGCTCAGCCTCCCGAGTAGCTGGGACTACAGGCGCCCGCCACCTTGCCCGGCTAGTTTTTTGTATTTTTTTTTAGTAGAGACGGGGTTTCACCGTGTTAGCCAGGATGGTCTCAATCTCCTGACCTCGTGATCTGCCCGTCTCGGCCTCCCAAAGTGCTGGGATTACAGGCTTGAGCCACCGCGCCCGGCCTACGCCTGTCAGGGTTTTTTAAACACAAGTGATTCCATTTTGATTCTGACAACTTTTTTTTTTTTTTTTTTTTTGAGACAGAGTCCCTCTCTGTTGCCCAGGCTGGAGTGCAATGGCACAGTCTCGGCTCACTAAAACCTCCGCCTCCCAGGCTTAAGCAATTTTCCTGCCTCAGCCTCCCGAGTAGCTGGATTACAGGCACATACCACCACACCTGGCTAATTTTTGTATTTTTAATAGAGATGGGGTTTCACCATGTTAGCCAGGCTGGTCTCAAACTCCTGACCTCAGGTGATCCACCCACCTTGGCCTTCCAAAGTGCTGGGATTACAGGCATGAGCCACCATGTCCGGCTGATTCTGACAACTTTGACACAAAGGAGGTGGCAGAGCTGAGGGCAGACCCAGTTTGGGAGATTCCAAAACCTGGCTCTCTCTGCAGTGCCATCCTTGAGCCTGAACAGTCACCTCCTTTACCTCCTTGTACCACAGAAGCACCTATTGAGAGACTAGAATCCGATTTTAAAACACCTGCCCTGAGAGAGACTTTGGAAACTGATTAGTGTTCAAGACCTGGCTGACAGGTGGGAAGGTGACTTGGAGAGAGAATCTCATGCAGGTACATGTGTGACGTCTGGTGTAGTAAGACCAGGGACCTGCTGGCCAGAGCCCCCTCCCCAGCCCCTAGAACTGGAATCCAGAACCAAAGGAGGGCACGTGTCTTGAGTGCACAGGACCAGACCACCAGGGTGCAGAAGGGCCCAGATGGAGTCCTGGTAGCTCAGCTGGTCAAGAGAAGACTTAGGGAAGAAGGTCCGTCTTCAGACCTCAAGGCTGCAAGGAGGACATAAATATATATATATACGTATATATATTTATAATTTTTTTTTTTTGAGATGGAGTTTCGCTTTGTCACCCAGGCTGGACTGCAGTGACACGATCTCGGCTTACTGCAACCTCTGCCTCCCAGGTTCAAGCGATTCTCCTGCCTCAGCCTCTGGAGTAGCTATCATGCACCACCATGCCAGCTAATTTTTTGTATTTTTTGTAGAGACGGGGTTTCACCGTATTAGCCAGGATGGTCTCGATCTCCTGACCTCATTGTGATCCACCCGCCTCAGCCTCCCAAAGTGCTGGGATTACAGGCATGAGCCACTATGCCCAGATTTTTTTTTTTTTTTTTTTTTTTTTTTTTTTTTTTTGAGACAGAATCTTGCTCTGTCGCCCAGGCTAGCATGCAATGGCATGATTTTGGCTCACTGTAACCTCCACCTCCAGGGTTCAAGTGATTCTCCTGCCTCAGCCTCCCTAGTAGCTGGGACTACAGGTAGTAGCTGGGACTACACCATATCCGATTAATTTTTGTATTTTTAGTAGAGACAGGGTTTCACCATGTTGGCCAGGGTAGTCTCCAACTCCTAACCTCAGGTGATCCACCTGCCTCGGCCTCCCAAAGTGCTGGGATTACAGGCATGAGTCACCACGCCCGGCCAGGGCATGAACATACTAGATGGCAGAGCTAGGATGGGACGGTGGGCTAACCTCCTGGTGGCAGGGACCGTGTCTTTCTTGTCCCTTGCTGTATTCCCCATGCAGCCTCAGTTTCTCCATCCATGAAATGGGAATAATAACAGTTGATCCTGGCTCCAAGGCCACCAGGGGGGAACATTTCTTCTGGAGGAACTTGAGAGAGGGGCCCACCCACCTTTACTGTCGGTGCGCCCACCCCAGGCTTGCCACAGGGGAGCCTCTGTTGGATTCTCCAATTTGTGAAACATAACACGTGTTGCTTCTGATGGGCCTGACACCCATCCTGCCATGGGCACTAACTGGCCTTGGGACAGTCCCTGAGAATTGGTGCACAGAGAGGGGCCGTGGCCATGACAGCCTAATCCCATTTGGTGCTAGAGTCACCATGAGTACCCTGGGCTCCCCCAGCGTCACGGTCCTATCTCAGGAACCTCCTTCTGCCGTGCAATCACCCTGGCAGCCGTCCCCAAGCCTTGGTGTGCCCCTGTGACTGTGCGTGGATTTTTTCTGTGCCTCATAGGGCAGTGGTGTCACCCTCCTCGCCCATCCCAGGGAAGGGATGGGACGGGCCCAGATGGCAGAGACTGTGGGGATAGAGCCAGGAACTCCCCATGGCTTTCCATGCCCAGCACGTTGCCAGGCCTCTTCCCGGGTGTCCAGGACTGACCAGGCTGCTCTGTGCAGAAGGGACTTTCGGGTCTGCTTTGAGGGAACACCAGGCTTCACCACCAGGGGGCAGAAGTGCCCCTCCAGAGCAAGCAGTGCCCGGGGAAAGTGGGCAGCTGAGGTCAGCAGCTGAGGGCAGCGCCCCGGGGACAGCGGGTGAGATGGAGGCTGTCTCTCTCTCCCCACCAGCCCGCAGGGCTGCAGCCCCAGCTCCGCCATTTGCTGACTCTGACCTCGGATATATGCCTTGGCCTCCCTGGGCCTCTGTTTCTCTGTCTGTAAGATGGGACTGGTCTCCCACTTGGCAGCCTTGTGGGGACGAGATGGGGCAGTATGTTTAATGGCCACCCCTGTACCATGCCTCTAGTACCCCTCCCTGGGCCCCGAACTGGCCCCTTCAGGGGTATGCTGTCTCCCCTTGGTTGGCCTGTGTCCCAGAGATCATGATGTTACTTGTAGTGCTAATGGACTAGAGCTCAGAGTCCCAGGTTCATGAGCCGCCTTGACTTACCGGTCTGTTCCTGTCCCTGGGGATGGGAACTGAGTCCAGCTGGGGCTGAGCCAGGCTTAGGGGTTGCAGGCCCTTCAGAAGGGTAGTTCTGAGGATATCAGGGTTCCCCCTCAGTGACCAGGGTCCTCTACCAGCTCCAGACACCCCGCTGGCCAGGGGGAGTTTGGAATGAGTTTGGGTGCTGGGGAGGAGAGGACATCTGGCCTGGTGACTTCTTGGAGCGGGGGCCGCTCTGGTGGCTTTGGGGATGTGTGAATGAGTCTGGAGGCTCTGGTGGCTTTGAGGATGTATGAATGAGTCTGGAGCGGGGGGTGGCTCTGGCAGCTTGGGGGATGTGTGACTGAGTCCCTTTGTCTCTTATTTCCTTAACAGGGGCATTTCCCTTCCCTGGTCTCAGACTCAAATGAGCCCTGCACAGGGCACCCCTCCACAATAAAATTGCTGGGTCCCCCAGCCCCTCATCAGACCCAGAAAGCCCCATAAGTGAGAGGAAGGCCCAGTGGGCACCTGGAGCCCTCGTGCCTGCTGGCAGGGGCAGTGCCCGGGTAGGAGCTGTCATGTGGGACTCAGGCCCAGCAAGGCTATCATCTGATGCTTCAGGGCGGCCAGAATCCAGGTTTCTGTGTCAGTCTCTCCGTTGTAAAATGTTGGCCGCATGCAGTTTGGTTTTTTTTTTTTCCTCCGACGCTGCAGGCCACACGGAACACACTCAGGGGCTGGACTCGGCCCTTTGTCCCCCAGCTGTCCCCTGCTCTGAGGGTTTGTGACAGCTCTGTCCCCTCTTGGCCTCTGCCTGGGGTTTCTGGCCCCAAGGGCAGCCCGCAGCTGTGCCCTCTCTACCTGTCATGGCCCAAACCCGGAGCGGTGGCCCTTTGCCTGAGCCTCCACTGTTCTCCTGGCACTGGGCTCTTGGCTGGAGACAGATTTTACACATCTGTGGCTGGGGCCAGGGAGAGGTTATAGCTAATTCCTTAACGCTGACTAGAGATGCCTTTTCTAAAGATATCTTTAAAATTCCTCAGCCATCCCCACCTCCGGAATTTCTGTCTGGCCGCTTCTCCCAGATGCCTGCGGCATTCCCAGCCCCGCCCCCCCACCCCCCACTGCCGCCGTTTCCCTCCTCCTTCCTCCCACCTCGGGCTGCCCATTTCTCTCTGATTTCTTTTTTTTTTTTTTTTTTTTTTTGAGACGGAGTCTCGCTCTGTCGCCCAGCCCAGGCTGGAGTACAGTGTCGCGATCTCGGCTCACTGCAAGCTCCGCCTCCCGGGTTCACGCCATTCTCCTGCCTCAGCCTCCCGAGTAGCTGGGACTACAGGCGCCCACAACCGCGCCCGGCTAATTTTTTGTAATTTTTAGTAGAGACGGGGTTTCACCGTGGTCTCGATCTCCTGACCTTGTGATCCGCCCGCCTCGGCCTCCCAAAGTGCTGGGATTACAGGCGTGAGCCACCGCGCCCGGCCTTCTCTCTGATTTCTTATCCCAAGCAGTCAGGCCTCCCTCCCTCTCTGGGGCTGGCCTCTCCTGCCAGCCAGGCCCTGCCAGCGGTCAGCAAGCGTGGGACCAGGCTGTGCTGAGCCCACAAAGCCAGGCTCTCCCGAGAGCCTGCCTCCGGCGTGGGAAACCGTTTCATCCCGTCTGGATCCCCGGCGGTTCTGCTTTGCTGCGTTTACACCAGTGGCCGTGACAGAGATTCTTCCTTACATCTGTCCAGCCTGGGCACTTTTATGAGGCATTTTCACCAATGTGGTCCAATGTAATCCCTTTATTTCTTATGAGATAAATGTTCATCCGTCCATAAAACCAAGTATCTATGAAGCACCCACTCCATGCGCTAGGCACGGGGACTGTAGCAGTGAACAAGTTGTTATGGTTCTTGCCCTCCTGGCTTACGGCATAGGATGGAAAAAAAGTCATCAGGTGACAGAGGACGACCCCTGAGCCTAATTGAGAGTGAAGGCGGTCAGAGACAGGGGCAACTAACTTCCCTGAAAGACATTCTAGGGCAAGGGAGGGACCTGCAGCTGGAGGGCAAGCAGGTCTCAAAGGCCCCTTCGAAGAGTCAAGGATCTGGGCTTTATCCTCTGTTTTAATTCTTTTCAGAGACAATTCAGTACACGCCTTAGTATTTTTATATGTTTTGTTGGTGGTGGTGGTGGTGGTGGTTTTTTTACAGCAATAAGGTAGGAAATCCATGTCTGGCTATGAAATTTGGTTTGGGATCTAAAAGATACAGTGTTCCTGTAAGTTTGAGAGTGTGGGCTGGGCACAGTAGCTCATGCCTGTAATCCTAACACTATGGGTGGCCAAAGTGGGAGGATTGCTTGAGTCCAGGAGTTTGAGACCAGCCTGGACAACATAGCAAGACCCTGTCTCTATTAAAAAATTTTTTTTAAATTGGCCAGGGAGCCAGCTGTGGTGGTTCACACCTGTAATCCTAGCATTTTGGGAGGCCGAGGTGGGAGGATCACCTGAGGTCAAGAGTTCGAGACCAGCCTGGCCAACATGGTGAAACCCTGTCTCTACTAAAAATAAAAAAAATAAAAAAACTAGCCAGGCATGGTGGCAGGTGCCTGTAATCTCAGCTACTCAGGAGATTGAGGCAGGAGAATTGCTTGAACCCAGGAGGCGGAGGTTTGCAGTGAGCCATGATTGCACCATTGCACTCCAACCCGGGCGACAAGAGCGAAACTCCATCACACACACACAAAATTAGCCAGGCACGGTGGCACATGCCTTGTAGTCCCAGCTACTCAGGAGGCTACCATGGGAGGGTTGCCTGAACCCAGGAGGTAGAGGCTGCGGTGACCACGATGGTGCCACTGCATTCAACCTGGGCCACAGAGTGAGATTCCGTCTCAAAAAGAAAAAGAAAACGTGTACAGCACTTGACGGTTAGTTTACAAAGCACCTGTTGCTGCCTGTAGGCCCCCAGCTGCCTGTGAGATGAACCGGTCCATTCCACTTTACTGACGAGCAAGTTTGTCTGTTTATGGCTCTGTCTCCCAAAGACAATGGTATTTATGTTTATGTCTGGAACACAGCAGGTGCCCAGGAGACACTGGTTGATTTGCACTAAACAAAGACTCTTCACGAGGCTCTCTTACATTTTATTTTTATTTTTATTATTTTTTGAGACAGAGTTTCGCTCTTGTTGCCCAGGCTGGAGTGCAATGGCGCGATCTCAGCTCTCTGCAACCTCCGCCTCCCAGGTTCAAGCGATTCTCCTGCCTCAGCCTCCTGAGTAGCTGGGATTACGGGCATGCGCCACCATGCCCGGCTAATTTTTGTATTTTTAGTAGAGATGAGGTGTCTCCATGTTGACCCAGCTGGTCATGAACTCCTGACCCAGGTGATCCTCCCACCTCGGCCTCCCAAAGTGCTGGGATTAAGGCACGAGCCACCACCTCTCTCTTACATTTTATATGGGGCTTTCCCAGCTCCTGGAGCTGTGGCTGTCACCCCCCATCTGATGGAGGGGTCAGGTGAGCCTTGTGGGAATCCCAGAAGCTGGGGACTGGGAAGGGCCCCGTGCAAGGGGCTGGACGCTCCCTGTGGTGAGGCCCAACTTTGCCGTTTGTTGATTGCACAATGTTGGGCAAGTTATTTCACTCTGCGAGCCTCAATGTCCTCAACTGAAAAATGGGGAGAATAATAACCTCTGCCTCACGGAAGTAGTTCATGTTAGTTCATGTGAGGAGATCAGACATCTAAAAGTGCTCTGCAAAGCAGGCAGGAAGCACCAGCTGTGCCCTGCCTTCACTGGGATCACTCTGCCCCCACCACAGAGACTTGGGAAGCTCTGCTTGGTTTTACCATCCAAGAGACCTGGGGGTGGGGAATAAGGAGCAAACCCTCTACTTCTTCAAGCCGCCAATCCAGCAAATCCTCCAGGCAGCCAGGCAATGCTGAAGTCCCCCTCCAAGGGGGTGTAGGCTGAGGCCGGGTGGGGTGGGTTCTTGGGCAGAGGTGCCTGGAGGGGAGTGAAGGCCTCTACCCAAAGTCCTCATGAGAAGTGGGTGGGGAAGCCTGTGTTCAGGTGAGGGGTACGGAGGCACCTTTGTGGCACAGCCTTTGCGAGGAGGGACGTAAGGGAGAGACCGCCGGGGCCGGGGTCGCTGGACATCGTGTGGACGCGACCGCAGTGCCGGGCGGGGGGCGGGCGCTTGGGCTTGGGCCCTGCGCCCCGAGCGTGTTGGTTTCCTGTGGACACGTGGGGCCCTCGGAAGAGGGGAGGAGGGCGAGCACGTCCCCAGAGGGCAGACCGAGCGGGGCGTCGCGGCAGCTGCGGCCGCGGAGACGCCGGCTCCGCCTCTTGTACACGCCCCCTCGCCTGAGGCCCCGCCCCGCCCGCGATGCCCCGCCCCTCCCCCCCGTCCCCCCCCCCCCCCCCCCCCCCCCCCCGGGGCGCCGCGACCCGCCCCCGCCCCCGCCCCTGGGCCCGCCCCCGGCCTGCGTTTGCGCCGGGTCCGTGCTGGCCGCGCGCCTGGCGCTCCACGCTGAGTCGCTCCGTGCAATGATTAACCCGGCGGGGCGGCAGGCGCGGGACCCGAGACGGAGGCGCGGGGCCGGGGCGGGACCCCTCAGGGCCGCTCGGCTTCCTGCTCTCGCCCGAGTTTCCGCGTAGAGGGCGCAGCGCCGGCCCGGGGCCCTTGGCGCGGCGTGGCGCAGGGCGCGGCGTGGGGCGCGCGTGGGCGCGGCGCAGGCGGCCCGGGTCACCATGAGGACTCTCCGCAGGTTCAAGTTCATGAGTTCGCCCAGCCTCAGTGACCTGGGCAAGAGAGAGCCGGCCGCCGCCGCGGACGAGCGGGGCACGCAGCAGCGCCGGGCCTGCGCCAACGCCACCTGGAACAGGTAAGGCCGCGCCCTCCCGGCCAGCTGGAGGTCCCGGAGCGAGGGGAGAGGACCCTCGAGCCGTCCGCGGGCGAGGGGCCGCCCCGAGCCAGGAACCGTGCCGAAGGCGGCGCGACGCTTCACAGTTTGCAAAGAACTTGCCCTGCCGGAGTGGTGCGGCCCTGGAGGAAAGTTCAGTGCAGCGTGGTTCCAGAACCCAGGAAAGGGAGCGAGGCCCGCCAGCGCCCGGGGCTGTCCCAGAAGCGCCCGGCGGGTGGGCGGCGGGGTGGGCCGGGAACCCGCGTGCCCGCCTCCCACCCGGGGTCTTTCCACGTCTCCACTCCGGTGCTCGTGACAACCCGGGAGGTTAACGGAGCAGGAAGTATTTTTCCCATTTTGCGGTTGAGCACAGGAGCCTCGGGGCTCAGTGGGTGGGTCGCGCAGGCTTCCTGTGTCTCTTTAAGGTCCCTTAGGCTTTCCCAGGAGAGGCCCCCTGTCCTCCAGCTGTCAGCAGGGGGTGCGGCAGCTGCGAGGCATTCTTTAGAGGACCCTCCTCCAGGGGTCATTCCCAGACAAGCAGGGGCCTGGGAAGCCCCTTCCCCCAGCTTTGTTTGAGGAGCAAGGCTGGGATCCGAAAAAGAAACGATTTATTTAGTGGAACTCGCCAGTGTCTCTGCTCCCTAGGAAAATGAGAGGCAGGAGAAAGTGGGGGAGGCTGTGGACGCTGCCCCTCTCGCCCCCACACCTGGCAGTGAAATCTTGCCAGATGCTCCACCGGCTGTGGTCTTGGCCACCAGGAACCCGGCTGTCACTTGGACACACGTTGTTTTCAGTTCATTGAATGCATTGTGAGCCAGCGAGATCCTCTTCAAACGTGGTGTCTTCTGTCTCTGAGTTGCAAACTGCTAGAGGGCTGGCAAGTGCCTGCCTCCGTTTCCCTGTCCTGTCAGTGGATATTCGCATTCCTCTCTGTGGGGGAGGGCTGGTGTGGGAACAGTGAAGGAAGGACTCCTGTTGGGAAATCTCACTGAGCCAGCGACTCCGCAGTGTCTTAAGAGCTGTGTTCTCCACCAGGCACGGCGGCTCACACCTGTAATCCTAGCACTTTGGGAGGCCAAGATGGGAAGATTACTTAAGCCAGGGAGGTCGAGGCTGCCATGAGCCATGATGCCACCACTGCACTCCAGCGTGGGTGACACAGCAAGACCCTATCAAAAAAAAAAAAAAAGTATTCTTCTCCAGTATTGAGATGAAAGCCATCTCTTTCTCCTTGTTTCTCTGCTGTGATTTAGAGGAAAGAGGTAAATAGACTTATTTCAAATCCCAGCTCTGCCCTTTCCCTACTCTGTGGTCTTGAGCAAGTCACTTAACCTTTGTGGTCCTCAATTTCCTTATCCATAAAATGGACCCATAATAGTACCCACCTGAGGGGGCTGTTGTAGGGATGAAATTTGAACATGCAAAATAAAGCCCTCAACACAGGGCTTAACACATAGTAGATCCTCTGTACCTCACAGCTCAAGCCCAGACTCACGCAGGGGATGGGTGTCGGGGTGTCCCTGTAGGGATGGCGTTTGGAGGGCTCCACAGGAGTCAGCCAGCTCCTGAGCACCCACCGACAGCCACTTGGTGAGCTCCCTCCCACCCCCGAGTTGGGGTGTACTGCTGCGGGTCCCCAGACAGGTGGGGGCAGTGGCTGTTTGCTGGCTCAGAAGGCTTAGACACTGCCATCACCCCACCTTGGGTGACCCTGGAGTGGGCTCAGAGTCTCAAGTGTCTTCTCAGAGGTCAGGGAGGCCTTGCAGGCAGAGGCTGCCTGAGTCCCGCCCCCAGATTTCGCTCAGCAGCCTGGCGGATTACAGAGGAATGCCAGCCCCTCCCTGCAGCACCTTCAGGGCTCCAGGTCTCCCAGCCCTTAGGCCTGCGTCAGCTCCCGCCGCCCCGGGCAGCAGGGACACAGCCATTTCCTGCACTCCTCTTCTGTGCCACACCCCAGGCCAGACCCGTTCACCGCCCTTAACTGACTTTGCCACTCTCCTAGCCCAGTGAGGGAGGTATTACCAGCACCCCCCACCGAGAGAGGCAGAAGGACAGAGAGAGCACCCAGGAGACCTGCCCAGTTATCCATCACCTGCGCAGGATGCAGCAGAGCCTGCGCCCGGGCTCTCCTCCCCAGCAGATGTGGGAGATGGAGCCAAGAGAAGGCAAAGTGCCTTCCCCAGCCAAGTCCCTGAGTGGAAACCGCAGGGGGCAGGGCACCCCTTCTGGTCCCTGTCTGCCTGCTCCTGCTTCTAGCAGTGCTCCCTGCCAGGGCCCCCCAGGACAACAGGTCTGTGCAGGGTCAGGACAGGCGTGTCATTCTGCAGGGCCTGGCTTGCCAAGCCTTGTGCTCCTCATAGTGAGTCTAGTACACACCCCCTTTTATCTGTGTGACTGTATTAGCTTCCCAGAGCTGCTGTAACAAAGATCACAAACTTGGTGGCCCAAAACAGCAGAAATCTGTTCCCTCACAGTTCTGGAGCCAGAAGCTGGAAGTCCAGGTGTCACTACCACCAGAGGCTCTAGGGGAGGAGCCTTCCCTGCTTCTTGCAGCTTCTGGTGGCTCCTTGGCTTGTGGCTGCATCACTCCGATATGTACCTCCCCATGGCTTTCATTTCCATGTCCAAGTCTCCCTCTCCTGTCTCTTTCTCTTTTTTTTTATTTTTTTCTTTCTTGAGATGGAGTTTCGCTCTTATTGCCCAGGCTGGAGTGCAATGGTGCCATCTCAGCTCACTGCAGCCTCTGCCTCCCAGATTCAAGCAATTCTCCTGCCTCAGCCTCCAGAGTCGCTGAGATTACAGGTGCCCACCATCACGCCCAGCTGATTTTTTGTGCTTTTAGTAGAGACGGGGTTTCACCGTGTTGGTCAGGCTGGTCTCAAACTCCTTACCTCAGGTGATCCACCTGCCTCGGCCTCCCAAAGTGCTGGGATTACAGGTGTGAACCACCATGCCTGGCCTCTTTTTTTTTTTTTTTTTTTTGAGATAGAATCTTGCCCTGTCGCCCAGGCTGGAGTGCAGTGGCACAATCTCAGCTCACTGCAACCTCTGTCTCCTGGGTTCAAATGATTCTCCTGTCTCAGCCTCCTGAGTAGCTGGGATTACAGGTGTGCACCACCATGCCCAGCTAATTTTTGTTTTTGTTTTTGTTTTTTTGAGATAAGAGTCTCACTCTGTCACCCAGGCTGGAGTGCAGTGGTGCAATCTCGGCTCATTGCATTCTCCACCTGCGATTCTCCTGCCTTAGCCTCCTGAATAGCTGGGATTGTAGGTGCCTACCACCACGCCCAGCTAATTTTTGTATTTTTAGTAGAGACAGGGTTTCACCTTGTTGGCCAGGCTGGTCTCAAACTCCTGACCTCAGGTGATCCACCTGCCTCGGCCTCCAGAAGTGCTGGGGTTGCAGGCGTGAGCCACTGCACTGGCTTCCCTCTCCTTTCTCTTGTAAAAACACTAGTTATTGGATTTAGGGCCCTTCCTTCATTAAGGACCATCTCCAGATCCTTAATTAAATACCGCTGCAAAGAACCTATTTCCATAGTGTAAGGCTTGCTGTGTCATGAGAACTGAATCCAAGTCATTGATTGATTGATTCATTCATTCATTGACTGTGCTGGCACTGGGCTGCTCAGGACATAAATTCAGAGAACAGCCTCCTGGAGCTGAGAGTTTCCAGAGGGAAGCATTGGTGAATAAACGAGGAGGCAAGTAAACGCAGGTGGGCTTGGTGCTGGGAAGAAGGCGAACCAGGGGCGCTGGAGTGCTGAGCATTTCCCTGGGCGTCTGCCTTCCTTTCTTTCCTTCATGGAGGTTGATTCTGTAGGTGTGCAGGAAATGTTTGGTTTTTCTCTTTTGAGAGAGGGTCTTGCTCTGTCACCTGGGCTGGAGTACAGTGGCACAATCATGGCTCTGGCAGCCATGACTTCCCAGGCTCCAGCGATCCTCCCCTCTCAGCCTCCCAAGTAGCTGCAGGTGTGTGCCATCACACCGGCTAATTTTTTTTTTTTTTTTTTTTTGTATTTTTGGTGAAGATAGGGTTTCGCCATATTGCCCAGGCTGATCTCGAACTCCTGAGCTCAAGCAGTCCACCTGCCTAGGTCTCCCAGAGTGCTGGGATTGTAGGCATAAGCCACTGCACTGGGCCCAGGAAGTGTTTGTAAGGGAGCTGTGGATGCCAGGCTGGCCTGCCGGCCGGGCCCCCCTTAGGCAACATAAACCAGGACTGCAGAGATGGTTTCCTGAGTGCCCACTCCTTATGTATTGGTCCCATTTTGCCCCTAGCCTGTGACAGGTCTGCTGCTCATTGCGAAGGCTGCAGAGATGTGTCCCCATCAGACTCTCCCAGGCTGGTGGGGTGACAGATAAAGACATGAAGGCTGATGTGCCACACCCCTGGCACCCCCATCCTTATCCCCTTCCTTCCTTCCTCCCTCCTCAAGGGCCCCTGGTCCCTATTCCCTGCTAGCTCCCAGGCAGCTCCACTTCCCTCCGCCCTGGGTCTGGCCCCTGTCCCTGCAGGGCCTCCAGCCATGAAGGTCATGCTCTTGGGTTGTGGGGCCAAGTTGTGCTTTCACATCTTCCCACTGGAGGAGGAGGCGGGACGGGAGTGGCCACTGGGGCGTGCCCTGCAGGCAGAGCTGAAGTAGCCCTGGGGAGGGCCTGTGTGGAGGAGGGCCTGTACGCCAGCCTGAGGAGCCGGGGCATGAGGGTGCCCTGCTTGGAGGCTCCGGCAGGGGCAGGCGGCCCAGTGACCCCTCACTAGGCCCCAGCTGCCAGCATGCCCTCGGAGGACTCTGTGCTTGTGCCCTAGGCCTGGCCCCAGCCTCTGCCTCCTGGCAGGGATACATCTTGCCATCCCCTCCTGCCTCCCCCAGCCCTGGAGGCTGTAGAGAAACTTCCAAAAGATGCCGCAGATCCAGAGCAGGCCCCCAAATGCCATGAGGGCATGTGGGGGTACCAAGCCCTCTGAGCCAGTGCCCCACCGGACCATGAGGGCACGTGGGGGTACCCAAGCCCTCTGAGTCAGTGCCCCGCCAGTTGCCCTCACCTCTGTCCGGGGATCCCCAGCAGGGCAGACCACTGCAGGAGACCCCAGCTGGGGGTGGGAGGAGCTCCCCAAGCCCCACCCCTGCAGTCCACCCCAACACAGACCCCTCCATGCGTTTGGGCCGAAGGGCCTCAACCATGATGGGACACTTCCTCCTTGCCAGGCCTGTGTCTCCCAAATGCTTGAGGCTTTAGAGAGCCAGGCCTACCTCCCCCTTGAAGTGGAGGCCCAGGCAGGCAGGAGTAGTGCGTGGCCCCAAGATGCCGGCCTGGTGCAGGGCCGGTGATGACTCACTTCTCACTCACTCCGCACAAATCCACTTCCAAGGCTAGGGTGACTGTCTTCAGCCTACAAATGGGGAAACCTGGCTGGACGTGGTGGCTCATGCCTGTAATCCCAGCTACTCGGGAGGCTGAGGCAGGAGAATCGCTTGAACCTGGGAGAGGGAGGTTGCAGTGAGTCGAGACCACGCCACTGCACTCCAGCCTGGGAGACAGAGCGAGACTACAACACAAAAAACAAATAGGGAAACCAATGCCAGAGGAGAAAAGGGACTCAAAATCCCCTGCTAATGTCAGGGTCTGGGGTCTGAACCCAGGTCTAACATGGGGCCAGGACACAGGGACACATGTGGGTTCATGTTCCGGCTGGAGCCAGGGTGAGGTGGGTGTTGATGGCAAGAGCTGGCTTCCATAGCTAGGGTGGGAGCACAAGGGCAGGGCCCTATAGGACCTTGTCTGCACTCCCTAGTCGTGGACAGGAACCAGCTGAGGCCGTGACCACTCCAGCCACCTGCCCCAACCCTGCACCCATGTCTCTCCCAGCAACACTGTGCTCCTCATTACATAGCAGTGGTACCACCTACACCCCGACCTGTACTGGGCCCTGTGGATGAACTTTCATTCCCCACAGCAACCTTTAAGGTGAGCTCAATACTCCCATTTTGCAGATGAGCAAACTGAGGCTCAGAACGGTACAGGGAGGTCAAGCGCGGTAGCTCACACCTGTAATCCCAGCACTTTGGGAGGCCGAGGCGGGTGGATCACCTGAGGTCAGGAGTTCACGATCAGCCTGGCCAACATGGTGAAACCCCATCTCTACTAAAAATAAAAATAAAAAATTAGCCCATTGTGGTGGCGGGCGCCCATAGTCCCAGCTACTCGGGAGGCTGAGGCAGGACAATCGCTTGAACCTGGGAGGTGGAGGTTGTAGTGAGCTAAGATTGCGCCGTTGCACTCCAGCATGGGGGACAGAGTGAGACTCTGTCTCAAAAAAAAAAAAAAAAAAAAAAAAAAAAAAAACAGTACAGGGACTGCCCAGGTTCATGCAGTGAGTTGGGGCGGAAGCTGGGATTCAACCTAGGTCTCGCTAGAAGCATGTGCTCATAGGGGTCTCTGAAGGCCAGAGGATGTTGGCTGAAGCCTCCAGGCTGGATGGGGGCCTGGACACAGTGAGGGGGCCTGTGTCTGGCTCCCCGCCACCCCTGCCTGCGGCTCCCCACCACCCCCTGCCTGCGGCTCCCCACCACCCCCTGCCTGCTTGCTCTGGGTCCCAAGCTCCCTGCCCCTTGGAAGCAGCCTGGGCAGATCTCTTGCCCTAGTTCCCAGAACCTGTGACTGTGAGGCTTTATGTGTTGAAAAGGACTTTGTAATCACAAGGGTCTGTGTGAGGGAGAGGCGGGGGTAAAAGGGACAGGGATGCAGTGACGGACTCAGAGAGCTGGGAAAGTGTCACACTGCTGGCTGTGAAAATAGAGGAAGGGGCCGTGAGCCGAAGAATGTGGGCACCTCTGGGAGATGGAAAAGGCAGATATTTCTCCCCCAACCCGAGCCTCCAGAAGGAACAGCCCCACCAACACCTTGATTTTAGTCCAGGAAAATGGATTTAGAACGTCCAGGCCAGGTGCAGTGGCTCGCACCTGTAATCTCAGCACTTTGGAAGGCAAGTGCAGGCGAATCACCTGAGGTCAGGAGTTCAAGATCAGCCTGGACAACATGGTGGAACCCCATCTCTACTCAAAATACAAAAATTAGCCGGGTGTGGTGGTGCACATCTGTAATCCCAGGTCCTCTGGGGGCTGAGGCAGGAGAATCGCTTGAGCCCGGGAGGCGGAGGTTGCAGTGAGCTGAGATTGTACCGATTTGCACCACTGCACTCAGCCTGGGCGACAGAACGAGACTCCATCTCAAAAAAAAACAGAAAAAAAGAACTTCTGACCTCAGAACCACAAGGGAACAAATTTGAGTTGTTTTCAGCCACCAAGTTAGGGGTGATTTGTTACGGCAGCCGTGGAAACCCACACACTGAGCAACTCTTCTTCCCTCGCGTGCGCGGTGGTACGCCGCTCTGACCCCCCACCCGCACCCCTCCCCACCCTGCCTCGTGCTGGGGAGGCGGAGGGTGGAAGTGGGATGTGAGGCAGAGGGGCCTGAGGATGGGCAGGCAGCCAAGGGGAGCCACGGGCACGGCACCGTCCCCCTCCACGGCCTGTTCTGGACAGACGGGGCGGAGCCCAGCTTTGCTGAGTGAGCCTAGGTGCCCCCATACAGCCCTAGGGTAGACCCAGCCAGGGTGGCCACAGGCAGGTGCCCTCACATCAGCCCCAGGGCCTCAGCCCTTCTTCAGCCCAAGCCCCAGTGGCAGCAGATCTCAGCACTGCCAGGCACCATGGAGCCTCCCTAAGGGTCGTGCCCTTCTCTCCCTCACCTGCACCCGCCCAGCGCTCAAGAGGGGCCGGCCCCCCTGCTGGGACTTGGCCTCAGGAGGACTTACCCTCCTGGGGTGTGAGGCCCTGCCCTGGGAGGGCACTGCCTGCTGGGGCTGGGGGGCTTCCTAGAGGAGGCCGTCCACATCTGGACAAGGGAGGTCAAAGCCACGGCAGTGTCCCATGTGGTTTCCAGGGGACATTTACACCTGCACCAACTGGGCCTGTCTGTTGGGCCCGGAGGGGCAGCTGGGGTTTCGTTTCTGTTTTGGGAGATGACAGGTCACGTGAGACCCTCCCACCCTCCCCGCCCTTCCTCTATCCCTGAGTGGCCCGCAGCGGAGGCTTTCTCGTTTACCAAACACCCTTCCCCCACCGGCTCCAAGGGTTTGGGTGGGGGTGGAGAGGAGCAGAGGTCCTGAGCGGCCTGGGGGTGGGGGAGGGGCCTCTGTGGGTGCCAGGCTGTGTGACTCTGTCTTCTCCTGTAACCTGGGGCCTGGTGGTTAGAGGACTGAGAAGCCACAGAGTAGGTGGGCCCAGGCCGGGTGTGGCCAAGGAGTGGTAGATGCAAGCCCCACCCTATAGCTTCACGGAAAAGGCTGCAGGGCAGGGCAGGGCAGGGCATGGCATGCTGACCTTACAGCAACCCGGGCGGTGGCACTGTACTGAGAAGTCCATTTTCCTGCTGGGGACCCTGAACCACTGAGTGGTTAGGTGGTAACTTGGCCGAGTTACCCAGCCTGTAAGTGTAGTGCTGGGATTCAAACCCAGGCCTGCACCTTGGACCAACCTGGGGATGGGAGGAAGTTCAAGGTCCTCGGAGGGAGGAGGCAGGGGTGGGGAGTGTGGATGGGAGAACGTCCAGGGCAAGGAGCCCAGGAGAGGCTCAGGCCCCTGGGTGGGGAAGGGCGCGCCACGGCATTTGTGGGCAGGTGTTCTCGGGCAGGTGCTTGCTGGGCTTTGCTCTGTGCAGCCAGAGTGTGAGGCTAGGTGGGGCGTCGGGAGGTCTAACCGTGAGCCAGGTAGACCCTTCCTCCCCTAAAAAGAAGACCATGGTCAAAGTAGCTCTCCCACACAGCTGCAAGCAAGGGCAGGTGGAGGGCGAGCCCCAGGCAGAGGGAACAGCGGGACGGAGGCCCGGCGCGGGAAGAAGCCACAGCAGCTCCAGCCTGGGGCCTCAAGGGGATAGTGAGGAGGGCTGTGTGAGTGACACCAGACCCCAAGAGGGCCGCAGGTCGGGGGAGAACTTCTTCCAGACGCCCTATGGTGTAGAGTCACCTCTGGCAGGGCGACCAGAGTGGGCTGGAGGCCCCCAGGAGGTTTAATGAACAGGAAAGAAGGACAGGCTGCTCAGGGCAGGTCACTGAGGACAGCAGGGCTGAAGCCTGGGACCCACTGTGAGCCTTGGCAGCCCTGGCGACACCACTGCACTGTCTCCTCTGCCTGAATTGGGTCCAGCAGTGGCTCCACCATGCACTGTAAGGGAGGCCTGGGCTCCAGGAGAGAACTTGGAAAGGCGCCCCTGAACCTCCATCCAGGGTCTGGAGACAGTGGCTGGGAGTACCTCCGCCCGCCATATCCCAGAGGCCCTCCCAGTCAATGCAGGGCTCCACCGCCTCCAACCCACCCCAGCAGCTGCCACAGGGCTGGAGGGCGTCTGCAGCTGCCAGGATTGCAGGGTGGCTGCTGTTGGGGGACAGCTGGTTTCCTAGCAGACTTCCCTTGGGATTTTCAACTTTTTTTAGTCTGCAAGTGTGGGCGGGGGCAGCTCTACTGTGACATCGTTGTGGGGCTGGGGCCACCCCAGGGCTTCTCGCAGGGGAGCATCATCCCAGCCATGAGGGGATGACCAGCCACCAGCCTCTCCCCTGGGCCGGCTCATCTTTCAAACTCACTGGCGGTGACGCTCTTAGGATTCCCGACTTACAGACAGTAAACAAAGGTAGAGAGCCCGTGTCACCAGCCAGGGGACTAAGGAGCATTCCGGTACAGTCGGGCACCCCAGGCCAGGGATGCGTATCTGGCGTGATCTCGGCCGGTGCCCGCTGAGAAGCTGATGAAGCCCTGGGCAGAGCTGGGTCTCAGCCTGCAGCCGGGCCAGGCCAAGCACCAGCTGTGGAACCTGGCACAGCCCCCAAGCTGCTCAGAGCCTCCTGGAAGCATGTGGAATATGAGGCCTGTGAGTGCCCCGCACCTGAGGGGACAGGGAGACAGGAAGCCCTGCCCAGCCCCGGCTCCGTGTGCGGACGCTGCCTGGAAGAAGGAGCACAGGGGAGTTCGGGTGCACAGGGGTCCAAGATGCCGGCTGCTCTGTGACTTCCAGCAGAGGACTTAGCCACTTGGGCCTTGGTTTTCTCATCTGCAAAATGGGTGGCCAAGTCACAGGCAAGGGTAGAGTTAAAGCAGGGGAGGACGTTAGGAGCGTGGTGGCGGCTGCCTGCTTTGTGGTGTGGGCAGCATCCTGTGGACAGCCGTCCCCTCCAAGGTGAGAAGTGTGGTGCTGGTCTGCCATAGGAGCCTTAGCGCTGCAGCCAGGTCCTGGGTGGGAGGTGGCTGTTGTACCCAGACCTGGTTCTCACCCTGAGGACCTCGCGGCCAGCAGCGGGCACTCGTGACCAGGAAAGTGAATCAGCAAAGTGCTGGTGGAGAGTCAGCACTGGGAAGGAAAGGGTCAGGGGTCAGAGGGCTTCTCGAAGGTAGTAGCCTCTGAATCAAGATGAATAGCTGCTTGCCTCATGGATAGGGACGAGAAGGGCCTTCCAGACAGGAGGGGCAGTGGGTACTGAGACCCAGAGATGTGGTGCCGCCCGGAGGGTCCTACACTGCCTGGGGTCAGAGATCAGGATGCCTGGGAGTGTGGGGAGGGTCCATGTCGGGAGGACCCTGGATGCTGCCTGCAGGACCTCAGGCTGTGCCTGCCGGGCAGTGGCTGCCTCACAAAGCCCTGGGCAGGGAAGGAACTGCGGCCTCCGCAGAGGGTGGATGTGGAGAGGTGGGAGGCCGGCTCGTGTCATCTGAGGTCCAGGCAAGCCGGGAAGGGGCGCAAGAGAGCTCTAGGAGGTAGAAATAGGCCGGACTTCCCGACCTCAGGTGATTCGACCTCCTCAGCCTCCCAAAGTGCTGGGATTACAGGCATGAGCCACCCTGCCCAGCCTAATTTTTGTATTTTTAGTAGAGACAAGATTTCGCCATGTTGGTCAGGCTGGTCTCAAACTCCTGACCTCAAGTGATCTGCCCATCTTGGCCTCCCAGAGTGCTGGGATCACAGGAGTGAGCCACCGCACCTGGCCTGTTTTCGGTTTGTGTAGAGGCAGGATCTCACTGTGTTGCCCAGGCTGGTCTTGACCTCCCATCCTCAAGCAATCCTCCTGCCTTGGCCTCCCAGAGTGTTGGGATTACAGGCGTGAACCACTGCACCCTGCTGCCACAGCTACCTTCACATCACAACAGTCGCGTTGAGCAGTTGTAACAGAGGCTGGTGACCCATGAAGCCTAAAAGATTTGCTTTCTATCCCTTCACAGAAAATGTTTGCCAGCGCCTGCCTTAGAGACTTTTGTTTTGTTTTGTTTTGTTTGAGATGGAGTCTCGCTCTGTCACCCAGGCTGGAGTGCAGTGGTGCTATCTCGGCTCACTGCAAGCTCCGCCTCCCGGGTTCCCGCCATTCTCCTGCCTCAGCCTCCTGAGTAGCTGGGACCACAGACACTCGCCATCCCACCCTGCTGATTTTTTATATTTTTAGTAGAGACGGGGTTTCTCCATGTTAGTCACGATGGTCTCGATCTCCTGACCTTGTGATCCGCCCGTCTCGGCCTCCCAAAGTGCTGGGATTACAGGCTTGAGCCACCGCACCCGGCAACCTTAGAGAGTTTTATAAACAGGGGCAGGAAGCATGAGGGGGTCCGTGGCCCCGCAGCTGGCTAGGGATGCAGTGATGCTCCTGAACTCGGGTTGGCCGTGGAGGTAGAGAAGGGGCAACAGTCCACAGGACTTGGATGTTTTTGGGGGTGGGAGAGGCGCAGGGGTTTCCTGGTTTCTGGCCTGGGCAGGGTGGGGTTAAGAACCCAGAAAGGAAGCAGAGCTGGCTGAGGTTTGGCCACATAGTGTGCAGAGGACATGGGAGCAAGGTCCTGGGGCGGTGACCAGAGGGCACCTGGTGATACAGGCTGGGCTCCAGCAGGGCTGGGCCATGGTTGCAGGGCCTCGGAGTTGAAGTGGGTATGAGCAGGGTCCTGCAGGGACGGCGATCCTGCCCTTCTAAGAGAGAGGGAAAGAGGAAGGGGGCCTGATGGGCAACCAGGGGGCTCTCAGACCTCGGGACTGCAGTGTTCTTTTCCCTCTGCTCACAGCATCCACAACGGGGTGATTGCCGTCTTCCAGCGCAAGGGGCTGCCCGACCAGGAGCTCTTCAGCCTCAATGAGGGTGTCCGGTGAGTGTCTGTCCCACCTTGGGCCAGGGTCCTCGAGTGGCAGGGAAGGCTAGGCCCAGAGTCGGAGGCCCCAGCCAGGCCTCTGACCCATCAGCCACGCCTGGGCTTCCTCCCCCAGAGGCCATCTGTCCACAGGAGAGTGAGGTCCAAGTTAGCAGTGGCCACGGGGCCAGGACCTCCACAAACCACTTCAGGCCTGGTGGCCCTGCGCCCCCAACCCCCACAGAGAAAGGTCTTCAAGGGGAAACGGGGTGGGACTTGGACGGCTGCTGGAGATGACGCCGACGGTCCCCACTGGTGCTGAGCATCACGAAGGATATTTATTCTGTTAAAGAGGAAGGACCCACCTGCCTAATGATGGGAGTGTCATTCCCGGAAAAGCAATTCCAGCCCTGCCAGACGCCCCTCGTTTCCTGTGAATAGCTGGGAAATGAGGATTGCGAAGCAGCAGGCTGGACGCACACCCACTGAGCTGCTGCCCTGAGCCAGGTGGCAGGAGCTTCAAGGGAGTCCAGGGTTGCCATTTGTAGTGGAGGAGGCCAAAGCTCAGAGAGGTCAAGAGACTCGCCCCGGATCACACAGCTGCTCCAAGGAGGCGGTTCCCAGCTCTGTGCTGTTTCCTTTGGCCCTGACCCTGTTACCTTGTCCCTGTGTCAAAAGAATACTGGCAAAATAGGCAGTCATCCTTCCCCTTGTTTTTTTTTTTTTTTTTGAGACGGAGTCTGGCTCTGTTCCCCTGGCTGGAGGGCAGTGGCGCGATCTCGGCTCACTGCAAGCTCCACCTCCCGGGTTCACGCCATTCTCCTGCCTCAGCCTCCCGAGTAGCTGGGACTACAGGCGCCCACAACCGCGCCCGGCTAATTTTTTGTATTTTTAGTAGAGACGGGGTTTCACCGTGGTCTCGATCTCCTGACCTTGTGATCCGCCTGCCTCGGCCTCCCAAAGTGCTGGGATTACAGGCGTGAGCCACCGCGCCCGGCGCTTCCCCTTGTTATTCAGGAGAAGAGTCAGTGGACCGGCCAGACTTTCATACGCAGGCACCCCCCTCCACCCTGTGTGGCAACACTGAAGGGGCCCTGACGTGGGTAAACTGAGGCCCAATACATGCCACTTGTTTAGGGTGTCCTGCTTTTCTCTGGCTCATCTGGCCCACCCCTGGGTGGGGCTCCAGGAGCTCATTTTCCCGATGAGCCTCTGCTTCAGGAAACAGGAGCCTAAAGGATCTGCCGGGAGATTTGGTTTGGTTCTTGAGAGAGGGTCCTGCTCTTGCCCAGGCTGGAGTGTGGTGGTGCAATCTCAGCTCACTGCAGCCTCTGCCTTCTGAACAGAAGCAACCCTCACACCTCAGTGTCCTGAGTGGCTGAGACCACAGGTGTGTACCACTACACCCGGCTGATTTTTTATTTTTTGCAGAGATGGGAGTCTTACTACCCAGGCTGATCTCGAACTCCTGGGCTCAAGCCATCCTCCCGCCTCCGGCCTCTCAAAGTGTTAGAATTACAGATGTGAGCCACCATGCCGGCCAGCGGGGTATTTAAACAACAACAAAAGGAGTTACTTTTAAATTCACGAGTCCAGCGGCAGGCACAGTCCCTGGCTTTGGACACCCCTCTCCCCTGCCCGTCCTTGGCATGAACAGCGTTGGTAATTGGCTATTCTTGCTGCTGCCTCTCCACAGGGCTGATGCAGAGCACACGGCCTCCCCAGGAGTGTGTGCTGGGGGTGGGTGCACGGAGAAGCTGCCCTGGGCCCCGGGCTCCCCTCGCCAGCCCCAGGATTCTACCCAAGAAATGGGTAAAAATCAGGGGCTGTGTTAGACTTTGAGCCCCTGGGCAGTTAGGTTATTTGGAGCAACTTCTTTTTAGCCAGTTGAGAATTAAGTGCTGGAAGGTTTAAGGAATAAGAGCAGAGTCTTTTTACTGAAGCCTTGCTCTGTGCTGGCCTTAGACCAGGAGTTTTCCACGCTAAACCCGTCCGTGGCCTGGAGCAGTGGCTCATGCCTGTAATCTCAGCACTTTGGGAAGCCAAGGTCGGGGGATCGCCAGAGGCCAGGAGTTTGAGACCAACATGACAAGACCCCTTCTCTATTAATATGTGTTAACGTTTTTTAAAAGTAAGTTTAAAAAACACTCATCCACTCTTCACTGCAGCCCTGAGGAGTGGATGCCTTGTTATCTCCATTTTACCGGCGAGGGAGACTGAGGCACAGCGGTTGACGTAGGTTGCTGAGGTCACAGGGCTAATAATGAACAGAGCTGGAGCTCAAGCCCCTGCCTTCAGGGTCACTGGGTTGTTCAGCCCCCTGCCTTACCCCGGCCCTTCTGGACGGCGTGGCCACGTTAAATTCAATGACACTAGCCTGGGCACAGTGGCTCACCCTGTAATCCCAGCACTTTGGGAGGCCAAGGCAGGGGGATTGCTTGTGTTCCGGAGTTCAAGACCAACCTGGGCAACATGGTGAAACCCTGTCTCTACCAAAAATACAAAAAATTAGCTGGGCGTGGTGGCGGGTGCCTGTAGTACCAGCTACTTGGGAGATTGAGGCATGAGAATCGTGTGAGCCCGGAGGCGGAGGTTGCTGTGAGCCAAGACTATGTCACTGCATTTCAGCCTGGGTAACAGAGTAAGACCCCGTCTCAAAAAAAAAAAATGACTTTAATGATACATTAAATCCATAATTGGTCACTAGCTTTGATCCCATGAGAGAGTCTGTTACTAGAGACATTGATTTCACCAGCATCCAAATGGTCCCCCTTGATTTTTTTTTTTTTTAAGACGTAGTTTCACTCTTGTTTCCCAGGCTGGAGTGCAGTGGTGTGACCTCATCTCACTGCAGCCTCCGCCTCCCGGGTTCAAGTGATTCTCCTGCCTCAGCCTCCAAGTAGCTGGGATTACAGGCACACATCACCACGCCTGTCCAATCCTTGTATTTTTAGTAGAGATGGGGTTTCACCACGTTGGCCAGGCTGGTCTCGAACTCCTGACCTCAGGTGGTCCACCCACCTCGGCCTCCCAAAGTGCTGGGATTCCAGGTGTGAGCCACCATGCCCGGTATCCAGGAGATTTTCATTACCCCAGCCAGAAAGCTTTAGCAGCCCCTCCTCATACCCTTTCCCCAACCCTGGCAGTGACCACAGACAGCTTTCTGTCTGTGGATGTGCCTGTTCTGGACATTCCGTTATCAATGGAAGTACAGCGGGTGGCCCTTCATGCCTGGCTTCTCTCCCTCAGTGCAGTGCTCTTGAGGTCCACTCAGGGAGGAGCACGTACCCCTGCTTCGCTTTTACCACTGCTTCGCTATTTTATTTATTTATTTATTTATTTATTTTTTGAGATGGAGTTTCACTTTTGTCACCCAGGCTAGAGTGCAATGGCATGATCTCGGCTCACTGCAACCTCCGCCTCCCGTGTTCAAGGGATTCTCCTGCCTCGGCTTCCCGAGTAGCTGGGATTACAGGAATGTGCCACGACGCCCGGCTAATTTTGTATTTTTAGTAGAGACGGGGTTTCACCATGTTGGTCAGGCTGATCTTGAACTCCCGACCTCAGGTAATCCACCCGCCTCGGCCTCCCAAAGTGCTGGGATTACAGGCGTGAGCCATTGCATCCGGCCTGCCTGCTTTGCTGCTTTTCGTGCCAGGTCATATTCCATTGTGTGTATGGAAAGCACGCCGTATGCGCACCCAGTCCTCGGCTGATGGACGTGGTTCTTTCTACCTTTTGGCTGTGATGAATAACGCTGCTGTGAACATCTGTGTGCAAGAATTTGTGTGAACGCATGTTTTCATCTTTTTTTTTTTTTTTGAGAGTGAGCCTTGATCGGTCACCCAGACTGGAGTTCAGTGGGGCAATCTGGGCTCACTGCAACCTCTGCCTCCCGGGTTCAAGCGATTCTTGTGCCTCAGCCTCCTGAGTACCTGGGATTACAGGCGTGCACGACCATGCCTGGCTAATTTTTATATTTTTAGTAGAGACGGGGTTTCACCGAGTTGGCCAGGCTGGCCTTGAACTCCTGATATGAAGTGATCTGCCCGCCTCAGCCTCCCAAAGTGCTGGGGTTACGGGCCTGAGCCGCCGCACCTGGCCTCATTTCTCTTAGGTTCGTATACCTAGCAGTGGAATTTCTGGGTCCCCTGATAACTCTGTGGTTATCTTTTTGAGGTACTCTCGCCTTTCCCACAGTGGCTGTACCATTCCGCTGTCCCACTTAGCAGCGTATAAGCAGGGCAGAAGAGTTCAGTTTGTCCACATCCTCACCAACACTTATTAACTTCCAGGGCTTTCATTCCGAGAAGTGGCGTCTGTTTGTGGTTTTGATTTGCATTTCCCTGATGACTGATGATGTTGAGCACCTTTTCAGGTGTTTATTGGCCATTTAGGTTTCTTCTTTGGAGAATTGTCTGTTCCCATCACTTGCCCATTTTTCAGTTGGGTTATTTGTCCTTGTATTATTGAGCTATGGGAGTTCTTTATATATTGTGGATCCAGACTCGGTTAGATACTGGTTTGCAAATCTTTCCTCCCATTCTGTGAGCTGTCATTTCACTTCCTTTCTGTGTCCTTTGAAACACAAAAAGTTTTAATTTGTATCATGTCCGGTTGTCTAGCTATTTTCTTGATCCCTTCCTTTGATCACCTTTCTTCCTCCTGAGGTACAGAGACGGACACACTTTGCGTAATCATTTTTACAGGTAAAGAAAAAGATTTTTCTTTTTTTTTTTTAACAGACTAGGTCTCGACCTGTTGCCCAGGCCGAAGAGCAGTGGCGTGAACATAGCTCCATAGCTCACTGCCACCTGCAACTCATGGGCTCAAGTGATCCTACCACCTCAGCCTCCTGAGTAGCTGGGACTAAAGGCGTCCAGCACCAAGCCCAGCTAATTTTTTTTTATTTTTTCTAGAGATGAGCTCTTGCTCTGTTGCCCAAGCTGGTCTCAAATTCCTGGGCTCAAGCGATCCTCCTGCCTCAGTGTTGGGATTATAGGCGGGAGCCACTGCACCTGGCTGAGAAAACAAGAAAAAAATCTTAACGAATAAGTCACTCTCCATCCAGAGGACTGTGGATTTAAGGACCCAAACCTCTTTTTATCTTGATGGCTTTGCATGACATTATCCCTGACCCACCCTCTTAGACAGAGTCTGAGGCCCCGGGCGCCCTCGTTGTGCTCAGCCATGAAGTCCATTTCCCCTGTGCTTAGTGGCCTGGGCTGCTATGTGCTGCCTATGCTGTCCCTGCAGAATACAGCCAGGGTGTCTGTCTGGGGCAGCCTCTCTTCCGGCATCCCATGTGGCTCATACTGGTCTGCCTTTGACCAAGAGAAGCGTGCAACTGAGTCCTCCGGGTAGCACAGGAGCTCGGGCCACCTGCTCCCTGCAAGGCCTCTCCTGCTGGCTCCTGGCCAAGTCGCAGATGATCTGTCCCTGCCCAGCTCCAGCACCAGGTCCTGCTGGCCTAGCTGCTCCCAGGAAGCAGCAAACCCCCTGGACGGGGTGTCCCAGCCTCTGCTTTCTGACCCTGCAAACCCTTCCCACAGCCGTCTCTCTTGAGGCTGACATCCCAGGTACACCCAGGCTGTCCCCTCTGTAGCCTGCTAGCCCCTAGGGCCTGGGATTTACTGCAGCTTTATCCCCTGGGCTCCCCTCCTGTGATCCGAGGACACCCACACCCCCACTTCTCCCTCCCTGGCATGGTGTCCTCTATTCCTAGCATGCATGGGGCTGGCTTGGGGTTCCCCTCAGGGTGTGGTGCCCTCCCACTGTCAGGGATCCCGTGCTCAGCTCAGCTCAGGCCAGGTGGCCATGCCCGCAGCCTGTCAGCAGCAGGTCTCACGTGCAGGCCAGAGGTGCTGGTTAGATTTAAGCTACTTGACTTTTTTTTTTTTTTTTTTTTTTTTTTTTTTTTGAGACGGAGTCTCGCTCTGCCGCCCAGGCTGGAGTGCAGTGGCCGGATCTCAGCTCACTGCAGGCTCCGCCTCCCGGGTTCACGCAATTCTCCTGTCTCAGCCTCCCCAGTAGCTGGGACTACAGGCGCCCGCCACCTCGCCCGGCTAGCTTTTTGTATTTTTTAGTAGAGACGGGGTTTCACCGTGTTAGCCAGGATGGTCTCGATCTCCTGACCTCGTGATCCGCCCGCCTCGGCCTCCCAAAGTGCTGGGATTACAGGCTTGAGCCACCGCGCCCGGCCAAAGCTACTTGACTTTGAAGTTTCCCACAATCCCAGACCGGGCAGGCTCTCTTCTGGTGTCCCGTAGAAAGGATGCCTGTTATTCATCTGCAGGACTAGGGCTCCAACCTTGGGTTCCCTGGTCCAGCCTTTGACTTCATCAGTGCCTTCCCAGAGCCTCAGTCTCCCCATCTCTGTAATGAACATGGTTCCCATCTCATAGGGCTTTTGCATGGTTGGAATTGGTGTACGAACTCTCCCCTGCCTGGAAGGGGTCTCACAGGTCAGGAATGAGGGGATCCCAGGTGCTGGCGGCTGCCAGGTGGAAGTCGCCCATCCATTTAGCATTCATTGTGAGCACCCACTACCTGCAGGCTTGAGAGGTGGACGAGACCTTTGGCAGCATTCCTGGCCAGAGGCAGTGGGGCCCGAACTGGCCACTCATCCTCAGCCTGTGGTCAGTTCAGATCTGAGGCCGTGTCTGTGCTCTTACTGGGGTCTGGGAGAGTTGGTGGGCACAGTGCAAATGGGGGGATGCTCAGCCATGGTGCCCCTCCCCCCTGCCCAGAAAAGGAGTGCACACAGTTCATTCACTTCATTCAGTGTGAGCTGCTGGGTGAGAGGAAATGTCGGAGGAGGCGAGGGGAGCCCGAGAGGTGGCCAGTGAGTTGGAGCCACCCCAGGTAGGACTTCGTTAGAGCCGCTCTGGGATTTGAGCTGAGGGGCCATGTGGTCCTGAAGGAGACATTCATTCCTTCCTTCGTTCCTTCGTCAGCATTCATGCCCGTACTCATCCCGGGCAGGGAGAGGACCAGGAGGGCTTTTCTGGGCTCCAGCTGCTCCTGGTCCCAGTTGACCCCCGGGACCCTCTGTTACTGGTGGAGGGTGTCCAGGTTCTGGGCGCCTTGAACAAAGAATTGGACAAAACACACAAAGCAAGGAAAGAATTAAGCAACAAAAGCAGAGATTTATTGAAAATGAAAGCACACTCCCTACGGTGGAAGCAGGCAAGCAGCTCAAGCGCCTGGTTACAGAATTTTCTGGGGTTTAAGTACCCTCTAGAGGTTTCCCATTGGTTACTTGGTGTACACCCTATGTAAATAAAGTACTGGCCCACAGTCAGTCCGATTGGCTGTGGAAAGCGACCAATTAGCAGCTGAAGTGAAGCACCCTATGCAAATGTCCAATTGGTTGTGGATAGTGATCAGTCAGAAGCTGAGGTTACAAAGTTACACTCCTATGCAGTTGAAGACTTGGCCCAACCAGTTGTGGTAGGGGTGCTTGCAGTTTTTCATCTGCCGTGCAGAAATGAGAGGGGTTGCAAAGGAATTAGCCTCTGGTCCTTTTGTTACTTGGGCATGGAATGCTGGGGTGTTCCTTTGGATTTAGTTCTAGGAAGTCAGTGTAAATTGGCCTTAGGTTCCCTGCCTCCAGACCCTACTCTCCTGCCTCACCTCCTGCTCTGTGTTCACGTGGATCTCAGGCCACAGACAACGGTGCAGAGGCCCATACAGGGGAAGGGTCTCTTCCAGAGTCACATGGCGTGCTAGCAAGCCCTGGGGCCTGCCCTCCAGCCCAGACTTGCTGAGCAGACACCCTCGGGCTCAGCTTTGTGCCTTTTGTGAAGACCCTCCCTTCTCACCTGGTGCCCTGCTCTCTGGCATCACCCAAAGTGGCCCTGCAAGTAATGCCTGCGGTAACTGAGACAGATGCTGCGTGGACATGGGGATCACTCCATGAGGCTGAGGTCACAGCTTGGTCCTTGGGGGACCAGAGGACAGGTCCTGTGGTCAGTGGGAGAAGGTTGAGGGGACTGCTGGGGTGGGGGCTGCCTGCCAAGGGTCACTCGGGGCACCACTGTCTGTGATCACAGGGTGAACCTCGGCCTTGTTAAGGCCACTGCGCTGATTTCACAGTTGTGCAAGGGAGGATGTTGGGCCTCAAAGCCAGTCCTGCTACCAAGAGAAGCTGCTGGCAGGCACAGGGCCAGACTCCAGGGCTGGCACCACTCAGCTGCTCTGTTAGCCTGAACCTCAGCTTCCCCATCCATAAAATGGGGACACTAACATCACCTGTCAGGTGGCTGTGAACAGAGGCCTGTGACTGGCCCGCCTCAGCACTGCCCACGGAGTTGTGCAGGAGCATTAGTATTTTGCCCTGTGCTTCCATGCACCTGCAGTACTGCGCCGAGCCCCGAGCTCTGGTGATGACCAGGTGCAGGAGCCACCTCCATCCCAGCACCTGAGTGCTGATTACCTCAGTCCAGGCCACCTCTCTGGGCTTCCCTTAGCTCCCAGATCCCAGACCCCATGGCATGGTCGGGGAAGCCAGCCCTGAACTGGGGTCTAGCTTACAGCGTCTCCAGGAATATAAAGTACAACCACCCCAAAAGGGCCTCTGAGGACTAGAGCACGCACTCACTGTGTATGGGGGAAGCTATGGTTATTGTACCTCCACTAGCCCCCACAGATCCAGGGTTAAGAGAGCTGACCGGAGCAGGAACAGTAGACTTTGTCACCCTCCGACTCCTGGTGGCCAGGGGCACAGTGAAAAGGGTAGGCAGCTTGCAGGAAGCAAGCCTTATTTGGGCTTTTTCCCCCAGCACGTTGCTTTTGAAAACTTCAGCCAGTCCTCTCTTTGAACCACAGTGCAGGGCTCCCAAAATGACTACACGTTGAAACTGTGTGATCTTAGTAAACCACGGGGAAAATGACAATTGTTCCATAATCTTTACAAACTTTTTTTTTTTTTGAGACGGAGACTCGCTCTGTCACTCAGGTTGGAGTGCAGTGATGCGGTCCTGGCTCACTGCAACCTCCGCCTGCCCAGTTCAAGCGATTCTCCTGTCTCAGACTCCTGAGTAGCTGGGATTACAGGCGCACACCACCATGCCCGGCTGATTTTTGCATTTTTAGTAGAGACGGGGTTTCACCATGTTGGTCAGGCTGGTTTCGAACTCTGGACCTCAGGTGGTCTGCTCATCTCGGCCTCCCAAAGTGCTGGGATTACAGGCATGAGCTATTACACCCGGCCGAAACTTGTCAGAACGTTGAAAGCTGTTTTACTATTGGTTATAAACGTAACCAACATGTTTTAATGTTTGGTTGTAACCATATAAAGAAATGAAAAAGATTGTACAATAAAATTAATATTTAGTGCACTATAATTTAAAACATTGGGGCCAGGCGCATTGGCTCATGCCTGTAATCCCAGCACTTTGGGAGGCCAAGGCAGATGGATTACCTCGGGTCAGGAGTTCAAGACCAGCCTGTCTAATATGGTGAAACCCCTTCTCTACTAAAAATACAAAAATTAGCCAGGCGTGATGGTATGTGCCTGTAATCGCAGCTACTGGGGAGGCTGAGGCAGGAGAATCACTTGAACCTGGGAGGTGGAGGTTGCAGTGAGCAGAGATTGCACCACTGTACTGCAGCCTGGGCGACAGTGTGAGACTCCATCTCCAAAAATATAAATAAAAAATAAGCCAGGCGGCCGGGCGCGGTGGCTCACGCCTGTAATCCCAGCACTTTGGGAGGCCGAGACGGGCGGATCACGAGGTCAGGAGATCGAGACCATCCTGGCTAGCACGGTGAAACCCCATCTCTACTAAAAAAATACAAAAAACTAGCCGGGCGAGGTGGCGGGCGCCTGTAGTCCCAGCTACTCGGGAGGCTGAGGCAGGAGAATGGCATAAACCTGGGAGGCGGAGCTTGCAGTGAGCTGAGATCCGGCAACTGCACTCCAGCCTGGGCGACAGAGCGAGACTCCGTCTCAAAAAAAAAAAAAAAAAAAAAAATAAGCCAGGCATGGTGGCTCATGCCTGTCATCCCAGCACTTTGGGAGGCCAAGGCAGGCAGATCACCTGAGGTCGGGAGTTCGAGACCAGCCTGGCCAACATGGAGAAACCCTGTCTGTACTAAAAAAATACAAAATTAGCCATGCATGGTGGTGCATGCCTGTAATCCCAGCTACTTGGGAGGTTGAGGCAGGAGAATCACTTGAACCTGGGAGGCAGAGGTTGTGGTGAGCCGAGATCGTACCATTGCACTCCAGCCTGGGCAAAAAGAGCAAAACTCTGTAAAAAATAAAAATAAATAAAAAATAGTGGGAACATAGTAGTTTGAGCAGTGTTTACCTGTTCAGAACATGATCAGTTTTCGTTGATTTGCTGCACTTTTATCTGTGTTGGCCAGTTGCTCTTTCTTGTATCCATTTTTACAGAACGCCACATGGGTTTCACACTGGGAGACAAGGAGGCAGCACAGGTCACACCTTTGCTGTCTGTGCATGAACTGCTGACAGATACTCAGGGACCAATCACAGACTGACTTTGAAAGAAGTGTTGCAATTGGTCAGTGATCGTTGTACACATCTGTTACCTACATTTTGATTTGTGGACTGGAGAGCAGCCACAGAGCTTGTACTTTATGCAGTTACTCAGTTAATGTGCCAAGAACCGAAATTTGAACCATGTGGTTGGGTGACTGCTGTTACTTAACTTAACCAGGATAACTGAAACTTGTATGTATCAGAACCATGCAAAGTGAGAACTGCCTGTAATTCAGGACTGATTAGAAAGTTTCCTAGGCCGGGTGCGGTGGCTCATACCTGTAATCCCTTCACTTTGGGAGGCCAAGGCGGGTGGATCCCTTGAGGTCAGGAGTTCGAGACCAGCCTGGCCAACATGATGAAACCCCGTCTCTACTAAAAATACAAAAATTAGCTGGCCCTGTTGGTGGTGCAGGCCTGTAGTCCCAGCTACTTGGGAGGCTGAGGTGGGAGAATCGCTTGAACCTGGGAGGTGGAGGTTGCAGTGAGTCAAGATCACACCACTGCACTCCAGCCTGGGGGACAGAGTGAGACTCTGTCTCCAAAAAAAAAAAAAGTTTTCCTAATGGGAATAGCAACCTAAAAAGTAAGATTTCTGATGTATTTGGTTCAGAAGACTGTTGGCAGGTCGTCTCTTGGGCCTCAGCGCTGACAGTGCCTATGTGCTTTCAGCCTGGCTGGTGTGGAATGTGACGTTCCTATTCTCTCAGGCCCTGGAGGTGTGTAGGGAGGGAAGGAGGAATTGTCAGCGTTGAGTGCCAAGGACGAGGTTCAGATCTCAGCTCTGGCGTGTCCCACGTGGCCCTGGTCTGGTGTCTTGACCTCTGCGAGCCTCTCTTGCCTCCCTTGTAATAAAAGGGGAGCCCCGGTGACTGCCTGCAGCTGGGTTGGTGAAGACTGAATGAGCTTCTCTGGAGTAGAGAGGAAACACTTGGGAAGAAGCTCTGCACGGGGAGAGAGGAGGAGCCCGTGGCATCCGGGATTTGGGCAGGTAGAAGGCAGGAGCAAACCAAGCGGTGCAGGCCCAGCCCTGCCGGGGGTCTCTCCAGAAGGTGTAAGACGCAGAGGCCACTGTCTTCCCTCTGAGGACCCCTTGGCCTCTTCTACTGTGACATGAGCACAGGGATCTAGTTGAAGAGCCGCCACCGTGGACCGTGGAGGCCCCAGACGTGAGGCCGACCCAGCCCCTGCCGGTCTGGATGGGTGGGACTTGTCCACTCCCCATGTTTTTGGACTAAGCATGCTGGTCTCCTGCTGCCCAGGAGGCCCCACCCCTGTCCCTGGGTCCCCCACGCCAGTGCCGTGTGGTCTGGGACTCACTCTTGTCTCCCCTCCCACCCACAGGCAGCTGCTGAAGACGGAGCTGGGGTCCTTCTTCACGGAGTACCTGCAGGTGGGTCTTGCTCCAGCCGGGCTGGGCCTGCCTCATGAGAAAGCACAGGGGCTCAGCTGCCCCCGGGGGTGTGGGGCACCTGCTCCTCCACAGTCTGCCTGCGGTTCCAAGAACCTGCCTCCTTCCTTATCTAGCCACGTGGATTGTTGTGGAGATTTTTTGTTTGTTTTGTTTTGTTTTTTTTTGAGACGGAGTCTCACTCTGTCGCCCAGGCTGGAGTGCAGTGGCCGGATCTCAGCTCACTGCAAGCTCCGCCTCCCGGGTTCACGCCATTCTCCTGCCTCAGCCTCCCGAGTAGCTGGGACTACAGGCGCCCGCCACCTCGCCCGGCTAGTTTTTTTTTGTATTTTTTAGTAGAGACGGGGTTTCACTATGTTAGCCAGGATGGTCTTGACCTCCTGACCTCGTGATTCGCCCGTCTCGGCCTCCCAAAGTGCTGGGATTACAGGCTTGAGCCACCGTGCCCGGCCTGTTGTGGAGATTAAATGATAAAAGGAGGCTAATTCTTTTTTGAGGCAGTGTCCCTCTGTCGCCCAGGCTGGAGTGCAATGGCATGATCTCAGCTCACCGCAACCTCTGCCTCCGGGTTCAAGCGATTCTCACACCTTAGTCTCCTGAGTAGCTGGGGATTACAGGCGCCCACCACCACGCCTGGCTAATTTTTGTTCTTTTGTCTTTTGGTGGTGGTGGTGGTTGTTGAGACAGAGTCTTGCTCTGTTGTCCAGGCCAGAGTGCAGTGGCACAATCTCAGCTCACTGCAACCTCTGCCTCCCGGGTTCAAGCAATTCCCCTGTCTCAGCCTCCCCGGGAGCTGGGATTACAGTTACCTGCCATCATGCCCGGCTAATTTTTGTATTTTTATAGAGACACGGTTTCACCATGTTGGCTAGGCTGGTCTCGAACTCCTGACCTCAAGGTGATCTGCCCATCTTAGCTTCCCAAAGTACTGGGATTACAGGAGAGCCATTGCACCCGGCCAAGACGTGGTCAATTCTTAGCGCTGTGCCTGGCACGTGATCAACTCCAAGTGTTGTCATTTTCTCCCTCCCTTCAAACTCCTGGGATGTCCGCAGAGGTGTGGGGTGTGCATGGCCCCACTGAGCTGCACAGTGGCGATGGTGGCTGTGCCATTAGCATCACCCAGTGTCTGTCCCAGGTACTGCAGCATTTCACCTTTGCTGCACCTTCTCTGGCCAATAGGCCTGCACCGAGGATGCACACGTGTGCGATATGGTGGAACTTGCCGCTTAGAGAGGTGAAACGACCTGCCTGAGGTCACACAGGGAGGGAGGGCAGCCAGCGAGGCCTGGCCTGGTGCCCCTGTAGCTTCCAGGGCTGCTGCAGTGCCCAGGGCCCTGCTCAGCGCAGGGGCGTCTCATGCAGGCTGGGAGCGAGGCACCAACCTTGCCAAGTGAGGAGAGTTGAGGATGAACCCGTCGTCCCTCGCATCATGTTGTTTTAGGAGTTTAAAAAAAAAATTGTGGCCGGGCGCGGTGGCTCAAGCCTGTAATCCCAGCACTTTGGGAGGCCAAGACGGGCGGATCACGAGGTCAGGAGATCGAGACCATCCTGGCTAACCCGGTGAAACCCCGTCTCTACTTAAAAAAAAATACAAAAAAAAAACTAGCTGGGCGAGGTGGCAGGCGCCTGTAGTCCCAGCTACTCGGGAGGCTGAGGCAGGAGAATGGCGTAAACCCGGGAGGCGGAGCTTGCAGTGAGCTGAGATCTGGCCACTGCACTCCAGCCTGGGCGACAGAGCGAGACTCCGTCTCAAAAAAAAAAAAAAAAAAATTGTTATTTAACAGCTTTATTGAGGTATAATTCACATGCCATACGATTCACCCTTTTAAAGTGTACAGTTTAATGGTTTTTACGTGTGTGTTTTGAGACAGGGTCTCACTCTGTTGCACAGGCTGCAGTACAGTGGTGTGATGATGGCTCACTGCAGCCTCAACCTCCCAGGCTCAAGAGATCCTCCCATTTCAGCCTCCTGAGTATCTGGGACCACAGGCACACACCACCTGGCTAATTTTTTAATTTTTTGTAGAGATGGGGTCTTGCTCTGTTGTCCAGAGTCTGGTCTTGAACTCTTGGGCTCAAGCGATCCTCCTGTCCTAGCCTCACAAAGTGCTGGGATTACAGGTGTAAGCCACTGCACCCAGTGAGTTTTTAGTATATTCACAAAAGTATACAACCTCACCCCATCTAATTCTGGGAGTTTTTCATCACGCCAAAAAGAAACCCTGTACCCATTGGTAATCCCTCCCCCCGCCAAGCCCTCCCCAGTATGAGGCAACCATGTGTCTCTGGATTTGCCGATTCTGTACATTTCTTCTTTTTTTTTTTTTTTTGAGACAGAGTTTTGCTCTTGTTGCCCAGGCTGGAGTGTAGTGGTATGATCTCTGCTCACCGCAGCCTCCGCCTCCCAGGTTCAAGCGATTTTCCTGCCTCAGCCTCCTGAGTAGCTGGGATTATAGGCATGTGCCACCACGCCTGGCTAATTTTGTATTTTTAGTAGGGATGGGGTTTCTCCATGTTGGTCAGGCTGGTCTCGAACTCCCGACCTCAGGTGACCTTCCCGCCTCAGCCTCCCAAAGTGCTGGGATTACAGGCGTGAGCCACCGCGCCCGGCCGATTCTGTACATTTCGTATCAGTGGCATCACACGAGCGTGTGGAGTCTTTTGTCTGGACTCTCTGTCAGCATCAGGTTCTTTCTCATTGGAGCGCAAGTCGGTGCTTCATTTCTTTGTGTGGATGGGCCACATTTTGTGGTCCATTCTTTCGTTGGCAGACACTTGGATTGCTGAGACCACACAGCATGCTTCTCAGCCAAGCGACCTCAGGCAATTCGTGCAGGGTCCCTGAGGTAGGGTGGCAGCTGACAGGCCCCGCCTTTGGTAATGAGAGCCCCCTCTTGCTGCAAAGTCCTTGCAAAGTCCTTTCGTCACTGTGGGACATGCCAGGCTTCTGCCTGCCCAGCCGAGCCCAGTGCAAGGGGCTGTAGGCCCTGCCCATTTCTCGGGATGTCCGTGTGACCACCCCCTGTCTCGTGACAACCCAGGGTTGGGTCAGTCGCCCCCTGAGAGAACCGATGCTCAGGCCCTGCAGCAGGTGGACTGTGGGGCCTCGGTGAGTCTCCTCCCTCTTTAAGCCTCAGCTGCTCCCTGGTGGATGGACTCTCGGGGGCCCTGCTGGCCAGGACACCCCAAGGCATCCACAAGGGCGGTGACACCCCCTCTGTGTTTACCTTCAGAATCAGCTGCTGACAAAAGGCATGGTGATCCTTCGGGACAAGATCCGCTTCTACGAGGGTGAGTGTGGGCCCCATGGCGGCCACTCTGGACTGTGCTGGGTGCTGGCTGGCTGCGGGGCCTCACGCTGGGGCCTCTCCGTGCGAGGTGTGGCTCTCTGGTCCGGAGGACTTGTGAAGGACCACATACAGCTTTGGGGCAGCAGGGCCGAGATCCCTACCCAGAGGGGACCCTGGGAGAGGCTCTGCCCCTCCGAACTTGCTGGAGCGGAGGAGGGCTACGAGACGTCGGGGAAAGGCCCTGCTTCCCCTCCCTGCCCACGGGGCTTTCCGGGCCTAGTGAGTTCTGTTCCCGCAGCCTGGAAGAACCCCTGTCCCGGTCTTTGCAGTCAGAGGAGAAGTGGGTTAGGGCTGAGGTCGCCGATACTCACAGAGGAGGGGACAGGGTCCAGGCCTCAGCTGAGTTTTCTCTGTCGAGGCTCCCAGCCACCCACGGGGACCTTCAGGTTCTTGTTCCTGAGTGGGAGAGCACAGTGATGAGAGGTGATTTGCCTACAGCTACCGTGCACATCGGGGCAGAGGCGGGACTCGAACCCAGGTCTGCCTGACTTTAGGGCACACACCCTTTACCCTTCTCATGGCAGAGGGCGAGGTCCCCGCTGGTTTCACTGTGCAGGATGGGCTCCCTGTGGCCGAGAGCCTCGGGCAGCAGCAGAAGCGTGTGCAACCTTGCAGGAGCGAGCTGCCCTGGGAGCGGGGTCAGCTGACGGGGGCCACTCAGTTCCCACGGATGCTGCTTTGCTCAGGCCGTGCTGAGCACCCGGCCCTGTGCTGCGATCGGGCCTGCGCTGTACCTGTGTGTTGAGCACCTGTGCACCAGGCACCGGGCGTCTGCGTCCCTCCCTGCTAGACTGTCCCGAGTGTTTCACATCTACTAACTCATTTGATTTCCACAACCCTGTGAAGAAGCCACCATTGTTAGCACTGAACATGGGGAAAGTGAGGCACGGTGTCCCTCCCAGGCTACACAGCTGCTCCGTGGCAAAGCCAGGGTGCCAAGCAGGCCACCGGCTCCCAAACCCATACTCTTCACTCTACTGCCCCAGGCTCCTCCTCCAAGCCTCCCTCTGACCCTGGGAAAAAGAGTTATTAGCCCGCTCCACAGAGGAGGACACAGGCCCAGAGGCCTGGCATGTTCAGGGGACCTTGGAGCTGCATGTCATGGTCCTTCCTCACCTCCAATGCACATGTTGGGTGGGTCCAGCCAAGACAGGAACACGAAGAGAGGCTATGAGAACCATCAGACCGTGGGGGAGACACGGGGGTTCTGGGAAGGCTTCCTGGAGGAGGCAGCGTCTAGGCTGGCAGGACAGAGCTGTGAGCATTTGGCACCTGAGGAAGATGCCCGCCCACGCCCCTTGCCTGATGTGGCACATTCCAGTAGTGCCTGTGCCTCCCACCAGGTCTGGCCCAGGGGAGCTGGGGCTCTCGGAGAAGGGAGTTTTGTGTGGCTTGAGTGGAGCTTTGTCCGGAGCAGCCTCCCAGCAGTGGTGCCTGCCCAGCAGAAGGGGCAGAGGGCAGCCCTGAGAGGCCCCACCTAGGGGCCCAGCATCCTCTTCCACCTCGCCAACCCTGCCTGGTCTCCCCAGGCCTCAGGGACAGGCACTGGGCTCTAAGCTGGGAGTCCAAGGCCCAGGCCTGCAGTTCCCACGAAGTTGCAGGCACAGGGTTTCCTCTCCGGCCTCAGCACCCCTGTCTTAGCAATGTGGGTTTGAACAGTCTCTGTCCACTTGAGTGTTCTCTCCATGTCAGGCCCAGGTGACCTCTGGGGCCCCAGAGATGGAGGAGACCCTGGCCCTGCCCTGCAGGGACTCACAGCCCAATTGGGGACACAGACACGGACCAGAGGGTGACGGTCCAGTGTGATGAATGTCAATGTGAAGGAGTGTCCTGGAGAAGAAAGGGTTCATTCTACCTTGACAGTCAGAGGGCTGCATGGAGGCAGTGGCCCTTGAGTAGGGCCTCAAAGTGTGGTCTGTTCAGGGGAATGTCTGGTCCCTTTCGGCCCCATGCAGTGGGGGCATAGCCAAGTCCACACCCTGATGGGTGGCCTCAGGGGCCTCCCCCTTCCTGCCCCCGACCCCTGCTTGAGTTCCAGTGGGAGCTGTCCCTACAGAGCCTGCAACTCTGCCGGAGGGTGGTGATGGCCTCCTGTGGGGCAGCCCCAGGACCTTGCCCCCTGCCCCTTCTCTGCCTCCAGGGAGGCCTTGGACTTCAGCCCCTGGGCAGAGCGGGTCCTGGAAGCAGAGAGCCTGGAGGAGCGGCCTTGAGGTGGAGGGCTCCCTCCCAAGGAAGGGGAGGAAGGCTGGACCGCGGCCGGGGTGGTGGTTCGATGGCCTCTGTGTGGCTTAAGGGAATCGGCTCCAGCTGCAGCCGGGCAACTCCTTGGCAACCTGAAACTTGGGACCTCTGGGCAGGAGCTCCTGGTCCTCTGCCGGGCCCTGGGATCTGCCGTCACTCGTCCACCAGGGAATCCAAACCCAGTGTGGGTTACGTTATCCATCTGTGCTGCTTTACACACTTGCCTCCATGCCTGTGCCTTGGCCGTCCCCACGCCAGATGCCCTTGACCTGGTCCACCCAGCGCATAGTTTTTCACACTGCCCTGTGCTCCTTCCTGTTCCTGGGTCTCCCGACAGGGACCGAGACAGGGTGGTTCATTTCCAGGGCCTGCACAGGGCCCTCAGCACTCAGACAAAGGAAAGACCCCGGCCTGCGCCCACAGTGAGAACCGCAGGGTGGGAGCCAGCGTGGAGCTACTGCGGGGCCGCTCGCCTGCATCAGCCCCTGCTACTGTTGGGCTGGAGTCAAGGCACGGCGCGCGCACCCCGGCCCCGTCCTGCCGGCAGCAAATGCCCAGTGCTGTTTAATCTCCACTTTCCACCTGCCCACGTGGGGACGTGTATCACACCCCTTTCATAGAGGATGCCACTGAGTCCGCCTGGAGGAACTTCCTGGGGTCGCCCCGTGCCTGCCTCTGACTAACCCTACTGCCCCACAGAGGAGCCCCACCAGCCACGAGGCTGCCCTTCCTGGCCTCTTGTCACCGTGTGGCTCCAGCCGGGGCCTGGATTCTGTTTTACAACATCTGCTTTCCGCAGTATTTCCGCCCCGTGGGCTGGAGAACAGCCTGCGCTCAGCAGAACGCGGGCCTGGCCGGTGCCCAGAGCCACCCCCCGGCTGGCCTGGGAACTGAGCCGCCTTTCTTCCTGCCGCGGCAGAGGGGAACTGAAGGGACTTTGTGTGCGGGCACGGTTTGGCGGGGCGGTGAGCATCCGCCCGTCCGGGGCATTCCTGCTGGCCCCCGTCGCCCTCGGAGCCAGGCGTGGGCTACCCGGGAGGGCAGAGGGCTGGCCACCAGGCCGGGAGCCGAAGATGGGGACCAGTACAGCTCGCCCCCAGCCCCCGGGGCTGCTCCTGGCTGGGTCCCACTCCTAGTGCCCTCGAACCTACATGAACCTGGGGGCTTCCAGGAGTAGGGGCAGGGCCCAGAGAGTGCGGAAAAGAGGCAAAGGTCCCTGTTCAGCCTCCACGTTCCCATGGAAACTTCAAAGCATTGCTGGCCGGGGCTGCAGCCTGAGAGACAGCCGGCGACGCTTTTCTCTTCACTCAGAGGCGGCCACACCAAGATCTCTCTCGCCAGTTGCTCGTCTGGCTTCCGGTGGACAGCAGAGGCCTTGGGGACACGCCCTTGGACTGTGCATCCCTGGACCCAGCAGCCCTCATCCCAGCGCCGCTCAGTCCGGGCAGAAAGGCCAAGGGTCCTACACATTGCCCTTCCCACCGGAGCTCAGAGCCAGCTTGGGTGGCTGTCCCCATCCCACAAGGGTCACTCACCCAGTGAATGGCACCGTTCCTCCCAGGGCCAGCAGAAATCCTGCAGAGCTGGTCCCGATGTCTGCTACCTATGTATCTGCTTCAGAGGCTCACCTGTCAAGATGTGTCCCCATACCACTAAGTCTGGCAAGCCCAGCTTGGATCGCCCCTCCTCCAGGAAGCCCTCCCTGCCTGACCCTCTGCACCCTCTCCTCCCTTGGACTTGGTGCTGCTATTGGAAGTGGTCTCCGTGGCTCCCCAGACCTGACCACAGGCAGCCTGAGCTGGCCTGGCCCTGGGTCCTCCGGGCGACTGACTGTGGTGCACCCTTTCCTCGGAGGCTCAGCCTCTGTCTGCTTGGTGGGGGTCAGTCACTGCTAGCCACTGCCCTTATGATCCTGCTCAGTGTCCCACTTCCCTGCCATGTGATGGATCAGTGGCTGTTTGGGGCTCAGCTGGGTCCCCAGTGCCCAGTATCAGGGCTAACATAGAGTAGGTGTTCTGTAAATGTTTGCTGGAGGGGCAGGCAGTGTGGGGGGAGGAGGGAGGAGGTTGGTGGGTAGGTGAGATCAACTGCTTAACTGGGTTATTAGGAGGATCTGATGAGACTAGGATGTGAGCTGAAACCTCTGTGCCAATCACACCTGTGTGGGTCTCACCTGTGCTGGGTGTACCTGTGTGGGTCTTGCCTGTGCAGGTCTCCCCTATGCGGGTCTCGCCTGTGCTGGGTGTACCTGTGCGGGTCTCACCTGTGCCAGATGTATACCTCTGTGGCTCTCACTTGTGTGGGTCTGGTATGTGACAAAGGCCTGGGAATTGGTAGCTGTCATCTGCCAGGAGCAGACCCTGAGCCAAGTTCCCTGTTCTCATTTCATGCCCTCAGCTCTGGGAGGCTGATCCCTTAGCCCCATTTTATAAATGGAAGACAGAGGTTAAGCAGTGGGCCCAGGGCCACAGAACAGCTGAGCTGTGGAGCTGGACATCGACCTTGGGCAGGTGCCTCCAGGGGCCTGAGCCCAGGCCCTCCACTCCCGCATCCTCCGACAACCCATCCTGGGTGAGTGGAGGCATCTGCCAGAGCCAGCCAGGCCCAGTGGTGACGGCCCCCCTGCCCACAGGACAGAAGCTGCTGGACTCGCTGGCAGAGACCTGGGACTTCTTCTTCAGTGACGTGCTGCCCATGCTGCAGGCCATCTTCTACCCGGTGCAGGTGGGCGGCCCAGCCCTGGGGAGGGAAGCCCAGTGCCCCTGCCGTGCCCACCCTGGCCTCACTCTACAGAGGGGGGCTGCCGGGCTGGGGGGCCCACACACCTGCTCTGCTCTGTGCTGCTCTCCTTGGGCTTCCTGAGTTGCTTGGAGCCTGTTTCCACCTGCTCAAGCTGCAGATACGGACGCCTCCCTCCCCGTGAGTCCCCCAGCAGCAGCAGCGAGGCACAGAGTAGGGGGCTCTGTGACAGTAACCCTTTCACTGCCAGAGGAAACTGAAGGGACCCTCTATCCTTGGGACAGGGTCATCTGAGGAGAACGGGTGGAGGGGCCTGAGGGTCAGCAGGTCTTTTCCCCCTTTGGGGTCCCAGGGCCGGGAGAGGGGAGATGAGGACGCCTGTGACCACAGCTGGTGGGGTGGGGTGCCTTCCCTCCACAGGGCAAGGAGCCGTCGGTGCGCCAGCTGGCCCTGCTGCACTTCCGGAACGCCATCACCCTCAGTGTGAAGCTAGAGGATGCGCTGGCCCGGGCCCATGCCCGCGTGCCCCCTGCCATCGTGCAGATGCTGCTGGTGCTGCAGGTGGGTGCAGTGGGCACAGCGTCGGGCATGGGGACCATAGGGCAGTAATTGGGCTCAGATGCTCACAGGCAGAGCATGAGACGAGGATTGAGGGGCACGAGATTTAAGGAAGGGCCCGATCAGAGGAGAAGCCTGTCAGGACCTGGGACCAGGGAGCAGCCGGTTGGAGCTATGGGTTCAGGAGAGCTCAAGCCGCAGACCTGTTCCTCCTAGGCACAAGGCTGGGCCTTTACACCCTGCGTCGGCCAGCCTGGGGTTGTAGCCACCTCCAACACACACATGCACACGCACATACTATACACATGCATGCTTGCACACACACATGCATGTGCACTTACTACACACATACGCGGATGCACACGCACGCACAGTGGCCCAGTCATTTCTGTCCAGAGGTCTTTCGTCAGTGGGTCAGCTCTGGGGAAGACATTCTGAGAGCTGTTAGCCCCCCTCACAGCAGGTGGGGAGAGGGTACCTGCCCCAGAAAGGAGTGGGGCCCCCAGTGGCATCCACCGCAAGCCGGGGGTTTCCGCACACTGCCCTTCCCAGGCACCACACTTCGCGATTGGCCAGCTCATAGCGCTGTTGTAGGACCGCACAGGCACTGCCGGCCACCCCATTTTACAGGTAGGAGATTCAAGTCCTGCTTGCTGGGAGCTAACAAGGGCAGGAGCCCAGCCACACCCCAGGTCTCGCAGGTGCAAAGCCCTCTTTATCGTTCTGAATTCCCGTGAAGATCTTTTAAAATTAGGGTCTGTGGGGACACTCCCAGCACTTTGGGAGGCCAAGGAGGGCAGATCACAAGGTCAGGAGATCAAGACCGTCCTGGCCAACATGGCGAAACCCTGTCTCTACTAAAAATACAAAAATTGGCCGGGTGCGGTGGCTCAAGCCTGTAATCCCAGCACTTTGGGAGGCCGAGGCGGGTGGATCACGAGGTCAGGAGATCGAGACCATCCCTGGCTAACATGGTGAAACCCCGTCTCTACTAAAAATACAAAAAAACTAGCCGGGCGTGGTGGCGGGCACCTGTAGTCCCAGCTACTCGGGAGGCTGAGGCAGGAGAATGGCGTGAACCCAGGAGGCGGAGCTTGCAGTGAGCCGAGATCGCGCCACTGCACCCCAGCCTGGGCGACACAGTGAGACTCTGTCTCAAAAAAAAGAAAAAAAAAAAAATACAAAAATTAGCTGGGCGTGGTGGCGCATGCCTGTAATTCCGGCTACTCGGGAGGCTGAGGCAGGAGAATTGCTTGAACCTGGGAGGCAGAGGTTGTAGTGAGGTGAGATCACACCACTGCAGTCCAACTTGGCAACACAGTGAGACTCTGTCTCAAGAAAAAAATAATTCTACCCCCGTGTATCTTGTGCCTGAACCACCTGACAGCCCCTTGAGGCCTGCTGTCTTCCATTATTCATGGATTCACTCATTCATTCATTCATTCATTTAATGAGGGCAAGCACTCGTTATATGTCAGCTTTCTCCCAGCCCTCTGTGTGGGGTGCTGGGGTCACAGAGCTTTTGTCCCCGCTCAGCACACAGCTGGGTGAGCAGCCTCATCTCCCAGGTTGTGGCTCGAATACGCCTGGAGGTAGCGGTGAGCTCTTCAGAGCTCCAGATGAGGGGAGGTGGCCTGAGCCAGGGATGGGAAGAAGAGAGGGGCTTGTGAGGAGGTGTCTGATGGATGGGGCCTGCACCTGGCCCCGTGGGGCAGGGAGCCCCAGGTGAGCATCTTGGCCCTCCCTGGGTGGGGTCAGCCAGTGTCTCTGGAGAGACTGTCCAAAGCCTCTAGGACTCTTGAGTACGGGGCCCCTCCGAGGGGTGGAAGGTGCAGAACGCCCATCTCATCTGGCTACAGCCTTTTTCCAGGGCACACCGTGGTCTCCCAGGTCATGATGCTGCTGTGAGCAGCAGAGTGACTCAGGCCACGTGCTCTGAGAGGGGCTGGGAGACCACTGTGGGCCCTGCCATGGGGACAGAGAGCCCATGGGAATGGGAGGTGGGAGGCAGAGGACAGGCTCTCTGGTGGGTGGGACATACGGTTGAGAGCCTGGGGCCACCAAGCTCAGGTGCATGACCCCCCCTACCCCCACCCCACTCTCCTGCAGGGAGTACATGAGTCCAGGGGCGTGACCGAGGACTACCTGCGCCTGGAGATGCTGGTTCAGAAGGTGGTGTCGCCATACCTGGGCACCTACGGCCTCCACTCCAGCGAGGGGCCCTTCACCCATTCCTGCATCCTGGGTAGGGGTCTGCCTGGGCCTTGGGCTGGGTTAGGGGTGACCATGGGCCCTGTCCATTGTGAACAGATGGGCAAACCGAGGCCCCATGACGGAACCAGGATCTGACTCCAGACTGGTTCTCAGCCGGGCAGCAGCCCCCAGCCTGCCATGTGCCGGCCTGGACCTGGGGATCTGTGACGGTGGACTAACACCGTGAGCAGTAATGTGGCCACACCTTGGAGAGTCCCACTAGGGCTCTGCGTTCCCCAGGAGGCCACATTCATGGACAGTCTTGAAAGTCAGAAATGGGTCAGGTGGAGTGCTCAGAACATGCACATGCTGAAGCTTGAGGACTCCTGGCTCAGTTAGGGAACTGAGGCTGGGAGGGACGAGGTCTGGGGGTGGGCGGCGTCCCGGGGCTACCTGGTGCGTCCAGCACAGCTGGCCACGTTGCTCCCTTGACGGAGAGCCTCTGCGATCCTGCAGCAGTGTCCTCTGAATACCTGCTGTGCACCAGCCCGAGGCCACGCCCCTCCCCTCCAGCGGGGGAGGCCGACCAGTGAGTCCCCTCCGTGTCCCACCATTAGCTGGAGGCTGGGAGCATCCCAGGCAGAGGGAACAGAGCTGGGGCAAGGCCCACTTGGGACTACGCCCTCCTCATCCAGAGGGGCTCCACATCCCCACCTGCTGGTGTAAAACCTGCCTACCGGTGTGTCTCAGCTCAGGTGGTGCCCTGGCCGCTGGAGAACTTTGAGCCACTCAGGCTCGGTGTAGCCCTGGGTGGCAGGACCTCAGCCCGTGCCTGATGGGACCTTCTTCCCCTGGTCCGGGAAAGGCTCCTGAGCCGCTCATGTGTGTCGCCTGCCACCTGGTGGCCACTCTTTGGACTGCAGGGTCCCAAATGAGAGCCCGAACCCTGCCCCGTCACCAGCCTCAGCCACCAGTGCCACTGCCTCCTGCCCAGATGACCCAAGGGGCCTCCTCCCCGAGTCCCCATGTCTGCCCTCGGCCCCCACAGTCTATTATTCTCCATGCTGCAGCCAGTGAGGCCCATTTACAACTGCCTGACCACAGGCTCCCTGCATCCCCAGGATGGAATCCCCGCCTTGACCTTACATGGAGGGCCTGTCCCCATCTGCCCCCATCTGCCCCCATCATAGCCCCACAACCTGACCCCATAGCTCGCCTGCGTGGACTTCTTGCCGCCCCCCCCCCCCCGCTTCATCCCCTTGGACATCAGCTCCAGTGGGGCAGGGGCTGTACCTGCCTAGGAAAGTGTAGACGTCCAGCAGGTGCCAAAGTCCATACGCTTCCACAAGTGGAGAAACTGAGGCACGGGGGTTAGGTAACTTACCTAGGGTCAAACACAGGTTGCTGGCAGGGTGCAGGTTCAAACCCAGGCATTTGACTTGAGGTCCTGTGTGTCCAGGCTGGGCCTAGGCTGGAGAAGAGAGACCAGAACCTGAGCTAGTGTCAGAGCTTGTGGTGGCAGGATCTGCTGGGCCGGGCCTGGGATCAGCGTGGGCTGAGCCTTCCCCGCAGCTGCCCCTGCACGAGGACCCAGTGTGCAGCGAGCAGCAGGTGCCGAGGTAGGCGGGGACACAGGTAGCCTCTGGTGTGACAGTGCCCATGTCTCTCCCCAGAGAAGCGCCTCCTCCGCCGCTCTCGCTCGGGGGACGTGCTGGCCAAGAACCCGGTGGTGCGCTCCAAGAGCTACAACACGCCGCTGCTGAACCCCGTGCAGGAGCACGAGGCGGAGGGCGCAGCGGCCGGCGGCCCCAGCATCCGCAGGCACTCCGTGTCAGAGATGACGTCCTGCCCCGAGCCCCAGGGCTTCTCCGACCCGCCCGGCCAGGGCTCTGCCGGGGCCTTCAGGTCCTCCCCAGCACCCCACTCAGGGCCCTGCCCCAGCAGACTCTACCCCACGACCCAGCCCCCTGAGCAGGGCTCGGATCCCACCCGCAGCTCCCTGCCCCACGCCAGCCCGGAGAACCTGGTGGACCAGATCCTGGAGTCCGTGGACTCAGATTCTGAAGGGATTTTCATTGACTTTGGCCGGGGCCGGGGCTCTGGCATGTCCAACTTGGAGGGCTCTGGTGGCCGGCAGAGTGTCGTGTGAGGCCTCACAGCTGGCCTTGAGTTTTTACTGACAACGTCCCCATGTGCGGAGGTGTCCATGTGGCGTGTGTGTGTGTGTGTGTGTGTGAGAGAGAGAGAGAGACTTTTTTACTCTGTGCCGTCCCGCCAGCCCTGGTGACCTCCTCACTGGCCTCAGTTGCTTTGTGTTTCTGTCTTGGTTGGAAATACCATCAGCCTCCTAGGCCCGGCCCAGGTCTGTGTCAGGCGGATGAGTCAGCGTTACCTGGGGGCCTGGGTCAGGGACAGGGGTCGGTCGCTTGCTCCCACGCTCCTCCTGCCCCAGTCCTCTGGCGTCCACACCTGCCCGCAGAGAATGTGAATCTGGTGGGGTCTGCCCACGCCGGGCCCCAGAGTGACCAGACTCCAGCACACCTGTCTCTTCCTGCCTGGGGTGGCCATGGGGATGGAAAGGGGTGGAATAAAACCTGTCGACCCAGCTCATGTCTGCGGTGCCTGCCCTGGGGACGCCCCTTCAGGGTGCTCACCCTCAGGCCTTTGCTACTTTCTAGGGAGCACAGGTTCCCAGGGTCTGCGTGGTGGGGGCCGACCTGTGCCTGTTGTCCAGGCCTCCCTACTGCTCCACCATCCCTGTCACTGATGGCAGGATCGGGAGATTGTGGACGGAAGGGCTGGGATGCTGGGGAGTGGGACTGGCCCTGACTTTGCCCCGGCCTTAGCAGGAAGCCTTGGAGGGAGGGAAGGAGGGGTGGGGGTGGGATCTGCCAGCTCCTCCCGTGCTACAGAAGCGCCCAGGGGGCCTGGGGGGTGGTGGTGACCTGCTGAAGGCCACCTGGCCTGGGAAGGACAAGCTAGCACCTGCTCTCACCTCCCCTGCAGCCTCAGACAGGTTTTCCCGAGTCCCCAGGTGGTCAGGATTCCCCCCTCAGCCACAGCAGGCAGGGTCTGCTCCCTGTACGCCCCTCAGTGAGGCCCAAATGTTACTGAGAGCCAGAGGCCAGCCCAGCACCACGGGCACTCTGACTTTCAGGGCAGGAGCTGAGCCTGGGGTAGGCTTCCCTGGCCAACCCCGCCCTTTTTAAGCATCGGGTCAGCGTGGCCTCCATGGGGAGGGGTGTGGGGGTCTTTGATGGCGGGCATCTTTCCACACCGCGTTCACCGGCTGATCCGCCACCCCAGCAGCCTTCCACGCGCTCGCCTCTCGTGGCGTTGATTTTCTCAAGGTGGGGAAGGAGTGCTGAGCAAAAGAAAGGCCCAGGGCAGGGGAACTGGGTGGGTGTGAGCCGGGCGTGAGCAGGAGGAGGCCATCACCTGACGTCTGAGTCATGGCCAGAGCTGGCCCAGGCTGTCTGCCAGCAGAGCCTTCGGGATGGAGGAGTTTCCCTCTCTGGTGGGAAAAGCAGACCTGGCACCCCTGCTTCAGCTCAGGATAGGAGGGTGTAGGGGTGGGGGCGGGGGGAGCTCCGGCTTTCTGACTCTGCTGAACCTCAGTTTTGTCATCTGTGATATGCCAACCCTGTGGAGCTCTCTGAAGCTGCTCGGAATGGGTAATAGCCCCAGGCAGGGCTCAGCTGGGCAAGGAGAGGAGCAAGAGCGGCCTCAGGTCCCAGGCCTAGGGGCAGGTGGTCATTGAACAGGAAACCAGAACCTGGTCTGAGAACCACTAGGCCAGGCTGACGAGGCCGAAATCCCTGAACCAAGCTCTGGCTCCCAGCTGCATCATGGAGCCAGAGGTGGCCTGGCTTGGGGAGTAGTGGGTGACCATTAGCAGCAGGGTTGTCAGCAGTCATCTCAAGGCAGGAGGACCAATGACCAGAAGCCGTGGCAGGGAGTTGCTGTCTGGGCTCTGTCTTCACTAAGGTACTAGACCCTCTATTCTGCCCCCAAGTGGTGGGGGCCCCATCATGGGGGGTCAAGCATCCTGGACGCTACAGGGCCTAGGGTGGCCCAGGCACTGGTGGCCCCTGCTGGCTGGCACTTGGGCCCATGGCAAGGCGATCCTTGAGCTCTCTGTCCTCCCTCCCCGGGGCAGGAGAGGAGGCCCCTGGGCAGCAGCCAGCAGCATCCCTAACCATAGATGGGGGAGCTGCAGCCCAGGAGGTGGGTGCTGGGCCTGGGCCCTGCAGCAGCCCAGGGGGCTCAGTGGGGACGCCAAGGAGGTGACAAGGCTACACTCCCAGCCCTGTAAAGCAGCAGCCCACCAAGAGGGTGTGTGTGTGTGTCCCAGCCTTGCTCCCAAAGATGTCAGAGGTGATCTGCATTCATACATCTTAGAAATTGGTCACCTGTAATCCCAACAGAGTCTCGCTCCGTCACCCAGGCTGGAGTGCAGTGGTGCAATCTCATCTCACTGCAATCTCTGCCTCCTAGGTTCAAGCGATTCTCTTGCCTCAGCCTCCCAAGTATCTGGGACTACAGGCATGCATCACCACACCCAGCTAATTTTTGTATTTTTAGTAGAGACGGGGTTTCACCATGTTGACCAGGCTGTTCTTGAACTGCTGACCTCAGGTGATCCACCCACTTCAGCCTCCCAAAGTGCTGGAATTACAAACATGAACTGCTGCACCCTGCCCGTTTATCTTTTAAGGAATAGAGTGACTCAGGGAAGAGGCATGGGGAATCGTGCGCTCCATCCTGTCTGGTCTTCAAGGCATCCCCCTGGAGAGCTGCGCCTTGTCACAGAGTCAGGGCTTGGTGACATTATGTTGACAACAGAAATGAGCAGATGGCTTCTTATATTTGCTGCTCTTGTCTCCCACACCCTAAGGTTTGTTAAAAGAGTGAAATCGCTGGCTAATTAGTGGTTGGTCTACCATGGGTGTCTCCAGGGATGTCCCCAGTGGGGTGGATTCCTCTGCATCTCCAGGGCTGGGGTTCTAGAAACTGCTTTATCGTTTTCGTCTTTTGTGTGTGTGTTGTAAGTTTTGCGCAGGATTCTCATGAACGCTCTACCCCTGACCTCTCAAATGCACAATCTCAAGCCCTGGCCGCATCTGCTGACCCTGAATCTGCATTTCAGCCCCGCTTTGGGGTCCGTGGGCTTGCCGGGACATGGGAGCCTCACCCGCACTGTGACAGGGTCTGGGGGGAGGTGGCACTTAGGAAAACCCAGGGTGGGTCACGATAGCCTTCCTGGAGACCCTGACTGCACCCCTGCTGAGAGCTCAGATTTGCTTGGGTGTCTGTGTGTGTGTGTGTATGTGTGTGTGCAAGTGTTTGGGTAGGGATGTGGTGTGTGTGTGTGTGCATGTGTGTCTGTGTGTGTGTGCAAGTATACACCACACAGCAGCTAAGCCCTGGCAGGAGGTCTCAGAGGTGGGTCCATTGGAGTGCTGGTGCCCACCCCGTGTGCCCTCTCAAGCACTCACTTTGCACCCCATGGTGTTCATCTCTAGAAGGACTAGCTCCGTTTCAGGAAGGTGCTGCTGGGTGGGCTGTGGCCCAGGAATCACGAGGTAGGGGGCGAATGTGCTCTCTGGATGTGCCGGCCCTGGGGAGAGGAAGAGGAGGAGTCCCAAAGGTGGAGAGGCCCGCAGCCGAAGCCCCTCCCAGAGGAGGGAAGACTTCCGAAGAAGAGAGAGGGACTGGGAAGCGTGTAGGCTAAAGGGGTGCCCACAATAAGCGTGGACCCATTTGTCATTTTCCATTTGACCATGAAAGTAATAGCTTACAGCCAGGCATGGTGGCTCACACCTGTAGACCTAGCACTTTAAGAGGGTAAGGTGGGTGGATTGCTTGAGCTCAGGAGTTGGAAATCAGCCTGGGCAACAGGGTGAAACTCTGTCTCTTTAAAAAAATTGTAAAATTAGCCAAGTGTGGTGGCATGTTCCTGTAGTCCCAGTACCCGAGGCCGATATGGGAGGATCACATGAGTCTGGGAGGGCACACGGGGTGGGCTGCGGTGAACTATGACCACACCGCTGCACTGCAGCCTGGCTAACACAGCGAGACCCTGTCCCTGCTGCAAAAAAAAAAAAAAAAAAAAAAAAAACCTATAATTATGACTTCTGGGTCTACACCCAAAAACTTGGAAGCAGGATCTCAAAGAGATATGTGCACACCCGTGTTGTTCGTAGCGACGTTCTTCACAACCACCAAAAGGTAGAAGCCACCAAGGGTCCATCGTGAGCTGAATGGATACGCAATGTGGTCATCCATGCAAGCGAATATTCCTCAGCCTCAAAGAATGAAGTCCAAATAATAATAATAATGAAGTCCTGATACATGCTACAACATGAATAAGACTTAAAAACCTGATGTGAAGTGAAAGAAGCCAGCCAGCAAAGACCACATCCTGGATGATTCCATTCCAAAATGTTCAGAATAAGCAAATCCGTAGGGACAGAAAGTAGAGTGGTGGTCGGCAGGCCCTGGAGGGGGGTTTAAGGAGTCGTTGATGGGATTCGAGTTTAATTTTGCAAGATAAATAGAGTTCTGGAGATTGCACAGCAACATGAATGTTACTTAACACTACTGAACTGCACATTTGATTGTGTGTATTTTACCACAGTAAACACACAAGGAAGGGGAGAGAAGAAAGGAGGAGAGGGGAGCAAAGGAGGGAAGGGAGGGCAGGAAGCTAGCTTCCACCTTTTGACTGTTGTGAAGAATGTTGCTATGAACACGAGTGTGCAAATATCTTTTTGAGATCCTGCTTCCAATTCTTTTAGGTATGGACCCAGAAGCCTTTTTTTTTTTTTTTTTTTTTTTTTTTTTTTTTTTTTTTTTTTTTGAGATAAGAGTCTCACTCTGTCGCCCAGGCTGGAGTGCAGAGCCGCCATCTCAGCTCACTGCAGCCTCCACCTCCCGGGTTCAAGCGATTCTCCTGCCTCAGCCTCCCAAGTAGCTGGGACTGTAGGCGCCTGCCACCACACCCAGCTAATTTTTGTATTTTTAGTAGAGACAGGGTTTCACCATGTTGGCCAGGATGGTCTCAATCTCTTGACCTCGTGATCCACCTGCCTAGGCCTCCCAAAGTGCTGGGGTTACAGGCGTGAGCCACCTGCCCGGCCGACCCAGAAGTCTTATTTATAGGTTAATTTTTTTTTTTTTTTTTTTTTTTTTGCGGTGGGGACAGGGTCTGTCTCTGTTGCCCAGGCTACAATGCAGTGGCATAATCACAATCACGGCTCACTGCAGCCTCAACCTCCCGGACTCAAGTGATCCTCCCACCTCAGCCTCCAGAGTAGTTGGGACTGCAGACACGTGCCACCACACCTGGCTAATTTTTTTTTAATAAGGAAGGGAGGGAGGGAGGAAGGGAGGAAGGGAGGGAAAGGAGGGGAAAGGGAGAGAAGGAAGGGAGGGAGGAAGGAGAAAAGAAAAGGAAAGAAGGAAAGATAGAGAAGGAAGGAAAGGGGAGAGGAAGACTCCTTTCTTCCTTGGAGTCCCCTGTAGCTGCTTTCCTCGGGAGCATGACCTGATCGTCTTGGTCTCTCTACTGAGACTGGAGTGGAGGGACACAGCACTCCATCAGGGGGACCGTGGTCCCCAACTCCAGGAGTGTCCAGCGGTAAAGCAGGCAGTAGCCTCAGAAATGCTGGGAGGAATAGGGAGGCCGCTGAGGCACGGGAGCCTCAGGGATGCAACTGGCACAGACTGGAGATGAGCCCCTAAGAACCATGATGCTCTTCCTGGTCCCTGTGTAGTTGGGGGTGGCGATGTGACCAGCCCTGGCCAGTGAGTTCTAAGTGGAAGTGATGCAGGGCACTTTAGAGCTGGAGTATTTCATTGCCAGACAGAGACCCCTCCAGGGCTGTCCTTCCCTCTGCCACAGTGGTTGGCAGTGTCCCAGGCAAGCCTGCTCCAGCAGGCAGACGTGCGGCATGGCTACGGTGGTGGAGGCCCCTGTGATTGGGAGATGCTTGTTGCTTGGCACAACCAGGTTTGACTTGACGCTACACCCTTTTTCCCAGTACTCTAGAATCACACAGTCCGTGAGTGGGGAGAAGGCTGGCATGGGATATTTCGTTGTATATATTTATGTATGTTATACACCCCTCATGGGCAGAGCCAGGACCTCCAGGGTCTGATCCTAAGTTGGGCACTGTGTGACATTGCGCAGGTCACCCTGTCCTCAGTTTCCCGATCTATAGCTGGGATCTTCCCCAGCTATGAAATCAGTGACCGGTGCTGTTTCTTTGCCTGTCTGTGCAAGGTGGACTCACATGCAGAGCAGGGCTATTAGATTGTAAACTGCAGACACCAGACATCTCTGACAAAGGAGCTCTGTGCAGGTGACAAGCATCGGGCAGACGCCTACTTAATGGTTTTTGACCTGAAGGTAATAATGGCTTAATAATAAACGGGTGGTTTTACCCCCAAGAACCCTTCTCCTCATTGACTGATGTGTTTGCAGAGAGCTCAGAACTGCTCTCACAGGCTGTAAAAAGCTATAAAAATGTAAACTATCATCGACATCATCTGCAAGAGGAATTTCTCATGCTGACATTTCTCTCCTCACTATGGGGATTCATGTCAGCCTGTGTTTGGTGGGGGAAGAGGCCAGGGGAGCATCAAATATGAGGATGTGGGATCAGGCGGGCTCTTATTTGCAAGCAGCCGAGGCAGATGCCAATGATCATGCAGAGAAGGAGTTTACTGAAGAATGTTGCGAGCTCCTAGAGCTGTCATGAGGTGGATGAGCCAAGCCCACTTCCAGGAACAGTGTCCCAAATCACCCCACACGACAGTGGGCCTGATGGGAAACCGGCAGCATTGCAGCCACCTCACAGGGAAGGCTCCCAACATATGGGGAGGCTCCCACTGCCCAGATGCTCCCTCAGCACAGCGGGCTCCCATCATACGGGGACCATCCCACTGCACAGATGCTCCCACAGCGCAGCGAGGCTCCCATCATAGGGGTACGATCCCACTGCACAGATGCTCCCACAGCACAGCGAGGCTCCCATCATAGGGAGACGATCCCACTGCACAGATGCTCCCACAACACAGCGAGGCTCTCATGATATGGGGATGATCCCACTGCACAGACGCTCCCACAGCACAGCGAGGCTCTCATGATATGGGGACGATCCCACTGCACAGACGCTCCCACAGAGCAGCGAGGCTCCCTTCATAGGGGGACAATCCCACTGCACAGACGCTCCCACAGCACAGCGAGGCTCCCATCATACGGGGACGATCCCACTGCACAGATGCTCCCACAGCACAGCGAGGCTCTCATGATATGGGGACGATCCCACTGCACAGACGCTCCCACAGCGCAGCGAGGCTCCCATCATACGGGGATGAGCCCGCTGCACAGATGCTCCCACAGCACAGCAAGCTCCCATCACATAGGGATGATCCCATAGCACACATACTCCCATTGCATAGATGCTCCCCACACACTGAGAGGCTCCCATCACATAGGGAGGCTCCCACTGCACAGATGATCCCATTGCACAGATGCTCCCAGCACACAGAGAGGCGCCCATCGTATGGGGATACTCCTGCTGCACAGATGCTCCCCACACACAGAGATGCCCCAGTTACACTGGACCAAACCCAACTGCCACCAGTGTCGATACCCATTATGTTCCAGGCACTTCACTTTGTAGCCACTGTGCCCTCCCTCACCACCCAAGCTGGGCATCGTTGGGGACACCCTCTTCAGGATTATGAATTCTAGGGCAGCCTCCTCTCTCATGGTGGACATCACAATGGTGCAGCCTGTCACTGTCTGGGCCCTGGTGGCAAAGGGACCGGGTAAACCCGTTGTCAGGCCACCTTGGGGCTGTGAGATGTCTGTAAGGTCTTGAGTGCCAATATGGTAAAGGCATTTGAGGGGTGGGCAGGTCGGTACACAAGCTCAGCGTCCACCCTGCTGTCAACCAGGGCAGCCGGAGCACAGCCACCTCAGCTGCAAATCAGAAGGGTTTCCATTATTAGACCCAAAGATCCCAAAAAACAGTGGAGAGCGCACACACCTTCAGTGTGCCGGCAGCACTAACCACACAACGCATTTGCTCTGACACGGGTCCAAGGCACGAAGTAGACGGGCAGGGGTCAGGGAACCTGCCTGGGTTTCTGGGCCAGGCTACACAGGGATAAAGCAGGCCCCTTAAGCGACTGAATCCCAGGATCCTGGCCCATAAAGGGAGAGGGTTGGAAGATGATCTTCCACATCCCTTTATCCCTTTTGCCCTAACCTGGCAGTCATACACCCAAATCGGGGGGCAGTGTTGGCTTCGTGGTTTTAATAAGGTTAAAAGCAGGCCAAGTCTTAGCTCAAGCAGCTGGCAGGCTGAGTTAATTTGGGAGAAAACAAATGGGAAGCCCAAGACCTTGGACATAGATCTTTTATTCCCTCTTCCTTGAAATTCTCCATCCCCAGGCACTTATTTATGTGGAACTTGCTGCTTGGAGGAGAACCAACTCTGCGACTTCAGAAACATTTGTAAGAGCAAATTTAATAAAGCCGAGAATAATACCATTCAGATGTAATTACTTTACTTTGCATGATTATTCCTTCTTTGCTATTGCAAGGCATTTGAAATGCAAGGAGTTATTGTGATAGCAACAAAAGGAAATGGCTAACTGGTTGATTACTGATTAAACAGTGCTTGGGGGAAAAACAGAAGAAAGAACTTGAAAAGGGAACCGGCCTGGGTTGTACAGTTCTTTTATATTTCTTTTTCCTTTGATTATGAATGGCAGAGCACACCTGCATTCTTCGCCACACAATCATTCGGCATTGTTGCTTTATTGTATGTATGTTAATATCGCTAAGCTATGGTGGCGAAATTTGTATGAGATTTTCACAAAACACAAATGCAAGGAGGGTGGTTTTCCCCCTGACATCTCTTTTTTTTTTTTTTTTTTTTGAGACGGAGTCTCGCTCTGTCGCCCAGGCTGGAGTGCAGTGGCCGGATCTCAGCTCACTGCAAGCTCCGCCTCCCGGGTTTACGCCATTCTCCTGCCTCAGCCTCCCGAGTAGCTGGGACTACAGGCGCCCGCCACCTCGCCCGGCTAAGTTTTTTTGTATTTTTTTTTTTTTTTTTTTTTTGAGACGGAGTCTCGCTCTGTCACCCAGGCTGGAGTGCAGTGGCCGGATCTCAGCTCACTGCAAGCTCCGCCTCCCGGGTTCACGCCATTCTCCTGCCTCAGCCTCCCGAGTAGCTTTTTTAGTAGAGACGGGGTTTCACCGTGTCAGCCAGGATGGTCTCGATCTCCTGACCTCGTGATCAGCCCGTCTCGGCCTCCCAAAGTGCTGGGATTACAGGCTTGAGCCACCGCGCCCGGCCACCCCCTGACATCTCTTAATGCTGTAAAATTATTCTGCCAGCCGTAGGCCGACTAGGGGGGTGGTTTCCCTTACGCCTGTCCAAAGTCGCTTTTTAAAACAGAAACCCTACAAATTGCCCTTCTTTCATGAGGGCCGGATCTTACATGGTAATATAAAAAATGTTTACATTCCACAACAGGAAAAGAGAACCCTGCACCCAGTGCCAGATGAAAACGATCAAGTGTGTGTACGTTGCTGGAATAAGACATTGTCACTCCCTTGTCATGTTTTGCGAGCATTCATTGCTCTCAAGCACACTTCCTGTGTTTGACCTAGAAATAGGCTGCACTTCTGATCTGCCCAGAGGCTCAGCTATCTATGTTCATTAGAAGGTAGACAGCACCACACTTTCTTACCACGTCGAGTCCTTCGAGAGCCAGGAAAGTATAAAATAATAACACACAAATTGTGTTGTGTTCGTTGAACAGGCCGCAGGCTAGGATGGTTACGAATTCTTTGCACAAGAAGAAGGCAGCTGCTTAGGTGTTGAGAGAATGAAATGGAGGTTGTCCGTTCATATTGTCAGAGGGGTTTGAACCAGAGGGACTCCATCTTGAATAGGGGCTGGGGAGAATTAGGCTGAGACCTACTGGGCTGCATTCCCAGGAGGTTAGGCATTCTTAGTCACAGGATGAGATAGGAGGTCAGCACAAGCTGTAGATCACAAAGACCTTGCTGATAAGATAGCATGCTGGGCCGGGCACGGTGGCTCACACCTGTGATCCCAGCACTTTAACAAGCCGACATGAGTGGATCACCTGAAGTCAGGAGTTCGAGACCAGCCTGGCCAACATGGTGAAACCCCGGCTCTACTAAAAATACAAAAATTAGCTGGGTGTGGTGGCAGTGCACCTGTAATCCCAGCTACTCAGGAGGCTGAGGCAGGAGAATCACTTGAACCTGGGAGGCGGAGGTGGCAGTGAGCCGAGATGGTGACACTGCACTGCAGCCTGGGTGACAGAGCAAGACTCTATCTCAAAAAAAAAAACAACAAAAAAAAAAATAGCATGTGATAAAGAAGCTGGCCAAATCCCACCAAAACCAAGATGGCGATGAAAGTGACCTCTGGTCGTCCTTACTGCTCATTATACGCCAAGTATAATTCATTAGCATGCTAAAAGACACTCCCACCAGTGCCATAACAGTTTACAAATGCCATAGCAACAGCAGGAAGTTGCCCAATATGATCTAAAAAAGGGTGGACTCTCAGTTCCAGGAATTGCCCGTCCCTTTCCTGGAAAACCCATAGATAATCCACCCCTTTTGCCTCCCTCAGAGTCCCAAGTAGCTGGGATCCTCCTGCCTCAGCCTCCCGAGTAGCTGGGATTACAGGCACCCACCACCATGCTTAGCTAATTTTTGCATTTTTAGTAGAGATGGGGTTTCACCTTGTTGGCCAGGCTGCTCCCAAACTCCTAACCTCAGGTGATCCACCCACCTCAGCCTCCCAAAGTGCTAGGATTACAGGTGAGAGCCATCGCACCCGGCCAGCTTGGATCATTCTAATCTCTTCTGAAATGAGGGAGAAACCACCACTGAGAGCCTCTGGAAAGGCTTGGTGGGCGGCAGGGGTGCCGGGGGGGCGGGTCCCAACTTCATGGAGGGTATGTCTTTATCAGCAGCGTGAGAATGGACTAACACGTCCTCTAATCAGACTCCTCCACAACTGTCCAGTTTTCATCAAACCGAAGCGTAGAAATACACACTGTTCTGTTGCTTTGGATCTTCATTTCCTTATGAAAGTTCCTGTGTCAAAATAAACCTTACATTAAACACATGTGTAGGTTTTTCTCTTGTAAATCTGTCTTTTGTTACGGGGGCCTCAGCCATGCACCGAGCCATGGTTGAGGAAAAGATCTCTTTTTATCCCCAACACAAGCACTCCCTGTGTGCCAGGCTCTGTCATCAGGGCTTGGGGAGAGAGAAAGAGGGGGCACGATAAGCCCCAACCATCCAGGCAAAGTACAGTTACTCTGGCCTGAACTGCTCACTGTGGCTGGAGGAAGGCCTGTGTTGATTGGCGCAGGCCCCGTTCCTTCCAGAACCTGAAATAATCATTGTGGCAGGGAGTCGTTGACCTAAAGGAAAAAACGGAGGCAAAATTAATATAAGTAAGAGTATATTTGGGGGCTGGGCACGGTGGCTCACGCCTGTAATCCCAGCACTTTGGGAGGCCCAGGCGGGCACATAACCTGAGGTCGGGAGTTGGAGACCAGCCTAACCAACATGGAGAAACCCCATCTCTACCAAAAGTACAAAATTAGCTGGGCGTGGTGGCGCATGCCTGTAATCCCAGCTACTTGGGAGACTGAGGCAGGAGAATTGCTTGAACCTGGGAGGCAGAGGTTGCAGTGAGCAGAGATCACACCATTGCACTCCAGCCTGGGCAACAAGAGCGAAACTCTGTCTCAAAAAAAAAAAAGTATATTTGGGTCAGGTTTGAGGACTGCAACCTGGGAGTATACATTCAAGTTGCCCTGAATATTCACTTTGATTAGCAACAGTTACAAGTAGGTTTTTAAAGGAAAAGAAGGTAAATTGTTTACCAAGAATTTACATTAAAATAACATAAATTGGCAGGGTGCAGTGACTCACGCCTGTAATCCCAGCATTTTGGGAGGCCAGGGTGGGTGGATCACCTGAGGTCAGGAGTTCAAGACCAGTCTGGACAACATGGTGAAACCCTGTCTCTACTAAAACTACAAAATTAGCCGAGCATGGTGGCAGGTGCCTGTAATCCCAGCTACTTGAGAGCCTGAGGCAGGAGAATTGCTTGAACCTGGGAGGCAGAGGTTGCAGTGAGCGGAGATTGCGCCAGTGCACTCCAGCCTGGGCGACAAGAGCGAAACTCTGTCTCAAAAAAAAAAAAAAAGTAAATTGTTCTAAAGAGCTTCTGCATAGCAAAAAGAAATTATCAACAGAATAAACAGACAATGAGAGAAAATCTTTGCAAACTATGCATCTGACAAAGGACTAATATCCAGAAACAATAAGGAACTTAAACGAATCAACAAGAATAAAATAATCCTATTAAAAAGTGGTCAAGGGGCCAGGCACGGTGGCTTGTGCCTGTAATCCTAGCACTTTGGGAGGCCGAGACAGGCGGATCCCTTGAGGTCAGAAGTTTGAGACCAGCCTGGGCAACATGGTAAACCCTATTTCTACTAAAAGTACAAAAATTAATGGTACCATGTGTTTGTAATCACAGCCACTTGGAAGCCTGAGGCGGGAGAATTGCTTGAACCCAGGGGAGGAGGTTGCAGTGAGCCGAGGTGGCGCCACTGCACTCCAGCCTAGGTGACAGAGCAAGACTCTGTCTCAAAAAAAAAAACCAAAAAGACAAAAGACATGAACAGACACACTTCTCAAAAGAAGACATACAGGCATACAAGCAGCCAACAAACATGAAAAAATGCTCAGCCTCACTAATCATCAGAGAAGTGCAAATCAAAATCACAAGGAGAAACCATTTCACATCAGTCAGAATGGCTATTATTATTATTTTCTGCCAGCATCTTGATTTTGGACAGAATGGCTGTTATTAAAAAGTCAAAAAATAATAGATATTGGTGAGGCTGCAAAGAATGGGGAATACTTATACACTGTTGGTGGGAATGTAAATTAGTTCAGCCACTGTGGAAAGCAGCTTGGAGATTTCTGAAAGAACTTGAAATAGAATTACCATTCAACCCAGCAATCCCATTAGTGGGTATACACCCAAAAGAAAATAACTCATTCTACCAAAAAGTCACCTGCACTCATATGTGCATAGCAGCACCATTCACAATAGGTTAGATACGGAGTCAGCTGAGGTGCCCATCAACAGTGGATTGGATAAAGAAAATGTGGTACGTATCCAACATGGAATACTATGCAGTCATGAAAAAGAATGAAATCATGTCCTTTGCAGCAACATGGATGCAGCTGGAAACCATTATCCTAAGTGAATTCATGCAGAAACAGAAAACCAAAGATGACATGTCTTACTTCTAAGGGGAAGCTAAACCTTGGGTACCCACAGATATAAAGATGGGAACAAGAGACACTGGGGACTCCAAAAGGGCGAGGGGAGTAGGGCAAGGGCTGAAAAACTTCCTATTGGGTACTGTGCTCACTACCTGGGTAAGGAGATCAACAGAAAACCAAATCTCAGTGTCACCCAATATATTCCCTAACCTGCACATGTACCCCCTGAATCTAAAATAAAAATAAGTTGTTGATTGGCTACACATTGTTCTCTGTAGCACAAGTTGCACGAATATGCAGATAATGGCTGAGGCAGTGAGTCAGGAACAAAATGCCTTTAAACCATGGCCCACGGCCGGGTGCGGTAGCTCACACCTGTAATCCCAGCACTTTGGGAGGCCGAAGTGGGTGGATCACTTGAGGTCAGGAGTTCAAGACTAGCCTGGCAAACATGGTGAAACCCCGTCTGTACTAAAAATACAAAAAATTAGCTGAGCATGGTGGCGGGTCCCTGTAATCCCAGCTACTTGGGAGGCCGAGGCAGGAGAATTGCTTGAACCCAGGAGGTGAAGGTTGCAGTGAGCCAAGATCGCCACTGCACTCCAGCCTGGGCGACAGCGCGAGATTCTGTCTCAAAAAAATAATAATAATAAAGTAAAATAATGAATAAATAAAATAAGAAATGGGGAAATGGATCAGCAAGAAAGTGCCCACCCCAGGCATGGGTGCTGTGCGGGACGGGGACGCGGCCCAGGCGGGAATCGGGGCGCCCAGGGTGCGATGTGCGAGGGGTCCCTGAGTGCGCGTGCTCCGCCCGACCCCGCCCTGTCCCCCTCCCCCTACACACAGGTGGACCCAGTGTCAGCTCGTGCACCTGGGAAATCGCTCCCGCACGGTAGCAGGGGCGGGGGGGCGGAGCCTGCCCGGGAGCCACGTCCGGGGAGGGGCCAGGTGAGCGGTGGACCCGGAACGCAGGTGGGGGCCGGCGGGGTCCGTGGCTAGTTAAGGCGGGCGGCGGCGGGAGGGAGCGTGCAGGGAGGGGCCGTGCTCCGGGGGGGCGCCGCGGGGGCTCTCAGGGCGTGCGCGGGGACAAGGGGCCGCTGGCCAGGTAGGGACGCCCAGCCGGGCGCGACGTCACGTGCGGCCGTGGGGAGCCCCTCCGGCCGGCGCGCAGCCTCCAGTTCCCCTGTGGGCTCCAGACTCCTTCTCCCTTCACCTCCTTTCTTCCCCGCCCCCCACCGTCCCCTTTTCTGCTTTTTCCCCGGTCCTGTTCCCTCTCACCCCGCACGGCCTCCCCCGCCCTCGCCTCTCTCTGCCTGGGTTTTGGTCTGGTCTGGCAGGAAGGTGTCAGCTCAAACGTTCCCTTTTTGCTTCTGTCATGGGGTCTCGGGTTAGGCCGGGTCAGCGCATGGGGGAGGCACCCCCCCCCCACCAAACCTACAAGGTGGGTGAGGTCATTCTGGTTTCACAGATGAGAAAACGGAGGCCGGAGCAGGTGCTGCGCTGATTCAATCTCAGCGGTTGGGTGTCTGGTCGGTTCAACACACAGCGGGTGGAACCCCCAGGAGTTAAAAGCAGAAACTTTTTTTGTTGTTGTTTTGACACTGAGTCTCGCTCTGTCGCCAGGCTGGATTGCAGTGGCGCGATCTCTCCTCCTGGGTTCACGCGATTCTCGTGCCTCAGCCTCCAGAGTAGCTGGGATTACAGGCGCTGACATCACGCCCAGCTAATTTTTGCATTTTTAGCAGAGACAGGGTTTCGCCATGTTGGCCATGCTGAACTCCTGACCTCAGGCGATCCGCCCGCCTGGGCCTCCCAAAGTGCTGGGATTACCGACGAGAGCCACCGGCCCCCGCCTAAAAGCCCAAAGTTGAAACTAATCCGCTAGCAGCCTCGGAGGTCGTCAGGAAGGCGGAGAGGCCCTGCCTTTCACTGTCCCTCAGTCCTGGGTGGAGGTGGGTGGGGGGGGCGGGGGCTTCTGAGAATCCCTGGGGCTCTGTCACACCCTGGCTTGGAAATTTCCCAGGTGCTTTGGGAGGAGTGTGAAGGCCCCGGAGAAGGAACCGCAGAGTCCACCGGGAAGGAGGGCGGGATTGTTTGGCGGGAGGGGGACAGGGCCTTGGCCACCGGCTTCAGGCTTTTGTGGCAGAGGCTGTGTGGATTCCAGAGGGCTCTGTGCCCTCCCTCGCTTCCCTGTGAACAGTGTTGACATTTGTCCGGCTGGGAACTCAGCACTTAAGACTCAGCCGTTTCAGAAGTCGATGTCCTTTGGTTGGCCTCCCTGGGGTGCGTTTGAGGGGAGACCCTCTGGGCCCTGCGCTGTGGGTGAGGGTGTCCTTGCAGGAATGCTCCTGCAAGGAGGCTTAGCTGCGGGGGAGTGCACTGCTCCGGAGTCCTGCCCCACCTGCCTTCACGGGGAGTCCCCCTGGAGCTCCCTGGAGCTTCTGGCATCTTGTTGTGTCCAGATTTCTGTGTCCCTGGAAGGCAGAGGACCTGGCTGAGTGACTCTCCAAGTTAGGTCTTTGGGCCCCCGTTTTCTCACCTCTCAGATGAGTGTCATAAACCTTCAGTTTGTCTTGAGGCTGGGGAAGTCGGGGGTGGGGATAATGTCCGGGCTCAGGAGAGGCAGGCACTGCACTGCTCAACAACCATGATGGGGCCTGCCTTTCACTCCCTTGACCTGGAGTCAGTTGCTGGCCACTCTGCTTGGTTTCCTCATCTGCAAAATAGGGGCCACGTCATTACCGACTGACTCATAGGGCCATTGGGATAACTAAATGAGTTAATGCATGCGAAGCGCAGGTGTTCGTGTTTAGTGGTCTTGGTTCTGTCTCCTGACCTTTTGGGGGAAGGTATTGCCTGGGGAGACGAGAGAAGAATGCTCTTTGTTTAGAGCGTGCTCTTTCCATGCTGAAGGCCAAGGCCAAGCCGTTCTTTCTTCAGTGGCCTGGACAAGAGCAGTGACTTTCCAGGGGAGGAGAGTGGAGCCGGTGACTGTCCAGAAGGAACTGGTTGGGTAGGTCTGAATTCCTGAAACTCCTGGGTAGCTCCCCACTGCCTTCCCCTACCTGGCCATAAAATGAAAACAAGCAAAGGAAACTCGGACGGGGCAGTGGGTTTGTCTGGGCTGCAGATTAGTGGCTCTCGGCTGGGGTGGGAGGCTCTGAGGCCCCTGCAGCTGGGACTCCCACCTGACTCTCCAAAGCAGACCCCATGCTGTTGTAATTCCTTGGGTTTATTTTTTCATTTCAGTTCTTTTTATTTGTGGAGAATTTTAGACATTCAAAGGATGTACAATGAGCCGCCATCTCCCAGCATCAACCATAGCCACCCTGTAGCCACCCTGGCCTGTGCTAACCGCCCCCAGCCCACTCCCGCCCTGTACACCTACCCCCACCCTTCCTCCAACTCACCCCACCCACCCCATACACCTACCCCCGCCCTTCCTCCAACTCACCCTTCCACCCTCTCACCCCTTCCCTCCCCTCCCTATTCCCCATATCATTTTACAGCAGCTCCCAGACCTCACACTCCATAAATACTGCAAGGTGAATCCTTTTTCTAAAAATTTTTTTCCTCCAGCTTTATTTAGGCATAATTGGCAAACAAAAATAGTGCACACTTACAGTGATCAATGTGATGTTTTGATATATGAATGCATTGTGATAGATCAAGCCTGAATCCTGCCCCCGCCACTTTTTTCCCCGCATTACTGCCGTACTATTCGTATTCAAAACGATTAGCAACAATTTTTTATTTTTTCCTTTTTTCGAGACAGGGTCTTGCTCTGTTGGTCAGACTAGAGTGTGATTATAGCTCACTGCAGCCTCAAACTCCTGGGCTTAAGGGATCCTCCCACCTGAGTCTCCCAAGTAACTCAGACAGGTTCACACTACCCTGCCTGGTTTGTTTTTAAATTTTTGTAGAGACAAGGTCTTGCTTTGTTGCCCAGGCTGGTCTTGAGCTCCTGGGCTCAAGCAATCCCCCCATCTTGGCCTCCCAAAGTGTTGGGATTACAGGTGTGAGCCACTGCGCCCGGCAGCAACAAATTCTTAATATCAGCCAATGCTCAGTCAGTATTGAATTTCTCAATTGCCTTAAATATTTAATTGTTGGGTTTGTTTTTTTTTTTTTTGAGACAGAGTTTCGCTCTTGTTGCCCAGGCTGGAGTGCAATGGCTCGACCTCGGCTCACCACAACCTCTGCCTCCCAGGTTCAAGCGATTCTCCTGTCTCAGCCTCCCAAGTAACTGGGATTATAGGCATGCACCACCATGCCTGGCTAATTTTGCATTTTTAGTAGAGACAAGGTTTCGCCATATTGACCATGCTGGTCTCAAACTCCTGACCTCAGGTGATCTGCCCACCTTGGCGTCCCAAAGTGCTGGGATTACAGGTGTGAGCCACCATGCCTGGCCCTTTGATCTTTTAAATTCTTTCCAAACTTTAACCCCCACTCCTTCAGAATGTTTTTGTTGTTTTGTTTTTGAGATGGAGTCTCACTGTGTCACCCAGGCTGCAGTGCAGTGGCCTGATCTCAGCTCACTGCAACCTCCGCCTCCTGGGCTCAAAGGATTCTTGTGCCTCAGCCTCCAGAGTAGCTGGAGTTACAGGTGCCTGTCACCACACCTGGCTATTTTTTTTTTTTTTTTTTTTTTTTGCATTTTTAGTAGAGAGAGGGTTTCATCATGTTGGCCAGGCTAGTTTCGAACTCCTGACCTCAAGTGATCTGCCCACCTTGGCCTCCCAAAGTGCGGGGATTACAGGTGTGACCCACTGCCCCCAGCCTGTGCTGCTTTTTCATAGGAGCCAGTGGCCTCCACCTCGGAGGCACAGAGGGAGATTCCTGCATGGGGTCACAGAGGGAGTTGGAACAGGTGGAAGGCACAGGGCTGCCTGAAGTTCTCCAGGGACCCGTGGCAGTTTCCTCTCTGGCTGCAGGGAGGGCAGGTCTCTTTGGGCTGGCTAAAGCGTAACCAGATCTTTCTGTGAAGAGTCATCTGAGGCCGGGTGCAATGGCTTACACCTGTAATCCCAACACTTCTGGGAGGCCGAGGCGCTCGGATCACGAGGTCAGGAGATTGAGACCATCCTGGCCAACAACAATTAGTCAGTTGTGGTGGTGTGCACCTGTGTGCACCTGTAATCCCGGCTACTTGGGAGGCCGAGGCAGGAGAATCACTTGAACCCAGGTGGCAGAGGTTGCAGTGAACCAAGATCGTGCCACTGCACTCCAGCCTGGGTGACAGAGCGAGATTCTGTCTCAAAAAAAAAAAAAAGCATCTGAAAGCCAAGGTTGGGTGTTTGGGGGCTCCGTGAATCCTACTTTAATTTCCCAGGAGGCCGGTGAGGAGGTAGATTTGAATTGAGACTGAGTCATTGAATTGGACTTTAGCCAATGATGATGATAGAAACCATCTGTGGATCACTTACTTCGTGCGCTCCAGGTAGTGGAGAGGTGGGGGAACATGGCGTTTGCAAAGGCCGTGAGGTGGCAGTGGGGGTGTATTTGAGGGGCAGCCAGGAGGCCGGTGTGCCAGGGCAAAGGGAATGGGGTGGGAGTGAATGAAATGAGCTCTGGAGGGCAGCAGGTTCAAACCACAGGCTCTTTCAGGCTTGTGCAGGGGTTTGAATGTTACTCCAAGAATGACAGAAAGCCCTTGACAGACGGTTGTCATGGGAGGTGCTGAGTAGGCAGTTTGGTTATTCAAGTCTGAGTTGGAAGAGAGGTCGGTCCTGAGATCCTGGTTTGGGAGTGGAGGACACGGATTTACCGTTTTTTAGGGAGGAGAAGAGAGAGCCCAGGGTCCCCCCGATAGGCCCAAGTGTGGATGGTAGGGATCATGGCAGAGGCCCCAGCTGCATCCACTTCAGGGACAACCTGGAATGACAGAGAAAGAGGTGAACAAGGTGGATGGTGGGGGTGACCCTGGAGTGTGAGTGGAACCAGGCCGGGCCTTGGATCCTGGGCTCTGTCCCAAGCCCTCTGCTTGTTCTTTTATTCAACAGACCTCCCAAGTCCCTGCTCATATCCCCAACTCCGGGCTGGCTGAGTGCGGAGACTCAGACGTGAGTCAGACGTGGCCCTGCTGTCAGGGCACATGCAGTGATGGGTCAAGAAGAGCATTCAGGTACATGATGCAGACTGATGAGGGCTGTGATGGACCTGAGGGCTGCCAGAGCCCACAGGAAGCCCCTGTCCCAATCTGGGGTAGGCAGGGCATCTGGAGCATCAGGACGCTTTTGGCTGTAATTATCAGAAAACACAACTCTGAACCAGCCCAAAGTCGAGGGGGATGCATTGGCCCCTGTAGCTGCAAAAGTCTGGGGATAGTGTGGAGATCAGGTATGGCTTGATCAGGAATTGGCTATTCCCTTCATTCTCTGTGGGCTGCTGGGTCTGCAGAGGGGCGGCAAGTTGGCTGCAGTCCCCCAGGTCTCATCTGCATACCCAGCTGCATGGAGAGACTCCCACAGTGGTTCTCTATTGAGAAACAGGATCTTCTGTCTCAGAAGCACCTGGGATACTCAGGGGCCTGAAGGAACAGATTCCTGTGGTCAGGGAGATTGCCTTGTACTGATTAGCTCTGACTTGGGTTCCTGAATTAACCTTTGAAAAGGGAGATACGATTACTCTTAGCCTAATTGGGCAGGCCCTGGGAGGTGGGACAGCCCCACCTCTTGCAGCTGGAGGGTGTGCAGGTGAGAGTTGTGCACCTGAATGATCACCTGGGTGCCCTTGCGCAGGGCAAGAGATGCTTGGCGTTCCCTAAAGGCTGCGTGAGGAGCTCTGAGTATTGACCCATAGGAGAGGGGGTGGCCCCAGCAGCCCTTTAGAGACCCCCTTGCTCTTTCAGGGTGCTGAAGTTCCCTGGGTTTGTGGGCAGGCTTCTGACAAGGTCTTGATGCAGGTCACAGCTTGTTTGGACTTTGCTGCTGCCACCTTTGGGGGTCTCATATATCTGCCTGAACAGATGGCCTTGCGCATGCCGTCTTGCCAATGTTGGGGACGCAGTGGTGGTTGTGATGAAGACTGGGTAGTGAGGGTCTGTATTAACAAATTCGTGCATACCTGAGACAAAAGAGTGGAAGTTACTTTTTATGGGATCCCACTGGGGGACCCTGGAATCCCAGCTCAGTAGTGACCCCCATTCAGCCATGAGCAAGAGCTCCTGTCCCCATCATCCCTGGACTTTCCCAGGAGTCACTGGCCAGTGTCTGCCTCAGGTATGACTCTGTGTAAGCTTCTTTGTCTCTGGGTCTTGGAAGCTTAGGCCTGGGTGGCGTCAGACCCATCGCCGCCTCCTCCCAAGAGCCCTTGATCAGAACCCCCAGTTCCAAAACGAGAACCTGCATTGTGCACATACCACAGTGAGCTCTTCCTCTGTATGCCCTGCACATTGGACGTGCCGCTCAAATTAAATTTGGTGCTAATTTGCCTGAGGTAAGTAGGTGTTAATTTGTAGCTACAGCATTAAGATAATTGCTGTGAGGGTCTATTTATGTCATGTGCAAATATATTTTTACAGCAACAAACCATTTTGCTGTGAATTATAAATAGAACAGTTGGGTGATTTGACATCTCCTTTGCATAACATCCACTCTGCCAGCACGCCTGTTCGGGTCCACGTCTCTAATGAAGGGCTGCAGCCAGCCCAGCCCCACAGATGCTGATGGTTCCTATGTGCCCTTGTCCCCCACCCTGGGGGAGGCTCCAAGAGAAAGGGCTTGGCAGGGAGGGTCGGGAGGGAGTTGAGGTGTGTGCAGACTCACATGCAGGGTGAGGCAGGCTTTAGGGGATGGAGCTGCTGCTCTGAAGCCCACTGGGCAGGAGAAAGGGCCCACTTGTAACGTCTGGTTTATTTTCACTTCATTTTGATGATTACGAAGGACCTGCATGTGCCAGGCCCTGTACTAGGTACCATGTTTACTGTTTGAGCAAGTCCAGGCATGGGCTTGGTCCTCATGAAACTTTGATCTGCAAAGAGAGGCCCGTGTTAACATTAGCAAACGGATTACGGAAATAAGTGCGGTCAGCCTTCCATATCGGTGGCCTCTGTAACCGTGGACTCTGATTCCATGGACTCCGTATTATGGTTTCCTCATCTGTGGATTCAACCAACCACGGATTTAATGTATTGGGAAAAGAAAATAAATGGTTGTGTCTGTACTGAATTTATACAGACTTTTCTCCTTATTCCCTAAACAACACAATGTAAGAACTATTTACGGGCATTTACATTGTGTTAAGTATTACAGGTAATCTAGAGGTGATTCACAGCATACAGGAGGATGTGCATACATTATATGCAAATACTACACCATATTACAGCAGGGGCTTGAGCATCTGCGGATTTTGGTATTTGCCAGGAGTCCTGGAATGAATTCCCCAAGGGACATCTGTAAACTTGCACCTGGTTGAGAGCTATGAGTAATGGATACAGGGAGCTAAGAGTATATGGAGAGGGGCCTGCCATGCTCCTGTTTGAAAAGAGAGAATATATTAGTTAATTTTTACGCTGCTGATAGACATACCGGAGACTGGGTAATTGATAAAGGAAAGAGGTTTAATTCACTTACAGTTCAGTGTGGCTGGGGAGGCTTCACAATCCTGGTGGAAGTGAAGGAAGAACAAAGGGCGTCTTACATGGCAGCTGGCAGAGAGAATGAGAACCAAGCAAAAGGGGGTTCCCCTTATAAAATCATCAGGTCTCGTGATACTTATTCACTACTATGAGAACAGTGTGGGGGAACCCGCCCTCATAATTCAGTTACCTCCCACCAGGTCCCTCCCATAACACGTGGGAATTATGGGAGCTGCAATTCAAGATGAGATTTGGGTGGGGACACAGCCAAACCATATCAGAGAATTGACTTAACAGAGGTCAGAAGGACAGATAGGAGCAGACCTGCAGGTGGGGGCTGTGGTGTGATGAATCTTAGCTGAGCACAGTGGTTCATGCCTGTGATCCCAGTGACCTGGAAGGCTGAGGTGGGAGGATCACTTGAGGCCAGGAGTTTGAGACCAGTTTGGGCAATATGGTGAGACCCACTCTCCACAAAATAGGGGACAAAGCCAGGTACAGTGCTGTGCACCTGTAGTCTCAGCTACTCGGAGGCTGAGGCGGGAGGATCGCTTGAGCCTGGGAGTTCAAGGCTATAATGAACTATGATCATACCACTGCACTCCAACCTGGGCAACAGCATGAGACCCCATCTCTAAAACAAAAAAATCTTCATTAGGTCTTTGTCCCTGGTTCCTGGCAGAGCTCCTAAAACCCTTGGAAGAGCATCTTTTGTTTTTCACTATGAGTTCTTTTTTTTTTTTTTGAGATGGAGTCTCACTCTGTCACCCAAGCTGCAGTGCAGTGGCACGATCTCGGCTCACTGCAGCCTCCACCTCCCGGGTTCAAGCAATTCGTCTGCCTCAGCCTCCTGAGTAGCTGGGATTACAGGTGCCCACCACCCCGCCTGGCTAATTTTTGTATTTTTGTTAGAGATGGGGGTCTCACCATGTTGGCCAGGTTGGTCTCAAACTCCTGACCTCAGGTGATCCACCTGCCTTAGCCTCCCAAAGTGCTGGGATTACAGGAATGAGCCACTGTGCCCAGCGATTACAAGCTCTCTTGACCATACTTGGGTTTGTACTGTAGATAGCTGCAGGATGGGGGCTGTCCCAGAGGAACCAGTCATGTGTTTGAAGGTTGGAGCTATCAGTCCCTCACAACCTGTGGGGAGGGAGAGAGACTGGAGTGTGAGTGGATCACCAATGGCCAGTGATGTATCCAGTCACGCCTACATAACAAAACTTGGGTCAAAATTGTGAACAACAAGGCTAAGGGCCTGTTTTCATGCTGGTTGGGAAGGTGGGGAGAAAAATGACTTTCCTTTATTCAGTGCCAGCTCATTCAATGAGCTAGGTGCTCAGAGCAAACTTACAGCCACAGATAATCTTCAGGCCAGGTGCGGTGGCTCACGCCTGTAATTCCAACATTTTGGGAGGCTGAGGCGGGTGGATTGCTTAAGGCCAGGAGTTCAAGACCAACCTGGCCAACGTGGTGAAACCCCATCTCTACTAAAAATACAAAAATCAACCAGGCGTAGTGGTGCATACCCGTAATCACAGCTACCCAGGAGGCTGAGACACGAGGTGGTGGCTGCCAGAGTCCCTGTCATGGAGGAGTGTTTTTCTCTTTTTTTTTTTTTTGAGACAGAGTCTCTGTTGCCCAGGTTGGTGTGCAATGGCATGATCTCGGCTCACCGCAACCTGCTTCTCCTGGGTGCAAGTGATTCTCCTGCCTCAGCCTCCCGAGTAGCTGGGATTAGTGCACCACCATGCCTGGCTAATTTTTGTATTTTTAGTAGAGATGTGGTTTCACCATGTTGGCCAGGCTGGTCGTGAAATCCTGACCTCAGGTGATCCGTCTGCCTCGGCCTCCCAAAGTGCTGGGATTACAGGCATGAGCCACCACGCCTGGCCTAAGCCACTGCACCGGGCCATGTTTTTCCCTTTGAGCAGCCCTGGGTTTTGGTGAGCGTCGTCCTGTTCTCCATCATCTTTCACCTGCGGCTGCATCATCCACCCGCCATCTTGGCCTGAAACACTTCCTGAAAATCAGCTGAACATATATGTGGTCTATTGGAGACTTTCTGTCCTGTTCCCCTGACCTGTGTGTCTCTTTCTGCCAACCCCACACTGTCCTGATTAGTGTAGCTTTATAATAGGTCTCAAGATCAGAACTTCTTCCAACTTTCTTCTTTTTTGAAATTGCTTTTGCCATTCTGGGCCCTTTTTAGTTTCAAATACATTTTGGAAACAGTTCATTAATTTCTGTGGAAAAGCCTGCTGGGGTTTTGGTTGGGATTGTGTTTGAATCTCTAGATGGATTTGAGAAGAATTAATGTCATAACAATATTGTGTCTTTTAATCCAGGAGTGTGATGTATTTCCCTGTATCCTTAGGTCCCTTTACTTTTTTTCAACAATGTTTTGTAGTTTTCTGTGTAAAGGTTAGGCACCTCTTTTGTTCTCTCTCTGAGTATTTTGTAATTATTGATGTTATTGTAATTGTCTGGGTTCTTCCTGCCCGCTACACAGAAAAACCAATTCACTGAGACCGCAGGATTGCAGTAAAGAAACAGTTTCATTGATTCAAGGCCAACCCACACAGGAGAACGGGAGTTATTACTCAAATCAGTCTCCTTGAAAATTCAGAGGCTAGGCTTTTTCAAGGATATTTTGGCAGGCAGAGGGCTAGGGAATGGGTGCTGTTGATTGGTTGAGGATGCAATCGCAGGGCTGTAGAAAATGATCCTTGGCCAGGCGCCGTGGCTCACGCCTGTAATCCCAGAACTTTGGGAGGCCGAGGCGGGTAGATCACGAGGTCAAAAGTTCAAGACCATCCTGGCCAACATGGTGAAACCCCGTCTCTACTAAAAACACAAAAATTAGCCAGGCATAGTGGCATGTACCTGTTGTCCCAGTTACTCGGGAGGCTGAGGCAGGAGAATTTCTTGAACCCGGGAGGTGGAGGATACAGTGAGCCGAGATCGTGCCACCCATTCCTGCCTTGGCAACAGAGCGAGACTCCATCTCAAAAGATAAAAAATAAAATTCTCCTTGTCTACTGAGTCCACTTCTGGATGGGGACTACAGGACTAGAGTCATGAGTCTTGGGTGTAGGTGGAGTCATCTGCCAGGAATTGCCAAAGGCCAATCTTTGATTCTTTTTTTTTCTTTTTGAGACAGTGCCTCACTCTATCGCCCAGGCTAGAGTGCAGCGATGCCATCTCGGCTCATTGCACCTTCTACCTCCTGGGTTCAAGCAATCCTCCTGCTTCAGCCTCCTGAGTAGCTAGGATTACAGATGCCTGCCACCATGCCTGGCTAATTTTTGTATTTTTAGTAGAAACCGGGTTTTACCATGATGTCCAGGCTGGTCTTAAACTCCTGACCTCAGGTGATCCACCCGCTTTGGCCTCCCAAAGTGCTGGGATTGCAGGCCTGAGCCACTATGTCCAGCCTAATCTTGGGTTCTACAGTAGTGATGTTATCTGTGGGAGTAACTGGGGAAGATACAAATCTTGTGACCTCCGGAACAATGGCTGGTCACTACGCCTAGGTCTTTGCAGAATTCAGACCCCTCTCATTAATCCTCACCTTGTAGCCTTTTATTAGTTTTATAAAGATGATTTAGTTTTGGGAAGGGATATTATCATTTAAACTATAAACTAAACTTCTTCCAAAGTTAGCTTGGCCCATGGCCAGGAACTACCAAAGGCAGTTTGGAGGTTAAAGGCAAGATGGAGTTGGTCAGATCAAATCTCTTTCACTGTCATAATTTTTTCACTGTTATAATTTCGGCAAAGGCAGTTTCACTGTTGTTGATGGTTTTTTAAGTTTTAATTTTCAGTTCGTTCTTTGCTGGCATATGGAAATAGAATTGATTTTTGTATATTAAGTTTTTTCAAAACTTTGCTAATTTTGTTTATTGGTTCTAGTAGTTCCTTTGTAAATTCCTTAGGGTTTGTATTTAGATGATCATGTAGTTTGCAAGGAATTTTTTTTTTTTTTTTTTTTTTGAGACAGATTCTTGCTCTATCAGCCAGGCTGGAGTGCAATGTCATGATCTTGGCTCACTGCAACCTCCACCTCCTGGTTCAAGCGATTCTCCTGCCTCAGCCCCCCAGATAGCTGGGACTACAGGCGCACGCCACCATGCCTGGCTAATTTTTGTATTTTTAGTAGAGATGGGGTTTCACCATGTTGATCAGGCTGGTCTTGAACTCCTGACCTCAGGTGATCCGTCTGCCCCGGCCTCCCAAAGTGCTGGGATTACAGGCATGAGACACCCCGCCTGGCCTTTTTTTTTTTTTTTTTTCTCTTTGAGACAAAGTCTTGCTCTTGTCCCCCAGGCTGCAGTGCAGTGGCGTGATCTTGGCTCACTGCAGCCTCCACCTTCCGGGTTCAAGCGATTCTCCTGCCTCAGACTCCTGAGGAGGTGGGATTACAGGCACCTGCCACCACACCTGGCTAATTTTTATATTTTTAGTAGAGATATGGGGTTTCACCATTTTGGTCAGGCTGGTCTTGAACTCCTGACCTCAGATGATCTGCCCACCACAGCCTCCCAAAGTGCTGGGATTACAGGCGTGAGCCACCGCGCCCGTCCTGCAAGTAAATTTTTACTGCTTTTCCTTTCCAATCTTTATGCCTTTTTCTTCCTTGTCTTATTCCAGTGGGTGGGACCTCCAGTATATACTGTTGAATAGAGGTGCTGAGAAGGGCTGTCACTGTTCATTGTTCTGAGCGCTTTCAGTCTTTCACTGTTCTATGTGATGTTAGCTGTAGATTTTTTGTAGTTGCTCTCTACCTGGTTTAGGAAGTTTTCTTCTGTTCTTATTTTGCTAAGTTTTATTATGAGTGAGTCTCGAATGTTGTGATCTCATCTACTGAGATCCTCATTTTTTTCCTTTTCTGTTTTACTATGTTTTTATGTTTGTTTTACTACTGTTTTACTTTTTTTTTTTTCCCGAGACAGAGTCTCTGTTGCCCAGGCAACAATCTTGGCTCACTGCAAACTACACTGATTGACCTTTGTTTTTTTTGTTTTTTTTTTTTTTAAGTAGAGACAGGGTTTTGCCGTGTTGGCCAGGCTGGTCTCGAACTCCTGACCTCAAATGATCCACCCACCTCGGCTTCCCAAAATGCTGGCTGATTTTTGAATATTAAAACAACTTTGCAAAGCTGAAACAAACCCTTCTTGTTCATGATAGGTTGTACTTTTTATATATTGCTGGGTTTGATTGGTTAATATTTTGTTAAGATTGTGTCTATCTATGTTCCTAAGGGAGTGAAGCTTTCTTGTATTGTCTTTGGTTTGGGCATAAGGGTAACGCTGGCCTCATAAAATAAGTTAGGAAGTATTTCCTTATCTTCTGTTTTCCGGCAGAGTTAGTGGAGAACTGGTATTATTTCTAATGTACATGTGGTAGAATTCACATGTAGCACCAGAGTTTTCCTTGCATTTGTTTTCTCTCTTTTTTCTGAGACGGGGTCTCTTCCTGTCTCCCGTGATTGTGCCGTGGTGCAATCGTGTCTTATTGCGGCCATGACCTCCTGGGTTCAAGCGGTCCTCCTACTTCAGCCTCCCAAGTAGCTGGGACTACAGGTGTGCACTACCATGCACAGTTAATCTTTATTTTTTTGTAGATAAGAGATCTCATCTGTTGCCCAGACTGGTCTTAAACCTCTGGGCTTAAGTGACCCTCCTGCCTTGGCCTCCCAAAGTGCTGGAATTATAGATGTGAGTCACCAAGCCTGGCCAGGAAGCTTTTCTTAACAAATTTGAGTTATATACTAGATAGTGGGTTATTCAGGTTATCAGTTTCTTCTTGAGTGAGCTTTGGTAGCTTGTGTCTTTCAGGAATTGTGTCAAGTTTATCTAGATTGTTGAATGTATTAGCATAAGGGCATTTGTAATATTCCCTCATTATCCTTTTAATGTCTGTAGTATCTGTAGTGATGTCTCCTGTCTCAAGATGTAGATTTAGCTTCACTTTTGCACTTTAAGACATTTACTTTGCAAACTTTACCATGTTCTGATTGGTGAATAGAAACATGCATGCATTTTTATAGTAATAACATGTTTCCCCAAAGACCCCAAATAGCTTGTTTTTTTTTTTTTTTTTGAGACGGAGTCTTGCTCTGTCACCCAGGCTGGAGTGCAGTGGCCGGATCTCAGCTCACTGCAAGCTCCGCCTCCCGGGTTCACTCCATTCTCCTGCCTCAGCCTCCCGAGTAGCTGGGACGATAGGCGCCCGCCACCTCGCCCGGCTAGTTTTTTGTATTTTTTAGTAGAGACGGGGTTTCACCGTGTTAGCCAGGATGGTCTCGATCTCCTGACCTCGTGATCCGCCCGTCTCGGCCTCCCAAAGTGCTGGGATTACAGGCGTGAGCCACCGCGCCTGGCCAGCTTGGGTTTTACTAATTATACTATGTGTCAGCAGAATATTAACATACTTCACAGGACAGGTGTTTTATGACACTAGGATAGTATGGCATTTGTAAAACCATGTGAAATGTAGAATTTTTCTTTTTTCTTTCTTTTTCCTTGAGACAGGGTTTCATTCCTGTTGCCCAGGCTGGGGTGCAATGGCACGATCTTGGCTCACTGCAGCTTCCGTCTCCCAGACTCAAGTGATTGTCCTGCCTCAATCTCCCAAATAGCTGGGACTAAAGGTGCATATCACCACACCCAGCTAATTTTTGTATTTTTAGTAGAGATGGGGTTTTGTCATGTTGCCCAGCCTGGTCTTGAACTCCTGGCCTCAAATGATCCACCCTCGTCAGCCTCCCAAAGTGCTGGGATTGCAGGCATGACCCACCATGCCCAGCAAAATGTAGAATTATGAACACACCCTTTACAATGTAATGATGATGGCTGTGAACATCTACTGCATACCAATCACATGCCAGGTAGCATGCTGGGCAATTGACTGCATTATCTCACTAAGTCCTTCTGTGCTCTCTATGAGGAAGGTGCTGTTGTTGTCTATATTTTACAAGGTAAGAAATGGAGATACAGGGTTGAGACAGGTGCCAGAGGCTCTTCAGGTAGTCTGGCTACAGGATGCTCACTCATTCTGCTCTAGGGACTTAAATTCATGCCTTTCTAACTCCAAGTCTTATGCCTTTCCTTCCACACCAGGCTGGTTTTCAACAGCCACGGGGTTAGAGTTAAGGATGGACAGTGTTAATAGAGATGGATTTTAGTCTTGGCGAGAGGAAGAACGTTTTAGCAGTCATTCCCGAGCCAAGACGAAGTAAACTTCCTGAGAAGGTGGTGAATGTCCTGTCACTGCTGATGTCTGGGCCGAGGCTGACACAGCTGCAGTGATAGACGTTGTAGTTTGAATAGAATTTATCCAACCAACAACATCAACCAAAAAATGGCTTTATAATGTAGTGTCTTTACGGTCGCAGGGACTGTATGACATTTGACTGTTTTCTTCTTTATTGGTATTTCTTTGAGGGATTTTATTTTATTTTTTATTTTATTTTTATTTTTATTTATTTTTTATTTATTTTTTTTGAGACGGAGTCTTGCTCTGTCGCCTAGGCTGGAGTGCAGTGGTGTGATCTCGGCTCACTGCAAGCTCCACCTCCCAGGTTCAAACGATTCTCCTGCCTCAGCCTCCTGAGTAGCTGGGACTACAAGCACCCGCCACCTCGCCTGGCTAGTTTTTTTCTATGTTTTAGTAGAGACGGGATTTCACCATGTTAGCCAGGATGGTCTTGATCTCCTGACCTCGTGATCCGCCCGTCTCGGCCTCCCAAAGTGCTGGGATTACAGGCGTGAGCCAACATGCCCAGCCTTTATTATTTATTTATTTATTTATTTTTGAGATGGAGTTCGCTCTTGTTGCCCAGGCTGGAGTGCAATGGCATGGTCTCAGCTCACTGCAACCTCTGCCTCCCGGATTCAAGTGATTCTCCTGCCTCAGCCTCCCAAGTATCTGGGATTACAGGCATGTGCCACCACTCCTGGCTAATTTTTGTGTTTTTAATAGAGACAGGGTTTTACCATGTTGGCCAGGCTGGTCTTGAACTCCTGACCTCGGGTGCTCCATCCACCTCGGCCTCCCAAAGTGTTGGAATTACAGGTGTGAGCCACCGTGCCCAGCCTCTTTTTGGGGAGTTGAGGGGCAGATGGAGTCTCGCTCTGTTGCCCGGGCTGGAAGCAGTGGAGCAATCGTGGCTCACTGCAACCTCTGCTTCCTGGGTTCAAGCAATTCTCCTACCTCAGCCTCCCGAGTAGCTGGGACTACAGGCACTCGCCACCACACCTGGCTAATTTTTTGTATTTTTAGTAGAGACAGGATTTTGCCATTTTGGCCAGGCTGGTTTCGAACTCCTGACTTCAGTTGATTCACCTGCCTCGGCTTCCCAAAGTGCTGGGATTATAGGCCCGAGCCACAGTGTGCAGCCTTGGGGAATATTTTTTAATAGAAATTCCAAGAGGCAGAGGTTTCCTGGGCGGCACAACACATGAACTGAAGGGAGAAGGAGTGCTGTGAATTTTTCTTACTCAGCACCAGCGTTTTATGTCCCATATGATTGGCCTGGGCCCATGGGTCAGCAGAGGTGGTGAGTGTCCGGCTGCCTGGATATCAGCCTCTAGTGGACTTGGCTGCTTTTCCCCTCATGGCCTTCTGGGTGGTAGCTGGGCCACTGCCCACAGCTTGGCCATCTGCAGGCAGCCTTTCCCTAACCTGTGTACACCTCCAGTAGGGCTATCACAACCCTGAGGGGACATAACTCTTTCTTTTTTTTTTTTTGAGACAGAGTTTCGCTCTTGTCGCGTAGGCTGGAGTGCGATGGTGTGACCACAACCTCCGCCTCCCGGGTTTAAGCGATTCTCCTGCCTCATCCTCCCAAGTAGCTGAGATTACAGGCATGTGCCACCATGCCCGGCTAATTTTTTTGTATTATTAGTAGAGATGGGGTTTCATCATGTTGGTCAGGATGGTCTCAAACTCCTGACCTCAGGTGATCCACCCACATCGGCCTCCCAAAGTGCTTGGATTACAGGTGTGAGCCACCGTGCCTGGACCATAACTCTTAAAGGAAAATTTTTAGTACCTGAATTCTATTTTTTAGCACAAATCACATCTCATTTTTAATGAGTTTATCTATATTATGTAGCTACTTAGCCTAGCTAAGTTTTTATATTTTTAGTAGAGATGGGGTTTCACCGTGTTAACCAGGATGGTCTCGATCTCCTGACCTCATGATCCGCCCGCCTCAGCCTCCCAAAGTGCTGGGATTACAGGCGTGAGCCACCGTGCCCGGCCCATAACTCTTTAAGGGAAATTTTTAGTACCTGAATTCTATTTGTTAGCACAAATCACATCTCATTTTTAATCAGTTTATCTATATTATGTAGCTACTTAGCATTTTGGAAAAATTAGCTTCCTTGGACTCCTTCAGTCACCTAGATTGACCCACATTTCCAAATTTGCTTGATGTTTCAACTCGAGCTTTGCCTCATTCAGAAACCAGTAGCCTTCCTGGTTCTGGCCGCTCATGGAGTGAGTCCTCCGCTCCCAGGTGAGTAAGTTAGAAACGAGTGGGTCACGTCCAGATTTCAGGTGTCAGCTACCAAGTTGTAGTCTGAAATTTCAAGGCATTTCCCATCCCCGGAAGATGTCACAAGTACAAGCTGCTTCCAGAGGCTTCTGTAACCCTCATTAATATGTAGGCATCCGGCCAGGCGCAGTGGCTCACACCTGTAATCTCAGCACTTTCGGAGGCCAAGGCGGGTGGATCACCTGAGGTCAGGAGTTCGAGACCAACCTGACCAAAATGGTGAAACCCAGTCTCTAGTGAAAATACAAAAAATTAGCCAAGCATGGTGGCAGGTGCCTGTAATCCCAACTACCCAGGAGGCAGAGGCAGGAGGATCCCTTGAACCTGGGAGGCAGAGGTTGCAGTGAGCCAAGGTCACGCCATTGTACTCCAGCCTGGACAAAAAGAGTAAAACTCCGTCTCAAAAAAAACAAAAAACAAAAATGCAGGCATCCTTGTACTTGTTAAAATTATTCCTGTCTCTCCACTGTGGTGAGGCCTGTGGTAAGCAGCATCTCCTGAAGTGCCACCTGCCTTGTTTGAGAGTCATAAAACCTTGTCTCCTTAATAGGCTCCTGTAGTTCAGAATTTTCATTAAATGGGTCCTCCCCATGTCGCCCTTTATTCTGAGTTACTGAGGCTTCACTTGCTGGTTCTCAGCACCGGGCACTCCGGGAGGACTTGGTGATTAACTGAAGGACTTGCTTCAGCGGGCGGTGTCAGAGCAGAATTAATGTCGCTGCGCACTGTAGGTGTACCCCACCACCTACAGTGGTGGGGGTAGGGGTTCGTGGAAGAGGTGTTTGCTGTTGCTTGTAACTCACCCCTCCTCCCGCTGGGAGCCTCTCCCTGTATTCCCCCTGCCTCAAGGCCTGCTGTGCCCTGCCCCGTCTGTCCATCACCCTCGCCGTCCATGCAGCTCAGGACATGTCCCGTGCACCTGCTCCTCCTGCAGTGCTGCTCGTGCTATTTCTGGGACGGGCTTTTTGCCCTCAGGCTCCTGAGCTATTGTAGGTTCTAGAAGCCTCTGCGGTTCTCAGGCACTCCTCTGCTCAAGAACCTGCTGTGTCTCCCTAGCTCGTGTCCCTCAAGTCTGAATTATTCCACTCCCGTGACACTCTGCTGTTCAACAGGCATCCTCTACCGCCTCCCGCTGGGCACAGTTGGAGCAGCCTCTGTCATGGTACATGCCTGTCTCACGCTAGGGACTGGGGCTGGGCTCAGACCCTGGCGGCTGACTCCCCGTGTGATGCTTAAACGTTCATCTCAGTTTTAAACGTTTCTCCCAACAGTTTTTTAATGAAATCCCTGAGTTCTTCTGCTTGGAGAAGGTCCTGGCAAATCATTCCCAACCATAAAATCTCATGATCAGAATGTAGTAGCCCTTTTCCCACCAGCCAGGTAGGTTCATGTCCTTTTTTTTTTTTTTTTTTTTTGAGACAGAGTCTTGCTCTGTCACCCAGGCTGGAGTGCAGTGGCCAGATCTCAGCTCACTACAAGCTCTGCCTCCCAGGTTTACGCCATTCTCCTGCCTCAGCCTCCCAAATAGCTGGGACTACAGGCGCCCGCCACGTCGCCTGGCTAGTTTTTTGTATTTTTAGTAGAGACAGGGTTTCACCGTGTTAGCCAGGATGGTCTCGATCTCCTGACCTCATGATCCGCCCATCTCGGCCTCCCAAAGTGCTGGGATTACAGGCTTGAGCCACCGTGCCCGGCCTTGGTTCATGTCCTTAAAAGGCTGCTTTAAACACTTTTCTCTTGGCAGAAATTCAAAGACTTTCACCCCTGAGCAGGGCCACTGTTGGGCCCAAAGTCTCCTCCCTACCGCTCGTTACCCATTTAACAGCTGCTATCAGACACCCCGTGTGCGTTCCTTCTGCAGCTTCTTTTTTTCCCCCCTTCTGAATTCTTTTTTTTTTTTTTTTTTTTTTTTGAGACTGAGTCTTGCTCTGTAGCCCGGGCTGGAGTGCAGTGGCCGGATCTCAGCTCACTGCAAGCTCCGCCTCCCGGGTTTACGCCATTCTCCTGCCTCAGCCTCCGGAGTAGCTGGGACTACAGGCGCCCGCCACCTCGCCCGGCTAGTTTTTTTTTTTTTTTTTTTTTTAGTAGAGACGGGGTTTCACCGTGTTAGCCAGGATGGTCTCGATCTCCTGACCTCGTGATCCGCCCGTCTCAGCCTCCCAAAGTGCTGGGGTTACAGGCTTGAGACACCGCGCCCGGCCTACACCCAATGGTGATTGTTTTGTTTTATTTAGTTATTAATTTTGAGACGGAGTTTTGCTCTTGTCACCCAGGCTGGAGTGTAATGGCGCAATCTTACTGCAACCTCCGCCTCCCAGGTTCAAGCGATTCTCCTGCCTGACCCTCTGGAGTAGCTGGGATTACAGGTGCCTGCCACCACACCCAGCTAATTTTTGTATTTTTAGTGGAGACAGGGTTTCACCATGTTGGCCAGGCTGGTCTCAAAGTCCTGACCTCAGGTGATCCACCTGCCTCAGCCTCCCAAAGTGTTGGGATTACAGGCGTGAGCCGCTGCACGTGGCCTATTTTATGTATATATGTATTTATTTATTTATTTTTATTTCCATAGGTTATTGGGAACAGGTGGTGTGGCTACATGAGTAAGTTCTTTGGTACTGATTTGTGAGATTTGGGTGCATCCATCAGTTGAGCAGTATACACTGCACCCAGTGTGTAGTCTTTTACCCCTCACCCGCTTCCTACCCTTTCCCCCAACTCCCCAAAGTCCACTGTGTTTTTCTTATGCCTTTGCATCCTCATAACTTAGCTCCCACTTATGAGAACATAACGATGTTTGGTTTTCCATTCCTGAGTTACTTCACTTAGAATAATAGTCTCCAGTCTCATCCAAGTTGCTATGAACGCCATTCATTCATTCCTTTTTATGGCTGAGTAGTATTCCATCGTATGTATATGTCACAATTTCTTTATCCTCTCGTTGATTGATGGGCATTTGGGCTGGTTCCTCATTTTTGCGTTTGCGAATTGTGCCGCTATAAACATGCGTGTGCAAGGATCTTTTTTGTATAATGACATATTTTCCTCTGGGTAGATACTCAGTAGTGGGATTGCTGGATCAAATGGTAGTTCTACTTTTAGTTCTTTAGGGAATCTCCACACTGTTTTCCATAGTGGTTGTGTTAGTTTACACTCCCACCAGCAGTGTAGAAGTGTTTCCTGTTCACCACAGCCATGCCAACACCTTATTTTATGATTTTTTTTTTTTTTGAGGCGGAGTCTCGCTCTGTCGCCTAGGCTGGAGTGCAGTGGCGCGATCTCGGCTCACTGCAAGCTCCGCCTCCCGGGTTCCTGCCATTCTCCTGCCTCAGCCTCCCGAGTAGCTGGGACTACAGGCGCCGCCACCACGCCCGGCTAATTTTTTTGTATTTTTAGTGGAGACGGGGTTTCATTGTGTTAGCCAGGATGGTCTCGATCTCCTGACCTCGTGATCCGCCCGTCTCGGCCTCCCAAAGTGCTGGGATTACAGGCTTGAGCCACCGCGCCCGGCCTATTTTATGATTTTTTGATTATGGCCATTCTTCCTTCTGTAACTTCTTCACATGGTCAGGCTAAAATAAATTTTCTGTGCCCTGGGGATGATGGCGAAGCAGCAGAAATAATGGCCTCACCTTGACTGATTTCTGCCCTCAATTCTAATGGTCAGCCCTCCTCTCTCTCTAACCCCATGTTAAAAGGTAACTTTCAGGAAATGGAAAATCAGAACTCTCACACAGATAATAAAACCAACATGTTAATGATTTTCATTCACCCATAATGAGTGAACCAGGCAGCGGCTACCATTAGTTCAAAAGACGGTCTGCAAAACACACCACAAATAGATCAGGAATATTGGAATAGATATGTAATGAAAGGCAGAAAGTGGAATTGCACAGTGACTTTTTGGTCTCTGACTTTTTTTTTTTTTTTCCTTTATGACAGAGTCACTCTGTTGCCCAGGCTGGAGTGCAGTGGCGTGATCTCGGCTCACTGCAACCTCCGCCTCTCGGGTTCAAGCGATTCTCCTGCCTTAGCCTCCCTAGTAGCTGGGATTACAGGTGCCTGCCATCCACGCCTGGCTAGTTTTGTATTTTTATTAGAGATGAAGTTTCCATGTTGGTCAGGCTAGTCTCGAACTCCTGACCTCAGGTGATTCACCTGCCTCAGCTTCCCAAAGTGCTGGAATGACAGGCATGAGCCACCGCACCTGATCGGTGTCTGACTTTTTGTTCAACATATTGCAAGACCACTCACGTCGGTATGCGTGTCTGTAGTGGCCTGTTCACATGGCACATAACATCCCGCTGTAGGACGTCCGCCATTTACATCTCCTTTGTCTGCTGTGGAGATTTATGTGGGCGGTTTCCAGTTTGGGTATTTTTTTTTTTTTTTTTGAGATGGATTCTTGCTCTGTCACCCAGGCTGGAGTGCAGTGGGGTGATCTCGGCTCACTGCAACCTCTGCCTACCGGGTTCAAGCAATTCTTCTGCCTCAGTCTCCTGAGTAGCTAGGATTACAGGTGTGAGCCATGAGCCACCATGCCTGGCTAATTTTTGTATTTTTAGTAGAGATGGGGTTTCACCATGTTGGCCAAGCTGGTCTCGAACTCCTGGCCTTGTGATCCACCGGCCTCTGCCTCCCAAAGTGCTGGGATTACAGGTGTGAGCCACTGCACCTGGCCATGGAGCTTTTAATAGTGCTGCTCAGAGCACATGTCTTTTGTGGTTTTGGTTTTTTTATTTTTGAGACAGTTTCAGTCTGTCACCCAGGCTGGAGCGCAGTGGCGTGATCACTGCAGCCTCCATTTCCTGGGCTCAGGTAATCCTCCCACCTCAGCCTCCCAAGTAGCTGGGATTACAGGTGCATGCCACCACACCCGGCTAATTTTTGTATTTTTTTTTTGTAGATACAGTGTTTCACCACGTTGCCCAGGCTGGTCTCAAAACTCCTGGACTCAAGCAATCTTCCTGCCTCAGCCTCCCAAAATGCTGGGATTACAGGCATGAGCCACCGTGCCCAGTCTATTTATTTTTGAGATGCAGTTTCACTCTTGTTGCCCAAGCCGAAGTGCAATGGTGCGATCTCAGATCACTGCAACCTCTGCCTCCCAGGTTCAAGCGATTCTCCTGTCTCAGCCTCCTGAGTAGCTGAGATTACAGGTGCCTGCCACCATACCCAGCTAATTTTTTGTATTTTTAGTAGAAACAGGGATTCCCCATGTTAGCCAGGCTGGTCTTGAACTCCTGACCTCAGGTGATCTGCCCGCCTCAGCCTTCCAAAGTGCTGGGATTACAGGCGTGAGCCACCACACCTGGCCTATTTTATTTATTTAAATTTTATTTTTAGAGACAGGATCTTGCTGTGTTGCCCAGGCTGGAGTGCAGTAACGTGAAATTGGCTCACTGCAGCCCTGACCTCCTGGGCTCAGTTGATCCTCCCACCTCAGCCTCCTGAGTAGCTGGGATTACAGACATGCACCACCACGGGTGGCCCTTTGTTTTTTAATTGCAGTGAAATTCACGTAACATTAAATTAACCACTTTAGGGCCAGGTGTGGTGACTCACACCTATAATCCTAGCACTTTGGGAGGCCGAGGCGGGCAGTTCACTTGAGGTCAGGAGTTCGAGACCAGCCTGGCCAACGTAGTGAAGCCCATCTCTACTAAAAATACAAAAAAATTAGCTGGGTGTGGTGGCATGCACCTGTATGCTTGTAGTCCCAGCTACTTGGGAGGCTGAGACAGGAGAATGGCTTGAACCCAAGAGGCAGAGGTTGCAGTGAGCCGAGATCATGCCACTGTACTCCAGCCTGGGGGACAGAGCGAGACACTATCTCAAAAGAGAAAAAGTAACTAAAAATAAAAAAGAACCACTTTAAAGCACACAATTCAGGGGTGTTGAGTCCACTCACAGTGCTGTGTACCCACCGCTGCTAGTTAGTTCCAGAACATTTTCAGCACCCCAGTGGGAAACTCCCATTAAGCAGACACTCCTCTGCCCTCCCTCCCACGATTCCTGGCATCCACCCATCTGCTGTCTGTCTCCATTCATTTGCCTATTTGGGACACTTCATGTAAATGGAATCCTACTGTGTGTGCTTTTTAGTGCCTGCCTTCTTTCACTGAACAGAGCGGTTTCAGATTCCTCCGTGTTGGGTCATAGGCCAGAACTTCATCCTGTTACGGCTGAGTGATATTCCACCATATGGCTGGACCGCACGTGGCTCATGCATCCATCCACTGGTGGACATTTGGGCCGTTGCCACCCTTTGGCTGTTGTGAGCGGTGCTGCTCTGAGCATGTGTGTGCTTGTATTTGCTCAGTCCCTGTCTCCAGCTTTCCTGGGCTTCTCCCTGGGAGTGGAACTGCTGGGTCCTAGATTTGGCTTTCTGGGGAACTGCCACACTGTTTCCCACTGCACACTTTAGCACTGAAACATCAGGAGGTGTCCACCGTGTAGTGATGGGGGGTGTCCACGTGGCTGATAGGTAGGGCCACGGGAGTTTCCAGACAGGTGCCTGCAGTGGTCCTGGGCCAGCCCAGCTCCAGCCTGATACACATGTTCCCCTCCCTCCCTCTGGGCCAGGCTGCCCCACTCCATCTTTCTGCTTAATCTTCTCAGGGCCCAGGAGGTTTCACCACGTTGGCCAGGCTGGTATTGAACTCCTGACCCTGCATGAAGCACAAGTCCTCTCTAGGTTCAAGGTTCCATGGTCTGACCTGGCTCTACCCCAGCCACGCTGACCTTGGAGGCCCTCCCCTGCCTGCAGGGCTTTGCCACTCCCTGAGTGCCCCTCCCAACCCCTTCACCGGTCCATCCCTGAGCTGTCCACACACAGGCAGGCGGGCTGTTCATTTCACTGCCACTCAGGACCAGCACCAGCCAGGACCCCCACCCAGGGCTTGTCATTGAAGAGCTCGGCCCCCACCAGCCTCCTGCTCCCCGTTCCCTGCAGCCAGAGGGATCCCAGAAGCCCCGTCAGGCAGGGCAGACCACCCACGACTCAGGACGCCCAGTAGCTCTGTCACACTTGGGGTGAAGGTCCCTGGAGGCCCGCCTCCTGCACTCACCTCCCCTAGGTCTCTTTCCTTCCCCTGCTCATGCCTCTGCTCCACCCTTCCCCACTAGAATGGGCATCCCTGGGGCCAGGGCTGTGCAAGCTTCCAGTGGCTGTCGCAGCAAGTCCCCACCCCGTCAGCGGCACAAATGGCAGAGACCTTAGCTTCCCCGCCTGTCTGAAAGGTGTCTCCTGGGCTGAGGTCAACGCGTTGGCGGCCGGGCGTGCTTCTGGAGGCTCCAGGGAGGCTTTGTTTCCTGCCCTTTGCTGCCCGCCCACTTTCCTGGGCTCTCCCGCCTCCAGCCCAGCCCCGCAGAGCCTCTCCCCATCATTCTCTCTGCCTCCACCTACGGTCATGACTGCTTCCTTGACTCAGCCCTTCATGCCTCATTCTTGTAAGCACCCCCTGCGATTATACTCAGCCTTCGCACCTCCCTCTCTGAGCCTTAGTTGCACCCCTGTCAATGTGGACAGTATCTGCCCCTTAAATCTTATTTTTCTCCCTCCATGGTGCTGGACACTAGATGGGCACATAGTGGGTACACAACTGAGGTAGGGTATACAGTGGGTGCACGGCTGAGAGAGAATGCTTAGTGAGTACATGGCTGAGGTAGGGCACATAGTGGGTGCTCAGCTGAGGTAGGGCGCATACTGGGTGCTCAGCTGAGGTAGCGTGCATAGTGTGTGTGCAGCAGAGGTGGGTAACTGTCTTATGAAAGGCATCAGGAGGCTCCCTCACTCCCCTCCTTACTGGAGAACGCACTGACTTCCTTTCATCTTCATTGTCTGCCGCAGAGCTGCAGAGAGACGAGGCGGCGGCTGCTGTGCTGGGTGCAGTGAGGAGGAGGCCCTCGGTGGTGCCCATGGCTGGCCAGGACCCCGCGCTGAGCACGAGTCACCCGTTCTACGACGTGGCCAGACATGGCATTCTGCAGGTGGCAGGTAGGGCCCCAGCTGGGCGGTCCACAGGGCCGTGGGCAGGGCGGCCTTCCTCTCAGCAACTTTGGGACAAAGTGGGCTTGGCAGGGGCTGCCTCACTGCAGCTGGGCAAGATTGAAAACTAACTGGAGCCAGGTGCAGTGGCTCATACCTTTAATCCTAGCACTTTGGGAGGCCAAGGTGAGCAGATTGCTTCAGCCCAGGAATTTGAGACCAGCCTGGTCAACGTAGTGAGACCCCATCTCTTAAAAAAAAACAAAACAATCAGCCGGGCATGGTGTTGCATGCCTGTATTCCCAGCTACTTGTGGGGCTGAGGTGGGAAGATTGCTTCAGCCCGGGAGGTGGAGGTTGCAGTGAGCCAAGATCACACCACTGCACTCCAGCCTGGGTGGCAGAGTGAGACCCTGTCTCGAAAAAAAAAAAAAGTAAAACTAATTGGAAAAGGAGGGCCTGCTAATGTGTTTTGAGAAATAAATTGTACACTTGTCAAAGCATTGCCCAGGTGCTCTGAGAAGCCAACGGGCAGTGTCCTGCTAGTGTTTAAAGAGCAGAGGCTGAAATTTAATGAATTGTTTCATTAATCAAGGGCACTGTTATGTCTCATCCAAAGCAACAAACATCTGCAAAAATGTAGACAACAAACTACTCCATGCCCAGCAGTTGGTTGGAGGAAAACATCTTGCATTGCTTTGTTTTGTTTTGTTTTTTTGAGACAGGGTTTTGCTCTGTTGCCCAGGCTGGAGTACAGTGGTGCGATCCCAGCTCACTGCAACCTCTGCCACTCTGGTTCAAGAGATTCTCCTGCCTCAGCCTCCCGAGTAGCTGGGATTACAAGCACCCACCACCACGCTCAGCTAATTTTTGTATTTTTAGTAGAGACGGGCTTTTGCCATGTTGGTCAGGCTGATCTCAAACTCCTGACCTCAGGTGATTCCCCCTACCTTGGCCTCCCAGAGTGCTGGGATTACAGATGTGAGCCACACGCCTGGCCGATGCTTTGTTACTAGGAGCATATATACTTAGGATTGTTATGTCTTCTTGATGTATTGACCTTTTTATGAGACAAGGTCTCCCTTTGTTGCCCAGGCTGTGCAGTGGCACTATCTTGGCTCAATACAGCCTCTATCTCCCTGGGCTCAGGCAGTCCTCCCACGTCAGCTTCCCGAGTAGCTGGGACTACAGGCACAAGCCACCATGCCTGGCTAATTTTCTTGTTTTTTGTAGAGACAGGATTTTGTCATGTTGCCCAGGCCGGTTTTGAACTCCTGGACTGAAGTAATCGGCCTGTCTTGGCCTCCCAAAGTGCTAGGATTATAGGTATGGTTTTTACCATTATTATTATTTTTTTTTTTTTTTTTTTTGAGACGGAGTCTTGCTCTGTCGCCCAGGCTGGAGTGCAGTGGCCGGATCTCAGCTCACTGCAAGCTCCGCCTCCTGGGTTCACGCCATTCTCCTGCCTCAGCCTCCGGAGTAGCTGGGACTACAGGCGCCCGCCACCTCGCCTGGCTAGTTTTTTTTTTTTTGTATTTTTTTTAGTAGAGACGGGGTTTCACCATGTTAGCCAGGATGGTCTCGATCTCCTGACCTTGTGATCCGCCCGTCTCGGCCTCCCAAAGTGCTGGGATTACAGGCTTGAGCCACCGCGCCCGGCGGTTTTTACCATTATTAAATGGCCTTCTTTATGTCTGGTGATACTGTTTGTGTTAAAGTCTGATTTTTCTGATACTAACATAGCCACGACAGCTATACCAGCTTTCTCATCACTGGTGTTGGTAACGTGTGCCTCTTCCATCCTTTTACTGTTCAATCTGTCTCAGTCTGCACAGAAAGTGCATCTGTTATAGACAGCTTATCACTAAGCATTTTTTAAAAGCTTTAATTGCAAGATGGCCACATAGCAGAAATCACATTGTCAAAGCCTGGGAGGGTCAGCAGAGGAGTTTGCACTTGGTCATGGTGGCTCTAGGGCACATTAAACAGGACGGATGTAATCAGATGTATAATTTAGAAGTCTCTTTGGGGGTGGAGAATGATGACGGCAGCTATTGGAGTCAGGGAGGCCAGTAAGAGCAAGCATAGAGGTTTGAGTTAATGTCGTGGCAATGGGATGCAGAGGAGGGCATGGATCTGAGAGATGTTTTTAAAAATGTCCAGCTGGTGGCCTAGCTGAAACCAAAAACTGGGGGTGGTGGGGGTTGCTACATGGGATGACGTTTCCAGGGGTTTCAAGGAAGAGTTTAAGAGAAGAGACGGCCAGGCCACCTACAGGCCATGGCTCATGCCTGTAATTCCAGCACTTTGGAAGCCCAAGGTGGGTGGATCCCCTGAGGTCAGGAGTTCAAGACCAGCCTGGCCAACATGGTGAAGCCTCATCTTTACTAAAAATACAAAAATTAGCTGGGCATGGAGGCATACACCTGTAATCTCAGCTACTTGGGAGACTGAAACAGGAGAATCACGAGATGGGGGTTGCAGTGAGCCGAGATCGCACCATTGCACTCCAGCCTGGATAACAAGAGCAAAACTCTGTCTGAAAAAAAAAAAAAAAAGAGGAGGAGCCCTGGGAAGTAACTTGGCCTTCTTCTTCTTCTTTTTTTTGGAGACAGAGTCTCACTCTGTCTCCCAGGCTGGAATGCAGTGGCGTGATCTTGGCTCACTGCAACCTCTGCCTCCTGGGTTGAAGCCATTCTCCTGCCTCAGCCTCCTGAGTAGCTGGGATTACAGGTACATGCCGCCATGCCCAGCTAATTTTGTTGTATTTTAGTAGAGATGAGGTTTCACTGTGTTGCCTCGTCTCGAACTCCTGAGCTCAGGCAGTCCACCCGCATCGGCCTCCCAAAGTGCTAGGATTACAGGCTTGAGCCACTACAGCCAGAACGTGGCCTTCTTCTTCAACGTGCCTCCCTCCACCTGCTCTCCTGGTGGGTACCCCGGGAGCTGGGAACCTTCCAGATTATTCATCCTTCTCCCAGCGTAAAGAAAACTAATTGGAACAGGAGGACCTGCCAGGGTTCAGCCTTGGAGGGATGTTGTGGGATTTCAGTGCAGTGTACTGTGGGTCCTTCCGTGTCATTAGGGTGCTGTGGGCTGTGCTGGGGTTGTGTGCTCCTCCCGGGGAGAGTATGAAGTTTTCAGAGTCCACACTTGAGCCAGGGTCTGCAGACTTCCTTGGGAGATGATGGCACAGCTTTTAGATAGTTCTCTTGTGTTGGAGCAGAGTTTTCACTTATTTACAACGCAGCTTCTCTGGGCGCAGTGGCTCATGCCTGTAATCCCAGCACTTTGGGAGGATGAGTCGGGTGGATCACCTGAGGTCAGGAGTTCGAGACCAGCCTGACCAATATGGTGAAACCCTGTCTGTACTAAAAATATACAACATAGCTGGGCGTGATGGTGGGCACCTGTAATCCCAGCTGCTGGGGAGGCTTAGACAGGAGAATGCCTTGAACCCAGGATGCGGAGGTTACAGTGAGTGAAGATTATATTATTGCACTCCGGCCTGGGTAACAAGAGCAAAACTCCATCTCAACAAACAAAAATACCCCCAGCTTCTTGAGAAATTTAACCATATCAAGAGACCATTTGAGGGCCTCAGCCATCCTGAAAAGATGCCGGCCTTAACCAGCAGTCATCAGGAACAACAAGGGTGGAGGTGCCTGGAGAAGAGCTGAGTGGAAGTCACTCTCCTCTCTGGTGAAATAGTTTATAGTCCAGGCGCCAAAGCAAGAAAAATCTAAACATTCCATTGTAGATGCATTGATGGATACAGACAGAGAAAATTAGAGCAAAACTTCCCATTGCCAGTGGCTTTTTCTTTCTTTTTTCTTTCTTTTCTTGTTTGTGTTTTTTTTTTTTTTTTTTAGATGGACTCTCGCTGTTGCCCCGGCTGGAGTGCAGTGGTGTGATCTCAGCTCACTGCAACCTCCACTTCCCGGGTTCAAGCAATTCTCTGCCTCAGCCTCCTGAGTAGCTGGGATTATAGGCACCTGCCACCATGCCCGGCTAATTTTTGTATTTTTAGTAGATGTGGGGTTTCACCATGTTGGTCAGGCTGGTCTTGAACTCCTGACCTCGCGATCCACCTGCCTCGGCCTCCCAAAGTGCTGGGGTTACAGGTGTGAGCCACCGCACCTGGCCTCCAGTGGCTTTTTCAATTGGGACAACCAGCAGAGAACTCCCTCAGATGGCCGCTCACTGAGGACTGTTCTTGGCAGAACAGAGGCCTCTCCCCTTCCTGGGCCTCACCTTGGCATCAGCTTTGTTCCATCGTCCCCTAACTGCAGTTCATGCACCTGAGTTTCCTGTGGGCCCAGGGGGACAGTTCAGGACCAGGAACCCCCTTCCCTCCTGCTCCTCCAGGGCGTGGCATGGACCCCTCCAGGACTTCTTAGGCCGAGGGCTCTCCTGTATTCTTGAGGTGTCACCAGATGTCACTCCCCACCAACGTGTTTCTCAATTTTTCTCTCCCAGGTGCCACTTCCCCTATGACCAACATCTAGAAACCAGCCAGAAACCAAATTTCTGTCAAACAAAATTTTGAATGATCTCTCCCTGCTTGAGTGACTATATACTTGGCCAAATGGAAGCTTTGTAGAATTTTGGCACCAACAATAGTGGTTTTTTTGTTTTGTTTTGTTTTATGTTTTTTGAAACGAAGTCTTACTTTGTTGCCCAGGCCGGAGTGCAGTGGCATGATCTTGGCTCACTGCTACCTCCGTCTCCCAGGTTCAAGTGATTCCCCTGCCTCAGCCTCCTGAGTAGCTGGGATTACAGGTGCCTGCCACCACGCCCGGCTAATTTTTGTATTTTTAGTAGAGATGGGGTTTAATCATGTTGGCCAGGCTGGATTCAAACTCCTGACCTCAGGGGATCCTCCCACCTCGGCCTCCCCAAGTGTTGGGATTATAGGCATGCGCCACCGCACCTGGCCAGAATAGTGTTTTGTAAATAAAGTTGACTTCAGTATTTTAAGAAGTGGTCATCGTGGGGCTGAGCAAGTGTTTTGGGGTCTGAAGCTCTGGTCTGGGACTGAGGCTGGGACCTCAGAGTGGAGATCCATCAGGTGGTGTGAAGCAGGGTGGGGAATGGAAGGTTCCAGGTCTGAGGACCAGTAGAGGCAGAGGTAGATGCTCAGAGACGTGGAGGGTGGTGAATGGCAGGGGAGAGAGAGAGAAGTCCACGCTGGACCTGACCCTGCAGGACGACACACATCCACCGCCCTCGGTTCGGATCTTCCGGCACATAACCCATTCCGTGGCCAGCTGAGCTTTCCTGCAGCACGCAGGCCTGAAGGGAGGTCAGCTCTCCTTCCACTTTTGCAAAATTGGTTAGCAACTTCAAACAAAAACCATAGCAAACGTGCGACTCCCTCCCGATAGATTGCTGCTGCCTTTATGATGCGTTTTAATCGCCCTCCACTGGGAGAGAATGATGAATCGCCCTGCGCATCCTGTGGGTAACAGCTCTGGGAATCGTTTCTTTATTCATAAACCAGGCTTCTCCCGTTGCACAGACAGTGAGTGATGTGGTGGTGTAACCAGCGAGGGGAGAAACAGGGGTCGTGAATTCATCTGATGCCTTGCAGAATCTGCATTTTATTGATAGTTTTCATTTCCTTCCATATTATATCATATTGAAGTCTGGTTTTGATGTGCTGGCCTGTGTTCCCAGAGAACAGCGAAGGGTATTTACTCATATTGACTGATGGCATCAACACAGATGCAGCATTGACGGCTTAATAAGTGGGAAGGTTGAAAGTTCTGGGGATGCCTCTCAGCTGCTGGGGAGACCGAGGGAGCGAGAAAGGCCGGCCTCAGTGTGGGACGTGCACAGGGCAGAGGAAGCTGCGGAGGCTTGGCTGGGAGTCAGCCTCGGCCAGCTGCCCGTGTCAACCCATCCTGATATGCTTACTTGGCCTCTGGGCCTCAGTTTTCTCACCTGTAAAAGAAGAGATGAGACATAGCACTCCTGGAAGCACCCAGCATCCTACCTGGTCCGTAGTAACAGCTCACAATGTACTTACTGTGTTCTGGGGCTGGGCCAAGATTTCCTGCAGGTTATTGGTTTAATCCTTCCTGTAACCCCTCCAAGTCAGTTTCATTAGTATTTCCATATTGCAGATGACCAAAGAGGCACCAGCCCAGCCAGGGACTGGGCAGAGGAAGAGATTCTACTCTGGCAGGCTGGGTACAGCCCTTTGCTTTTTCTCTCTCTTTTTAAACCTTTTCATTGGCCAGGCACAGTGGCTCACCCTGTAATCCCAGCACTTTGGGAGGCCGAGGCAGGCGGATCACGAGGTCAGGAGTTTGAGACCAGCCTGGCAAACATGGCAAAACCTCATCTCTACTAAAAATACAAAAAATTAGCCAGGCCTGATGGTGTGCACCTGTAGTCCCAGCTACTGGGGAGCCTGAGGCAGGAGAATTGCTTGAATCCAGGAGGCGGAGGTTGCAGTGAGCTAAATTGGGCCACTGCACTCCAGCCTGGGCAACAGAGCAAGACTCCGTCTCAGAAAAAAAAAAAATAATAATAAACTTCATTATGGAAATTTTCAAATGCTTCAGATGTAGAAATAATAGTATAAGGAACCCAACTTCTCCACTATGGCACTTGCTCTAAGCTTTGTAAGTTTATCAGGTGTGAATAATGCTGTGTGTTCATTTGGAAGGACATTTAGAAATCTATTGATGGTGGAGCGCGGTGGCTCATGCCTGTAATCCCAGCACTTAGGGAGGCTGAGGCGGGCGGATCACGAGGTCAGGAGATCGAGACCATCCTGGCTAACACGGTGAAACTCCGTCTGTACTAAAAATACAAAAAATTAGCCGGGCGTGGTGGCGGGCGCCTGTAGTCCCAACTACTGGGGAGGCTGAGGCAGGAGAATGGCGTGAACCTGGGAGGCGGAGCTTGCAGTGAGCCGAGACTGTGCCACTGCACTCCAGCCTGGGCGACAGAGCGAGACTCCATCTCAAAAAAAAACAAAAAAAAAAACCTATTGATATGAGCCAGATGCTGTGGCTCATGCCTGTAATCCCAGCTACTTGGGAGGCTGAGACGAGAGGATCGTTTGAGCCCAGGAGATCAAGGCTGCAGTGAGTTATGCTCATGCTACTGCACTCCTGCCAAACTCTGTCTCTTGGGAAAAAAAAAAGAAATCTGTTGGTATGAAAACAAAGTACCAAATTAGTTGCCCTTCTGGTTTGGGAGGGAGTAAAAAGCCTTCAATGGCAGCTCACTTTCAGAGCTCAGTATCATGCAAGGCCATGGGCTCTTCAAACAGTAGGTGTTTAATAGGTGTTTACTGAATGAATGAGTCAGCACTGTATGCAAGCAGGATGCTTATGAGGAGCAGGGACATGACCCAGTGTGGGCTCTGGGCTGGGGTCCCTTTGCATGTACCATACTCTGTCCTGGGACCCTCTGACCCTCATTGCAGATGGCAGAGTGGACGGGGGCTCCTGGTGTGGTTGGGTACCTCGGGCCCTGTGGCTGGCTGAACTGAGTTCAAGCTCCTCAGGTGGGAATTCATCCTTATCTGCCTATCTTGGCTTCATCCTCACATCCCCCTCTACCCTCTGGGCCAGCTGACCAGAGCCACGGGTCCCCTCCCCACACCACCCCAGCCAGCACAAACACCCTGACCAGCGATAGGTACCGGTGCACTGGCAGGCCACGAGCCCTCCCCTCCCCACCACCTGCAAACCAGACGAGGGAGGGAGGTGGAGGGGAGCCCCCTGGTTTGGGATGGGCCTGTAGGTATGAGAAGGAGGGTGCTGGGACCTGCAGAGTAGCTGCCTAAGACCTGCGGTGGCCCATTGTGGCCCACAGGGTTCTCTTTCTTGGACACCAGGTCTGAGCCGAGTTCTCTCACCAGGCCTCCTAGGATACCTCCCGGGACCCACCAGCCTGGCGGGCTGCTCCTCCAAGCCTCCCAGCCCCTCCCCGACCCCAGGTGGCACCGCAGCCCCTCTTGCCCACACAAGCACAGACAGCTCCTCCTCCTGTGTCTCCTCCTCTGTAAGTGGCTTTGCCGCTGTCCCTGGGATCTGCACTCCTTTCCACGTCCGCAGCCTCCGCTGGCCTTGCTGCAGGCTGTCCCCACCCCTCCTCACCGGCTTCCCAGGCTCCATAGAGAAAGTCAAACCTCAGTCCTTGCCCCGGCGACCTTGACCCTCCCTCCCATTTGGGTTGCAGTAGCTCAGGGAGGCACATCTGTGACCTCTGAACACCCCCTGTGGTTCCTCAGTGACAGGGGTCCCAGAGCAGACGCTGCTGTGCTCCCCAGAATGGCCTGGAGCTGGACACAAAGCCACTGCCCGGCGCCCCGGCTTCTGCTGCCTCTGCTGTTGCTGGAGACCAGCATCTGCTGCGTCTCTGCCTGGTGGGTGGAGGCCCCCACGGTGTGCTCCTCTGGGGCAGCCAACGGTGGGTGGCGGTGCGGGGTGGGCCGATGCTGTATCTTTCGGAATGGGGCTGGCCATCGTTGGTCCACAGTTCCCGCAATGTAACTAAGTCTTTGGAATTTCTCAAGTGAAAGGAGTATCTTTGTTATTCATGGGGTGGGGCTCCAAGACCTCCAGGAAGGGAAGGGCTGGAGGCTGAGTTCACTCTGTGGCCTGTGATTCCATCAGTCCCACCGACGAAATGAAGCTTCAGTGGGGGCCCTGGATTTCTAGAGGTTCCGTTGGCCGCTCGGCCATCACCGGTTGGTGATGCTATGACGATGGGCGCAAAGGGGAGGCCTCCTGACTCCACGGGAGAGAGGTCACAGACGCTCTGTGGCCAGGACGCTCCCACATCTCACCCTGCGCGTCTCTTCCTGTGGCTGGTCCTGAATTGCGATGTTTGTGATAAAACTGTAATTGTTAGTGTAGTGCCTTCCTGAGCTCTCAAGTCATTCTAGCGAATTAGCAAACAGGAAGGGATTGTGGGAACCCCTAGATTTGTAGCCAGCTGGCCAGACGTGTGGGTGGCATTCTCGTGCGGGTGCCCTCAACCTGTGAAGGGTGGTCTGAGCCCAGATAAAAGCCGTTGCAGACATAGGTGATGGGTGTGGCTGCCAGGGCTCCCACGGTTCCCAGAGAGGTGCTTGTGGGGCTGGGCGTGGACCTGCCACTTCCCCCGATCCCTTTCCCCTGGGCCCTGGGGCCTGGCAGGGGCTGTCTCTCTCTCCAGAGCTGAGTGCACAGCAGGCCCCCAACAAATGCTGGTTGAGCTGATCTTCCATTGGTCCAATTATCTAGCACATCCCCCAAGACTTTTGCACTTGCTCTGATTCCAGAGATGATAATGCTACTCAGTTTTTTTAAATTTTTTATCCTGATGTTATCTTTCTCTTTCAACCCTAAAGGCATTGATTTGACTCCTTGTTTCTTCAGTAGCCATATAAATGATTCATCACTTGAGGAGCAAAGTTGTTCTTTCCGCTTTTATCCCACAGGAGGCGGGCACAGGCTCCGGGTCAGCCATAGAACCCCTGGCCTCCACGGTGGCAGACACTTTGTCTGGAAAACACTCTACTTTCAGGGGTGGCCATTGAAGATTTTCTGCCTGAAAACTCCCACTTGGCAAGGGAAGCAAATAAAAGCGTGGCTTACAGTGCAACCCTTTAAAACAGAAGCTTGCTAAACAAATGGGAAGCGTGACCAGAATTCGTAAGGAACTGTGAAATGAAGAGGATGCTGTATTTGGAAGCTGTGAAATTGCTCTAGGATTCCAAACCTCAGAGTAGCTTCCAGGCTCCCGGGAAGAATCAGATGCGTGGCCTAAATAAAAAACAGTCCCCTGGCCAGGCAGCCAGGGCGGGGACATCTGAGTTCACACGCTGTGCGTGTGCGTGTGTGTGCACTCGTGCCAGTGTGCGTGTGGGTACATGCATGCACGCAGGTGTGTACTTTTTTTAAAAATTTTTTTCAAGAGACAGGGTCTCACTCTGTTGCCCAGGCTGTAGTGTAGTGGCATGGTCCTTGCTCACTGCAGCCTCAAATTCCTGAGCTCAAGTGAGCCCTCCACCTCAGCCTCCCAAAGAGCTGGGATTACAGGCGTGAGCCACCGCACCCAGCGAAGTGTGGAATCTTGATTCATGACCTTTCATAGCTGAGGGGTGAGAAAGCTCACTGACATCCCTTCTCGTTCCAAGGACACACTCTGAGAACAGTTGTAATGAATTTTTTTTCTTCTTGAGACAGGGTCTTGCCGTGTCACCCAGGCTGGAGTGCAGTGGCGCGATCACAGCTCACTGCAGCCTTGACCTCCCAGGCTCAAGTGATCCTCCCACCTCAGCCTCCTGAGTAGCTGGGACTAGAGGCGCATGTCACCACAACTGGCTAATTTAAACAATTTGTCGTTTTTGTTTGTTTGTTTTTTGAGACAGAGTCTCGCTCTGTCGCCCAGGCTGGAGTACAGGGGCAAGATCTTGGCTCACTGCACCCTCTGTCTCCCGGGTTCAAGCGATTCTCCTGCCTCAGCCTCCCAAGTAGCTGGGACTATAGGCGTACCCCCACCACACCTGGCTATTTTTTTGTATTTTTAGTAGAGACGGGGTTTCACCATATTGGCCAGGCTGGTGTCAAACTCCTGATCTTGTGATCCACCCGCCTTGGCCTCCCAAAGTGCTGGGATTACAGGTGTGAGCGACCACACCCGGCCAATAAGTTTGTTTTTTTGTTTTTGTTTTTTTTTGAGACGAAGTCTCACTGTGTTGCCCAGGCTAGAGTGCATTGGTGCAATCTTGGCTCACTGCAACCTCTGCCTCCCGAGTTCAAGAGATTCTCCTGCCTCAGCTTCCTGAGTAGCTGGGACTACCAGTGTGCACCACCACACCCAGCTAATTTTTTATATTTAGTAGAGAGGGGGTTTCACCATGTTAACCAGGCAGGTCTTGAACTCCTGACCTAGGGTGATCCGCCCGCCTCGGCCTCCCAAAGTGCTGGAATTACAAGAGAGAGCCACCGCACCTGGCCAAAAAAATTTTTTTAGAGACAAGGAAGGTCTCATTATGTTGCCCAGGCTGGTCTCGAACTCCTGGGCTCAAGTGATCCTCCCACCTTGGCCCCCAAAGTGCTGGGATTGCAGGTGTGAACCACTGTGCCCTGCCAGTTACTAGATTTGAAGCCTACCCTAAATCCAGGATAATCTTATCTTGATGCTTAGCTAATTAAATCTGTGGTGACCCTGTTTCCAGTGTCACATTCTGAGGGTTCAGGGGGACTTGTGTTTTCTTTTGGGCTGGGCTGGGGCACTCTTCCCCGAGTACACAGGGTTAGAAGCGGACTGAGCAGTCCCATAGCCCCTTCCCTGAGGTCTACACCCTAGTCTGCACCCTCGAGGTCAGCGCTGCCCAGTGGAATGTTCTGTATGCTGGACACACTCCATCCCTGCCTTGTACAGGGCAGCCCCCACTGCGCGTGACTGCTGGACACCTGAAATGTGGTTGGTGCCACTGAGGAACTGGACTTTTAAAAATGCAAATGCTCTTGTGCTGGAAGGCGCAGGTGTGGGTGGAAAGGAAGAGGGAGCAGAAAGTGCTGGGAGGAAGGGCTGCAGCCTGCTCCAGGCTTCCCATCCCCAGCCCCCACCCTGGGTGCCCCAAGGTCTCCTGGGAGATGGGCACCCTCAGAGAAGCCAGGGCCTGGGCCCCTTTGCACAGCCCCCAGCACCTGTGCCAGGCCCGGAACCTTGGCCAACGAACTGTTCACTGCGTTGAGCAGAGCCCGTTGAAGGGACAACCCCAGGGGCCCTCAAAGTCACCAAGGCTGTGTGTGGCCTCTCCCTGTAGATTACCCCTCCTGGGCCCGCACCACTGGGGTTGGAGCCCCTGTCTGTGCTCATGGCCAGAGGAGCTGCTCCCATATGCAACGGCACGTCCACAGACCGGCCCGGGGGCATTGTGGATGGGGGGCAACAGTTTTCCTGCAGAGGTGGGGTTTAGTGGGAAGGGGTGTAGAGTCGGGAAGGAGGCGGCGGAGCATTCCAGGTGGAAGCTCGGGCAGGAGGATGCTCTTGAAGAATTGAACGAAGGCTGCTGGGCCAGGTCCTCAGGGGCAGAGAGGAGGCCAGTGGGGGCCTCGTGGACCAGAGTGGAGGGATCTCCATGTTCCCCACTCCTGACGACAGCCTGGTGTGGGTTTGGGCTCCCTCCCCACTGCCTGCACCCCTTTGTGCCGCATTTTCACCCTTGGCATGTGTTGTGCCACAGGCTGTTCTTACCTGTGTCCTTGTGTGTTTAATTGTAATGAAGAAGCTGTGGGTGCTGGGAAGCGGGGCAGCCCATCCATTCTCCGTGTCCCTGAGCTGTGGCCCTGGAATGAGAAAGTGCGGGGAATCCAGGGGGTGGGGGGTGACATCAGACTGCACTTGAGTCACTGTCAGGGCCTTCCCGAGGGTGTCCTGCACGCAGGGGGTCCTCTCTTTCAGGGCCCTGGGCAGAGAGGAGGAAGGTCTGAACCATGAGGTCTCTAACCTCCTCTGGCCATTTGTGGGGTGGAGCAAGGCGGGGTCGGGGCTGGGAGGGGCGGGGCAGCTGTGTCTGTAGGCATGGAGGATGGTCCGCAGGGCCCTCTCCTTCAGGAGTCTGTTCTATCTTATCTTTGAGACAAAGTCTTGCTCTGTCATCCAGGCTAGAGTGCAATGACGTGTTCTCGGCTCAGTGCAACCTCTGCCTTCCGTGTTCAAGCCATTCTCCTGCCTCAGCCTCCCAGGTAGCTGTGACTGCAGACATGTGCCACCATGCCTGGCTAATTTTTTTGTACTTTTAGTAGAGATGGGGTTTCATCATGCTAGCCAGGCTGGTCTCAAACTCCTGACCTCAAATGATCTGCCCGCTTCGGCTTCCCAAAATACTGGAATTACAAACATGAGCCACTGCACCCGGCCTGTTCTTTTTATCTCACTAAGCGCCTGGCCCGGAGCCTGGATTCTGGGGACAGAGATAAGTAGACCCAGTCCCAGCTCTCAAGGGGTACCCCACCCCACAGCTGTCCATGTGTGTGGGGGGGTGCCCCTCCCCGAAGCTGTCCATGTGTGGGGGGCGCCCCTCCCTGCAGCTGTCCATGTTGGCGACACAGATGTGTCAAGAGACACAGGGTAGCCCGGGCTATGACGGAGGGCAGGACTGAGCATCTGTACTCCTGAGAGGGCTCCTGAATCCCCGACATGAGGTCATGCCCAAGAGCCACTGTCCCCCAGGCCACGCTGGCCTCCACCGTGGCAAAAAGCTATATCCTGCCTTTGAAGTCAGATGTGTCTCGTTTTAAGTCTTTGGTACAGCCTGCCGGCTGGCTTTGCACTGATGACTTAACCCTGCTGGGCCTCAGTTTTCTATCTATAAAGTGGGGGGATTATTTCCAGGGTATGGCTGGTCGTGAAGATGAACTTGGGCCATGTGTGTAAAGCCACACTTGGTGGACGCTCACTTAGCAGGTGTCGCAATGCTGCTGCCTGTGCCTCCCAGCTCAGGCTGGGCTGGCCAAGGAGGCTGCTTTTTGCTAAGTGCCCAAGGGTTTTCTAGGAGAAGGTGGCACAGAGGCTCACCTGTGTCTGCTCTTCCAGGGGACGACCGCTTTGGAAGACGCGTTGTCACGTTCAGCTGCTGCCGGATGCCACCCTCCCATGAGCTGGACCACCAGCGGCTGCTGGAGTGAGTGTCCTGCTCCTCTCTTTCTGTCCCTGTCTTTCCATGTTGCTTGTACCCATCCCTTCACCCCACCTCCCTGTGAGTCACCTGCTCTGAGGCCTCCTTTGTGAACTTGTTGGTGTGCAGAGCTGTTGCACTCATAAGCCTACTGGAGGGCCATCTGTGGACACCCCCGGTCCCTGGGCTTCCGTGCACCATTCATTAGCACAGTGGGAGCCATGTTTGGTTTCCTTTTAGCTACTCGAGCTGTGGGTGCCTCCCTTTGGAGTTAGGGACAGTACCCTGGTCCTAGGTGTAGACCAACCTTACAGATGACATGGCTGCCAAGTGCCAGGCCTCCCACACACACTGTCCCTTTGAAACCTCCCTGGGCCTCTCTCCGGGAACACCTTCGGAGCTGTATGAGTTTCTTGTGGCTGCCGTAACAAAAGACCACATGCTTGGCAGCTTAAAATGCTGAGTGGACCTTCCTTGGTTCTGGAGGGCACCAGTCTCCAAGGTCAAGGCAGCGGCAGGGCTGCCCTCCCCCTGGAGGCTGCGGGGGAGCTTCTGGCCTCTTCCAGCTCCAGGGGGCCCCGGGTGACTGGTGACCGTGTCATTCCCTTCTCTGCCTCAGTCTTCACATGGCCTTTTTGCCTCTGTGTCTTCCTATCTCATAAGGACACCAGCCACTGGACTAGGGCCACCCTAATCCCATAGCACCTCATCTGAACTAATTATACCAGCAAAGACCCTATTTCCAAATTAGGTCACACTCTGAGGTTCTGGGTGGAATTTTGGGGGGTGCCATTCAAACCCAGGACAGAAGACAAGGGCCTGCTGCTGCTGCTGTCATCGGCTCAGCAGGCATCTATTGAACACCTACTGTATGTGAGGCATTGGATAGTCACTGTATCAGGGCCCACCTGTGAACTGAGGAAATCAACATTGCGGTTTGGGAAACTGAGGCCAGGAGATGACTCTGAGACACAAGGCAGTGGGACATGGAAGGGGCTGAGTGAGGGGTGCTTGGACCTTGTATACACCCAGCGCTACCCAGGTGCGCATGGGCGCCACAGCTGGTACGGGGTGGGGGCCATAGAAAATCCAGGTTGTTGGTTTCCCATACCAACAAGCGCCAGGAGCATTGAGAAGGGGAGGTCTCAGGCCGTTTCCCAACTGACTTGGTCAAGGAACCTTTTACTGCTCTGAACAGAATCCTCTGAAGGGACAAGCCCAGGGGCCCTCATAGCCACCAAGGCTGCGTACATTACCCCAATCTATCTGTACATTACCCCTCCTGGGCCTGTACCTTCTGTTTCCCCAGCCTTTGCGTGCAGCAACCCCAAACACATCCTCCCTTGCATATGTCCCCTCGTGTGCTCACCTCCATCTTGTGCCATTCCCCTACTGTGGCTGTCCTCTCTCCACCCCCGACCACCATGCACACACCCCCTCTCATGCACACACCCCCTCTCATGCTCACACCACCCATGTACACACCCCTTCCCATGGGCCCACCCCTCCCATGCACACACCTCCTCCCATGCACACACCCCCTCCCATGTACACACCCCCTCCCATGCTCACACCCCCTCCCATGGGCCCACCCCTCTCATGCACCCACCCCCTCCCGTGCCCACACCCCTCTCGTGCCCACACCCCTCCCGTGCCCACACCCCTCCCGTGCTCACACCCCCTCCCGTGCTCACACCCCCTCCCGTGCCCACACCCCCTCCCGTGCCCACACGCCCTCCTGTGCACACACGCCCTCCCCTACACACAGCCCCTCCCATGCCCACAACTCCTCTCATGCCCACACCCCTCTCTCATGCACACACCCCCTCCCATGCCCACACTTCTCCATCACTGTTTCGTGCTCAGCACAGACTGGATGTTCAGAGTGAAAGTCTAACCTAAACTAGATTGACTCATGGGCCCTTAGATGGCTGTCACATGACCCCCAGGCCACCAGACCCCCTCCAGGACTGAGCCTTCTCCAGCCCAGGACGTCTTTGAGTCCACATTCTTGAGCTCTGGCCCGGGCCTCTTAAGTCTGCCTGTTTCCTTCCCTCCCTCCGTCACCCTTCTCAAAGCCACATGGGCTTCCTGCCCTGCACCCTCTGCACTGGCCGTTTCCTGTTGCTCAGAAGGCAGCGCCTGCCCCTCGCCTGTGTATGGCCTTGGGCGCCCTGTCCCCCTCTTTCATCTGTCCCTGGCTGCTGGTGTCTGCTGTGCTGGCCACACTGCTTTCATAAGGCGGCCACCGAGCCTCCTTCCTGGTGAAACCCCCGGGCCCAGGAGAGCTGCTGCTGGGGGAAGAGTTGGCAAAATAGCGAGAGCAGCGCCCCTGCCAGAATCCCCGTCCAGGTGAGTGAGAGCTCCCCAGGCCCAGGGGAGAAGCTCAGTCTCAGTGGAGGGAAGTTAGGTTCTCAGAGCCTTGGAATTTGCTCCCTGACAGTGAACTGGTTGAGCTTCGTTCCCAAGGCCGAGCCCTGGCCGATCTCTGGGTGCCCCTGGAAACATTTATTGTGCCCTTGTGAGGACAGGGAGCACGGCACCTGGCCTGCCACGGACTCCCTCACTGCTGGGGACAGCTCAGGACATGACCCTGGCGGGGAGGCTGTGCCTTCCGCCACTTCCAGATGCCAGCATCTAACTGCTAAAGCCAAGGAACTCAGGGAGTAGGCTGCGACCTGGAACCCCTAATTCGAGATGAACAAAGGCACGATCGGATCGTAGAAGCACCCAGAAGACTTTGGGCTGGTTGCTTTGTGAGAGTCCCCCCGATAGATGCATCCTGTCTGGTCTGTTAAAGAATCTTCCGACCACAGCTGAAACTGCAGTGGCGAAGGAGACCTCTCGGGGAGCAGGTGCCAGGAGCACCTTCCACCAGTGCTGCTGCTGCACGGTGAGACCTGCATGATGCAGCTGGGATCCTGGGGCTGGTTACCCCAGACAGTGAGACTGGCTTTCCCCAGAGGGTGCTCACTCCAGTGAGGAGGTGATGCCAGCCTGCTGCCCACTCTTGGTGTTCACCAGGCACACAGGGAGAGACGGACGCCAGATTCAGGAAAAGTTCGTATCCTGGGGTCGTCTTGAGAGGACGCATTCCCTTGTCAGGTCATTTAGGCACGGAAAGACCCGTGACCTGTGGGTCAGCTCTCCCCACGGGGCTGCTGCTGGGCCAGGAGGGAGCTCAGGATTTGCTGTTCTTATAAAGACAAAAGTGCCTTCGAAGACTGTGAATTGGTGGTTGCCAGGGCTTGGAGGAGTGATGGGGAGAATGACTGTTTAATAGGTCTCGGTTTTCTTTTGGGTTGATAACAATATTTCAGAACCATAGAGAGGTAATCGCACAACTTTGTGAATACACTAAATGCCACTGGAGGATTGTTCATTTTAAAATGGTTAATTTATATTATGTGAGTTTCAACTCCATTGGACAAAAAGCACCCCTGACAACAAATTGGTACCTTGTGCTCTTTTATGTACTTATTCAAGATTCCTTTACTATTAGGTGGAAGTGGTAAGCATGGCTTCCTTGAACAGTTGTATAGGTTGTTCACTGCACAAGGCTAACCAGATGAGAAGCTACTATCAGCTGGTATTCTTTTCACTCAGTGCGGGACAAGCATCTTCCCAGAGGAAAACGCATCTTTTTCTAACTCATGTAAAGGTGCTCTGTGGGCTTCTTGGCCTTGGTAAGAGCCATCAGGCTTAGCCTTCTCTGCAGCCTTTATGAAAAAAACACTCCGTCCGTTATCCTCCCTATCCATTTCAACCGGATGGCTTTTTTGTGGCCAGATGCATGCTCCTATTTTTGAAGTGGATGAAGAAAAGAGTCTGTCTTTGAAACTCAACTGGTAATTTAGTTAATGACTTCCTGTGCTGAGCACGTGGGCAGATGCGTTGACACCCAGAGGATTTTAGCACACTGAACAGAAGGCACCCAGAGGAGCCCAGCACTGGGGCCAGAGGAAGAGTTCCTGCTTTTACGAGAAGGCGTCCAGAGTGGGAAGATGAGCTGTGCAGAGACACTGGCCTCAGTTTCCCTTTCTCCAAAAAGTCATTTGCGAAATGCGAAAGTGACTACCCTGAGAAGTGAGGAGGAGTGAGACATTCTCAGTGGCTCGGGGACTCTTCCACCCCTCTGTGTTCAGGTGGAAGTCTCGACCTGGTCTTCTGAGACAGTGACTCAGTAAAGGATGACCTTGGCGAAGTGTGCCTCAGTGGCTTAGCCCACATGGCGTTCAAGACAGGCAATGCGCTGGAAGATGGGTGTTGAAGTTACTTCCACCACGGGTGATCTGAAATCACGCATGGTGTGAGGTCAGATGTGCGTGATTTCTCCACATCAAAGCAGACAATGGGATGGGAGCAAGCGTGGATGGCAGCCCAGGCTCTCAGAGACGCTGAGTGTGTGGACGCTGGAGCCACGCTGCTTGGTTCGAAGCCCAGCTCTGCCCCTTACTGCTTCACCTCTGTGAGCCTCAGTTGACTTGTCTATAAAATGGAAATAATAGTACCTGCTTGCTAAGGTCATTGAGAGAACTGAATGTGTAGAAGGCCTGCAGTTCAGGTGGTTTGGGCTTTTGACAGAGGGCACTCTGACGTTGCTTATAAATCAGATGCACAAAGGAGAAGCTGGCATCCTTGGTCTCCAGGCTTCCGGGCAGTGCAAGACCAGCCGAGCATCTGCAGATGGGCACAGGCAGCTGGGGCTTTCTCCTGAGGCAGTTCTGGGGGCATCTGTCTGCAGAGCACCTCGCCCACAGCCTCAGAGAGCGGGACCACCTGGGTGGATTAATTACAAGACGTGCTCCAGGTGAGAACCTGGACAATCTGAGCTGAGGGATCATGGCCTGACTGGCTCAGTGTCAGGCCCTGCAGAGTGCTGATGGAGGGTTAGGAAGGAGGTCCTTCTGCAGCCCTTCCTCCTGCAGATGGCAGGGCAAGCCCTTTCCCACAGGTGACATGAAGACAATGCTTCCTTGGTGCAGCAGGGCAGGATGGAACGTGGTCCATGGGAAGTGGGTAGAGCCTACACCATAGTGGGTGGCAGGTGACAGACGCAGAGCAGTGTCAGGACTCTCACTTTATAATGAAAAGCAAAATGTTAGAAGCTCACCTGGAAAGAGGGAATTGCTTGCCTTAGAAATGCAGCAAGCAGGCCGGGCGCGGTGGCTCAAGCCTGTAATCCCAGCACTTTGGGAGGCCGAGACGGGTGGATCACGAGGTCAGGAGATCGAGACTATCCTGGCTAACACGGTGAAACCCCGTCTCTACTAAAAAATACAAAAAACTAGCCGGGCGAGGTGGCGGGCGCCTGTAGTCCCAGCTACTCGGGAGGCTGAGGCAGGAGAATGGCGTGAACCCGGGAGGCGGAGCTTGCAGTGAGCTGAGATCTGGCCACTGCACTCCAGCCTGGGCGACAGAGCGAGACTCCATCTCAAAAAAAAAAAAAAAAAGAAATGCAGCAAGCAGCAGGGCGTCTGAGGTGGAAGGGCCTGTGGTATTGGGGTTAATGGCAAGGGCTGAGCAGTCAAGCATTCCTGGGTTCGAATCCCAGCTCATCCTCCTCACGAGTTTCCTGGGGCTGCCGTAACCATGACTACAAATGTGGTGGCGTAAAACCAGAAGTGTATTCTCTCACCATTCTGGAGGCCGGAAGTTCACAATCAAGGTGTGGGCAGGGCCGTGCTCCCTGCGGAGGGGAGAATCCCTTCCTTGCCTGTCCAGCCCATAAAGGCTGTCGGCAGTCCCGGGCCTTCCAGGGCTGGTGGCCACGTCACGCTCTGCTCTGCTTTGCCTCTGTCTTCACGCGACCTTCTCCCCTCTGACTTCTCATCTTCACGTCTGCCTTAGAGGGATGCATGTGATTGCACCGAAGGTCCGCCTGGGTAGTCCAGGATGAGCCCCTCCTCTCAAGGTCCTACATTTAATTGCACCTGCAAAGGACCTTTTTCCCAGATAAGGTCATATTCTCAGGTTCCACGGATTTGATAAAGATTTCTTTCCACGGGCCATATTTTCACCTACCACATCCCCTTACTAGTTGTGTGACCTTAGGTAAGTCCCTTAACGCCTCAGCCTCAGAGGTCATCTGGGAAATGAGGACCGGGGCCCACGGTGCATGGAGTCTCCGTGTGGCCCAGTGCTGGCACCCACTGGGTGACCACAGCTGCCGTTGCAGGAAACGTTGGATTTCAATAATGAGCAGGTGATCTTTTTTTTTTTTTTTTTTTTTTGAGACAGAGTCTCGCTCTGTTGCCCAGGCTGGAGTGCAGTGGCCGGATCTTGGCTCACTGCAAGCTCTGCCTCCCGGGTTCACGCCATTCTCCTGCCTCAGCCTCCCGAGTAGCTGGGACTACAGGTGCCCGCCACCTCACCTGGCTAGTTTTTTGTATTTTTTAGTAGAGATGGGGTTTCACCATGTTAGCCGGGATGGTCTCGATCTCCTGACCTCATGATCCACCCGCCTCGGCCTCCCAAAGTGCTGGGATTACAGGCTTGAGCCACCGTGCCCGGCCAGGTGATTTTCATAACTGAATCTTCTGTGTTATGCCAGGTATTTGAAGTACACGCTGGACCAGTACGTCGAGAACGATTATACCATCATCTATTTCCACTACGGGCTGAACAGCCGGAACAAGCCATCCCTGGGCTGGCTCCAGAGCGCATACAAGGAGTTCGACAGGAAGTGCGTGCCCGCAAGCCTTCGGGGACCTGGGTGTGGGCTAGGTGTGGCAGGAGGAGGCATTGTGGCCACAAGTGCTCACACAGTATGCAGTGGGGGAGGGGCCTGGAAGGGCGGAGGGTAGGGGGTGAGCAAACGTGGGGCAGTGGGGGTTCACCTCCCCTCTGGGCTAAGACTTTGGAATCCCGGGCAGAGGATTCTTTCTTTTCCTTTATTTTTATTTATTTATTTATTTATTTTATTTTTATTTATTTATTTTTTTTTGAGACAGAGTCTCGCTCTGTCCCCCAGGCTGGAGTGCAGTGGCGTGATCTCGGCTCACTGCAAGCTACGCCTCCCGGGTTCCCACCATTCTCCTGCCTCAGCCTCCCGAGTAGCTGGGACTACAGGCGCCCGCCAGCGCGCCCAGCTAATGTTTTCTATTTTTAGTAGCGACGGGGTTTCACCGTGGTCTCGATCTCCTGACCTTGTGATCCGCCCGCCTCGGCCTCCCAAAGTGCTGGGATTACAGGCGTGAGCCACCGCGCCCGGCCCTATTTATTTATTTTTTTTAAGAGACGTCTTGGCCAGGCACCATGGCTCATGCCTGTAATCCCAACACTTTGGGAAACCAAGGTGGGTAGGTCACCTGAGGTCAGGAGTTCCAGACCAGGCTGGCCAACATGGTGAAACCCCATCTCTACTAAAAATACAAAAATAAATAAAAAGAGAGACAGTTTCGCCCTGTCACCCAGGCTGGAGTTCAGTGGGCTGTAGCAATCCTCTTGCTTCAGCCACCTGAGTAGCTGGACTACAGGTACGCACCACCACACCCAGCTAGTTTTTGTATTTTTTTGTAGAGATGGGGATCTCACTGTGTGGCCCAGGCTGGTCTCAAACTCCAGGCTCAAGCGATCCTCCCACCTCAGCCTCCGGAAGTACTGGGATTACAGGTGTGAGCCACCACACCAAGCTGACATCCTTGCTCTTAAAGGGCCAATCAGTCAGTATTTTAGCTTTGCAGGCCAGTCACTCTATTGCAACGACTCTGCCGGACTGTGTTCCAGTAAAACGCTATGGACACTGAAATGTGAATTTCATGTCATTTTCACGTGTCATGATATCTTCTGTTTCTTTTTCAACCACTTAAAAACACAAAAAGCCGTTTTTAGCTTGCAGGCTGTACTGAAGCAGGAAGCAGGCTGGGTTCGTCCTGCGTGCCCTTTCGCCCATCCCTGGTCCAGTGAATTCCAGTGAGTTGGTCCAAAGAAACCAACTGCGTGACTGTTTCTTCACTAACCCCCCTTCCTGCCTGCACAGCCCTTTACGGCCTGCAAGGGGCATTCCGATGCCTACTATTGGTAGGATGGGCAGTTCCATTTTACAGATGGGCACACAGGCCCCAGAGAGCAAGTGACTTACCTGTGGTCACTCAGCTTGGGTGTGGTAGGGCAGGACCCCACCCCAGGCCCCTGCCTCCCTCTCCCACCCCATGCTACTCACCACTCGGCCATGGCCTGGAGTCAGTGGACTTTTCCTGAGGGACGTCCTGCCTAGCAATCAACTTTGCAATATATGTGGCTCGTAGACTGCGGCGGTGGGTATTGATATGGATATCCTAGATTCCTCTGGGTTTTCCTTCTTCGAAGTCCTTTCAAACCTGTAACAGAAATCTGCTTGACAGATACCTGAGTCAATGGGACAGTGGGAGGCAGCACCTGATTGTCCCAGAAGTCCTTCCTCCAATTGCCTTTTGGGTCCTGCTGCCATTATCAATAGGACCTTTAGAGGGACTTCTTGGTTCCCTGTCCCATGTCTTAGGCAAAGAATTGTTGCTGCATTTTGTAGTCATTTACTGGGCACCTGTATAAGCTGGAGTATGGCCTAGCCCCAGCTCATGTCCTCCTCCAGGAAGCCTTCCTGGGTTGTCCTGGGAGAATCAATAGCCCCTCCCCTGCAGCCTCAGTGTCCCTGAGCAGGCACCAATCCTAACACTTAGGGGTTTGTGAATGGGTCTGCCTCCTTCACTAGGCTGTGACCCCTGACCTGTCTCTGCATCCCTTGCAGGTGGGAAAGGGTCTGCATATGGCAGGCTTTTTTTTTTTTTTTTTTTTTTTTTTTTTTTTTTTGAGACAGAGTCTCATTCAGTTGCCCAGGCTGGAGTACAGTGGCGAGATCTCGGCTCACCACAACCTCTGCCTCCCAGGTTCAAGTGATTCTCCTGCCTCAGCCTCCCGGGTAGTTGGGACTACAAGCGTGAGCCACCATGCCCGGCTAATTTTTGTATTTTTAGTAGAGACGGGGTTTCACTATGTTGGCCAGGCTGGTCTTGAATTCCTGACCTCGTGATCCACCTGCCTGGGCCTCCCAAAGTGCTGGGATTACAGGCGTGAGCCAGTGTGTCCGGCTAGCAGGCTTTTAATAAGCATTAGATGGGAGGATGGAGGAGTGAAGTGGTACTGGCAGGAAGTTACCAAGGTTCCAGCCAGCGTAATCAGGAAGGCTGCATGGAGGAGGCAGCCTTTGAGCTGCCCGTGGAGTGGTGGGCAGGGTGTCACGAAGTGGCAATCACTGGATTTTGTTTCTGGTACGAGGTATGGCCAGGTGCAAGAAAGAGCAGGGTGGACTTTGGTTCAGTTGGTGGGGGGCTGGACTGTAGGGTGGGGAGCCTTGGAGGAAGGCAGCAAAGGAGGGAGGGGCACAGAGGATGCTGGACTGTGTTTAAGAGGCAGCAGGGAGCCATGGCAGGTGCTTGAGGAGAGGTGAGTGATGTGTTTAAAGCAGCCCTTTCAGGAGGCTCAGGCTGACACAGCAGGATGTGCACAGTAGCCCTGTCTTGAGCTAAAGCAGCTGAAGGTTTTGCCCTCTGCACTTCCCCAAGTGACAATCGAAGATGCACCCCAGATTCCTTGAGGTGCCTTCCCCACTTCTCAGTTGCCAGAAATCAGCTCAGAGAAACAAACCCGAAATCAGCCCAGGTGGTTTCCCTTCCCTTTCTTGAGGGGGCTGCCGGTTCGCACGTCAGGAATGGGTCATTCCTGCTTGAGAGACAGCAGCAGAATTCCTTAACATCCAGGTAAGATGTGCCGGTGGTCGATGTATGAAATCTTGCTGGCGAGTTGGAATCTGTGTTGGCAGCAGTGACGTGAACAGTGACAAAGCACCAGCCCGGGGAAGGAGGCCGGCCTTGCCGCAGCCTGGGGAGGCTGTCAGGGCTCTCACATTGAAGGGCGTTGATAAGCGGATCCACGCAGGTGGGGAGACTTGAAGCAGTGACTTCCAATAGGCGATCATTTAACCTTGGCCAAAGGGGACTAGGCAGGGAAGAGAGGAACGTGACAGCCGTGGCCTTCAAGTCATCAGATGAAAGAGGTGGACTTGTTCTGTGTGACTCTCCTACTCCCCAGGAGGGTGGATAGGGGTGGGGGTTAGGGTTAACGTTACAGATCTTGGCTCAGTAGAAGCAAAAAGGAGGGACACTCTAGACATTAAACTACCCAAAAGTGGAGTGTCTCCAGGGGTGGTGAGTTCCCCGTCGCTAGAGGTACCTTTCTTGCCCAACCTGATGGTTTTGGGCTGAAATATTCAAGAAGGAAGTGTTGGGACTGGGAAGAGGGAGAGAGGGAAGCTCACCTGGTGTTCCATTGTGTGGGCGGCTGTTGCACTGAACCAGCCTCTGGCCGGCTGACGTTTAGGTTATTGCCGGGTTTTTTTGCCATCATAACCAACATGGCGAGCTCCTTCTGGTCCGGGTCAGCTCCCGGCAGGGGAGGTGTTGGCCGAGAGTCTCTGTGCGGTTTTAATTCTGAGAGCTGTTGCCAGATTGCCCCCGGGTTGTGCTTCAGACCCCCACCCCACCCTGGTGTGAGTGAGTGCCTATAAACAGGGCTCCGACCTGCACGTGTGCCTCTGCGAACTGTAAAGGGCTGCAGGCATGCCTGGCGGGGGCAGTGGGTGAGGGGTCCTGATTTTTCCCTGAGTTTATTTCTTTTTTTTTTTTTTTTTTTTTTGAGACGGAGTCTCGCTGTGTCTCCCAGGCTGGAGTGCAGTGGCGTGATCTCGGCTCATTGCAAGCTCCGCCTCCCGGGTTCACGCCATTCTCCCGCCTCAGCCTCCCAAGTAGCTGAGACTACAGGCGCCCGCCACCACGCCCGGCTAGTTTTTTATATTTTTTTAGTAGAGACGGGGTTTCACCATGTTAGCCAGGATAGTCTCGATCTCCCTGAGTTTATTTCATTCTTTGTTTGATGTCCTTAAATTGATCCCGTTGAGAGAAGTAACATTCTGAGACTCACAGTGGAGGCAGCTTTTTTTGGGCTATTGGGCGTGGGGTGTTTCTCGGAGCCTGGCAGTCTGAAGTCATCTCCTGTTTCCCTCCTCAGATACAAGAAGAACTTGAAGGCCCTCTACGTGGTGCACCCCACCAGCTTCATCAAGGTCCTGTGGAACATCTTCAAGCCGCTCATCAGGTGTGCGGGACTGTGGGAGAGGACCCCGCTGGGGTTGGAGGTCCCTCAGTGTCCGTGGGACGGCCTTCCCTATCCACGTGCCACGGAGGGCCCGTCTCCAGGGTGCCTGTGGATCTGGGGCTCCCCACCCGCTTGGGGGTCTGCGGGGGGTCACAAGGCCGGCCCAGGTCATGGACAGGAGTGGCTGGCCTTTGACACCTGTGGGGTTTGCCCTTGGTGTTTAGCCCCCTGCCTTGACCTGTGCCCCCACACTGTGCGACCACCCTTGGGTTCCATGCATTTCCAGAGGGACTCACAGATCTCGGGAAAGCCGTTATCTTCACTGGTGTAGTCTGTTACAGAGACAGGGCACAGATTTAAGTCAGCAAAGGTAAAAGGCACACAGGGCTGAGTCCAGGAGGTCCAAGTGCAAGCTCCCAGCTGTTCTCTCCAGGCGGTTTCATACAGACAGTGCTCCACTCTCCCAGCAAGAACGTGTGGAGGAGGAGGGAGCATGGCTGGCCAGGGAAGCTCACCGAGCCTTGGTGCCCAGCGTTTTTGTTGCAGGTCAGTCATGTAGGTACGGAGTATCCACCTGGCTGACCTCAGTCACTCGGTCTCCAGCTCCTCCTGAGATGAGATGAATACAGCCCAGGGCCCCCACCCTCAATCACATTTTTGGCACAAACTCTGTGGTGTTGGCCCAAGGCCTCCAGTGTGCAAAGACGTGACCAGGCTGACTCCTCCAGGGGCCGAGAGGTTTCCACCCAGGAGCAGGTCGCCCATGGCCAGGCTTCTCTTTGGAATGGGCAGGGCTTGGACACCCCAAGCCTGCTGAGTTAAGCTTTTATTGCATAGCAACCCAAATAAGTGGCCTAAAGAGAGGCAGCCACAGCCCGGAAATGTGGCGACTTCAGTCAGCTTCTTCCGTATTTAGGCTTGTTCCTGTTGAAGGATTTCTGCCTCAGTATTGGGAAGCAGGAGCTCAAGGGGCTGGTGAGGCCTGGGGGTCTCTGCCTGGGTCGCTTGGGCGTCCCGTATTTTCTTCTGTTTGGGCTGTATGCATCAGGCACAAACTGTGTGCACGGAGCCACATGACAGGGGTGGGATGGGGAGGAGACTGACAGATGTCGCTCTTGAGCGGTGGCTCTGGCCCTGCCTGGGTGAGTTCTGCAGGCGAGGGAGGGGTCAGAGCAGGAGGGCCCCGGTGTGCACCAGATGCGTCAGGATACTCGGGTGAGGTGATTGCCTCTGTGAGGGGGCGGGAGGACTCCTGGAGGGCCTCCCTGGGAAGAAGCCTTTGGGCACAGGAGGCACATCCCTGGAGGGGTCGTCATTCTTCCCCAGAGGTTCGAATCTCACAGACCTTTGCCATCTCCCCACTCAGCCCCTTCCACCTATTGGAGCCCACCCACGTGGCTCTGAGGCTGCTGCTGATACAGGTCTCTTCCTCACGCCCCACAGACATCGTGCAAGTGGGTGTGACACTCCGTGTACAGGGAGCACTCGGACAGAGCTGGAATGCCAGCTGGGACCTCAGAGTCCACACTCTGTCTCCTTCCCATTTCCCATCCATCCCTGGGAAGCATCTTGGCCCCCCAGGAGCATGGACAGCTCGGGCTCTCAGGCACCTGCCTGTCTCCCCACCAGCCAGCTGCCGCCCCAAGGGCTACGCTGCCCCGTCCCACCCTTGTCCCGGTGTCCCTTTGTCTCTTACTGTGACTGGCACTCAGAGGAATATTGGCAAGCACTGGTCCTTGGGGCACATCGAGAGCTACTCTGCAGCCAGACACAGTGGCTCATGCCAGTAATCAAGCACTTTGGGGGGCCAAGGCAAGAGGCTCACTTGAGCCCAGGAGTTTGACCTGGGCAAGAAGGTGAGCCCCACCTCTATAAAAAATTTAAAAATTCGCCAGATGTGGTAGCATGCGCCTGTGGTCCCAGCTACATGGGAGGCTGAAGCAGGAGGATTGCTTGAGCCCAGGATTTCAAGGCTGCAGGAAAAAAAAAAAAGAGAGAGAACTGCCCTTTCAGGCAGCTTGGAGCCTTTCTTTTCTTTCTTTCTTTCTTTTTTTTTTTTTTTTGAGACAGTCTGGCTCTGTCACCCAGGCTGGGGTGCAGTGGCCAGATCTCAGCTCACTGCAAGCTCCGCCTCCTGGGTTTACGCTATTCTCCTGCCTCAGCCTCCCGAGTAGCTGGAACTGCAGGCGCCCGCCACCGCGCCCGGCTAGTTTTTTTTTATTTTTTTATTTTTTAGTAGAGACGGGGTTTCACTGTGTTAGCCAGGATAGTCTCGATCTCCTGACCTCGTGATCCACCTGTCTCGGCCTCCCAAAGTGCTTTTTTTTTTTTTGAGACAAAGTCTTGCTCTTGTCCCCCAGACTGGAGTGCAGTGGTGCGATCTTTGCTCACTGCAACCTTCTCCTCCCGGGTTCAAGCGATTCTCCTGCCTCAGCCTCCCAAGTAGCTGGGATTACAGGCACCTGCCCCATGCCCGGCTAATTTTTGTATTTTTAGCAGAGACTGGGTTTCACCATGTTGGCCAGGCTGGTCTCAAGCTCCTGACCTCAGGTGATCTACCCGCCGCCTCCCAAAGTGCTGGGATTACAGGTGTGAGCCATTGCGCCTGGCCTTTTCTTATCAGCTACCAAAGCTGTCATTCCAGGGACTGAATCGTGTGGCCCCGAGACCCACTGGGAGAACTGGCAGAGCAGCAGGCTTGAGTCAGCTCCTGCTTAATCTACGGAGAGATTTTTGTGGCCAAAGAGCTCCTTTCGTGTCACTAGAATTTCCTGACAGTTTTTCTCACCTAGTGGCCTGTGCCGCACACATTTCCCTATCGGAAGGTGAGGTTTTGTTTGTGTTTAACCAGGCCCAGCACCCTTGTGCCCTATGTGACATGTGACATATTTGACATGGCAAAAAAGCTAGTCCCGTCATTTACCTTAGAAAAGTCCTTAGAGGGGCCGGGCGCGGTGGCTCACGCCTGTAATCTCAACACTTTGGGAGGCTGAGGCAGGCGGATCACCTGAGGTAAGGAGTTCAAGACGAGCCTGGCCAACATGGCAAAACCCCGTCTCTACTAAAAATACAAAAAATTAGCCGGGCATGGTGTTGGGCACCTGTAATCCCAGCTACTCGGGAAGCTGAGGCAGGAGAATCACTTGAACTCTGGAGGCAGAGGTTGCAGTGAGCCACGATCACGCCATTGCACTCCAGCCTGGGCAACAAGAGCTAAATTCCGTCTCGAAAAAGAAAAAAGAAAAATCCTTAGAGGGCAAGGCATGGTGACTCACGCCTGTAATCCCAACACTTTGGGAGGCCAAGGCAGGTGGATCACTTGAGCCCAGGAGTTCAAGACCGGCCTGGATAACATGGTGGAACCTCGCCTCTACAAAACAGACAAAAATCAGCCAGGCGTGGTGGCGCGCACCTTAGTCCCAGCTACTCAGGAGGCTGAGGTGGGTGGGAGGATTGCTTGAGTTCAAGAGGCAGAGATTGCAGTGAACTGAGATAGCGCCACTGCACTCCAGCCTGGGTGACAGAGTCCGACTTTGTTGCACTTGGAGCTCTGGAAACCTCTAAGGTTCTTGGAAAAAAAATTCACCTGCTTGGCCGGGCACCTGTAATCCCAGCACTTTGGGAGGCTGAGATGGGCGGATCACTTGAGGTCGGGAATTCATGGCAAGCCTGACCAACATGGTGAAACCCCATCTCTACTAAAAATCTAAACTTCAGCCGGATGTGGTGGTGCATGCCTGTAATCTCACCTACCTGGGAGGCTGAGGCAGGAGAATCACTTGAATCCGGGAGGCAGAGGTTGTGGTGAGCTGAGACTGCACCATTGCACTCCAGCCTGGGCAACAAGAGCGAGACTCTGTCTCAAAAAAAAAAAAAGTTCACCTTCTCCTCTTGTTTTCCACGTGGCAGCCTGGACGGCATGATGGTGATGGCATCAGACTACCTGGGCTCGACTGCTCTGACCCTTGCCGTCCATTACCCTCAACAAGAAAGGCAACCCCTCTCTGCCTCAGTTTCCCCATGTGGCTGACAAGGCTACTTAAGTCATTCCATTGTCACAATAATTCGCTGACTCAATACATATAGAGTGTTTATTTTATTTTTCTTCCTTCCTTCCTTCCTTTTATCTCTCTTTCTTTTTTTCATAGGGTGTTGCTCCATCATCCAGGTTGGAGTGCAGTGGAGCAATCATGGCTCACTGCAGCCTTAACCTCCTGGGCTCAGGTGGTCCTCCTACCTCAGCCTCTCACATAGCCAGGATTACAGGTGCGCACCACTATGCCCAGCTAGTCTAAAACAATTTTTTTGTTGAGACAGGGTCTTGCTATGTTGCCCAGTCTGGACTGGAACTCCTGGCCTCATTTCTCAGCCTCTCAAAGTGCTGGGATTATAGGAGTAAGCCATGTTGACTGTTTAGAATAGGGCCTGCCAGGCACTAGCAAAGACTCAGTGTTAGTTGCTAGTACTGTGTTTTTTGTTTGTTGTCGTCGTTTTGTTTAGTTTCATTGCTTTGAGACAGGGTCTCAGTCTGTTGCCCAGGTTGGAGTGCAGTGGTGCCATCACGGCTCACTGTAGCCTTGAACTGCTGGACTCAGGTGATCGTCCCACCTCAGCCTTCCAAGTAGCTGGGTCTACAGGCATGCCACTATGCCCAGCTAAATTTTGTATTTTTAGTAGAGACAGGGTTTTGCCATGTTACCCAGGCTCATTTTGAATTCCTTAGCTCAAGCAATCCTTCAGTCTTGGCCTCCCAAAGTGCTGGGATTATAGGCATGAGCCACCTCACCTGGCCCTGTTTTAAAATGTTTTTAAGCTGGCTGGGAGCAGTGGCTCACCCCTTAATCCCAGCACTTTGGGAGGCTGAGGTGGGCAGATTACCTGAGGTCAGGAGTTCGAGACCGACCTGGCCAATATGGCGAAACCCCGTCTCTATAAAAAACACAAAAATTAGTGGTGCGTGGTGGCGGGCACCTGTAATCCCAGCTACTCAGGAGGCTGAGCCAGGAGAATTGCTTGAACCCAGGAGACGGAGGTGGCAGTGAGCTGAGATCGCGCCATTGTACTCCAGCTTGGGCTGGAGTACAACAACAAGAGTGAAACTCCTCCTCAAAAAAAGGGAAAAAAATCTTTTTACACTACCCTTTTGTATTGATTCCAATATCTTATGCATCTTATGTGCCAGGCACCGCAAAATAGTACTGTGAAGTCAGCCACATTTTCCCCGTTTCAAAGAAGAAGAGGTTGATTCTCAGAGAGGTTACACCCAAGGTCGCACCACGAGGAGGGGCGTGGGCTGGGATCCAACCCGAGCCTGTGTGACTCTGCCCCTCATCCTGCTTTGTGCCTGGACATAAGCAGCTGCCAGGAGAGGACCACAGGAGCTGGGCTGGGACTCTGGAGCCCAGACTGGGCTCCGCTGCCCATTGCCTGTGAGGTCTTGGGCAGCCACATAATCTCTCTGTTCCCCGAGTCTTCATTCGTAAATGAAGGAAGTAGAAGACCTCTGAGGCTCTCAAACGCCCACACACAAAAGAGCCCTGGGTCTGGCCCAGACCTCCCGACTCACACCCCCGCAGGTGGTGCCTGTGGCTGCGGCTCTAACCAGAACCGCAGTGACTGCCGCCCGCCGTGTTGGGAGTCCCTGGCTGAGCTGGCCTGTGGGCCCTTTCCCGAGAGGGAGAGGCAAGTGGTAGGCCTCTGGCTGCGCCTGCCCCCGAGTCCATGTTCGGCAGAGCCTGGCCTGCAGGAGGGGTCAGGGAGGCTGCAGAGAGGAAGGTGAGGGGCTGGGCAGGGGAGGCCTCCCTGCAGCTCTGAAGCGGGCACCTCTGTCCCTGAGAATGGTTACTGCAGAGGGGCAAGGCTCCCTCGGCCCTTAGTGGGTTCCTTCCGCCCATCACACAGGACACTGACAGCACTTTACAGCCCCGGGAAGAGCCTCTGGCAGCCTTCCGGCAGAGACCAGACTGTCCCCGAGTCCTGTGGAGTCTAAATGGGCAGGTGGTGAGGACACTCCCGCAGGGGTCCCACCAGCCCCTTCCCCCGGGGGGCTGGGGTGCGAGGACTAAAGCAGGCCCCGCTTTCCTCCCTCCCCTTGTCTTTGGTGTGAGGGGCACACTGCACTTTGGTGACTATTCTGGAGCCCCAGCCGTCAGCCCGGGTTCCCTGGCCTCCTACCTGGCAGTCCCCACCCCACTCCCCCGGCCCCCAGGTCCGATTCTTTCTCGTCCACTAGGGGGAGCCAATACACACAGCTCGGCCTCCCTGGGGCTCCTTTGGGAACCTGGCGCTGGCACTGGGCTGAGCGTTGGGCTGAGCGTTGGGCTGGCGCTGTCCCTTTGGATCCTCCTACCTGTGATGATCTCCGTATTTTTTATTTTTGCAATGGTAACTTGAATTATTTTGATTTCACAAAATGACATTGAAAATACATGGGCCGGGCACGGTGGCTCAAGCCTGTAATCCCAGCACTTTGGGAGGCCGAGGCGGGCGGATCACAAGGTCAGGAGATCGAGACCACAGTGAAACCCCGTCTCTACTAAAAATACAAAAAATTAGCCGGGCGCGGTGGCGGGCACCTGTAGTCCCAGCTACTCAGGAGGCTGAGGCAGGAGAATGGCGTGAACCCAGGAGGCGGAGCTTGCAGTGAGCCGAGATCGCGCCACTGCACTCCAGCCTGGGCAACAGCGTCAGACTCCGTCTCAAAAAAAAAAAAAAAAAAAAAAAAAGAAAATACATGAATACTTTTTTTAAGACTTTCAAATTGTCATAAAATAACATAAAATATCTTCGGTTTGGCCGAATACATAACTTTCCTTTTCCAGTAACAGTATAATTCTTTACCCACATTAATAGTTGTATATCCTGGCTGGGCACGGTGGCTCATGCCTGTAATCCCAGCACTTTGGGAGGCCGAACTGGCCAGATTATGAGGTCAGGAGTTCAAGATCAGCCTGGCCAACATGGAGAAACCCTGTGTCTACTAAAAATACAAAAATTAGGAGTGGTGGTGTGCACCTGTAATCCCAGCTACTCGGGAGGCTGAGGCAGGAGAATCACTTGAACCCAGGAGTCAGAGGCTGCAGTGAGCCGAAATCACAACACTGCACTCCAGCTTGTGTGACAGAGCGAGACTCCATCTCGGGGCGGGGGGGGGGGAAGTTGTATATCTTAAACATATACAATAAGGAAATAATACTGTCCTACAAAATAAAACTCATATATGTATGACAAAAACCAAACAGACTGTCATAAAGAAGGGGAGGATTACAGGCTTCTGTATAAAGGCATGCTCACATCTGTTAGTGATCCCCACTTTGCAATTCATGCTGAGCCTTGTTACTAATAGCAGTCGTTGCAGCAAGCATGTCCACCAGACATCAGGCAGCGGACTAGAAGTGCAAATAGCCTTGCATTGTCTTCCGCCCTCACTTAGGAGAAGGAACCCCCCACTTTCAGATACAGGCACTGAGAGGGAGTGAATTGCCCTGGGGCACAAGGGGAGGGAGGAAACGGAGTTGCTGCACCAGGCCAGGGCATGTCTGGCCTTCTGGCTGCGCTACTCCCTGGGGTCCCAGAGACTGTCCTGGAGACAAAGCTGGAGAACCTCATTTATCCTCGTCCTTAGAAGAGGTGGCCAAATGTGAAGCCATCCTGACCCCAAAACCACCAGCAGCTGAGGCTGCCCTGGGGCAGGTGTCAACCTCAGAGGTTGTCTGTGCCAGTGCCTTAGTGTCCCCTGCCTAACCTGCATCCCCCAAGAGCGCTTCTTGGCACTTCCGCGCTATCTCCTATATCTATGCAAATTCAGGGCAGATGTAAATTGGAGGCAGATATTTATTTTTATGCAGATGAGCCACTCCAGAGTGTTTGGTGCATTGGAGATCTCGTGAAAGCAAAATATCTCCCGGCGTGCGCTGCTTGTTCGGGTTTTAAGTCGTGTCAGAGTTTACATTTTCTTAATATGAAAAATGCCGCCGGGCGCGGTGGCTCACGCCTGTAATCCCAGCACTTTGGGAGGCCGAGGCGGGCGGATTACAAGGTCAGGAGATCGAGACCATCCTGGCTAACACTGTGAAACCCCGTCTCTACTAAAAATGCAAAAAATTAGCCGGGCGAGGCGGCGGGCGCCTATAGTCCCAGCTACTCGGGAGGCTGAGGCAGGAGAATGGCGTGAACCCGGGAGGCGGAGCTTGCAGTGAGCCGAGATCGCGCCACTGCACTCCAGCCTGGGCGACTAAGCGAGACTCTGTCTCAAAAAAAAAAGAAAAATGCCTGCGTTGGTCTGCCGCCAGCCCCCCCTCCCTCCTTGCAACCCTTGGCCTCTCTGCTGGCGCCTAATGGTTTCTTTATTCTCTTGCTTCTGCTTTCTTAGTCACAAGTTTGGGAAAAAAGTCACCTATTTCAACTACCTGAGCGAGCTCCATGAACACCTTAAATACGACCAGCTGATAATCCCTCCCGAAGTTCTGCGGTGAGTGCCGGTTAGACCCCAGAAGCCACATCAGTACCTCTTCGTGCTTCCAAAGGGCTTGGTTCGATCCATGAATGTTTAAGGCTTTGTTTCCAAATGTGTGCTTGGCTAGCTTTGGCTCAGAAATCTGCGGCGTCAACAAAGATCTGCAGCTGCTGACTCAGAGAAATGAGATTGCAAAGGTTGTGTGCAGGACGGGCTGCTTACCTCGCCCACCGCTGCAGAACTGATTTTAAAAAAAGCCCTAGCCGGGCACTGGCCGTTTGTTGCCTTGGTGTTTACCGTTTTTGCTTTTGAGCAGAAAATTGGGGGAATTTCCCAGGCGTGTGGATAACGCTGTGTACAGAATGAAATGTTCTCAGGGATGTCGCAGACGCTCTAGAAAACGACCTGTCTGCTGGATGATGAAAGCTTGATTGGTGTGTCTGCTACGAGGCTTAAACGTAGGCCCGGATGAATAGAGGCTGCCCAGGAAGGTGCGTGCCATGCAGCCAGTACAGGGTGTGCAGATCCAGCCTGGGTCTCTGGACCCCCAGCCTGGGTTCCCTCTGCCCCTGTCTCCCTCTCTGAGGGGCTCCTTTAAAGGAGTAGGCTCTTGCCAAAGTGCATGCAGGTGAGACTGGTAGCTTTGCAAGGGCAATGGAGATACTAACTTCTCTCCAGATGCCAAGTCATGTGGCACGTGCTGGGATATAGAGGTGTTTAGAGAGTGTGGTCCCTGCTCTCATGACACGCTCAGGCTAGTGAGGGCCACAAATCAGTGATGACAGGGGCCAGAGGAGGCACTGAACCCAGCTGGGAAGGGGACTGATATGTGGGGGTAATCCAGGAAGACCTCCAGGAGGAGGTGGCTCTTAAAGTGAGTTTCACAGGGACAGTTGGCTAGATCAAGAGGCCAGGAAGCCCTCCTGCAAACATGTGGGTGAAATATTGGGAGATCTGGAGGCAGCAAGAAGTCCCAAGTGATCAAGCAGAAGTTGGTGAACGTGAAGCTGGAGGTCACCTTGGGCTGGGAGTCCTTGGTGCCGAGCAGAGGAGAGTGAACTGGACCCAGAGGCCATGGGAGGATGATGGGAATCCTTGGTCTGCCGTGGGCCCTGGCAAGACTCCACTCCCAGACCTCACTAGAGTGACCCGGGGGAGTCCATGGACACGGCTCAGAAGATGTATTTTTAGCAGCTCTGTGGTGGAAGTGATTTGATCTGGTGACAAAGCTTCACATCCTCCCGCGTGGGAGAGCAATTTGGGGATGAGATGGACGGCATCTGAAACACCCAGCTCCGGCTTCTCAATGGCTACTGGGTGCAATCTAGGGCCTCTGGAATGTGCAGGTGGCTGGCAACACTGAGGGTGCTGCAGGGTCCTGTGAGTCAGAGGGGACGAGGTTTGGGAGAGGTGTGTGGGCTTGGACATTGGGAGCTCCTGAACTTACTCTATAGGGAGCCGGTACCCCTGTTCCATAGCCGTGCAGCAGAACCCCAGAGGACACGTCCAATCCTGATGCTTTTAATTGAGCATCTACTAGACTTGGGGGCTAAGTCTGGATTTTTTCCACCCCCACATACTTCCTGGTGGGTGCTGCGAGGACCGGAGGCTGAGACCCACTGGCAAAGCAGCAGGGCAGGGCCTTGGGGTCCTGAATCCTGGCTGGCGTCCCAGCTTGTGACCTGAGGCAAGTCCCCAGACCTTGACAAGCCTCAGTTTCCCAATCTGTAAAGTACACAAAATAACCCTTTCATGGTAGGCCCCTCATGAGGGACAAAGACCTCTGGGGAGCCACTCGGGACACAGAGCGCTGTGATTAACTCACAAAGGACAACCCAACCGCACGTGGCAGCGGCTCACACCTGCTTGGCTGGCCAGGCTCAGTCCAGTGTGCCGCCTTCTCTGCAGACCTTTCCTGCGTGCCGGGTGCCTCTGCGACGTGTGCCTGCACCATCTTGTGTCACTGACTGCCTTGCTCCCGAACTGCTGACTAATGATCATGTTCTCCCCCCATCCTGTGGTCAGGTTACTGCTGTATGCACAGTGCCCGGCACATAGTAGGGCCTCAATATGTATTTGCCTGTGTTAAGGGAGGCCTGTGTTAAGGGAGGCCTGTGTTAAGGGAGGACTGTGTTAAGGGAGGACTGTTACCTGCTGCACAGAGGCTCTTTTCTTTTCTTTTTTGAGGTAGAGTCTTGCTCTGTCGCCCAGGCTGCAATGGCACGATCTTGGCTCACTGCAACCTGCACCTCCTGGGTTCAAGTGATTCTCCTGCCTCAGCCTCCCAAGTAGCTAGGATAACAGGCGTGCACAACCATGCCCAGCTAATTTTTGTAATTTTGGTAGAGACCGGGGTTTCATCATGTTGTCCAGTCTGGTCTTGAACTCCTAACCTCAAGTGAAACGCCTGCCTTGGCCTCCCAAAGTGCGGGATTACAGGCATGAGCCACCGCGCCCAGCACAGAGGTTCTTTTTACTGGAAGGCTTTAACATTAAGCTTCCTTCAGAATTTATCCATCCTCTTCAGAGTCCAGCTGTTCATGGCTTTCTTCATTCATTCAACAAATATTTTAATTGAGCATCTACTAGGCAGCAAGCCCTTTCCAGACACTGGGGACAAAGTAATTAACAAAAGGGACAAGTCCCCTTTAGCATTACAAGCCAGCGTTTGTCTTAATTTCAGACACTCAGGAGAGCTGAGGGTGGTCACGCCCACCTCGGGGCTGGCCGCATGGCAAGCGGGTGAGGCCACTCTGCCGGCCAGGGTAGGCCCGCTGGCCAGGGGTCGCAGGAGAGAATGGACACTTGCTGGGGACTGGGCTACTGCCTGTTGCAAGAATAGGCGACAGCAGTGGGGGATTGTGACCGCGTGAATGTGAATGTGTGTGAGCTGGCAGCATGGTGTGTGTGCCCCGAGGGAGGGGATGCCCAGGTGTCCTGCAGGTGTTTGTGGGGTAGCCAGCTCCACCCAGCACCTCCATGGATGCCAGCTGCCCCTGCCAGGTGAGAGCCCGGCCTCTGTTGTGTCTGCAGGTACGATGAGAAGCTCCAGAGCCTGCACGAGGGCCGGATGCCGCCTCCCACCAAGACGCCGCCCCCGCGGCCCCCGCTGCCCACCCAGCAGTTTGGCGTCAGTCTGCAATAGTAAGTGAGCCAGGGATGTGCTTGCTCCTATGCCCTGGACCCTGGGAGCTGTGGGGCGTTTCAGAGTCCAGAGACATTTTCCCCAGACTTGTCTCCAGCAGCCAAGCTTAACCCTGCAGGAAAGATAAAGCCTGAGCTCCTCACTGAGGCTGCGGCTCGATGCTTGGTGCCTGGTGGGGGATTGTGTGCTCGCTGCTCTGTGCCTGGTGGGGGCGGGGGGGCGTGCTCGCTGCTTTGTGCCTGGTGGGGGGACCGGCAGTGGGTAGCAGATGGGGTCTCTGGGGTTCCCACCCCAGCTTCTGTCACTGCTGCCCTCTGGGCATATACTTCCCACCACCTTCAAGGAGGGCGTGGTCACAGAATGTGCTTAGGTGTGGATGTGGGGCGTGTCGTGCTCAGAAGAAGCTTCCGGAGCCAGTGGGCAGCTGCCTCTCATGGTCACGTACAGGCCTGGGTGAGGCAGAGACGGTGCCTGGTCACTCTGCATCCCTGATCCCCGCATCACCGTGCACCCTGCTAACAGGCTGGACACAGGCATAGAGAAGATAGGCTTGTGCTGGACTCAGCCACTGAGATTTAGGGGTCATTGTTACTGCAGCGTAACCTGTCCTCCCTAATACCCTTTATCAGCCGCATGACCTCAAACTCACTTCTTCTCTCAGCTTGTTTCCTTATTTCTGGTATACAGTCCTTTTTTGGGCTGGCAGGAGCGGAGTCTTGCTCTGCCTCTCAGGCTGGAGTACAGTAGCTCCATCTCAGCTCACCGCAACCTCCGCCTCTTGGGTTCAAGCTATTCTCCTGCCTTAGCCTCCTGAGTAGCTGGGGTTACAGGCACCTGCCACCACATCTGGCTATTTTTTTTTGTATTTTTAGTAGAGAGAGAGAGTGGTCATGTTGCCTGGCTGGTCTTGAACTCGTGACCTCAAGCGATCCACTCACCTTAGCCTCCCAAAGTGCCAGGATTACAGGCGTGAGCCACTGCACCTGGCCACCCAGGGTAGATTTTGAAACATTTTGAAAGGTTTTGAGAACTGAGGAGGCTCTGGGTGGCATCTGGGCCAGGGGAGGAGATGCATCGGTCACCCGCCCTTTCTGAGCCATGTGGGCAAGGGCATTCCTGGGGTTAGAGGGGAGTGGATTCGGCCCTGGAGACTTGCCTGTTTCTTTCTTGGCCGAGAGTGGTGGAGTTCAGGGAGGATAGGGAGGGAGGCAGAGTCATGGACCCCAATGAAGTTCATACCCTCATTCCCAGAACCTGTGATTAGGTCACCTTACGTGGCAAAAGGGGCTTTGCAGAAATGATTAAGTGAAGGATCTTGGGATGGGGGGTTATTCTGGGTTCTCTGGTGGGCCCAAAACAATCGCCAGCATCTTTACAAGAGAGAGGCAGGAGGGTCAGAGTCAGAGGAGATGTGGCAGCAGAAGCAGAGGCCAGAGAGGTGCGGGGCCAGAAGCCAAGGGTACTCAGGCACCTCTAGAAACTGAAAAAGGCAAGGAACGGATTCTCCCCGGAGCCTCCAGGTGGAACACAGTCGGGTCAACCCCTTTTTGACTCCTGACACCTCCAGGATATGAGATAATACATTTGGGTGTTTTGTTTGTTCGTTTTGCTTTTTTTTTTTTTTTTTTTTTTGAGACGGAGTCTCGCTCTGTCCCCCAGGCTGGAGTGCAGTGGTGTGACCTCAGCTCACGGCAACCTCTGCTCCCCGGGTTCAAGCAATTCTCCTGCCTCAGCCTCCCAAGTAGCTGGGATTATAGGTGTCCACTGCCACGCCTGGCTAATTTTTGTATTTTTAATAGAGATAGGGTTTCACCATGTTGGCCAGGCTGGTCTTGAACTCGTGACCTCAGGTGATCCACCTGCCTTGGCCTCCCAAAGTGCCAGGATTACAGGTGTGAGCCACCTCGCCTGGCCCATTTGTGTTGTTTTAAGCCACTGAGTTGACGGTAATTGGTTACTGGGGCCACATGAAAATAAAGCAGGTGGTAGTGAGTGGTGGGTAGTTGTGAGTCTAGGGGGAGGGAAGTGTGTCTAAATCTTATTTCCAGAACCAGCAAAGGTTGCTTCTAGGGTGCTTGAGCCCAGGAGAGGGCTGGGCCTAGAGTGCAAATGTGAAGCTGGGTGGGCATCTCAACACTAAAGAGGACCATTGGTGCCCCAGCGTGGACCCCTAGACCAGCACTGTCTGATGGAACTCTGTCAGGATGGACCTGGTCTGCTCGGCCCGGTATGGTAGCCAGTGCTTGGTGCGGCTGGTGCAGACGCTGAATTTCTAATTGTATTTCATTTTAACTGATTTCAATTAGAACTGTCGCAAGTGACTTTTGACAGTTGTACTGCACAGTACAGCTCTGTTTCACCCTCGCCTTCCCCAACTAGGCACACACACAAAGGGTTGCCACTTAGACATTTTGTAAGCACTGTGCCAGTAAATGAGCAAGAGAATATATGTTGAAATAGAATGTTCACCCCAAATATATCTGGAACACATAGTTTACTACCAAATAGTACTTCCTTTTCCTTTTTCAGACATTGTGAGAATGTGCGGGTATGAACAGCTCTTCAGCTCCCATCACCCCTTAGGGGCCGCCCAGGAATGCTGGGCTGGGCAGGCACCTGCAGTGACCTCAGGCTCCTCCTGGAGGTGCTGGTGAGAACTCAGCCCTTGAGCAGGCTGAGCCAGCAGACCAGAATTTTGGTTTTTTTTGAGACTTTTTTTTTTTTTTTTTTTTTTTTTTTTTTTTGAGATGGAGTCTCACTCTGTTGCCTAGGCTGGAGTGCAGTGGCAGGATCTTGGCTCCCTGCAACCTCTGCTTTCCGGATTTAAGCAATTCTCCTGCCTCAGCCTCCTGATTAGCTGGGACTATAGGCACATGCCACCACACCCAGCTAATTTTTTTGTATTTTTAGTACAAGCGGGGATTCACCATGTTGGCCAGGCTGGTCTCGAACTCCTGACCTCAAGTGATCCACCTGCCTTGGCCTTCTACTGGGATTACAGGTGTGAGCCACCACACCTGGCCCAAGCCAGGATTTTCCAGCCATCAGATGACCGCTTTCCCCATGTTCCTGAAGCCCTGTGCCTCCAGCCCATTACTGGGGCTCTGCTGGGCTGATACTGCTTCCATGTGCTCTGACACACAGGGGCCTAGGGGTGGGTCCTTAGCTGGGAGACTCCAGCCACGCCTTTCTCATCTCTTATTTTATTGTTCAGAGTCACTTCTCTCTTCTTATCATCTAACAAAACTTTAAAAAGGAAAAACAAAGGCCAGGTATGGTGGCTCACACCTGTAATCCCAACACTTTGGGAGGCCGAGGCGGGTGGATCACCTGAGGTCAGGAGTTCAAGACCAGCCTGGCCAGTATGGTGAAACTCCGTCTCTACTAAAAATACAAAAAAAAAAAAAAAAAAAAAATTTGCCGGGCTTGGTGCCGCACGCCTATAATCCCAGCTACTCGGGAGGCTAAGGCAGGAGAATTGCTTGAACCCGGGAGGCAGAGGTTGCAGTGAGCCGAGACTTTGCCATTGCACTCCAGCCCGGGAGACAGAGAGAGACTCCCCCTTAAAAAAAAAAAGAAAGAAAGAAAGAAAAAACAAGCACAGCTCACAGACTTCGAAAGCCATCTACGTGAGTGAAGTGTGGGAAAATGGTTAGCCATGGCTGTAGGCCTCAACTCCTAGAAGGCCACCAAGAGATACGCTGCATTCTGAGCAGGTGCCTTTCAGAGTGTACTAATGCAGGGCCGTTGGCTTTAACTGTCACCTTGTCATAGTCCATCCCTCTCCAGGGCCAGTTGTAACTGTAAAAGTCCGGTCCTTAGCTGCTTTCGGGACAATGGGCCACACTGCGCGTGCCGCTTGGAGCGAGAATCCATGCAGTTGCCTCTTTAAATTAATATGTGGTTTCATTGCCAATGATTATAATAAAATGGCAATAAACATTTTAAAGGAAGCACTAGATATGTAATTTGTTTGGACTGTGAATGAATGAAAGTCATTAAAATTCATAACTGAATCCTATTCACAAATGTTAATTTGCCGAGTTAAGTTCAAAAGCATACAGCAGAAAGCTATCACCTTAGAATGAGCTAATTAAGTTAATACATTAAAGGGAAGTCAAAGATTCAAGAGGTCTTTGCTTGCCATCCCTGAAGAGGAAAAATGGAAACCTGAGGCCTGTGTGGGCAGCTGGGGGAGGTGGGTACAGGGCAGAGCTTGAGGTGTCCTTAGGCCTGGGTGGAGCAGGTCATGGCTGAGCTCTGGCATTTTTTTTCTTTTTTCTTTTTAATCTTTTTTTTTTTTTTTTTTTGAGAGGGAATCTCCCTCTGTTGCCCAGGCTGGAGTGCAGCGGTGTGATCTCTGCTCACTGCAAACTCTGCCTCCCGGGTTCAAGCGATTCTCCTGTCTCAGCCTCCTGAGTAACTGGGACTACAGGTGCACGCTACCACGCCCAGCTAAGTTTTGTATTTTTAGTAGAGACAGGGTTTTGCCACGTTGGCGAGGCTGGTGGCAAACTCGTGACCTCAGGTGATCCACCCTCCTCAGCTTCCCAAAATGCTGGGATTACAAGCATGAGCCACTGCACCTGGCCGTTACTGTTTTTTTGTTTTGTTTTGTTTTGTTTTGTTTTGTTTGAGACGGAGTCTCGCTCTGTCACCCAGGCTGGAGTGCAGTGGCCTGATCTCAGCTCACTGCAAGCTCCGCCTCCCGGGTTCACGCCATTCTCCTGCCTCAGCCTCCCGAGTAGCTGGGACTACAGGCGCCTGCCACCTCGTCCGGCTAAGTTTTTGTATTTTTGGTAGAGACGGGGTTTCACTGTGTTAGCCAGGATGGTCTCGATCTCCTGACCTCGTGATCCGCCCGTCTCGGCCTCCCAAAGTGCTGGGATTACAGGCTTGAGCCACCGCGCCCGGCCTGTTTTGTTTTTTTTAAGGTGGAGTCTTGCTCCATTGCCCAGGCTGGAGTGCAGTGGCGCAATCTGGCTCACTGCAACCTCTGCCTTCCAGTTCAGATGATTCTCCTGCCTCAGCCTCCTGAGTAGCTGGGATTGCAGGTACCTGCCACCATACCCAGCTAATTTTTTTGGTTTGTTTTTTGTTTTTTGAGACAAAGTCTTGCTCTGTCACCCAGGCTGGAGTGCAATGACATGATCTTGGCTCACTGCAACCTCCACGTCCTGCATTCAAGCGATTCTCCTGTCTCACGCTCCCAAGGATATGGGACTACAGGCATGTGCCACCACGCCCAGCGAATTTTTTTCTATTTTTAATAGAGACGAGGTTTCACCATGTTGGCCAGGCTGGTCTCGAACTCCTGACTTCAGGTAATCCACCCATCTTGGTCTCCCAAAATGCTGGGATTACAGGTATGAGCCACCGAGCCTGGCCTGTTTTTTATTTTTCATCATAGCCATCCTAGTAGATGTCAAGTGTAGTTCATTATAGCTTTGTTTCACATTTCACTGATGCCTAATACTGTTAAGCATCTTTTCATGTGCTTATCAGCCCTTTGTTTACCTTCTTTGGAGAAATGTATATTCACTAGATCCTTTGCCTATTTTTTGTTTGAACTGTCTTTTCATTGTTGTAAAGATTTGTTGATATATGCTAGATCCTAGGCCCTTATCAGATGTATGGTTTGCCAGTGTTTTCTTCCATCCTATGTGTTGTCTCTACATCTTTTGATGGTATCTTCTGAAGCATAAAAGTTACATTTTGATGAAGTCCAGTTTATCTATTTTTTTCTTTTGTCACTTGTGCTTTTGGTGTTTTATCTAAGAAATCATTGCCAAATCCAAGGCCATGACAATTCATGCCTATGTTTTCTTCCAAGAGTTTTACCATTTAGCTGTTAGATTTGGGTCTTTGATAACGTTTTGAGTAGATTTTTCTATATGTTGTGACGTGAGGTCTGATTTGCTTCTTTGCATGTTGTTACAGCACCATTTTTTGAAAAGACTTTTCCTGGCCAGGCAGGGTGGCTCATGCCTGTATGTAATCCCAGCACTTTGGTAGGCTGAGGCGGGTCGATCACTTGAGGTCAGGAGTTCGAGACCAGCCTGACCAACATGGTGAAACTGATGTCTCTACTAATAATACAAAAAAATTTGCTGGGCGTGGTGGCGGGCTCCTGTAATCCCAGCTACTCGTGGGGCTGAGACAGGAGAATCACTTGAATCTGGGAGGCGGAGGTTGCAGTGAGCCGAGATTGTGCCATTGTACTCCAGCCTGGGTGACAAGAGCAAAACTCCATCTCCAAAAAAAGAAAAGAAAATACTTTTCTTTTCCCCATTCACTTGTCTTGGTACCTTGTCAAAAACCAGTAAACATGAGAGTTTATTTCTGGGCACTCTAATTCTTGTCTGTTGGTCTGTATGTTTATCTTTATGCCAGCACCACACAATCTTGATTACTGTAGCTTTGTAGTAAGTTTTGAAATTGGGAATTGTGAGCCCTCCAACTTTTTTTCCAAGATTGTTTTGGCTATTCTGTATCTCTTTACTTTCTGTATTCATTTTAGTATCAGCTTGTTCATTTCTGTAAAAGGCAGCTGGGATTTCAATAGGGCTTGTGCTGTGAGTGTAGACCAATTTTGAGGGTATTGCCATCTTAATAGTAGTCTTCCAATCCATGAACATGGGATGTCTTTCTATTTATTTAGGTCTTTTAACTTTTTTTCAATGGCATTTTATAGTTTTCACTGTACCAGTTTTTTGAACTTTTTTGTTAAATTTTTTTTTTTTTTGATTTGTGATGCTATTGTCAATGTAAATTTTTTTTTTTTTTTTTTTTTTTTTTTTTGAGACAGAGTCTTGCATTGTTGCCTAGGCTGGAGTGCAGTGGTGCGATCTTGGCTCACTACAACCTCTGCCTCCTGGGTTCAAGTGATTCTCCTGCCTAAGCCTCCCCAGTAGCTGGAACTACAGGTGTAGTCACCTGTAGCCACCACACCCAGCTAATTTTGTATTTTTAGTAGAGATGGGGTTTCACCATCTTGGCCAGGCTGGTCTCAAACTCCTGACCTCTGGTGATCTGCCTGCATCGGCCTCCCAAAATGCTGGGATTACAGACGTGAGCCACTGCACCTGGCCATCAATGTAATTTTTAATCTATCTTTTTGTTACTGATTGCTAGTTTCTAGAAATACATTTTTAAAATATATTGATCTTGTGTCCTGCAACCCTACTGAACTTGTTTATTAGTTCTAATATTTTTTTGTGTGTGGATTTTTTAGAATTTTCTATATCCAGGATCATGTCATCTGCAAATAGAGATGGCTTTCTTCCTTTTCAACCTAATGCCTTTTATTGCCTAATTATGCCTGACTGTAACCTCCAATACATTGTTGAATAAAAATGATGACAGCAGACATCCTTGTCTTATTCCTGATCTTAAGAATCAGCAGTTAAGCTGGGCTGAGCAGCATGTACCTATAATCCCAGCTATTTGGGAGACTGAGGTGGAAGGATTGCTTGAGGCCATGAGCTCAAGACTAGCATGGGCAACATAGCAAGACTCTGTGTCTATTAAAAAACAACAACAACAACAAAAGAATCAACAGTCCTTCACTACTAAGTATAATGTTAGCTGTGTGCTTTTCATAGATGCCCTTTATCAGGTTAAGAAACATCTTTTTGACTGGGCGCAGTGGCTCAAGCCTGTAATCCCAGAACTTTGGGAGGCTGAGGTGGGCGGATCACGAGGTCAGGAGATCGAGACCATCCTGGCTAGCACGGTGAAACCCCGTCTCTACTAAAAAATACAAAAAATTAGCCAGGTGTGGTGGCGGGCACCTGTAGTCCCAGTTACTCGGGAGGCTGAGGCAGGAGAATGGTATGAACCCAGGGGGCGGAGCTTGCAGTGAGCAGAGATGGCGCCACTACACTCCAGCCTGGGAGACAGAGCGAGACTCTGCCTCAAAAAAAAAAAGAGAGAACTTTTTTCTTTTCTTTCTTTTTTTTTTTTTTTTTAAGTTTGTATTTATTTGTTTGTTTATTTTGAGATAGAGTCTCCCTCTGTGGCCTAGGCTGGAGTGCAGTGGTGCAATTATATAGATCAGTGTAACCTCAAACTCCTGGGCTGCAGTGATCCTCCTGTCTCAGTTTCCCAAGTAGCTGGTACTATAGGTATATACCACCATACCTGGTTAATTTTTACATTTGTTTTGTAGAGACAGGGTCTCATTATGTTGCCCAGGCTGGGAACATCATTTCTGTTTCTAGTTTGTTGAGTGGTTTGTTTGTTTGTTCATGTAAAGGTGTTAGGTTTTGTCAAATGCTTTTCATCACCGTTGAGATAATCACATGGCTTTTGTCCTTTATATTATTGATATGGTATATTATATTGATTGATTTTTATATGTTGAATAAACCTTGTATTCCTGGGATAAATAATTTGTGTTCATGGTGTATAATATTTTTCATGTATTACTGGATTTGCTTTGCTTGTATTTTGTTGAGGATTTTGTATTTATAAGAAATATTAGTTTGTCATTTTCTTGTCTTACGATATCTTTGTCTGGTTTTGGTGATACTGGCCTTAGAATGAGTTGGGAAGTGTTTCCTCCTTTTCTATTTTTTGGAAGAATTTGCACTATATTAGAGTTAATTTGTTAAACATTTGACAGAATTCACCACTGAAGCTATCTGATCTTAGGCTTTACTTTGTGGGAAGTTTTAAAATTACTAATGTAACCTCTTTGCTTGTTGTATTTATTCATATTTTATATTTCTTCTTGAGTCAATTTTGATAGTTTGTGTCTTTCCAGGAATTTGTTTGTTTCCTCTAGGTTTTCTAATTAGTTGGCATGTAATTGTTTATAGTACTTCTTCATAATCCTTTTATTTGTATAATGTCACTAGTAATGTTTCCTCTTTCATTCCTGATTTTAGTAATTTGAATCTTCACCCTTTTTTTTCTTGGTCAGTCTGGCTAAAAACTTGTCAATTTGTTGATCTTTTCAAGGAGCCAACTTTTGGTTTTGATGATGTTCTCTATTATTTTCCTATTTTCTATTTATTTCTACTCTAATCTTTACTTTCTTCCTTCTGCCTGTGTCAGATTTAGTTCATTTTCTTTTTCCAGTTTTTTAAGGTGCAATGTTTATTATTTTGAAATCTTTCTTTTTGCAATGTAAGCGTTTATGGCTATAAATTTCTCTCGTTAAGTCCTGCAATAGGTGTATCTGTTAGTGTATTATTTCCACCATTTTAATCTTAAAATATTTTCTAATTTCTCTTGTAATTTTTTTCTTTGATTCATTGGTTTCTAGGAGTCTGTTGTTAAATTTTCACATATCTGTATTGATTTTCAGTTTTCTTTTATTATAATTAGATAACTTACTTTGTATGATTTAACTTTAGATTTATGGAGGCTTGTTATATGGTATAACATGGTCTAGCCTGGAGAATATTCAATGGACACAGAAAAATGTACATTCTATTATTGTTGGGTGGAGTGCTCTATAAATGTCAGTTAAGTCTACTTGGTTTCTAGTGTTTTTCAGTCTTCTATTTCTCTGTCAATTTCTGCCTAGTTGTTCTATTTATTATTGAAAGCAGGGGATTGAAGTCTCCAGTATTATTTTAAAATTATTTATTTCTCCCTTCAATTCTCTCTCTTTTGGCTTCATATGTTTAGGGGCTGTATTGTTAGGTGCATAAATTTTTATGATTCTTACTTTCTTATGAATCCTTGCATGATGATAAAAATGTCCTTCCTTGCCACTAGTAACAATTTTTGTGTTAAAGTCTATTTTGTCTGATATTAATATAGCCATTACAGCTGTTTTTAGTTACTGTTTGCATGGTGTATCTTTGTATCTAGGTTGAAAATAGGTTTACTTTCAACCTATTTGTGTCTTTGAAGCTAAAATGTGTCTCTTGCAGGCGGCATATAATTAGGTCATGTTTTTCCCCATTCCACCTTCTTTATTATTTAATCCATTTATATTTAGTGTGATTACTTATAAGGCAGAAGTTACATCTGCTATTTTGCTATTTGTTTTCTACATGTCTTATGTCTTTTTTGTTCCTTTATGTCTTCATTAATACCTTCTTTTGTGTTAAATACATACTTTCTAGCATACCGTTTCAATTTTTTGTTTCTTTTGCTATGTATATATTTAAAGTATTTTCTCAATTGTTGCCTTAGGGATTAGAATTTATATCTTAATTTATAACAATCTAGTTCTAATAAAGAAGGATTGTGGAGCCGGGCATAGTGGCTCATGCCTGTAGTCCCAGCACTTTGGGAGGCCGAGGCGGGCGGATCACAAGGTCAAGAGATTGAGACTATCCTGGCCAACATGGTGAAACCCCATCTCTACTAAAAATACAAAAAGATTAGCTGAGCTTGATGGCAGGCGCCTGTAGTCCCAGCTACTCAAGAGACTGAGGCAGGAGAATCAGTTGAACCCAGGAGGCGAAGGTTGCAGTGAGCCAAGATCGCACCACTGCACTGCAGCGTGGCAACAGAGTGAGACTCAGTCTCAAAAAAAAAAGAAGGATTGGGGACTTGCAGACTCTTCAGAGAATACAACTTTTGGGTGTTGTCTTCCACCCCACTCTAACACTCCTTCTTTGCCACTGGAAGAAACATGATCTGATGGTGATCTTATTATCAAGGAGGACCACGTGGCCCTTTTAGTTTTTGCTTATCTCCCAGAGCCAAGGTTTTAACTGAGCCAGGGCTCACTTTTGTTAGAAAAGAACTGATAAGTATCTGTTTTTCTAGTCTTTTTTTCCCTGTGTGTTTGAGATATGCTCTTCTTCCGCCTCCTGTACCATGTGGCTGTCTGGAGAGGACACTGTCCTCTTTGCGATCAGCCTCCAGGGTGGGACGCTGGCCTCCCATAGGCTCTGGTTCTGAGCCATGTGTGCCAACCTGACTTGCCAGAACCTCTACCCCGTTAGTTTTGGGGACTGACCTCGCTAAGGATACCAAGCAGTTTCTCCTTCCCCATCTACCTACAAAGAGAGGCAGCCCTGCACATGTGAGACTACAGGATTCCAGTGCCTTGTTGCCACCTTTCACCTCACAGCACCTCCACCTTGTACCACATCCTAACTCTAAATACAAGACTGTGATCTGTACTTTTTTTTTTTGGAGACAGGATCTCACTATGTTGCCGAGGCTCTTTCAAACTCTTGGGGCCAAGTAATGTTCCTGCCTCAGCCTCCTGAGTAGCTGGGATTACGGGTGTGTGCCACACTGCTTGTCTTTTGAACCCAGGTATAATGAGGACTTTGAAGTCAGATTTTAATTTGAACCCTGGCTGTAGCCAACCCTAGGCTGTGTGACTCCAGACACGATAATTTTCCTGAGCCTCAGTTTTGTCCTCTATAAAAATGGGGGCACAGTGATGCAGTGAGTGGGCTTTAGTATTGCATGTGGTGCACAGTAGGTCCTCAGTACACAGTGGTCACTGTGATCGTTCACATGCACTGCCCGTTTCCGTGGGCATCCAGGACCTCCCTGGCTGACTCTGACTGAGAACTTTGCAGGTCAGTGACGCAAGCTGCAGCCATTCATCCCATTTCAAATATTGGGAGGGGAGATGTTACATTTAGAAGATGAATGAGGCCGGGCGCGGTGGCTCACGCCTGTAATCCCAGCACTTTGGGAGGCCGAGGCGGGTGGATCACGAGGTCAGGAGATCGAGACCATCCTGGCTAACACGGTGAAAACCCGTCTCTACTAAAAATACAAAAAACTAGCCGGGCGTGGTGGTGGGTGCCTGTAGTTCCAGCTACTCGGAGGCTGAGGCGGGAGAATGGCGCGAACCCGGGAGGCGGAGCTGGCAGTGAGCCGAGATCGCGCCACTGCACTCCAGCCTGGGAGACACAGCGAGACTCCGTCTCAAAAGAAAAAAAAAAAAAGATGCATGACCATCTAAGAGGGTTGGGAAAAGCCTGGGTGCCCAACTGAGGCAGGCCTGCTCAGCACTCCCCGCTATCACTGTAATTTCAGGTTGCCATTCCTCCCTCCCCCTTCCCTTTTCTTTCTTTTCTTTCTTTCTTTCCTTCCTTCCTTCCTTCTTTTTCTTTTTTTCGTTTGTTTTGAGACAGTCTCACTCTGTCACCCACGTTGGAGTGCAATGGCACGATCTCAGCTCACTGCAACATCCACCTCCCTGGTTCAAGCAATTCTCCTGCCCCCGCCTCCTGAGTAGCTGGGACTACAGGTGCGTGCCATCATACCTGGCTAATTTTTGTATTTTTGGTAGAGATGGGGTTTCACCATATTGGCCAGGCTGGTCGAATTCCTGACCTCAGGTGATCCACCCACATTGACCTCCCAAAGTGCTGAGATTACAGGAATGATCCACTGCACCCAGCCCCTACTGTTTTTAAAAAGTCACAATTTCTCCTTATTTGTGCATTCCTTGCATGCAAAACCAGAGAAAAAACATGCTCTGAATTACTCTAAGCACATCTCCCGAGGGGAAGGGTACAAGCAAGAATTATGTGCTGAGAATCCCCGATGCCCTCCAGTGGGTGGACAAATGTTGAAAAGCCAGGTGGGAGTGATTGGCCGCAGAGCGCACTGTGCTGACCAGTGAATTGTGCACTGTGCTCCTGGGTCCTCCTGCCCAGCATGCATCTTGGAACTTTAGTTCATGGTGTGGGTTTAATGCAGTTTGTGCATCCTTGCTGAGACCTGACCCTGGCATGCACACATTGAGATGCACGAGATGAACGTGGTATGATACGATTCACCACCGCCCTGGGCATCCCTGCCCAGCCAGGAAACAGCACATCTGCCAACCAGAGTCCCCTGGGGTCATTGTTATGCACAGCACTGACTCTGTCAGTCCATTGAACAAGCCTCTCTCTGAGCCAGCAAGTAGGGGATGGGCAGGGGAGGAGAAACCCAAACTGTGGGTTGCTGCTCTATGGAGAGTAGTCATTTTATGCCGGGGCCCTGTTGTTCCGCTAACTGTGAGAGCCTCAGAGTAGATATGGGTGTTCCTCAAATGCAGCGGAAAACACGCTTGGCTGGGAGCATGGCAGCTCTGGGCAAGTCTCTCTTTGGAGACCTCAGTTTTCTCATCTGCCTGAAGAGGTTGGGCTGGATAATCTCAGAGTCTCTTCCTGCTCTGAGAGTCTTTTATTATTTATTTATTTATTTTGAGATGGGGACTTGCTCTGTCTCCCAGGCTGGAGTGCAGTGACGCAGTCTCAGCTCACTGCAACCTCCACCTCCCAGGTTCAAATGATTCTTTTGCCTCAGCATCCCAAGTAGCTGGGATTACAGGAGTGCGCCACCATGCCTGGCTAATTTTTTTTTTTTTTTTGAGACGGAGTCTTGCTCTGTCATCCAGGCTGGAGTGCGATGGCACGATCTTGGCTCACTGCAACCTCCGCCTCCTGGGTTCAAGCAATTCTCCTGCCTCAGCCTCCTGAGTAGCTGGGATTACAGGCATGTGCCACGTGCCACCATACCTGGCTAATTTTTGCATTTTTAGCAGAGATGGGGTTTCACCATGTTGGTCAGGCTGGTCTCAAATTCCTGACCTCGTGATCTGCTGCGTCGGCCTCCCAAAGTACTGGGACTGCAGGTGTGAGCCACCATGCCCGGCCTTAATTTTTGTATTTGTAGTAGAAACAGGGTTTCTCCATAGTGCCCAGGCTGGTCTGGAATTCCTGACCTCAAGTGATCCACCCACCCCAGCCTCCCAAAATGCAGGATTGTAGGCGTGAGCCACCGTGCCCCGCCTGAGAGTCTGCTTTTAAAGGACAGTGCAGAGACAAAGCAGTAGGCAAAGGGATCTTTCAGGAACTCGTTCTCCTCATAACTCTGCATTGTCCCGCCTGTTCAGCAGGACTCAGTGAGGCCCCCTCCCTGGGAACAGTAGCCAGCCAGGGCTTTGGAATCAATGGATGCAGGCTCTCCAGCTGCGTGAACCCGGATAAGTCCCCGTAGCTCACTGGGCCCATTGGTTCAGCTGTGACACGGACCACCTGTGTGTGGCCTGGGAGGCTGCTCAGCCCCTGGCGTTGGGACGATTTTCGTCAGTGCCGTTGACTTGTAGCTCAGCAAAGCCTGTACCTCCCTTGCCGTTTAATATTTGCAGACCCTGGAGAGAGAGCGCGCCAGCATCTCTGCTTTCCATTTGAGAAACTGAGGCTGGAGAGGATAAGGAAACTGGCCAGTGGTGATTTAGCTCCTAAGGGCAGGGAGGGCCAGGGCTTGGAAGGGTCGGTCTGGCTCCTTAAGGAGGCAGAGGGGAGGAAAACAGCCTGTAACTTTGGCGCATCCTGGGAGAAAAGGACCTGCCCGCCACATTCCTCCCTCCCCAGGGACACTGTCTCTGTGGGCTCCAGGACACCTTTGCCCTCTCAGAGTGGAAACCAAGATGGGAAAGAGGCGGGACGCCAGGTCTGTATTCCTGCAGCAGCAGGACCTCCTGAAGGCCACACCAGGCCCCTCGGCACCTCAGGGAGCTGTGGATTGCTGCTCAGTGTCCCCAGTGTGAAGCTTCAGCAAAAGTGAAATCGCCTTGAAACCAAACCATCCATCGAGATTAGGATATGCAGAAGCCTTATGGCTGTGGACAGAGTTTTAATCACCATTTAAGTGGATCAGCGGATTCTTCTGTAAATCTTGGAATAAAGCTAAAGCACACTCGATACCATGTTAACCTGAAAATCTTCCGACAGAGAGACGTTCGCAGGGGGCCGTGGAGCGCAGCAGGAGGAGCAGAGATGGAAGCCCAGGCCGGGCTGGCCTCCCCGGGCCAGCCCTCGGTTACGGGACCTTGAGCTGGTCACCTGGCCTCTCCCAGTGTCGTCCTCTGATCTCTAACTTGGGCTCATGAAATGATGGTGGAAATGAGGCAGACGATACACACGTGGAGGAAAGCCTTCACTCTCAGCCCGGTGGGTTTCAGTCGGGCTCTTTCCATCATGACCGAGTCTTCCGTTACCTGTTACCGCTTCACAGATTCCCAGGACTTAGCAGTTTCCAACAGCAACCACGTTACATGGCTCCTGGTGTTTGTGGAATTTGGGCAGAACTCGGCCAGGTGAGTTTGCCCGTGGGGCGTTGGCAGAGGGCACGTGGTGGTGTCCAGCTGGTGGCTGGCCAGGATCATCCAAGACATGCCTTATGATCCTGCACCTCTGACCTCAGTGGGGACTGTTGGCCGGAGCACCTGCCCGCAGTGTCCCCGGCGTGACGTTCCCAGGATAGCTGCGTTTCGTCCAGGGCAGCTCGGGGCTTCCAGCGCAAAGGTTCCCGAGATCACAGGTGGGAAGAGTCAGGCTCTTTAGGATGGGAGAGAAGGACCTGGCCCAGAAACTGAACCGTTGCTTCTGTCAAATTCTGTTGATCCAGACAGGGTCCTGGGGACCTGTGACTGCTGTCAAAGTGGCTTAAAGCAACACATATTTATTTTCTTGTGATTCCAGAGGTCGCAAGTCCTGAAATCAGAATCTCGGCAGGGCTGCATTTTTTCTGGAGGCTCTGGAGGGTATCTGTTTGTCTTCCAGTTTCCAGAGGCGCCTATGCTCCTTGGCTCCCGGCCCTCCCTTCCATCTTTTTCTTAGCACATCACTCTGGCCCAGCTTCCCTTGTTACATCCCCTCTCCTTTCTGCTCACAAGATCCTCTGCAAGGATCTTTGTGATTCTGTCAGGTATCTTAATCTGTTCCGGTTGCTATGACAAAGTACCATAAATGGAGTGGCTTATAAACAACAAAGATTTATGAGCTGGAGGCTGGGAAGTCTGTGTGCCACCAGATTCGGGCAAGTAACTGTAGCTCGCTGGGCCCATTTGTTCAGCTGTGACGTGGACCGCCTCTGTGTGGCCTGGTTGGAATGATTTTCGTCAGTGCTGTTGGCTCGCCGCTCAAGGAAGCCGGCACATCCCTTTTCATGCTGAGGATTCGGTGTAGGATGAGGACCTGCTTGCTGGTTCATAGATGGTGCCTCCTAGCCGCATCCTCATGTGGAGAAAGGGGAAGCTCTCTGGGGTTGCTTTTAAAAGCGCGCTAGGCCGGGCACGGTGGATCACGCCTGTAATCTGGCACTTTGGGAGGCGGAGGCAGGTGGATCACGAGGTTAAGAGATCGAGACCACCCTGGCTAACACAATGAAACCCCGTCTCTACTAAAAATACAAAAAATTAGCCAGGCATGGTGGCGGCGCCTGTAGTCCCAGCTACTCAGGAGGCTGAGGCAGGAGTATGGCGTGAACCCAGGAGGCAGAGGTTGCAGTGAGCAGAAATCGCGCCACTGCACTCCAGCCTGGGTGACAGAACAAGACTCCATCTCAAAAAAAAAAAAAAAAAAAAAAAATTAAAAATAAAGGAGCACTAATCACATTCTCAGTGACCCAGTCCCCTCACACAGGCCCACCTCCTAATGCCATCACTTTGGGGGTTACAGTTTCAGCTTAGGAAATTTGACGGGGCCTAAACATTCCGACCATAGGATCGAGCCTCCCCATATAGTCCTGGTCAGTCTCCCATCTCTGGAGCCTCAGTTTACCTGAGCATGGTGACACACACATATAATCCCAGGGAGGTGCCTGGGCAACATAGGGAAACCCTGCCTCAAAAAATAAGTAAATAAAAAGATAAAAAACAAGATCCTCAATTTAATTATACCTACAGAATCCCTTTTGCCGTAGGTTCTCATAAGTGCTCAGGATTAGGACATGGATTTCTTTGGGGGCCATTATTCTGCCCACCACGGTGACCAGTGATGATTCTTCACACGATGGGACCCTGGGCAGGTTCTGTCCATGTCCTGAGCCTCAGTTTCCTCATCTGTAAATTGGTTTTTTCTTTTTTTTTTATTTTGAGACAACGTCTTGCTCTGTTGCCCAGGCTGGAGTGCAGTGGCACGATCTCAGCTCACTGCAGTTTCCGCCTCCCGGGTTCAAGCAATCCTCCTGCCTCAGCCTCCCAAGTAGCTGGGACTACAGGTGCCCACCACCATGCTCACCTAATTTTTGTATTTTTAGTAGAGACAGGGTTTCATCATGTTGGCCAGGCTGGTCTCGAATTCCTGACTCCTCAAGTGATCCACCCGCCTCGGCCTCCCAAAGTGCTGGGATTACAGGTGTGAGCCACCGCACCCGGCCTATTTTATTTTATTTTTTTGAGATGATTCTTGCTCTATTGCCCAGGCTGGAGTGCAGTGGCGCGATCTCAGCTCACTGCAACCTCCACCTCATGGGTTCAAGTGAGTCCCCTGCCTCAGCCTGGAGAGTGGCTGAGATTACAGGTGTACACCATCAGGCCCGGCTAACTTGTATTTTTGGTAGAGACAGGATTTCACCATGTTGGCCAGGCTAGTCTTGAACCCCTGGGCTCAACTGATCCATCTGCCTTGGCCTCCCAAACTGCTGGGATTACAGGTGTGTGCCACTGTGCCTGGCCAACATTTCTTTATGTGAATCTCTGTCTCAAAATAGCACAGTAAGAGACAGGTTAACCCAGATAACATACTGGGTTTTTGTCAACTATGTTTTTTAACTGAATCGGCATCCAGTCCTGGGCTTCATGTTCTACCCTCACAGCCAAGCCATCTCATACTGCTGGGACTTCTCAGTATGGCTCACCTGTGTAGAATGCCCTTCTCTCTTTTGTCCTCTGGCAGGCTCCTACTCATCCCTCAGAACCCAGCTCTGAAGTTGCCCCCTGGGGAAGCCCTCCCCAATCCCCAGGTCTTCCCTGTATCATAAATATCCCTCTCGTGGAGTTCTCAAATGCTGCACTATCATTTTATTATTCGGTCTCCAGACTTTGTGCTTCCTGAGGGCAGAGCCTGCCTCTGTCTTCCTGGATGGTGCCTGGGTCCTGTGTTTTCACAGGGGTGTGGAGAGGACCAGCGCCTCTTCTCATTATGATCACCCATCAAACTCAGGTAAAAACTGCCCCTTTCTTTTCTCTTTTCTCAGCCTCAAAGACAAAAATCAAGGCGAACTCATCCCCCCCGTGCTGAGGTTCACAGTGACGTACCTGAGACAGAAAGGTGAGACAGGGCCGGCTCCAGCTGGGTGATGTGAGGGCTGCTGGGTGCACCTCTCTGGGTGGTCTGTCTTGGATCCTGAGCACCCATAAGCCAGGGGGTGTGACCAGGAAGGGAGGGGCTCAAGCACAGTGGCTCCAGGTCTGGGCTCTGGTCTTGGATGGTCTGGGTTTGAATCCTGTCTCCCCTGTGTACTAGCTGTGTGACCTGGGGCCAGTTACTCACCCTCTCTGGGTCTCCATTCCCTTGTCTGTCCAGTAAGGTTAATAACAAACAGTACCTAACTTGCAGGATTGTTGTGACCCCTAAATGAGACAGCGCTACAAAGCACTTCGGGCAGTGCTGGTCTATAGGAAGCCTTCTGGAAATGGGGGCTCCTCTGATGGGATCAACTTTGATTTGCAGACACCATTGCCAGTGGGGTGGGTGCAGTCAGGAACTTGAAGTGGGGTGAGCCTTGTGGGCTCTCCACAGCTCCTGAGGCTAGAACTGAGGTCCGTGGAGAAGGTGTGTGGAGGCTGCTTTCCTACCTTAATGGGAGTAAAGAGGTTCCCACGGAGGAGCAGGCACCAGGGAGGCTTATCTGGCACCAGGGGTGCAGGTGTGCTCAGTGGGCCAGGTGGTCTCCAGCGTGGGTGCTGCAGTGCAGCTGTGTGGGTGTCAGACAGGAAGTGAGCGCCTCCCGCATCGCCACCGCCCAGACAGGGCTGGCTCCCTCCAGCCTCCAGAGCCCAGCTCAGTGGTTGCTTCCTCAGGGAATTCCCCCAACATAGCCAAAGCCCCTAAAGCAGACCCCAGCTCTGCCACGGACGCAGCACCATGGGCCCCCGAGACCCCACCACCCTGTGGTCCGTGTCTCATGTTCCATCCGGCGGGGAGTTCCCGTGCAGTGGCTCAGAAAGCACCGCCTCGGCCCTGCACCTTCTGGTTGCGAGTGGGCTGGTTTCCTCTTTGGAGCAGGCCCGGTGGGTGGTCTTTGAAAAACCTGCTTCAGACAGGCGGGGCCTGGAGAGCCCATCCTCACCTGTAGGACAGGGTGCCCAGGAAATGCGCTTTGGCACGAGAGTCTGTGCACACGGGGATGGCATCAGTGAGCAGGTGTGCTGGGCGGGGGCATGGGGGGGCCATCTCCCTCACACCCCAGACCTTGTGGCCCCAGTATTTCCCTGAGCCACGATGCTCGGCTGGCAGGTGACAGGTACGGGGGGCATCCCACACTGGGACCCCAGGGGGCCCACCTGTCCCCGGCCTGGACAGCCCCTCCTTGCCCTCTGCCAGTTAGGTCCTGCTTTCTGTAAGCCCTCTCCAATTCTGCCCCTCTCCTGGACAGAACTGCCTTCTTCATGTGCCCCCATCATTCAGTCCCTCACTCGGGAGACATTTGCTGGGTGCCTCCCTCGTGCCAGACTCTGGGGATATGAAAGTGAGCACACGGGACGTGGAAGAAGCACCTGTTCCGCCAAGAGCTACCCAGATGCTGACTCCGTCAGGGAGGAGGCCCTGCCAGACCGGGGTCCCTGTTAGGGGGTTTGACCTTGTTGGGGGGCTTCCCTGAGGGAGGGCAGTAGAGCTGAGGTCTGAGGACGGGGAGAAGCTGGCCATGCCGGGGGACAGGCCCCAGAGAAGAGAGCAGGTGCAGAGGCCCATGGCTGTGGGAGTGCAGGAGCGTGTGGGGCTTGGAGGAAGCTGAGAGGAGAAGGGGAGGTCAGGCCTTGCAAGTCCCAAGAAGACTTGTACCTCCAGATGCCTGCACCACAGTCCTAGGTCCTGGTGTTCCAGGGTACCCCTGTCATCCACTGCAGGCCCCCCAAGGGTAGGCTCAGGCCTGTTTCTCTTCCTGGCTCTGGAGCCAGCAGGGGCCTGGCCGGAGGAAACCCTCTCCTCCACCCCAGGGCTGCTTTCATAAGCCAGTTACAAGTGCTGAAAGCCCCCTTTATAAACCGACAATGTGGGCCGGGCGCGGTGGCTCAAGCCTGTAATCCCAGCACTTTGGGAGGCCGAGACGGGCGGATCACGAGGTCAGGAGATCGAGACCATCCTGGCTAACACGGTGAAACCCCGTCTCTACTAAAAAATACAAAAAACTAGGCGGGCGCGGTGGCAGGCGCCTATAGTCCCAGCTACTCGGGAGGCTGAGGCAGGAGAATAGCGGGAACCCGGGAGGCGGAGCTTGCAGTGAGCTGAGATCCGGCCACTGCACTCCAGCCTGGGCAGCAGAGCGAGACTCTGTCTCAAAAAAAAAAAAAAAAAAAAAAAAAAGACAATGGAGACAAGTTTTCTTCTTTGATTACAATCACCTCTTTAGCAGAATCGCCTAATCGAACTTAGACATCATCTGTATCTTCACTGTCTAAATGGCAGCCACCAGCCCCTGTGGCAGTAGCCCAATAGAGCAGGTCATATGAGGTTCATGCAATTGAGTGACTAGATTTTTAATTTTATTTAATTTTAATTAAAGTTCAGTCCTCATGTACAGCTACTGGCTGCTGTGCTGGACAGCTCAGCCCTAGCCCTTGTGGGAAGCCACATGTCTGGAGGCCTCCCAGGTGCCAGGCACGTGCTGGGCATCAGCGTGTCCAGTCCTCTCTGCAGCCCTCGGAGACAGGAGCTCATGGCCTTACTCTGTAGATAAACAAGGCAGATAGGCTCAGAGAGGCTGAGTGCTTTCTCTGAGGTCACACAGCTGGCAGGCAGAGCTGGAGTAGAGCCTAGGTCTGTCTGAGTTTAGAATCTGTTTCTGCTTTCCCTTTCCACGGACCACAGAGGTGGGAAATCGGGCGGGTTGGGGAATATGGGAAAGATCTGAGGAACAAATGAATTTGTGGAGGCCAGCCACAGGTGGGTGATGCCGTGGGCAAGGGGGTGTCATATAACGTCCTGGAAGCCCAGTGGGCTGGGACCTGTGAGACACCCGGAAGCTCCTCTCCTGCAGGCCTGCGCACCGAGGGCCTGTTCCGGAGATCCGCCAGCGTGCAGACCGTCCGCGAGATCCAGAGGCTCTACAACCAAGGTGAGGCTGTCCCACAGTCCTGAGCCCCGAGCTGCCTGGCCAGCGAGCACAGCACTCCGGGCCTCAGAGCAGAGGCAGGGAAGCACCGCCCCCACAACCCATCCAACTCCCAGAAAACACTCAGGGTGGGGGCAGCTGCCCAGGAGCCATCGAGGGGCCCACTGGTAGTCCAGAGTAGGGACCCTTTGTCCAGACCCCCAACCCTGCTGGGACATGGTGGCCGCACGATGCCATTTTGCCTTTAGGGGCTCTCCATCTGCACCAGGTGGGCACGTGCTTTCAGGAGACACCCTGCAGTGCAGGGCAGCTGGTTTTTTATCTGGCAGCTCCCCCGAACTGGCTCAGCACGGCTTCCTTAACTGCCATGTGTAACCTGCGGGCAGGGGCAGTGGCCTCTGAGCTGAGGGCACATCACACTGATACTAACGAAGCCGCTGACAAGACTTGCCCTCGATCCAACTCGCTCCCGCGACCAGTTGTGCATCACACAAAAATGGAGCATTAGGTCTGCACTGGGCCGAGCTCAGGACTGCCTGTCTCAGGCCCGGGGCCTGCAGTGTCATCTCTGCCATGGCCCTGACCTCAGAGAGCTGGCATTGTAGCTGGGAGCAACAGCACACCACAGAGAAGCCAGCAGCCCACCCCATCCTCCACTGAGAGCCCAGGAGGAGGCAGTGAGGGTGGTATAGGGGCTGATGGGGTCAGAGCACCCCATTTGTAGGTGGGGACAGCATCATCCCCAGGACACATGGCTCCAGCATCAAGCACTTCCCATCCGGACATCTCACGCCCTGTCTCAGAGCTCGTTCTATAGCCGCAGTGCCCAGGCCGGAGTGCAAACCTCAGCAGTGCCATGTTCTGTGTGCAGGGAAGCCCGTGAACTTTGACGACTACGGGGACATTCACATCCCTGCGGTGATCCTGAAGACCTTCCTGCGAGAGCTGCCGCAGCCGCTTCTGACCTTCCAGGCCTATGAGCAGATTCTCGGGATCACTTGTGCGTAGCTGCCCCGGGGCGGGAGTTGGGGGGCTTGGTCCTCAGATGCTGTCCCCCAGCTACTGGCCCAGGGTCAGGCTCTGGGGTGGCCTAGGTGGCGTGTCCCCACCCTCATTCTGTTGCCACCTGGCACTGCAGGGCAAGAGAGAGGGTCGTTGGGGCTGCCCCACCGTGGACAGACAGGCCACACTGTCCAAAGGCAGAGCAGGTGCGGTCGGTCAGGGTTGTTCAGGCCGGTCTCTCAGGCGCAGCTGGGCCGGGAGGCAGGGTGATGGGGGGCTTTCTAGATCTGGGGCTCATCATCCTGGTCAAAGTCCTGCCTATACCACCTCCCAGCCCCCCAAACCCTCAGCTCTCTCATCTAGAAAGGGGCTCTCGGCATTTCTCCCCCAGTCATTGTAGGATGCCAAGCATATGTGATAGGAACTGAGCAGCTATAGGGTCTGATCCTACAGATGCTTTGTGATCGGTCACATGCTCAGTGTGGCTGAGCACAGATGACTCGTGAACAACTCCATAATAGTATCTCAAAATACTGGCGAATGCTAAGGAAGGTGATGCCTCCAAAGCACCATAAAACCACTCAGGCCTTCATCTCAGTCATCAAACACCGTCTTTTCAAATGGGACTACCTCTGGCCCCCACCTTTCTTGTTGGAGCACTATCAGTCGAAGGGGGAAACCTGGTTTTGGTGTTAATTCTAAAGCAGCTGGGTTAAGATATTTTAAAGACAAATCTTGAATCTTAAAATCAATGTTTCTGGCCGGGCGCGGTGGCTCACGCCTGTTATCCCAGCACTTTGGGAGGCTGAGGCAGGCGGATCACCTGAGGTCAGGAGTTCGAGACCAGCCTCAACGTGGAGAAACCCCGTCTCTATAAAAATATAAAATTAGCTGGGCGTGGTGGTGCATGCCTGTAATCCCAGCTACTTGGGAGGCTGAGGCAGCAGAATTGCTTGAACCTGGGAGGCAGAGGTTGTGGTGAGCCGAGATCGCGCCATTACACTCTAGCCTGGGCAACAAGAGCGAAACTCTGTCTCAAAAAAAAAAAAAGTTTCTACCCCCCCGGGTATTCACGTATTCAAGAATCGCCTTTACCCAAAGGGCAGCCTGGCCTTTGTCCTGGCCCCTGGGGGGGTGACTTCTGAACCTTGGAATTTCTCAAAGGACAGGAATTATCTTTGTTATTTATCGGGGGCCCTGATGGTTTATGGTGACTCAGGGGGTGGCCACTCCAGAAAGGTCAATTACACAGTTAGAGGGTGCAGGTTTTGAGACACAGGAGACCAGCCTGACCTCTGGGGAGGGCCGGGGGCTGGAGATTGATTTCAATCACAAGGCATCCCTCCAAGGTCACTGGACGCCAAACTCCCCTCAAAGGCAAGTGTACACCCATTTACTCAGCAGTGCTCCTAAGTGCCTGCCAGATGCCAGGCCCTGTCTGAGATGGGGAAGGTCTCTCCTACAGCCTGGAAGACTATGAAAGATGTTGAGGGCTGACTGACTTTGGCTAGTGGATGGGAAGCCTGGGAGAGTTCAGAGCCAGGCTGAGCCTCATGGAGACAAATTTGATCATGTGTGTAGAGGTAGCTATCTGGTGGCGACAGAGAAGGAGGCACTCCGTTCAGCATCCTCCCACCAGCCGGGCCCAGGGCAGGCAAGATGGACAATGCTCCATCACCTGAATGTGCCAGGCTCTGTCCTAGAGAGAAACTTCCAGAAGCTTCCAGATTTCATTAGCCCCTGCAGAGGGATGATGACTGCAGCCTCTGTAGGTTCCTGCTTGAGAAAACTCAATGCTACCAGGAGAACTTACTTTTTCTTCCAGCCACAACCTGGTGACAGGGAGATAGGCCCTGGAACCCCTCTTTGAGCAGCAGTTCGTTTAGAAAGCTTGCAGTTGTGGGCCAGGCACAGTAGCTCGTGCCTGTAATCCCAGCACTTTGAGCGGCTGAGCCATATTTGGAATGGTGGTGTTCTGGACCGCAGCATTCCCCCGTCTGAAACTTTCCCCAGGAAGTTTTACAGTCCAGAAACATAGTTGGTAGATTGTCTCATGCTGCATGAATCCTTCTGTCAGTGCTGTGACTAGATCACTCCAGGTAAACAGTTGTATCTCATTTCAGAAGGTAGTGGTGGAGGTGGGAGTAGGGTGACTACCTAAGTCAGCCTGTTAATAAGGGGCCTTTCTATGTCAACAAACGTGAAGTTCAGTGGTTTGAACAAACCATAAACTCTGGGGTTTTTTGTTGTTTTTTGTTTTGTTTTTGAGATGGAGTCTTTGTCACCCAGGCTGCAGTTCAGTGGCACAATCTCGGCTCACTGCAACCTCCACCTCCCAGGTTCAAGCAATTCTCCTGCCTCAGCCTCCCGAGTAGCTGGGACTACAGGTGTGTGGCACCACACCCAGCTAAATTTTTGTATTTTTAGGAGAGAGAGGGTTTCACCGTGTTAGCCAGGATGGTCTGGATCTCCTGACCTCGTGATCCGCCCGCCTTGGCCTCCCAAACTGCTGGGATTACAGGCGTGAGCCACCGTGTCTGGCCTAAACTCTATTTTTTCAGTCAAGAGAACATTTAGTTGAGAAGATTCCTAGATGTTGGCTTGAAGTATCTTTTCATGGTAGAGTGAGAGTGGCGGCAGCCGGCCAGTGAATTTCATAGTGTGCAATTTAGATGTCTTTGGCGATGGCACTGGGTGTTCCGGTGAACTTTCTGAGCGGCCTGTACAGCAGGAGGCACAAGGATTATCTGTACATCGTCTGCTGTGATGATTTCTTTGAAGTTTGTATCAAGTCTTCCAGCGTCAGCTTTCGGGCTTTGGGGAAGTGGCAGGTTTTAGGTCTTTGTCATGCCAACTGAGGGGGCAGGAGCAAAACTGGAAATGTTAGCTTGGAGCATTGTAGCCAGATATTGGAGGAAATGAGAGGAACTGAGAACTCGCAAGCGTGCACCATAGTTTTCCACTGGAGCATCATTTCTCCATACGGTGCTTCTCTTTTGATTCTCAATTACAAAATAAGTCTGGTCTCACTAGATTTGGCCTGATTATTTACATAAGGGCAGCAAGAATGAGAATTGATGTATGTAGGCTCTTTTTAAGTCTACCTTGTTAGAACTTTTAATAAGGCATCTCAGATTCACTTTTTAAAAGCCTCTTGAGGCTAGAAAGCCAAGCCCAAAATTTGCCATCAGGGCCAGGTGTGGTGGCTCACTCCTGTAATCTCAGCACTTTGGGAGACTGAGGTGGGCGGATCGCCTGAGGTCAGGAGTTCGAGACCAGCCTGACCAACATGGAGAAATCCCATCTCTACTAAAAATACAAAATTAGCCAGGCTTGGTGGCACACACCTATAATCCCAGCTATTCAGGAGGCTGAGGCAGGAGAATCGCTTGAAACCCGGGAGGTAGAGGTTGCAGTGAGCCGAGATCTCGCCATTGCACTCCAGCCTGGGCAACAGCAAGACTCCGTCTCAAAAAAAAAAAAGAAAAAAGAAAAAAAATTTGCCATCAGACTTTGCCTGTAGTATCCTTAGATTTGAGTGAATTTCTCTCTTCTCCAGGTTCTCAATCAATATATTTTAAGTTTCCTGGGCCTGCCAGGAAGTGGCCTTCCTTACTCACTGTAATGCCATACATAACACTGAATAAGGCTAGTCATCATTTCAAGGAATTTCCCTCATTTTTTTTTTCAAGATGGAGTCTTGCTTTGTGGCCCAGGCTGGAGTGCAGTGGCCTGATCTCAGCTTATTACAACCTCTGCCTCCCATGCTCAAGCAATCCATCTACCTTAGCCTCCCGAATAGCGGGGATTACAGGTGTGTGCCACCACACCCAGCTAATTGTTATATTTTTAGTAGAGACAGGATTTCACCATGTCATCCAGGCTGGTCTCGAACTCTGACCTCAACCTCCCAAAGTGCTGGGATTATAGGCATGAGCCACTGCACCCGGCCCTTATTATCTATTTTTAACCCTACTTCACTAGTAAACCCAGCTACATAAAAATGTATGCTTGGATTATACTTAATATGAATAATTCAGAAGATGCAGCTGGTTTTTTTGTTTTTGTTTTTGTTTTGAGATGGAGTCTCGCTCTGTCGCCCAGGCTAGCGTGCAATGGCGCCATCTCAGCTCACTGCAACCTCCGCCTCCCGAGTTCAAGCAATCCTCCCACCTCAAGCGATTCTCCCACCTCTGCCTCCCGAGTAGCTGGGATTATAGGCACCGGCCGTCTTGCCTGGCTAATTTTTGTAGAGACGGGGTTTCACCATGTTGGCCAGGCTTGTCTTGAGCTCCTGACCTCAGGTGATCTGCCCTCCTTGGCCTCCCAAAGTGCTGGGATTATAGGCGTGAGCCACCGTGCCCAACCTATACAGCTGTTTTTAATAAACGAACAGTATCAGACTAATCTTGTTAGAGTTACTCAAGTCACATGAACTTGAATATTTGGCTTAGTTTCTCTATTTCTGAGCGTTTTAGAAATATTTTATATAAATGCTCATGTCTCTCTAAGCCAATTTGAATAGAACTCCTTTAAGGGATTTTATAAATTAACTTGGTAATACCATCAGAGGGAGAAGATTTTCATATATACATAACATGCATATCTGCAAACAAATTTTTTTAAGACGGGGTCTCCTTCTGTCACTGAGGCTGGAGTGCAGTGGCTTGATCTTGGCTCACTACATCCTTGACCTCTGGGCTCAAGCAATCCTCCCACCTCAGCCTCTCAAGTAGCTGAGTCATGCACTACCACACCCAGCTAATTTTTAAATATTTTTTTGTAAAGACAGGGTCTCACCATGTTGCCCAGGCTGGTTTCAAACTCCTGGGCTCAAGTGATCTCCCCACCTCAGCCTCCCAAAGTGCTGGGATGACAGGCGTGAGCCACTATGCCCGGCCACAAACCAAGATCTTAGAACTTTCACACATCGTTTCATACAAGTTAAGATTACCTGTTGAGGGTGAAAGTTGTTATCAATATTTCAGGAGAAGGCCCTAAAGATTTTTTTCTTTGCCCAGATTATTTCCAAATAGTCCTTTTTACCTTGTTTTTTTGTTTTGTTTTGTTTTTTGTTTTTAACCAAAGGTGTACCTAATTCAATGTGACTCGAAACCAATAGGCCTTTTTGTGGCCATGGATACAAGAGATGTTCTCAGAGTCCCCCAGGATCCCAAGTTACCCCACAGATAGATAGCCAAAAGACAGACTTAGACAAGTGCCCCTGAGCTGGTGATGGCTGGTACCCCAAGATCCAAAGTTATCCCACAGATAGCCAAAAGATGGACAAGCGCCCCAGAGCTGATGATGGCTGGTACCCCAAGATCCAAAGTTACCCTACAGATAGCCGAAAGACAGACTTAGACAAGTGCCCCAGAGGTGGTGCTGGCTGGTACCCCAAGATCGAGTTACCCTACAGATAGCCAAAAGAAAGACAAGCGTCCCAGAGCTGGTGATTGGTACCCCAAGAACCAAAGTTATCCCACAGATGGCCAAAAGAAAGACAAGCACCCCAGAGCTGGTGATAGCTGGTACCCCAAGATCCAAAGTTACCCCACAGATAGCCAAAAGACAGACAAGCACCTCAGAGCTGGTGGCGGCTGGTAGGATGTCAGCCGTCACCGAGTCGGCATTGCTATAAAGAAATACCTGAGGCTGGGTGATTTATAAAGAAAAGAAGGTTCGTTGGCTCATGGTTTTGTAGGCTTTGTAGGAAGCATGGTGTTGGCTCTGCTTGGCTTCGGGGAGGCCTTAGGAAGTTTTCAATCTTGGCGGAGGAGGAGCAGGCGCCTCACACAGTGCGAGTGGGAGCGAGACGGGGTCAGGTCATGCCCCACACTTAAACAACACGATCTCTTGAGAAATCACTATCATGAGAACAGCACCAAGAGGTGGCGATAACCATTTATGGGAAATCTGTCCCCTTGATTTCATCACCCCTCACCAGTCCCACCTCCAACATTGGTGATTACAATTCAACACGAGGTTTAGAGGCAACACCTTCCAACATATCAGAGTGCAACTCACATTTCTATCTGGCCAGATATAAATTCCCTTTTTTTTGAGACGGAGTCTCACTCTGTTGCCCAGGCCAGAGTGCAGTGGCTGAGATTCTCTACTCACTATAAACTCTGCCTCCCAGGTTCAAGTGATTCTCCTGCCTCAGGCTCCCAAGTAGCTGAGATTACAGGCGCCTACCACCACACCCGGCTAATTTTTGTATTTTTTAGTAGAGACGGGGTTTCACCATGCTGGCCGGGCTGGTCTCAAACTCCTTATCTCAGGTGATCCATCCGTCTCGGCCTCCCAAAGTGCTGGGATTACAGGCATGAGCCACCGCGCCCGGCCTGTAAACTCTTGGGGCTGCATCCTGGCTGTTGACTGTTCCTCCAGGCATTTGGAAGCCAAACTGGCCATAAAGGCAAGTTCTCAGGACACAAGACAAAAGGAGAATCTTACCCCATGATTCTCCTCCTCACAACAAATGACCCAAGAGACAGAGACAAAGGCAAACAGTGACTCTTCCTGGGAGGCTGAGATCACCGAGGAGTCCTCGAAATCAGATTCATGAAAGTCACAAGCCAAAGAACCCATTCTTCTGAATGTTGTTCTGCTGGTCCAAATTCAGAAAGGAAGAAGACAAAGATTTTGACCACCCTCACACAATTGGGCGCTGCAGACAGAAATCCGGGAGGCTGACTTGAGTAAGAATTTTTTTTTGAGATGGAGTTTTGCTCTTGTTACCCAGGCTGGAGTGCAGTGGTGCAGTCTCGGCTCACTGCAACCTCTGCCTCCGGGGTTCAAATGACTCTCTTGCCTCAGCCTCCCCAGTAGCTGGGATTACAGGTATGCACCACCACACCCGGCTAATTTTGTATTTGTAGTAGAGACGGGGTTTCTCCATGTTGGTCAGGCTGGGCTGAAACTCCTGACCTCAGGTGCTTCACCCACCTTGGCCTCCCAAAGTGCTGGAATTATAGGTGTGAGCCACCACGACCAGCCTTGAGTAAGAATTCTTACCTTTGGCCGGCTCTACCAGGGCTCCTGGCTCTCCATGCAGCTCCCAGACCGAGCGAGGTGTTCCAGCCAAGGGTCCCTCATCCCCATGGCTACAGAAAAACCACAGGGAGGGTCAAAATCTTTTTCTACCCATCTCAGGTTCTTTGGTGGGGGCGTGTTGCTTCGACTGACAGATTCACAAGAGAAAAACACACCAGTGTATTTACTAGAAGTTGTATATGACATGGGTGACTTTATAAGGAAATGAAGGCCCGGAGACCTGGTCCCCTGAGTGTGCTGACGCCAGGTTGGCTGAAGAGTGGAGAGGTGTGGGAAATGCGATGGACAGAGGGCTCTGAGCCTGGGGCAGGAAACTAGGGGAAATGCCATCTTCAGAGAGGAGGCTGCCCCTTCCCTCTGGGTATAGGGAAGTTGCCTTTCATGGGATGGTCTCATGGCCTGCTCTGGAGGAGAAAGGGGAGGTCAGAGAGTCCTCGAGGCCCAGCCTCCCACGTGCAAGCTGTGTGACCTTGGGCTAGTCACCTAACCTCTCAGAGCTTGCTTTCCTCCTCTCTCTCCACACTGGGGTTGTTGAAACGCTTGACCTGCTTGCTTCCTTGTAGGGAGTGCTCAGTGACATTGGCAGTTGTGATGCTCAGTTCACCCGTCCTGCCTACTTGCCAGCAAGTGTTTCGTCTCAGAGGGACCCCAGTGGGGGCTGAGGGTGACCGGCACCAGTACCCACTTGGGACCATTATTCTTAGATAAGGTTCAGGCTGTAACACCCCGAGAAGGAGATGGCAGCCACCAGGCTCAGTTGAAATACTCAAGGGAACTCCTTGTCGAACAACAGCTTGATTTTATGGGATGATGGCTTTTAAGAAGCCAACAGGAATGATCATAGTGGGGTGCTGTAGCTCTCTGGGTGTTTGCAGAGCACCTGGTGTTCACCAGCAACTCTGTGAAGGCTCAGGGAGAGGGTGGTTGGTGGGTTGGAGAAGGTGGGTACACAGTAGCGTGAGCATGCAGGCGGCTGAGTGCAGACGTGCATCTGTTCACATATGCACCTGCAGCGGGAACTTGGTGAATACTTGTTTTGAGATGGAGTTTTGCTGTTGCTGCCCAGGCTGGAGTGCAATGGCACCATCTCGGCTCACTGCAACCTGTCTTCTGAGGTCAAGCAATTTTCCTCCTTTGGCCTCCCAGGTAGCTGGGACTACAGGTGTGTGCCACCACACCTGGCTAATTTTTTTTTTTTTAGTAGAGACAGGGTTTCACCATGTTGGGTCAGGCTGGTCTTGAACTCCTGACCTCAAGTGATCCGCCTGCCTCAGCCTCCCATAGTGTTGGGATTACAGGTGTGAGCCATTGCACCTGGCTGGTTGGTAGGTTTTGATTGGAAGGTTATGGAGCTCAAAGGGTGGCGGTGGTTATAAGGGTAACTGGCCGGGGGGGGGGTCTCAAAGTGTGGGCCAGTTGGATCAGGCCCCTGGAGGGTGGGACGCTGCCTTGCCCAAGAGCAACAAAGTGTGTGGGAGGTGTGGTGCTGAGATCTTGAGCAGGCAGTTAGTCTAGAGCAGGGGTTGCAAACTTTCTGTAAAAAGCCAGATAGTAAATATGTTAGGCTGCGTGGGCCTTGCAGTCTGTTGCAACTACTCAGCTCAGATCTGGCCCATTGCCTGTATTTGCCAATAAAGTTTCCCTGGAATACAGCCACGGCCACTTTATACATTACCTATGGCTGCTTTTGCCTCATCAGGGCAGAGCCGAGTAGTTGCCACAGAGTCTGTACCCGTAGTAGTTTGCCAACCCCTGGTCTAGATCACTCCCATTCATAAAGTGATTCGGCTGTAGCAACTTCCTGGAAGGTGGTGCTACTGGGTGATAAAGCAGCGGAATGGAGCTTGCAGAATTCAGGTGATAAGGCTTGGATCTGAGGCCGCAGCACGTTTCATGTTGAATTGCAACGCTCGCCATTGGAGGTGGGGACGGGTGGGAGGTGACTGGATCATGAGGGCGGATCCCTCATGGGTTGGTGCCGTCCTCGAGATAGTGAGTTCTCACCAGATCTCGTTTAAAAGCATATGGCACCTCTGCGCCACACACTCTTGTTCCTGTTTTTGTCATGTGACGCGCCTCCTTCCTTTCTGCCATAATTGGAAGGCTCCTGTGGCTTCCCCACAAGCTGAACAGGGACTGGTACCATGCTTGTACAGCCTGCAGAACCATGAGCCAGTTAAACGTCTTTTCTTATAAATGACCCTATCTCAGGAATTTCGTTGTAGCAATGCAAGAACAGCCAAACACACAGAGGGTTTGCTGAGCAGAGCCACATAGCCGGAAAGTAAGTGGGGGGCCCAGGCCCGACTGTGGGACAGTCCATCCTCAGAGCTGCCCTCCTCCTGGGCCGGGACACAGCACTGCCCCTGGCCCTTCTGGAGCTCAGGAGGGAGCCCCCTGCCATTCCAGGTGTGGAGAGCAGCCTGCGCGTCACCTGCTGCCGCCAGATCCTACGGAGCCTTCCAGAGCACAACTATGTTGTCCTCCGTTACCTCATGGGCTTCCTGCATGCAGTGAGTGGGCAAGGGGGGGGTGCTTGGGGTGAGGCCCAGTGGCATCTCCTGCCATGCTAGGCCTGCCTGGACCAGTCCCCTCCTTGTCCCAGGTCTGGGGTCATGCCCTGGTTGGGCCTAACCACTCCCCTGGCCACCAAGGCCTTCATCCAAGGCCCAGTCAAGCACCCACCCTGCTGAGGACCCCCTGCCCACTCCCATACCTGCTGTCCCTTGGCCATTGCCTTCGGTATTGGAGTCCTCTGCCCCCATGTGATCTCCTGCTTGGGCTGAGTCTCTGGGAGGTGGCAGCTGCATCTACCACTGGCACAGAGCCTGAGGCCCTCACTGTGGACTGAACTGACCATTCCTGTGGAAGGGACACACCCGGAACCATGTACATTAGGTTCCTGTGACCACACAGTGGGTGGCTTAAAACAATAGAGTTTACCATGTCACTCTTCTAGAGGCCAGAAGTTCAAACTCAAGGTGTACTGGGCTGCACTCCCTCCTACAGGCTGTAGAGGAGGATCGTTCCTGTCCTCTCCCAGCTCCTGGTCCCTCCCGTCTCTGCCTCCACGTGGCCCCCTGGGTCCACCTCCAGCCCCCCGGACCCACGGCCCTGAATGTTTATCCCTCTCCATCTCCCCAGGCCTTTGCCTCAGACCGTGCAGGGTGCGGGCACTGCCCACTGTAGGGGAGAGGAGGGCCTGGGCAGAGCAGGCGTCACATCCCAGAGTCTGTCGGAGAATGCCACCTCTTGGTTTTACAGCAAACAATTTTTTTCTCCCTATTGTTTCTCAGAAGCCCAAAACTAAAATTTACTCTCCTCTTTCACTTTTTTTTTGAGACGGAGTCTTGCTCTGTCGCCCAGGCTGGAGTGCAGTGGCCGGATCTCAGCTCACTGCAAGCTCCGCCTCCTGGGTTCACGCCATTCTCCTGCCTCAGCCTCCCGACTAGCTGGGATTACAGGTGAGTGCCACCATGCCCGGCTGGTTTTTGTATTTTTAGTAGAGATGGGATTTCTCCACGTTGGCCAGGCTGATCTTGAACTCCTGACCCCAGGTGATCCACCTGCCTCGGCCTCTTAAAAGTGCTAGGATTATAGGCGTGAGCCACCGCACCTGGCCTACTTCTTTTTCATTGGCAGAGACTGATTTCTCTTTAGCTGCCTCCTCCACGGGCACCAATGTGAATGCACCTGGTGGGGCGTGGTGTTGCATGTTATCCCCCCACTGGCACTCGAGGGATCAGGCCCTGCTTGGGCCTTGGAATACCACGCCCTGGCCACCAAAGACCTCATCCAAGGACCTCATGAGGACTCTGCAGTCTCGGCTTGAGGAGGGGCGGCCTGCAGTGGGCCTGGCTGGTGCACACCTGCGAGGGGCTGTGGGGACTGGCAGGCAGGCAGAGCCTAATAGGCTTCCGGCTGTCTCACTGAAGCAGGGCTTGGGCAAGTCTGAGCATTCTCGCCAGATCTGTGAGCGTGACGCCTGGCCATGCCCCCCTCCCGTTCTCTGCTCTGGCACTCACATCCTCATGACGCCTGTTTCTGACTCTGAGGTTCCCCCCCCAGCTCTAAGCTTGTAGGGAGGTAAGGAGAAGAGAACAGACCCTGCCCTCACCTTGGCCCACATGGCCCCCCCACCCCTGGCTGGCCACAAGACCTTGGGCAAGTCTCCTGTACCCTGCAGACCCCAAGTTCCTCTGTAAGCTGGAGAAAGGACTCCCGCTCCTGGGGGTGCTATAAGTGTTGGCCGAGACGGATAGGGAGCCCTTCTGGGAGACAAGCTCTTTGTACTCTTGCCGCCCCTACGTGCTGGCTGGTCCTCCTCATGCCCAGTTCGCCACCCACAGAGCAGAGGGCCAGAGAGGCCCCTAGCTCCCACCGTCTGTGCTACAGCCCGTCCCCAAGAGTGCGTCTCCCCAGACGGCACAGTGGAAGAGGAGATGGTGGGGTGTTGAGGCTGTCACAGAAAGTCAGAGCCAGAGGGTCCTCCACGACGTCGAGGCCAAGCCTTCCTTTCATAGATAGGGTAACTGAGACTCTGAGTGGGCAGGTGGCCATACAGCGTCCCTGTACTGGCTGCTGGCTCCCAGTCCAGTGCTTCTCTCTCTACATCTGCCCCTCCCACAGTTCAGGAGGGAGTTCTAGGTCCCCACCGCCCTTGGTGTTCACTCCCCTTTTCTCATTTGTGGTTTCCTCCAGGTGTCCCAGGAGAGCATCTTCAACAAAATGAACAGCTCTAACCTGGCCTGTGTCTTTGGGCTGAATTTGATCTGGCCATCCCAGGGGTCCTCGTCCCTGAGTGCCCTTGTGCCCCTGAACCTGTTCACGGAGCTGCTGATCGAGTACTATGAAAAGATATTCAGCGCCCCAGAGGCATCTGGGGAGCACAGCCTGGCACCGCTGCAACAGGGGAGCAGGGCAGCCCCTTTGCAGGAGGCTGTGCCGCGGACACGAGCCACCGGCCTCACCACGCCTACCCTACCTCCGAGTCCCCTGACGGTGGCCAGAAGGCGTCCCTAGTGTTGCAAACATTCTGTGTATTTCAAGCTACCTCCCACCCCTGTCTGTGCACTGTGTGTTTTGTAAACTTGCCATCTGTAAAAATAACCCGGCCTTAGATGAACTCACAACCTTCTAATGAAAACTCCATGCCTCTGGTCCCTGGACTCCGCCATGGTTCCTGAGCTGTGGACCGGGCTAGAGTAATGCATTTGTTAGGATGGATGTTTTGAATCATAACTCAATGCGGTTTAACTGAAAACGGGAATGGAGTGGCTAGGGGCTCGCCCTGCTGCTGCCGCCACGCTGCTGGGTAACACACCGCCCAAGCCCAGTCACTGAAAGCAGCTGCTCCTCATTATTGCCCATGTGTCAGTAGGTCAGCTGGGTGGGTCTGTTCTCCTGCAGATGTGCCAAGTCCTTCCAATGGCTGAACAAGGGCACATTCTCATAACATAGGCCCAGGCACACACACAAGCGCTACTGCAGTTTTGCATGCTTTGACTGGCGTCCTGTATGCTCACATCCCACTGGCCAAAGCAAGCCTGGTGGCCAAGGCCAGAGTCACCGTGGGAGGGCCCTGCAAAGAGGTGGACATGGGGAGGGTGAAGAATTGGGAATAAAGCAGCCAAGCTGCCCAAGGGCTCTGGGGTGCGACAGGACTCTGCAATCAGGCAGGCTGACTCCTCTGGCTAGATGGGTCCTGTGCGTCCATCAAAGATGGCAGAGGATACAACTCTTAGTGTCACCTTCCCCGCAAAAAAGCCCCAGCTTCACTGTGATTGGACAAGGTTAGGTCACATGCTCACCTTCGACCCATCGCTGCAGCCAGGGAAGGCTCTGATTGGCTTAGGCCTGAGTCCTGTGCCCCACCCCCGGGGCCGGGATGAAGCCCCACCGAGACCTAGCAGTGGGGGAGGAGTGACAGCCTCTGCAGGGGATTACCCTCGAGCCCCACGCTGCTGTCTCCCCAGCTCTTGCTGCAGGGAGAAGCGGGGGAGGTTCGGGGGAGCAAACAGAAGTCCCCGCCGCAGAGCCCCCGTGGCGGCCCCCCCGTGCCTGCATGGGGTGTTGACCTAGTTGCGCCGGGACCCCTGTACCCGTTCGGATGCTTGGGGCAATCACTGGCAGCCCCAGGCCAAACCCACGCCCAGGGCTCTGCTCTGAACTTGGAGGGTGAGGTCTCCTCGCTGGCCTCCTCCCTTTTCACTTGCATCTTCCTATTATTCTCCAGCCCCTTGTCTGCCGCTGTGTTTTCTACCCTGCTAGTGCTTGCTGTCCTTGAGGGGCCTGTGTGGCTGCCGAGCGACCCCCCACACCTATCGGTGCACGGCGGGCACCTCGCACTCCAGGGCAAGCTGGGCCTGCAAGCCAGACAGGGTTCAGCTTTCTTCCAACCAGCCTCGGACCCCGATTCCGTCTGATGTCCAGGTGGCACCACCATGCCCCTGAGGCCCAGCTATTCCTTTACCAAGGGCGTGGATCCTATTACAGTTTCTTGAAGCTGCTTCTGGGCAGAGGAGATGGGGCTGAGTCACGAGGGTGCCAGGCTGGTGGGAGCCACTGGCTGAATCCATTTTCCTTCTGGGAGAGGAAGGCTCAGTGGCAGCTCCGTGGTGGGGGGGCTGAGCTGGCCCTGCCTTCAGAACATGGATGGTGCAGGGTCACGGGCATGGGGACAGGGATAGGGAGGGTTGCAGAGTGGCTGTCACGCCCCCGGTAAGCCTCATGCCATCCCAGCTAGGGATGGAGTCCCCAAATGACACCCCTCTTTGCCCAAGCTCATAACCTACCTGAGTCACACGGTATGTTACTGATGGCGAATCCCTGAGTTCTGCAGCAGCCTCTATCTTTGCCTCCTCAGAAGAAAGCGTTCCACTGGGCTGGACTCGATGACTCATGCCTATAATCCCAGCACTTTGGGAGGCCCAGGCAGGTGCATCACCTTAAGGGAGGAGACTACCCCTCATATTGTCTAATGCCCAATTTCTGCCTCCAAAGAAAGAAGTAAAAACTAAAAGGCAGAAATGAAATCCACAGGCAGACAGCCCGGCGCCACACCCTGGGCCTGGTAGTTAAAGATCAGCCCCTGACCTAATCGGTTATGCCATCTATAGATTACACACATTGTATAGAAATGCACTGTGCAAATCCCTATCCTGTTTTGTTCTGATCTAATTACCAGTACATGCAGCCCCCAGTCACGTACTCCCTGCTTGCTCAATCAATCACGACCCCTCACACACACCCCCTTAGAGTTGTGAGCCCTTAAAAGGACAGTAATTGCTTACTTCGGGAGCTCGGCACTTATAAACCCCTTCCTTCTCTAACTCGGTGTCTGAGGAGTTTTGTCGGCTGCTCGTCCTGCTACATTCCTTGGTTCTCCGACCGGGAAGCGAGGTGATTGGTGATGGTCAAGGCAGCTCCTTAGGCGGCTTAAGCCTGCCCTGTGGAACATCCCTGCCGGGGACTCCGACCAGCCCGAGCAACGCGGATCCTGAGAGCACCCCCGGGAAGGCATTTGCCCCGGTGGGACGCCTCGCCAGAGCAGTGTGTGGCAGTGCGTGGCAGGCCCCCGTGGAGGAGCAACACAGTGGCTGAACACCGGGAAGGAACGGGCACTCGGAGTCTGAACATCTAAAACTTGTTAAGACTAGTCTTTGAAACTTGCCCACTCCATCTGAGTGGAAGCGTGGCCTGATCACCCACGGTGTGCCTGTATCAGCACTTTGGTTTCTGTTTTTGACTTGACTTGGATTGCTTGATACGTTGGTTTTGACCTGGCTTGGATTTCTGGGTACTCTGATTTTGGTTTTGATTTTGATTTGGTGTAAACTACAAAAGTGTGTGTGTGCCCTTTTTACCTGTTCTTTGTTTTGTGGTGTGCGTGTGGTGTGAGCGTGGTGTTTTATCTCGAGGAAACATGGGTGAGGCACAGAGTAAGCCCACTCCACTAGGAACTATGTTGAAAATTTTCAGAAAAAAAAAAAGGATATAAGGGAGACTGGAGTACTATGACAGCAGGAAAACTTAAAACTTTGTGTAAGATAGACTGGCCAGCATTAGAGGTAGGTTGGCCATTAGAAGGAAGCCTCGACAGGTCCCTTGTTTCAAAGGTATGGCACAAGGTAACTGTAAGCGAGGGAACCCAGACCAGCTTGTTTTAGATCCCCCGCCCCCGACACATGGTAGTTTAGAGAACAGCAGCATAAGCGGCTGGCAGAGGCAAGGAAAGACCAGCAGAGAGAGAGAAAGGAAAGAGACAGAGAGGAAAAGAGGCAAAGAGAGAGAGAGGAAGAGACAGAGAAGAAGAGACAAAGAGGGAGTCAAGGAGAGAGAGAGGCAGAGAGACAGAGGAAGAAACAGGCAAAAGGAAAGTCAGAGAGAGAGAGAGACAAAGTCAAACAGATAAAGAGATATACAAGTAGTTAAGAAAAAAAAAGTGTACCCTGTTCCTTTAAAAGCCATCATACCAATCCTAATTTGGACAAAACAAGGTCTTATTAATAGCAAACGATAATTAAAATCCCAAACTTACAAGGTTTTCAACAAAAGTAAAGTTTGCTAAAAGTTAACAGTGTAACATGGATTATAGTAACTTCTAATCTTGTGGCCTTAGACATTCTAGTCCACAGGCATTTAAAAAAAAAGAAAAGATTCGCTTTGGAAAAGAATGGTTATGATCTTTGGAAAAAAAAAAAAAGAAAAAAGGGGGGGCGGAATTTATATAAAAAGAGTGTTATATGGTAAATTCTTGTCCTGAAATAAATTAACTGGTTGTTTAAAGAAAGAAATGTTTGTAATAAGTCAGAAAGTTAAGGCATGTCAAAAAAAAATTGCCTGTAAAAGTCGTGAAAGAAAAAAAGGTTATAAAAAAAGTTTGTTAAAAAAAAAGAATTTAGGCAAAAAATGTTGTACAATTTAAAAGTAACTAGGCCTAGGCCTGGCATGGTGGCTCATGCCTGTAATCCCAGCACTTTGGGAGGCCGAGACGGGCAGATCACGAGGTCAGGAGATCGAGACCATCCTGGCTAACACAGTGAAACCCTGTCTCTACTGAAAATACAAAAATTAGCCTGGTGTGGTGGCAGGTGCCTGTAGTCCCAGCTACTTGGGAGGCTGAGGCAGGAGAATGGCGTGAACCCGGGAGGCAGAGCTTGCAGTGAGTAGAGATTGCGCCACTGCACTCTAGCCTGGGCAACAGAACAAGATTCCGTCTCAAAAAAAAAAAAAAAAAAGCAACTAGGCCTCCTGAATGTAAAACTATTGAAAACAAAAACAAAAACAGTTTATGTGCAAGGTGTATAAGAAAAGCAAAATATACCTTTGGTAAAAGGATTATAAAGAAGCATAAGAATGTACATTCTTACCTACATTAAAAAGTTAAAAATTGAGGCCGGGCGCAGTGGCTCACGCCTGTAATCCCAGCACTTTGGGAGGCCGAGGTGGGCGGATCACAAGGTCAGGAGATCGAGACCATCCTGGCTAACACGGTGAAACCCCGTCTCTACTAAACATACAAAAAAAAATTAGCCGGGCGCGATGGCGGGCACCTGTAGTCCCAGCTACTCAGGAGGCTGAGGCAGGAGAATGGCGTGAACCCGGGAGGCGGAGCTTGCAGTGAGCCGAGATCGCGCCACTGCACTCCAGCCTGGGGGACAGAGCAAGACTCCGTCTCACAAAAAAAAAAAAAAAAAAAAAAAAAAAAAAAAAAAAAAAAAAAAAGTTAAAAATGACTGTTTTGAAGGTTTAAGCAAGGTTTAAAATGTTAATTGTAAAGAACATTCTGTGTATAAACATATTAGCTAAAGTTAAAGAAGTTATCATCCAGTTTTTCTGTGAAATGGACATTCAAGTAAAAGCATAACAGGTTTTTCTTAAAGCACCAAACTGCTCTTCAGCAAAAATTATAAAAGGTTAAAAAGAGTCTATAAAATCTTACCTTATGGTCAAACATTAAAAATTAAATATGTCTACAAGGTTTTATTAAAATTAGGTTTAACATTAGTAACACACTAATATAAAGTTTAGCTTATCTGGTATAAAAATCATATGAGAAGCATTGTTAAATGTAAAATGGTATTTGGCTTTCTTTGGTTTAAAAACTAATAAAATAGGTGCAAAAGGAAATTTCTCAGTAAAAAGGCACTAAGGACTATAAAGTCCACTGTTAAGGTCCCCACATTTAAAACAAAAGGTCAATTTCTTAAAAATTATATACTTGGTTTATCTTCCACTTTCCTTTCTCGCAAAACAAAACAAAAACAAAGTCTTTTAGCACATGTACCACCCCTAGAATTTCCAGTAAACCAGCACCAGCCTGAAGATCACGTTCTCATCGAAAGGTGGAAAGAAGAAAAACTTGAGCCAACCTGGGAAGGACCCTACCTTGTGCTGCTAACCACTAAGACTGCTGTTCGTATAGCAAAAAAAAAAAAAAAAAAAAAAAAAAAAAGGATGGACTCATCACACCTGAGTCAAGAAAAGTGCCACCCCCTCCAGAGTCGTGGGCCATAGTCCCAGGGGAAAACCCTACCAAACTAAAGCTAAGAAAAATTTAACTCTTAATCTATTATATTACTCTTTCTTCTTTCCTCATTCTATTGCTGACCATCTAGTTATTAATATAACCAAGTCAATTTCCTCTCAAACTATTGCATTTAATGCTTGCCTTGTTATACCCTGTGAGGACTTGCCAAGTCAAAGACAGCTTTCTCCTTCAGAAAAGTACTTCTGTCCCTCCGGACTCTCTTCAGACTGGGCATTAGTAAACTAGGACCATTTAATCCAGGGAGATTTCGATAAAGACCCCAGTGCCAACCAGGAGTTTTGCCCCCCGATGTAGGGCTTTTATGCCATAGTTGGTCCAACGTTCTGTGGACCACTAAAGAGAAAATGGACTGCCCCAACTGGTTTTGTAATTTCCCTAAAACCATACATTCATTTTACTAGAGGATCATAGAAGTTAAAGACTTAAAACAAACTTTAGCAATTAAGACAGGATACCAAGACGCAAATGCCTGGTTAAAATGAATCAAATATTCCATCTGCACATTAAACAAAAGCAATTGTTATGCTTTACACATGGCAGGCCAGAGGCCCAGACTGTCCCCCTTCCACTAAGGTGGTCCTCCAGTCGACCAGGCGTAGGCTGCATGGTAGCTCTTTTCCAGGATTCTACAGCCTGGAGTAATAAGTCAGGCCAAGCTCTGTCTGCTATATCCCCAAGTCCCTGCGGGTCAGCCCCAGAGGGCCATCCAGCTTCCATCCCCCAACACTAAGTTCACTTCGTGTCTCTCATGACAGGGAGGAAACTTAGCATTCCTTGGAGACCTGAAAGGATGCAGTGAGCTTAAGAATTTTCAAGAGCTTATCAATCAGTCAGCCCTTGTTCATCCCTGAGCGGATGTGTGGTAGTGTTATGGTGGACCTTTACTGGGCACTCTGCTGAATAACTGGAGTGGCACTTGTACTTTAGTCCAATTGGCTATCCCTTTCACCCTGGCATTTCATCTACCAGAAGGAAAAAAAATATAAGACATCATAAAGTGAGAGAAAGCCCCTTTTGAGTTTTTCAACTCTCATGTCTATTTAGATGCAACTGGAGTCCCACGAGGAATACTAGATCCATTTAAAGCTTGAAATCAAATAGCTGCACGATTTAAGTCAATGTCTTAGTAGGTGACAGTTAATAAAAATGTAGATTAGATAAACTACATCTATTACAACCAACAGCAATGAGCTTTTCATGAGTTAAAAGAAAAACTCATGTTGGCCCGAGCCCTCAGGCTACCTGACCTGACACACTCTGTGTGTCAGAAAAAAAATTGCAGTTGGAGTTTTAACCCAGACTGTGGGGCCTAGCCAAGGCCAGTGGCCTATTTGTCAAAACAGCTAGACAGAGTTTCCAAAGGCTGGCCCCCAGGTCTAAGGGCCCTAGCAGCAAAGGCCCTGTTAGCACAAGAAGCAGATAAACTAACCCTTAGGCAAAACCTGAATATAAAGGCCCCCCACACTGTGGTAACTTTAATAAATACCAAAGGACATCATTGGTTAACAAATGCTAGAATAACCAAGTACCAAAGCTTGCTGTGTGAAAATCCCCACATAACCACTGAAGTTTGCAAAACCCTAAACCCCACCACCTTATTCCCAGTATCAGACAGTCCAGTTGAACATAACTGTGTAGAGGTGTTGGACTCAGTTTATTCTAGCAGGCCCTACCTCCGAGACCATCCTTAAACATCAGTAGACTGTAAGTGGTACATGGACGGGAGCAGCTTCACCAACCCCTGCAAAGTGACTCTGAAGACGACGACAAGCCCTGCTCCAGTCATGCCCGGAAGCTGACTGGTCCACGCACGGCTGAAGCATGAGGAAACCCATCGCGGGACTCATTTTCCTTAAAATTTGGACTTGTACAGTAAGGACTTCAACTGACCTTCCTCAGACTGAGGGCTGTTCCCAGTGTATACATCAAGTCACTGAGGTAGGACAAAAGGTTGCTAAGGTCCTATTATTTTATGGTTATTGTAAGTGTACTGGAACTCTAAAAAGAACTTGTTTGTATAATGCTATTCTATACAAGGTATGTAGCCCAGGAAATGACCAACCTGATGTGTATTGTGACCCATCTGAGCCTCCCATGACCACAGTTCTTAAAATTAAGAACGAACGACTGGTGGGAGCTCATAAATGATATGAGTAAAGTGTTAGCCAAAACAGAAGAAAAAAAGGGTGCCCAAACAAGTCACCTTAAAATTTGATGCCTGTGCTGTCATTAATAGTAAGAAGTTAGGAATAAGGTGTGGTTCTCTTAATTAGAAAAGAGGCTATATGGCAGAAAATAAGTACATCTGTCATAAATTAGGACTGTGTGGAAATAAATGTAAATATTGGTTTTGTGTCATTTAGGCCACTTGGATTTAAAAAAAAAAAAAAAGATGAAAAGGATCCAGTCCACCTTCGGAAAGGAAAAAATGGCGCTTCCTGTACTAAGGGACAATGTGACCCCTTAGAGCTAGTAATAACCAATCCCCTTGATCCTTGCTGGAAAAAAGAGGAGTGTGTGACCTTAGGAATTGACGGGGCCAGAGTGGATCCTCGAGTAAGTATCTTGGTTTGAGGAGAAGTTTACAAATGCTCTCCTGAGCCAGTGTTTCAAACTTTCTATGATGAACTAAATGTACCAGTACCAGAAATTCCAGGAAATACAAGAAATTTGTTTTGCAATTAGCCGAGCATGTAGCCCAGTCTCTCAATGTCACTTCATGTTATGTATGTAGAGGAATTGTAATAGGAGATCAATGGCCATAGGAAGCCCGAGAATTAGTGCCTACAGACCCAGCTCCTGATGAATTCCCAGCTCAAAAGAATCACCCGGATAATTTCTGGGTCCTAAAATCCTCAATTATTGGACAATATTGCATTGCTAGAGAAAGAAAAGAATTCACTCACCCTGTAGGACGACTTAGTTGTCTGGAACAGAAACTGTATAATGGTACCACAAAAACAGTCACTTGGTGGAGTTCAAATCACACAGAGAGGAATCCATTTAGCAAATTCCCAAAGTTGCAAACCGTGTGGACCCACCTGGAGTCCCACCGGCACTGGACAGCCCCCACTGGATTATATTGGATATGTGGGCATAGAGCTTATGCCAAATTACCTGAGCAGTGGGCAGGTAGTTGTGTTATTGGCACTATTAAACCATCTTTCTTCCTACTGCCCATAAAAACAGGCGAACTCCTGGGCTTCCCCGTCTATGCGTCCCGTAAAAGAGAAGCATAGCTATAGGAAATTGGAAAGATGATGAATGGCCCCCCGAGAGAATCATACAATATTATGGGCCTGCTACTCGGGCACAAGACGGCTCATGGGGATACCGGACCCCCATTTACATGATCAACCGAATCATATGGTTACAAGCTGTCTTAGAAATAATCACTAATAAAACTGGCACAGCCTTGACTATTCTGGCCCAGCAAGAAATTCAGATGAGAAATGCTATCTATCAAAATAGGTTGGCTCTTGACTACTTGCTAGCAGCTGAAGGGGGGGTCTATGGAAAACTTAACCTTACTAATTGCTGTTTACACATAGATGATCAAGGGCAAGTAGTTAAAGACATAGATATGACAAAACTGGCACATGTGCCCATGCAAGTGTGGCATGGATTTGATCCTGGGGCCATGTTTGGAAAATGGTTCCTAGTGCTAGGAGGATTTAAAACTCTTATAATAGGAGTTATAATAATAATAGGAACCTGCCTACTGCTCCCTTGTTTGCTGCCTGTACTTCTTCGAATGACAGAAAGCTTCATCGCTACCTTAGTTCACCAAAATGCCTCAGCACAAATGTACTATATAAATCACTATCAATCTGTCTTGCAAGAAGACATGGGTAGTGAAATGAAAGTGAGAACTCCCACTAATAAAATGAGTGAGAATCTCAAACGGGGGGAATAAGGGAGGAGACCACCCCTCATATTGTCTTATGCCCTATTTCTGCCTCCAAAGAAAAGTAAAAACTAAAAGGCAGAAACGAAATCCACAGGCAGACAGCCCGGCACCGCACCCTGGGCCTGGTAGTTAAAGATCCACCCCTGACCTAATCGGTTCTGTTATCTGTAGATTACAGACACTGTATAGGAATGCACTGTAAAAATCCCTATCCTGTTTTGTTCTGATCTAATTACCGGTGCATGCGGTCCCCAGTCACATACCCCCTGCTTGCTCAATCACGACCCTCCCACACGCACCCCCTTAGAGTTGTGAGCCCTTAAAAGGGACAGGAATTGCTCACTCGGGGAGCTCGGCTCTTGAGACAGAAGTCTTGCCGATGCCCCCGGCCGAATAAACCCCTTCCTTCTGTAACTCGGTGTCTGAGGAGTTTTGTCTGCCGCTTGTCCTGCTACAACCTGAGGTCAGGAGTTCGAGACCAGCCTGGCCAACATGGTGAAACCCCGTCTCTACTAAAAATACAAAAAATTAGCCAAGCGTGGTGGAGCACACCTGTAATCCCAGTGACTTGGCTTGGAGGACCTCCCTTGGGAGATCAATCCCCTGTCCTCCTGCTCTTTGCTCCGTGAGAAAGATCCACCTACGACCTCGGGTCCTCAGACCGACCAGCCCAAGGAACATCTCGCGAACATCTCACCAATATTAAATTGGGTAAGCGGCCTCCTTTTACTCTCTTCTCCAACCTCTCTCACTATCCCTCAACGTCTTTCTCCTTTCAATCTTCGCACCACCCTTCAATCTCTCCCTTCTCTTAATTTCAATTCCTTTCATTTTCTGGTCGAGACAAAGGAGACACATTTTATCCGTGGACCCAAAATGCTGGCGCCGGTCACGGACTGGGGAAGGCAGCCTTCCCTCTGTGTTTAATCATCGCAGGGACGCCTCTCTGGTTACTCACCCACGTTTCAGAGGTGACTGACCACGCTGCAGGGACGCCTGCCTTGGTCCTTCACCCTTAGCGGCAAGTCCCGCTTTTCTGGGGGAGAGGCAAGCACCCTGACCCCTTCTCTCCTTGTCTCTACCCCTTTTCTGCTTTTCTGGGGGAGGGGCAAGAATCCTGACCTCTTATTTTTGCACCCCAACCTCTTATTTTTGCGCCCCAACCTCTTATTTTTGTGCCCCAATCCTGTATTTCCACACCCCGACCCCTTTCCCGCTTTTCTGGAGGGCAAGAACCCCCGAACTCCTTCTGTGTCTCTACTCTCTCTTTTCTCTGGGCTTGCCTCCTTCCCTATAGGCAACCTTCCACCCTCCATTCCTCCTTCTCCCTTAGCCTGTGTCCTCAAGAACTTAAAACCTCGGCCGGGCGCGGTGGCTCAAGCCTGTAATCCCAGCACTTTGGGAGGCCGAGACGGGCGGATCACAAGGTCAGGAGATCGAGACCAGCCTGGCTAATACGGTGAAACCCCGTCTCTACTAAAAAATACAAAAAAACTAGCCGGGTGAGGTGGCGGCGCCTGTAGTCCCAGCTACTCGGGAGGCTGAGGCAGGAGAATGGCGTAGACCCGGGAGGCGGAGCTTGCAGTGAGCTGAGATGCGGCCACTGCACTCCAGCCTGGGCGACAGAGCGTCTCAAAAAAAAAAAAAAAAAAAAAAAAAGAACTTAAAACCTCTTCAACTCACACCTGACCTAAAACCTAAACGCCTTATCTTTTTCTGCAACACCGCTTGGCCTCAATACAAACTTGACAGTGGCTCTAAATGGCCAGAAAACAGCACTTTTGCTTTCTTCATCTTACAAGACCTAAAAATTGTCGTAAAATGGGCAAACGGTCTGAGGTGCCTGATGTCCAGGCATTCTTTTACATATAGGTCCCTCCCTAGCCTTTGTTCCCAATCATCCCAAATCTTCCTTCTTTCCCTCCTGCCTGTCCCCTCAGTCCCAACCCCAAGCGTCGTTGAGTCTTTCTAATCTTCCTTTCTACAGACCCATCTGACCTCTGTCCTCCTGGCCAGGCCAAGCTAGGTCCCAATTTTCCTCAGCCTCCGCTCCCCCACCCTGTAATCCTTTTATCATCTCCCCTCCTCACACCCGGTCTGGCTTACCGTTTTGTTCAGCGACTAGCCCTCCCCCACCTGCCCAGCAATTTCCTCTTAAAAAAGTAGCTAGAACTAAAGGCATAGTCAAGGTTAATGCTCCTTTTTCTTTATCCGACCTCTCCCAAATCAGTTAGTGTTTAGGCTCTTTTTCATCAAATATGAAAAACCCAGTCCAATTCATGGCCCGTTTAGCAGCAACCCTGAGACGCTTTTCAGCCCTAGACCCTGAAAGGTCAGAAGGCCATCTTATTCTTAATATGCATTTTATTTTATTACCCAATCTGCTCCCGACATTAAATAAAGCTCCAAAAATTAAATTCCGGCCCTCAAACCCCACAAGAGGACTTAATGAACGTCACCTTCAAGGTGTACAATAATAGAGTAAAGGCAGCCAAGTAGCAACTTATTTCTGAGTTGCAATTCCTTGCCTCCACTGTGAGACAAACCCCAGCCACATCTCCAGCACACAACTCCAAACGCCTGAACCGCAGCTGCCAGGAGTTCCTCCAGAACTTCCTCCCCAGGGAGCTTGCTACAAGTGCCGGAAATCTGGCCACTGGGCCAAGGAATGCCCGCAGCCTGGGATTCCTCCTAAGCCATGTCCCACCTGTGCGGGACCCCACTGGAAATCGGACTGTCCAACTTGCCCAGCAGCCACTCCCAGAGCCCCTGGAGCTCTGGCCCAGGGCTCCCTGACTGACTCCTTCCCAGATCTTCTCGGCTTAGCGGGTGAAGACTGACGCTGCCCCATTGCCTCGGAAGCCTCCTGGACTATCACTTTGGGTAACTCTTACAGTGGAGGTAAGTCTGTCCCCTTCTTAATCAATATGGATGCTACCCACTCCACATTACCTTTTTTTCAAGGGCCTGCTTCCCTTGCCTCCATAACTGTTGTGGGTATTGATGGCCAGGCCTTTTGTTTTTTTTTTTTTGAGATGGAGTTTCACTCTTATTGCCCAGGCTGGAGTGCAATGGCACAATCTCAGCTCACTGCAACCTCCGCCTCCCAGGTTCAAGCTATTCTCCTGCTTCAGCTTCTCGAGTAGCTGGGATTACAGGCACGTGGTACCACGCTTGGCTTATTTTTTTGTATTTTTGGTAGAGACAGGGTTTTACCATGTTGGCCAGGCTGGTCTCGAACTCCTGACCTCAAGTGATCCACCCACCTCGGCCTTCCAAAGTGCTGGGATTACAGGCGTGAGCCGCCGCGCCCAGCCTGATGGCCAGGCTTCTAAACCTCTTAAAACTCCCGAACTCTGGTGCCAATTTGGACAACATTCTTTTATGCACTCCTTTTTAGTTATCCCCACCTGCCCAGTTCCCTTATTAGGCCAAGATATTTTAACTAAATTATCTGCTTCCCTGACTATTCCTAGGCTACAGCCACACCTCATTGCCGCCTTTTCCCCAGTTCAAAGCCTCCTTCACATCCTCCCCTCGTATCCTCCCACCTTAACCCACAAGTATAGGACACCTCTACTCCCTTCCTTGGCGACTGATCATGCACCCCTTACCATCTCATTAAAACCTAATCACCCTTACCCCACTCAACACCAATATCCCATCCCGCAGCACGCTTTAAAAGGATTAAAGCCTGTTATCACTCACCTGCTACAGCATGGCCTTGTAAAGCCTGTAAACTCCCCTTATAATTCCCCCATTTCACCTGTCCTAAAACGAGACAAGGCTTATAGGTTAGTTCAAGACCTGCACCTTATCTACCAAATTGTCTTGCCTATCCACCCCGTAGTGCCAAACCCATGTACTCTCCTATCCTCAATACCTCCCTCCACAACCCAGTATTCTGTTCTGGATCTCAAACATACCTTTACTGTTCCTTTATATCCTTCATCCCAGCCTCTCTTCGCTTTCACTTGGACTGACCCTGACACCCATCAGGCTCAGCAAATTACCTGCGCTGTACTGCTGCAAGGCCTCACGGACAGCCCCCATTACTTCAGTCAAGCTCAAATTTCTTCCTCATCTGTTACCCATCTCAGCATAATTCTCATAAAAACACACTTACTCTCCCTGCTGATCGTGTCCGGCTAATCTCCCAAACCCCAATCCCTTCTACAACAACTCCTTTCCTTCCTAGGCATGGTTAGTGTGGACATAATTCTTATACAAGGGCCAGGACCACGTCCTGTAGCCTTTCTGTCCTGATGACCTTACTGTTTTAGCCGAGCCCTCATGTCTGCGCGCAGCGGCTGCCACCGCTTTAATACTGTTAGAGGCCCTAAAAATCACCAACTATGCTCAACTCTCTACAGTTTCCTAACTTCCAAAATCGATTTTCCTCCCCCAACCATAGCTCAGGACAATGCTTATGCTGATAAGTTAGCTAAAAAAGCAGCTAGCTTCCAACTTCTATCCCTCACGGCAGTTTTCCTCCTTCACATTGGCCACTCCCACCTGCTCCCCCGCTGAAACTTCCACCTGTCAATCTCTTCCCACACAAGGCAAATGGTTCTTAGACCAAGGCAAATATCTCCTTCCAGCCTCACAGGCCCATTCTATTCTATCGTCATTTCATAACCTCTTCCATGTAGGTTACAAACCGCTAGCCTATCTCTTAGAACCTCTCATTTCCTTTCCATCATGGAAATCTATCCTCAAGATCACTTCTCAGTGTTCATCTGCTATTCTCCTATCCCTCAGGGATTGTGCAGGCCCCTCCCTTTCCTACATATCAAGCTCAAGGACTTGCCCCAGCCCAGTACTTGCAAATTGACTTTACTCACATGTCAGAAAACTAAAATACCTCTTGGTCTAGGTAGACACTTTCACTGGATAAGCAGAGGCCTTTCCTACAGGGTCTGAGAAGGCCACCGCGGTCATTTCTTCCGTCAGCCATAATTCCTCGGTTTGGCCTTCCTAACACTATACAGTCTGATATCAGACCAGCCTTTATTAGTCAAATCACCCAAGCAGTTTCTCAGGCTCTTGGTATTCAGTGACACCTTTATATTCTTTACCGTCCTCAATCTTCAGGAAAGGTAGAACGGACTAATGGTCTTTTAAAAACACACCTCACCAAGCTCAGCCACCAACTTAAAAAAGGACTAGACAATACTTTTACCACTTTCCCTTCTCAGAATTCAGGCCTGTCCTCGGAATGCTACAGGTTACAGCGCATTTGAGCTCCTGTGTGGACACTCCTTTTTATTAAGTCCCAGTCTCATTCCAGACACCAGACCAACTTGGACTGCACCCCAAAAACTTAGAGCCTAGAAACTCACCAACCAAGCAAGTAATTATGCTGAACTCCCTTGGGCTCTCTCTAATTAGATGTCCTAGGTCCTCCCAATTCTTAGTCCTTTAATACCTGTTTTTTCTCCTTCTCTTATACAGACCTTGTGTCCTCCGTTTAGTTTTTCCTCACTCTAGGTTCCCACGTCACCCCTAATCCCGCTTGAAGCAGCCCTGAGAAACATCGTCCATTCTCTCTCTCCATACCACCCCCCAAAAATTTTCACCGCCCCAACACTTCACTATTTTGTTTTATTTTTCTTATTAATATAAGAAGGCAGGAATGTCAGGCCTCTGAGCCCAAGCCAAGCCATCGCATCCTCTGTGACTTGCACGTATATGCCCAGATGGACTAACTGAAGAATCACAAAAGAAGTGAAAATGCCCTGCCCCGCCTTAACATTCCACCACAAAAGTAGTGAAAATGGCTGGTCCTTGCCTTAAGCGATGACATTGTCTTGTGCCTGGCTCATCCTGGCTCAAAAAGCTCCCCCACTGAGCACCTTGTGACTCCCACTCCTGCCCGCCAGAGAACAACCTCCCTTTGACTAGAATTTTCCTTTACCTACCCAAATCCTATAAAACGGCCCCACCCTTATCTCCCTTCGCCAACTCTCTTTTCCGACTCAGCCTGCCTGCACCCAGGTGATGAAAAAGCTTTATTGCTCACACCCAGCCTGTTTGGTGGTCTCTTCACACGGACGCGCATGACACCAGCTAGTCAGGAGGCCAAGGCAGGAGAATGGCGTGCACCCGGGAGGCAGAGGTTGCAGTGAGCCGAGATGGCGCCACTGCACTCCAGCCGGGCAACAGAGCGAGACTCTGTCTCAAAAAAAAAAAAAAAAAAAGGAAAAGAATGAGTTCAACTGAGGGGCATAAGGATAAGTGGGAGACTGAGGACCGAGGAGGCAAGGTTTAGAGCAGGAGCTTATTAAAAAGCTTTAAAGCAGGAACGAAAGAAAGCAAAGCACCCCTGGAAGAGGGCCAAGCGGGCAACTTGAGAGATCAAGCGTGTGGTTTGACCTTCGACTTAGGGTAGGCCAGGTGCAGTGGCTCAGGCCTATAATCCCAGCACTTTGGGAGGCCGAGGCGGGCGGATCACTCGAGGTCCAGAGTTCGAGACCAGCCTGGCCAACATGGTGAAACCCTGTGTCTACTAAAAGTACAAAAATTAGCCAGGCGGGGGGGCGGGGCTGGGGGGCGGTGAGGGAGTGGTGAGCACCTGTAGTCCCAGCTACTTGGGAGGCTGAGGCAGGAGAATCACTTGAACCCGGGAGGTGGAGGTTGCAGTGAGACGAGATTGCACCACAGAACTCCATCCAGCTCGGGCGACAAGTGAGTCTCTGTCTCAAGAAAAAAAAAAAGGGTTTTATGTGTCGGCACGCATCTGGGGTCTGTGTGCCTTCTCCCCTGATTCCTCCCTCGGGGTGGGGTGTCCGCATGCACAGAGGCCTGCCAGCACTTGGGAGGGGAGCTGTGTTCATACTCACCTGAGGCGTCTTCCCCTTACCAGTCGAGCGTTCCCATGAGGTCAAACACAAGTTAAACACCACCATTTTGCCTCTCAGTGCTCATGTGTGAGCCCCCTCGCCCAACTCCTGAGCTCTTTATAGGGGAAGCTTATTATCTTATCACCAGCTTCAGGTGATTCACCTACCAGGCGACTGCTTTCCCTGGCTCTGGCTGCAACCAATTACTATTTGAGAGAAACCGTGTAACAACTGCCTTGCTATCACCTGATGGCCACCTGACTTTCCTACTGGGGGTGGGGGGAGCCCTCCCCTGCCCCGCTGACGTCTGACTAGCTACCTACTATGCCAGATTGAGAAAGCGATCTTTCAGGAGTCCCACAGACGGAAATCAAAGTCTGCCTAAAGCTGCCCAGAGGCCTGCCTCTGATCTGTGGATGGGGGCCTTTGCTAACTGGCCACTGTGATTCAGACGGACTCACGGCCCAGCCACGGGCCCTGCAGACAGCTGGCGCTTGAGGACTGGCACAGCTGAGCAGGCCTGGCTTCCTCTCTGGGGAGTGTCAAGATATTCCCTAGTCTTCCCACGGGAGGGGGCAAGGGGAGGCCGGGAGTATTAATCCTACTGCATGGGTTTCTCCCGTGAGAACACTGGAGTGGGTCTGTGTGCCCTCTGATATCCTCATTCCTAGTGTGCAAATGAGAATCCAGAGGTCCCCCTGATAGAGAAGTAAGAGAACACACCTGAAGTCACAAAGCTAGTGAGTGGCAGAGCTGGGATTTGAACCAGGGCAAACCCATGTTCTTCCATGGAGCTGTGGGAGCCAAAGGGAGGCACCTGGGCCTTGGGCTTCCCATCTATACATGGGTTTTTATTTTTTTATTTATTTAGAGACAGTCTCGCTCTAACCCCCAGGCTGGAGTGCAGTGGCACAATCTCGGCTCACTGCAACCTCCGCTTCCTGGGTTCGAGCGACTCTCCTGCCTCAGCCTCCCAAGTAGCTGGGATTACAAGTGTGCACCACCATACCTAGGTAATTTTTGTATCTTTGGTAGAGACAGGGTTTTACCATCTTGGCCAGGGTGGTCTCAAACCTCTGACCTCAGGTGATCCGCCTGCCTCAGCCTCCCAAAGTGCTGGGATTACAGGCACACACCACCATGCCCGGTTAATATTTTTTTATTTTAGTACAGATGGGGTTCCACCATGTTGCCCAGGCTGGTCTCAAACGCCTGAGCTCAGGCAATCCACCCACCTCGCCTCCCAGAGTGCTAGGATTACAGGCATGAGCTACCGCACCTGGTCCTGCAATGGCTTTTTACACTGCCTGCTCCCTTCCAGCTCTGAGAATGCCAGTCAGAGACCAGACATCCTGAGCTAGGATCAGCCCCACCTTTTGCAGTGACTCAGCAAGTTTAATCCACTGGGTTGTCAGCTCTCACCATCAGCCCACGTTTAGCAGGAAACAGACGCATGGCAGTGCCCCTGGCAGCCTCTGAAGTCCTTTGAGAGGCTCCAGGCCCCTGCTCACTCCACACCAGCCCTCATCCAGCTTGGAGTGGGGGGCTGCACCTCACACCCTCACTGCTTCAGGGCTCCCGGGAGCAGGACTGCAGGGACCCAGCCCTGAGCCCTGGCCTTCGGAGGAGCCACCGGGGCCTGTGGGCCTCAGCAGGGCTTTCTGGACTGTTCTCTTCCCCTTTCCCCTCCCAGCTCCTTCTTTCCCACTGGTCTCTTGTCCAATGTCTGGCCATGTCTTCCCCCTCCCTTCATGCATGTTCTTACTCCCTCCCGCACCTTCACCATACGTGATCAAAAACAGATCTGTTCTTTTTAGCTCTCACTCCTAGCTAACCTAGGCCAGAATGATTCTTTCATGCATCTTGAAAGTTGGTTATTGTTTCATTTCTTTTCTACTCTGCTACAAAGCCTTTTATCCTTTTTCTTTTTTTTGAAATGGTGTTTCACTGTCGCCCAGGCTGGAGTGCAGTGGTGCAATCTTGGCTCACTGCAACCTCCACCTCCCAGGTTCAAGTGATTCTCCTGCCTCAGCCTCCCTAGTAGCTGGGATTACAGGTGCCTGCCACCACGCCTGGTTTTCTTCTTCTTCTTCTTTTTTTTTTTTTTTTTTGTATTTTTACATGGCTGGCCAGGCTGGTCTTGAACTCCTGAACTCAGGTGATCCACCCACCTTGGCCTCCCAAAGTGTTGGGATTATAGGCATAAGCCACTGTGCCCAGCCTAAAGCCTTTTTCTTTTCATTCACTCATTCGTCTTTTTTTAAAACAGTGCAACCCTCCAGCTGTGACCAAACACATCCAGGCACAAGGCACTGAGACCAGGCCTGAGTGGGATCCCCAAGAGTGGCTCGGTTTGGAGCCCGAGGCAATCAGCCACCTGTCTCCCTGGCCACAGCCTCTGGAAAAGCCACACCCAGCATCTGCAGCCCCTCCCCAGGAAGGTGTCTTGTACTCACACAATTCAGAACAACCCGAAAATGGCCTCAGAATTCTGTTGCCAGGAAAAAAAAAAAAAAAAAAAAACTGAAATAAAAATGATGGCTCCCTGAAGAGCCCACCATTGTGAGCCCCAGAATTAACAATGACATTAAATCAAGTCTCATGCATTATGCAGAGAGGTTTACAGCAAAACGCACATCTGTGAAATATATGTTTCAAATTTCCTGACTCCAAGAGGTGGCCCCAAGATGTTCTCCTGTGGCTTCTTTGATAAGAGTTTCCCTTTCACAAACGTTAATTGTGGAATCCTAGCTTAGCACTGCGTGGCCTCGTCACCCTTCCCTTGTATCAAAGCACAATTTCCTGATCATTTCCACAGCAAAAGAAAGTGATTACAGAGATAATGTGTTGGAAGCACATCAGCGCATTTCAGCTTAAAACAATGAAATGCGATGCTGAAATGAGGACTCCAGGGTGTCTCTACTGACAGGACGCACAGAATAAATTGTCCAAACATTCACTTTTGCAGTAACGACAGAGATTTTAAGTGACTCCAGAGATGAGGCGGGCTGCCCAGAACTTGTAACTGACATCCACAATGAATTATGGAATTCTGTCGAGGCATAAAACTCTGCAGCAAACCAAGTAGTCAGCCTACCCTGAAGAAAGCCAGCCTGCTGTCACTGGAGGGGCAAAGACTGGGCACCCCACTTCTGGTACCATTTGCAGCTGTGTGACCATTGGCAAGTCATTTAGCCCAGGAGCGGGAGTTGAAAGTCACAAGGCTCAGCTTGGGTGTTTGTCCTACATGGTGGGTGTGTGACCTGTGTAAGTTCTCTGAGCCTTTTCTGTTTGTGTGATGGGGAAGGTCGGCATCCACCCTGCAATTCCCTGTGCGCTCCCAAGCACCTGCTTTGTGCCAGGCAGTGCGAGTCTCATGATTACAGAGAAGAGTGCGGGACACTTCCTGCCCTCAAAGGGCTTGCTTAATAGCTAGGGAGAATATAAGAAAGTAAATGCACAATTGTTTTTAAGAACTAAAGCAGGATGTGCAGGCCACAGGGAGGTGCAGGCTGGGAGACAGAAGAGATGAGAGAGTCGTAAACACCTCCTGGTTTTTGGCTTGAGATAATGTGGGCAACTAAGGGTGATTGTCCCTGGAATGGCAGGAGTATGAGAAAAAGAGCAGGTTCTGCTGATTTTTTTTTTTTTTTTTTGAGATGGAGTCTCACTCTGTTACCCAGGCTGGAGTGCACTGGTGCGATCTCTGTTCACTGCTGCCCTTTTGGGTTCAAGCGATTCTCCTGTCTCAGCCTCCTGAGTAGCTGGAATTACAGGCATGCACCACTACGCCTGGGTAATCTTCGTATTTTTAGTAGAGACGGGGTTTCACCACGTTGGCCAGGCTGGGCTCAAACTCCTGACCTCAAGTGATCTGCCCGTCTCAGCCTCCTAAAGTGCTGGGATCACAGACGTGAGCCACTGTGCCCAGCCTCTCTGCTGTTGACTTGGTATCAAAAAGCTTTACTTTTTTGTTAAAATAACAATAACTTACTGCTTAGGGGAAAAAAGAAAAAAAAAAAAAAGGCCGGGCGCGGTGGCTCAAGCCTATAATCCCAGCACTTTGGGAGGCCGAGGCGGGTGGATCACGAGGTCAGGAGATCGAGACCATCCTGGCTGACACGGTGAAACCCCGTCTCTACTAAAAATACAAAAAACTAGCTGGGCGTGGTGGCGGGCGCCTGTAGTCCCAGCTACTCGGAGGCTGAGGCAGGAGAATGGCGTGAACCCGGGAGGCGGAGCTTGCAGTGAGCCGAGATCGCGCCACTGCACTCCAGCCTGGGCGACAGAGCGAGACTCCGTCTCAAAAAAAAAAAAAAAAAAAAAAAAAAACCCAATGACAGAAGGTGTACAAGCTGTGCCTGTAGTCCCAGCTCCGTGGGAGGCTGAAATGGGAGGATTGCTTGAGTCCCGGAGGTTGATGCTGCAGTGAGCTGAGATCATCATGATCATGCCACTGAACTCCAGCCTGGGTGACAGGGAGACCCTGTCCTAAAAACAAAACCACACACAACAAGAAAAGAAAAATCACTTGGAATGTGACTATCTAGAGCTCCTATTCTTAATATTTTGAGAAATGGGCACTCTCGTATACTGCTGGTCACAATGCAAATAGTACAGTCACTCTGGAGAGCAATTTAGCGAGCTGGTGAAGCTCGAGCATTCTAAGTCTAGATAATAACCAAGAAAGTAGGTATAACAACATCACCGCAGCACTGCTGTCAGAGAAAATAATTAGATGCAGCCTAAATATCCATCAGTGGAAGAAATGACAAACAAATTGGGGGATTTATTCATAAGATTGAAGAGTATCCTGCAGATAAACTGAACAAAATAGAAGTGAATGTATCAATATAGGTAGATCTCAAAATATTGTGTTAGGAAGGAAAAAAGCTGCAGAACAATAAACAGAGCATGGCACCATATGTGTAAAATCTTAAGCTACCAAGATAATCCTATATGTTGTTCATGGATTGAATATTATCCACATTGACATATATATAAATATACATATTCTTCTTGTATATATGTGTGTGTGTGTATATGTGTGTGTGTGTATATATAGGAAGAATTTTTTTAAAGTGGATGGGAAGAAGATATACCAAACTCCTCATAGAGGAAAGGAACAAGGTCTTTACCTACAGCTGTAAATTTAAAAAATTTATTATTAGGGCTTACAATATTAACCTTAAGTAAACTGAAAGGTAAGGATGTATATTCTGATGCATGGATCAACTACCAAAAAATAACATAAAAAGATATAGCTGGCTGGGTGCAGTGGCTCATGCTTATAATCCCAGCACTTTGGGAGGCCAAGGGGGGGTGGATCACCTGAGGTCAGGAGTTCAAGACCAACCTGGCCAACATGGTGAAACCCAGTCTCTACAAAAATTAGCTGGGCATGATGGTGGGTGCTTGTAATCCCAGCTACTTGGGAGGCTGAGGCAGGAGACTTGCTTGAACCCGGGTGGCAGAGGTTGCAGTGAACCATGATCGCTAGTGCACTCTAGCCTGGGCGACGGAGAGAGACTCTGCCTCAAAAAAAAAAAAAAAAGAAGATATAGCTAACAAAAAAATTAAAAGTGAAATATTAAAAAAACTTTTTAGGTTGGGCGCGGTGGCTCACGCCTGTAGCCAAGGCTGGTGGATCATGAGGTCAAGAGATCAAGACCATCCTGGCCAACATGGTGAAACCCCGTCTCTACTAAAAATACAAAAATTAGCCGGGCGTGGTGGCGCACACCTGTAGTCCCAGCTACTCGCGAGGCTGAGGCGGGAGAATCGCTTGAACCTAGGAGGCAGAGGTTGCAGTGAGCTGAGACTGTGCCACTGCACTCCAGCCTGGCGACAGAGCAAGACTCTGTCTCAAACAAACAAACAAACAAAAACTTAAACCAAAAAAAGTCAAAAGCCAAGATAAGATAAACAGTGGAACAAGAAACCAAATGGGACAAACAGGAGACAAATACTAAAGTTACCAACTGCATCAATAATTATCTCTAATATTAGTGGACTAAACTCCAAAATTAAGGGGCAGATGTCAAAACGGATATAAAAGCAAGAACGAACTACATTCACTTTAAATACAAAGACAGGTTGAAGGTACATGAATACAAAAAGATACGCCATGCACACAGTAGGCATCAGGAGTGTGGGGTGTCTATATTAACCTTAGATGAGATAAACTTCAAGACAAAAAGTATCATCAGTTAGAGAGGGTCTTCTGATAGTGATACAATGGTCACTTTATTCAGAAGATGTTAACTATCAAATGTAAATGCACCTAGAATATAGAACTTCAAATACAGGAAGAAAAAAAAAACACAACAGAATTAGAAAGATAGACATTTCATAATCATAGTTGGAAACTTTGGCACCCCTCTCTCATCAATGGAAAGATCAATTTGACAGAAAGTAAAGTCACAGGTAATTTGAACAACTATCAACCACCTTGACCTGATTGATATTTATATAATGTTACAGCCAACAATGAAAGATCAACTTGACAGAAAGTGAAGTCACAGGTATTCTGAACAACTATCAACCACCTTGACCTGATTGATATTTATATAATGTTACAGCCAACAATGAAAGATCAACTTGACAGAAAGTCAAGTCACAGGTAATCTGAACAACTATCAACCACCTTGACCTGATTGATATTTATATAACGTTACCGCCAACAACAGAAGAATACATATTTTTTTCAAAGTGCACATGCTACAGTCATGAAATACTGACCACGTTCTGGAATATAAAACAAGTCTCAATAAATTTAAAGGAATTGAAATCATGTGAAGCCTATAATGAAATAAAATTGAAAATAAAAATAAGTGATATCTAGGTTTCTTTTTTCTTTTTTTAAAAAAGAAAAAGAAACCACACTTCTAAATAATTCACATGTCAAAGAAGATATCATAATGGATGTGAGAAAACAATCTGAATTCAAATCCAAATTAATTTGAATATATGCTAATGCGATATGTCAACATTTGTGGAACAGTTAAAACAGTACCTGGAGGGAAATCTAAATGCTTATATTAGGAAAAAAGAAAAAGAAAAGAAAATTCTAAAATCAACAACTAGTGACTAGTCATTATTAAGAAAACAAAATTTATGTATCAAAGTAAACCCACATAAGTAGAAGGAAAGAAATAACAGAAATAAGTAACAACAATAAAACAAACAATAGAGAAAATTAACAAAGCCAAAAATTAGCTCTTTGAAACGATAAATAGAATTCATGAACACATAGCTAGATAGATCAAAATAAATCAGAAATTAAGAAGAAAAATTATCACTTTAGAGTCTACAGATAGTAAAATAAGAAAATATTATAAACAGCAAGACAACAAACTCCTTGAATAATTAAACTTACCTGAAACTGAGTATCTGAATAGCCCTGTATATTAAATATGTTGAAAATTTTAAATAGAAAAAAACCTTCTCGTATGTAAAACTCTTGGCACAAATGGCTTCACTGGTGAATTCTAACAAATAAAAAGATCTTCTTTCAGAAAATAGAACATTTCAACTTATTTAATATCATAATATGATGATGATATTGCAAAGAAGTCTATAGGTCAATATCCCTCATAAATATAAATATGAAAATACTTAAATATTAGCAAATCAAATAAAGCAATATGAAAAAGGATACTATACAGTGACCAAGTTTATTTGAATAATTCAAGGTTGGTTTAACATTTGAAAATCAATATAAGTCATCGTATTTCCAGAATACAGGAGATAACCCATATTGTTTTAAAAATGAATATAAGTGTTTGACAAAATTTTAAAATCATTTGTGATTTTTAAAAACTCAAAGCAAACTAAGCAGGGACTTTCTATCTACGAATTCATGTACTTAATGGTCAAATGATTGAAACGTTCTCCTTATAAAATCAGAAACAAGACAAGGGTGCCCAGTCTCACCTCTTCCATTCAACGCCGTATTGGAGATCCTGACTATTGCAATATGGCAAGAAAACTAATAGGCATAAAGACTTGAAAGAGGGAAGTAAAACTGACTCTACTTGCAGATGACATAATTGTTTAGATGGAAAGCATTACGGGGTTTACAAAACAACTACTAGAACTAATAAGAGGATGTGGCAAGGTTTCAGGATGTAAGGTGTATCAGTCACAGTTCACTCAGGAAACAGAAACCACACAATAATTTGAAAAGGGAACATTCGGTGTAAACCATCAGTAGCTATAACAGGGCAATAACTACTAGGGTAGAAACTGATCTCTAAAGAGTACCCTCGGGCTACACGAAAGTATCCTGGGGAGGAACAATTTGGAAGGGGAAGCCCATCCCCAGGCTGAGACTCAGACCTCTTTGGAGAAGGAGCAGCTGCAAGCCCTCTGGGTGCTGAGGTGTGCTGAGCTGGCTGGGCTGGGCTGGTCCACAGTCACTCGCAAGTAGAAAACACCCTGGTGGGTTGCAGGTACCAACGCTGGTGGGTGGGCAAGCAGAGGCTTTCAATAATTAATAAGGTTTGAAAACACCAATAAGCGGGCTCCCAGGTACTTAGGGCTCACATGGGCCTTTCTTCAGTGCTAGATGATTCTTTCATGAGGGAACTGGTACAATTCCTGGAGAGGCCTCTTGCTGGCATGGCTTGGGTCATGTAGCCTGTTCATTAACAAATCAACTTGACTGGGAGATGTGGTACTCATATTGTACCATCATGGGCCATGCACCCCTAGAGGGGCAGAGGAGGCAAACAGGGCAGCTCCAGATGGCTCCAGAGAGCAGAAGCCACAGGGAAGCAGGTTTCAGGCAACCCAAGGAAAGCTGTCTATGATGGGTTTGTCTTAGTCAGTTTCTGCTGCTATAACAAAATACCACAGACTAAGGCTGGGCACAGCGGCTTACGCCTGTAATCCCAGCACTTTGGGAGACTGAGGTGGGCAGATCACCTGAGGTCGGGAGTTCAAGACCAGCCTGGCCAACATGGCAAAACCCCGTCTCTACTAAAAATACAAAAATTAGCCTGGCATGGTGGCGAGCGCCTGTCATCCCAGCTACTCAGGCAGCTGAGGCAGGAGAATCGCTTGAACCTGGGAGGTGGAGGTTGCAGTGAGCCAAGATCGTGCCACTGTACTCCACCCTGGGCAACAGAGTGAGACTCTGTCTCAAAACACAAACAAACAAACAACAACAACAAAAAACCACAGACTGGGCAATTTACACAGGATAGAAACGGATTTTCTCACAGTTCTGGAGGCTGGGAAGTCCAAGATGAAGGCACCATAGGTCGGCTGTGTGGTGAGGGCTGCTCTCTACTTCCAACGGTTCCCCTGGAGGGGAGGAGCGCTGTGTCCTCCTCACACAGCCAGAGGCAGAAGGGGAGAGAGATGAAATACCTTGCTCAAGCCCCTCTTATAAGGGCACCAATCCCATTCACGAGGCAGGCGCTCTCAGGGTCTATCACCTTGTCAAGGCCCTGCCGCCTAATACTATCACACAAGCAACACCTGGATTTTGGAGGAGACACATTCAAACCATAGCAGGGTTAAGTCGTGTGCCCCAGGGTTGAAGTCCTAACCCCCAGTACAATGACCCTTATGCAGTAATCCCCACTTATCTGCAGTTTCAGTTACTCATGGTCAACTATAGTCCAAAAATATTAAATGGAAAATTCCAGAAATAAACAATTCATAAGCAGGGTCCCACCCTGGATAGGAAGCGTCCATCCGTCCAGCTACCTGCTCATGAGTCACTTGGCCACCGTCTCGTTGATCAGCTCAGCCATCGCAGTGTCCCTGTGTTTGTGCTCAAGCAACCCTCGTCCCCTACTTAACAATGGCCCCCAAGCAGCAGCGCAGGGATGCTGGCCCTTCGGATCTGCCAAAGAGAAGCTTCCTTCCACGCTGACGGCCTGCCCTGGACAGCCAGCCCACCCTGAGCTGGGCACCCTGCTCTCCAGGGGCTGTATCAGATGGAGCTGGGAGTGGGGGTTCTGGAGTGACCACTATCCCAAACTGAGGGTTGCCCCAGCGCAGGGTCCCCTGGGTGCTGTGGGGTGGGGTGTGCTGAACTATGAGCGGCAGATGTCTGCACGTCGTGGGAGCCCCCTTCTAATGGCAGAGCTGTCCCTGGGAGGGAGGGAGGGAGGGAGGGAGCCGCTGTTGCTGAAGTAGAGGGGCAGGGCAGTGAGGGGTGCTTTGGAGGGAATCCCCTGCATGGTCCGGGAGCTGGAGGTCACAGGAGCCGCCCAAGCCCCGTCCCTGGCTGGGAGTGAGGCTGTGGTGGAATCGCGTGGGATTGGAGGACAAGGATCGAGTGGAGTCCGGGCACACCCACTCACAACCTGCAGGATCTCAGGCAATTCCATCGCTTTCCTGGTTTCTGTTTTCTCATCTGCCCGCCCAGCCTCACCTGGCAGTTGGGGTGGCCTAAGGGACTCCCCAGGGGAGGGCCCTGAACCAGGATGGCGCAGCCCCAAGGCCTGGCAGCTCTGTCTCTCCAAAGTCTATGCTGGGTGCCAACTGTTTGCCAGGCACTTCTAGATGCTGGGGTTCGGAAAGAAAACCAACCGAACTCCCTGTCTTCCTGAGCAGGCAGACAAAAACCGACAGGGGTACACATGGCAGGCTGTGGAAGCCCGAGGAACCAAACAGCAGGCAGGAGGACGGGCAATGCCAGAGTCCTGGGGAAGGGGCTGGGAAGGCAGCACTGAGAGGGGGCGGTGCTCAGGGTCAGGTCTTCAGGGAGCCGGCCAGGGAGATAGCTGGGGGCAGAGGGCACGGCATGTGCAAAGGTCCCACGGTGGGAGCAAGCGAGGAGGCAAGGAGGAGAGGAGCAGGGCATAAACCAGAGGCCAGAGCAAGCGGGGCCTGTGGCCCTGGAGGCACAAGTAAGGTGAGTAGGGTGAGGCCTTTAGCTTTTGCTGAACGAGACGCAGGGCAGCAGGGGGGGTTGGTTGGTTTGTTTTTTAGACGGAGTTTAGCTCTTTCGCCCAGGCTGGAGCGCAGTGATGCGATCTTGGCTCATTGCAACCTCCGCCTTCCAGTTTCAAACAATTCTCCTGCCTCAGCCTCCCGAGTAGCTGGGATTACAGGCGCCCGGATGACAAGGTTTTAACAGTGTCGCCATCACACCAGTTGCTGGCTTGAGAAGAGACTGCAGCGGGTCAGGGGGAGAGAGCAGGTGGGCGGCGGCTGCAGGAACCCAGGGGAGATCATGGGGCTGGGACCAAGGTGATGTTGGGGTGGGCGGTGAGACTTGTCCCATCCTGCTTTCGTCCTGAGGGCGGAGCTGATGGATTTGCCAAGGACCAGGTATGCAGGGTGGGAGAGAAGAGCCAAGGGTGACTCCCAGGGTGCCGGCCCCAGCAGCCTGAAGCTCCTCTGAGATGGGGAGGTGGAGGGACTGGCCTGGTGGAGACTGTGGAGCTTGAGACAGCCGCAGCTGTGCAGGGAGTCTGGGGGTACAGATAGAAGCCAGGGGCAGGTGAGGCCGGCCACGGGAGATCAGAGCACAGACCTGGGCCTGGGCCTTCGATGATTAGGTAGAAGAGGAGCAAGTCTGGAGCAGAGACCCGGGAGCAGCCACACCAGCGGGAGTGAGGTCCCGGGAGCCTCCTTTGGCAGGGGGTGTGGCCAATGTGTCCCCAGGTTCCGAGAGGTCTGGGTGATGACCGGGAGCACCCCGTGGATCTGGCCATGGGAGGTCACTACTGACCTGGTGTTCCAGAGGAGCAAAGGGGTGGGGAGCCGGATTGAAAAGGATCCAAGAGGCCTTGGACGCTGAGTGTGGTCTTTTGAGCGGCCCCCAGGAGGACTCAGGCAGAGTTAACTTGAAACCTGCTCCCCTCCCCGCAAACTATTCTCCCCAGGGTAAGCCATGAAGTGGGACCATGTGGCAGCCCCACACGCCCTCCACTTCTCTGTCCCCTGGATCACTGGACCCCACTTTGGCATCAGACAACAGCCTCTGGCCACAGCTGACTGCCCAGGGGTCAGCCCTGACCCACTGGTTCAATCAGAGCCCCGCCCTGTGCAATGCCAGGAGCTAGGACTCAGGGGGGCTGATTCCCCGGTTTCCTCCGTAGGGCAAGGTGTAAGCTCAGCGTGGCTGCAGGAGCGCGTGTATCCACTGCTGGGGGAGAGAGACAGCGGCGATGCTGCCAGGCCGAGAGGCAGGAACCCATGAGGGAGCAGAGGGCACCACCTTGGGCTCCACACAGTGACAGGCCTGCTGCGTTTCCAAGGCTTTCCACCCTCAATCCTAGCCCTAAACGGTCACCCGCCGTCTCTGAGAGCTGGGAATGGGGGTGAGCGAGTGGAGGGCACCGAGCTCTCTCCTATTTCCCCCCTCCATCCCTCCCTCTTTGGGGTGGGAGAGGACCCTGATTTCCAGCCTCTCCAATGCCCACCTGGCTGCCCCGGGCACTCCCAGGGGCCTCTCCGCAAGGCAAGGACACCAAAACCACAGGGCTTTGAAATCATCGATCGACTTTAATGCATTGGAAAGAAGGAAAACTACATTGGCGTATTTAAGACAAACACTTTTTCTCTATCCTCACTACCCACTGGACGGTCCTCCTCGGTCCAAAAAAAAAACAACTAACAATCTCAAGACACATTGGCAGCTACCCCTCCCGGGTCCAACCTTTCATATCCTCCCATGACGTTGCTAAAACATTTAACTCAATCCATCCGCGAAGAAAACCAAACCAACAGAAAAGGAAGCTGAAGACATGGACATCGCAAGCCACGCGGTAATGCATACTTGGCACAGAGTAGCCAATATAGAAGACGTGTGCCTCACACGGTTCGCTTTGTTCATCAATAAAAGAATATAAAAATCTTGTTCACCCAGTGTTAAGTGTATTAAAATAGATCTGTATCATACGGCACAGTTTCTCCCGGAGTCGTGAGAATGACAGGAGGGACCGTGGCAGCTGCGGGATTTGCCGGCCTCCTCGCTCTGCACCTCTGCGTGTGTGCGTGCGTGTCTGTGGTCGTGGCCGCGTGCGACGCACACACGCGTGTTCAGTGCAATTCGGCACCATGTGATATGCTCGGGGTGGGAGCCCGTGGCTCCTGGACGCTTGTCCTGTTGTGCTAAGTCCCTCAGGATCGGGACGTGGGAATCGGGCGAGGGTGACAGGCCGGCACTGCCCACCCTGGATGCAGAAGCCCTTGGCAGCAAGTCTGGTCCCCGAAGGTCGGAACCTCCTGAGCCCACCGCCCTTTCTTTCCTCCCCAATCCTCCACCCGGCTCTTAAAAAACCTGCTGGATCTTCCAGCTTGGCCGGGCTTTCCGAGGGGAGGTGTTCCCATGTGTACCTTGAAGCAGAGACTACTAGAAGCAGAAAAGGAAGTCAGCCAGAGTCCCCCCGCCATTCACATTAAATGTCTCACAATAAAAACGCCATACAAAAGTGTGAAGTTATTTTTTGGCATAGTGTCTGCACTGGCAAGAAGGGAGGAGTGGAATACTTATCGGCTCTTCCAAATAAGACAAGAAGAGGCTTCAGTCATTAAGTTGAATGATTCAACCTCAAAGAGAAAACCTGCCAAATGCCCTCCCCAACAGGGTTGCAGATCCACCCTGCCCAGAAACTCCATGAGAAAAATGCATCAACGGCAACTGAGTCCAAGAGATTGGCAAAAGGAAGGAGGCAGCCTCGAGGGCCCCGAAGACGGAGCAGGAAGGGCAGAGGCCCTGGCGGGGATCACTGCAGCGTCCCGGCGCCCAGACACGCTCACCTCTGACAATGTCTTTCAAGTTAAACAGCTGCAATTCGTAACCCTAATAATACTGACAGAAAGGGGCCCGGGCGGTTCTGCAAAGGCGACGGGGTGCCCCAGGCCCGCCCGCCCACCCCAGGTGGACCTCCTAGGAGTGTGGGGCATCGGGAAACTACCTAGATCCGCTACCCTGCTTCTCGTCCCAACTACCTCTACCACTCAGCTAGTCCGTGTGTTCTCAGCTCCCCTCCCACAGGACACCAAGAGGCGGTGCCCTCAGCGGGGACTGCATGCTGGGCGGTGCGCTTGTCCCCTCCACAGCCTCAGCCTGCCCCTCCAGTGGGCCAGAGGGAGGCCGTGGAGAGCAGGGCCTGGAAGCCGGAGGCCCAGGCAGCCCTGAGGTGGCCGGGGGTGGGGCTGTGTGCCACAGCCTGTCGTACTCCCACCTGGCTCCTAGGTACCTCCTGTGAGTGTGGAGGGCACAGGGCCGCACCCCCACCTGGTCTTGGCTCTAGGCCTCTCCCCCAGCTCTTTCTCCCTCCTCTCCTCTGTCTGGTTAATTTTTGTCGGAAATTCATAGTGTTTATGAATTAAGGCCGACAGAACCCCCAGGCTGGGTAAGCAGGGTCCCAAAAACTTTCCGTGGGTGTGAAGACTGGTCCCTCGGGGTCAGTTGTGGCCCTGGGGGTGCTGGAGGGTGGGGTGTGTGGCTGCCACTGAGGGCTTGGTCCAGGGCCCGGCCAGCAGTGGGGCGGGGCTAGTGGTCGCCATGGTGACCTGGAGCAGCTGCTCGCCCTGTATCAGTCTCAGGAGGGCCCGCAGGCGGTCCAGGGATGACTGGGTGCCCCTCTGGCGGGCCAGCAGGCTTGTCTTCAACTCCAGGCATTTCTGTTGGGGCAGAAGGTCAGGGGAAAGGGTCTTAGCATTTGGCTCTACAGCCATCCTGGGGCAGCCACCGTCTGGGCCCCTCTCCTCTCCACTGCAAATGCCTGCAAGAAACCAGGCTGAGGCTTTCACAAAAGCCAGGCAGTGGTACAAATGCAATTAAAGAGCAGCCAGACCCACAGGAGACGATGCTTGTTTTGGAACTTAGGGCTAGAAAAAGTGTGCCTCTGCCTGGGAACGTCCTCCCCATGGCTGTGATGTGACCTCCTCCTCCTTGCTAGCTGCCCACACTCTTCCTCCTCCTCCTGCTGGCCAACCTGCAGCAGCCTCGGAGACCTTTCACTTCCCGGCTGCCCTTCTGCTCTTCCTCTTGCCCGCTGTGCTGTGTGGTCTTTTCCAATCTCTCTACATGCCACCACAACAAGGAGAAGCAGTAAGGACTGATGCCTAGAGTCCCACATCCATCTACTCTGGGTCAAATACTGCTTGGGCAAATAACCTCCCCAAGATGGTTTCTAAAATGATTATAGGGACAATCACAAAGCCTCTTCATAGCGTTATAGAGAGGATTAAATGAGACACTGCATTTAAAGAGCTTCCCCAGGGCCCATTACCATCACCATCCTCTAACATATCATCACCACCATTATCATCACCATCACTGTGATCATTACCACTATCACTATCACCATGATCACCATTATCACCACCACCACCACCACCGTGATCAGCACCATCAGCACTACCACCATAATCACCACCATAATCACCATTATTACCACCATCACCATCACTGTGGTCTGCATCATCGCCACCATCACCACCATCATTACAACCATCACCATCACCACCACCACCACTATCACCATAATCACTATTATCATCACCACCATCACCATCACTGTGGTCTGCATCATCACCACCATCATCATTACAACCATCACCATCACCACCACCACCACCGCCACCATCACCACGATCACCATTATCACCATCACCACCATCACCATAATCATCACTACCATCACTGTGGTCTACATCATCGCCACCATCATCATTACAACCATCACCATCACCACCACCACCACCATGATCACCATGATCATCACCACCACCATTAGCATCACAGTGGTTAGCACCATCACCACCATGATCACCATTATCATCATCACCACATTAGCAACACACCATGGTCACCACCACCACCATCACTGTGATCAGCACCATCATCACCACCATCACCACCACCACCATCATCACCACCACTATCACCATCACTGTGATCGGCACCATCACCACCATCACCACCACAACCACCATCCTCATCATCATTACAACCATCACCACCATCACCACCACCATCACTGTGATCAGCACCATCATCATTACCACCATCACCATATCACCATCATCACCATCACCATTATCACATCACCACTATCACCATCACTGTGATCAGCACCATCACCACCGCCACAACCACCATCATATTCCCATCACCACTATCACCACCATCCCCATGACTGCCATCACCATCATCACCACCACCACAACCATCATCTTCATTATCTTGTCTATCTCCATCCTATGGAGGAGGAATTATGTTCACTTTACACAAGAGAAAACAGATTCAGAGTCAGGGCCCTGCCAAGGGGCCTGAGCAGGGGCACAGCCAGCGTGCTATCAATCGCTTGGTAAGTATCTGTTGAATGAGCCACAGCGCTGCCTTCTCCACGTACTGGCTTGCTGGGGGATCCTTGGTGACTCTGTCTTCTTCCTGGGCCTTATAGGTGAACAGTGAAGCTCTGGACCTACACCTGTGGCTCCAAGGACACATCTGCCTGTCCCCCAGAATTCCCTGGTGCACACCGGCACTGAGGCCAGCCTGGACCTACACCTGTGGTTCTAAGGACACATCTGCCTGTCCCCCAGACCTGGGGCACACCTGCAGGGCTGAGGTCAGCCTCCCCCAGGCCCCGGGGCACACCTGCAGGGCTGAGGTCAGCCTCCCCCAGGCCCCGGGGCACACCTGCAGGACTGAGGTCAGCCTCCCCCAGGCCCCGGGGCACACCTGGCCCCCCCAGGGGGGCACACCTGCAGGGCTGAGGTCAGCCTCCCCCAGGCCCCGGGGCACACCTGCAGGGCTGAGGTCAGCCTCCCCCAGGCCCCGGGGCACACCTGCAGGACTGAGGTCAGCCTCCCCCAGGCCCCGGGGCACACCTGCACTGCTGACGCCAGCCTCCGGTCCCGCTCCTCCAGCTGCTGGTGCTCATTCTGCAGCTCACTGCCTCGTTGCAGCAGCTTCTGCTTCTCCTCTTCTTTGACTAGAAAAGAGAAGGCCAAGTCGCCAGATAGGAGCAGGTAAGGAGTGGCTGGGCCGTAGAGTAAATGGGAGGGGCAGAAGGGATGGAACCAAGGCCTAGGTCATCCCCCTGAAGGAGCCAGTGGCTGTGGTCAACTGCACAGGACCTGGAGCCACTCTCCCCTGGCCATACTTGCCCCAGACACAGGATCGGTCCCAGGGTCCCACTTTTCAGTGCTCTGGCCCAGAAGGGAATGGACCTACCCGTCCTCCCACAGGACAAGGTGAGCCCAGAGGCCTGGGTGGGGGAGGAGGGGGAGCAGGGACCCTTTCCCACTCCTCAAGGATGCCTCACCTGTCTTGTGGGTGACATAAGAGTGCACGATGGCCAACATCCCAGTCCAGGGCACACCCTCGTCTTTCTTTAAGGCCTGGGGAGCAGATGGGGAAATGAAAAAGTGGACAGGCCCGGGACCTGCTGGGACTGGCCACACCCTGGCTGTGTAACCCTGAGAGGGCACGCCCTGGGCCCCAGGGTCCTCACCCGAGACCAGGAGCTGGAGCTGCACCTGCCTCATGGCCCGGCTTACAGGGGCTACACGATAAGATCAGCTCCATGAAGCAGGAACGTTCTGGGCCTCTCCTCCTGCTCATCACCAGGGCCCTGGCAGCGGCTCAAATACTTCTCGAATGAATGATCACTTGTCTTTCTCCCACATCCAGAAGAGCTGAAGGCAGCGGCCCCAGGCACGCCAGGGACAAATGGGGAGACTCGATGCCCCCCTACACTGTGCTGAAGTGGGGAACAGAATCCTGTTCCCTCTCCACATGCCCTCAAAAAGTTGTGACCAAAAAGAAAGAAAAAAAAAGCAAGAAGAGGCACAAAAAAAAAAAAAAAAAAAAAAGCTAGTCATTAATCCCAGCAGTTTAGGAGGCCAAGGTGGGAGGATTGCTTGAACCCAGGAATTCAAGATCAGCCTGGGCAACAAAGTGAGACCCAACCTCTATAAAAAATTTAAAAACTAGCTGGTCATGGTGGTGTGTACCTGTGGTCCCAGCTCCTCAGGAGGCTGAGGTGGGAAGACTGACTGAGCCCCGAAGGTCAAGACTGCAGTGAGCTGTGCTCGTGCTCCTGTACTCTAGCCTGGGCAACAGAGCAAGACCCTGTCTACCAAAAAAAAAAAAAAAGGATGGGCAGGCAGCCCCCACAGGGAACAGCCCGACAGCAGCACCTGCCCACCACATCCACTGCCCTTGACCCCCACAGAACCAAGGACGATGGGAACTCACAATGGTTAATACTTTTTGAAATAAAGTATTAAAACTCCCGGGCCGGGCGCGGTGGCTCATGCCTGTAGTCCCAGCACTTTGGGAGGTCAAGGTGGACAGATCACCTGAGGTCAGGAGTTTGAGACCAGCCTGGCCAACATGGTGAAACCCTGTCTCTACTAAAAATACAAAAAATTAGCCGGGCGTGGTGGCTCCTGCCTGTAATTATAGCTACTTGGAAGGCTGAGGAAGGAGAATCGCTTGAACCAGGAGGCGGAGGTTGCAGTGAGCTGAGATCGTGCCATTGCACTCCAGCCTGGGCGACAAGACTGAAACTCCATCTCAAAAAAAAAAAAAAAAAAAGAAAAAGAAAAAGAGAGAAAGGTAACTCCCTATGACCACACAAGTCCTGCATCTGTGGAAGGCACACTTGAAGCCCAGCACTGCCACCACCTGCCACCCACCACACTCAGGGGCCACACTCCCAAGCATTTTCTCCCAGGGTTTTTACTCTGCCGTTTTTCTCAGATGGCTGATTCCCAAACTATACAGCAGCTGTAAAGCCTGTTTTTTATTTTTATAATTTAATTCCATATAGTGAACAAGATCCAAAGAATCACACTTTTTGTAAAAACCTGTTGGATGCTGACGGAGTATCTCACTGAGTGTACAGCTGGGATCTTCCACCATCTCCTGCTGCGAGGAGAGGCTGTTTCCCCTCTAGTCTTTTGTAAATAAAGGGTGTGGGGCTTCTCTGCGCGCAAAACTTTATCCCTATTTGAATTATTTCCTTAGACTAGATTCCCCAAAGCAAGATTCAGGTTTTTAAAAGGCCATTTTTTTTTTTTTTTTTTTTTTCCTTTTTTTTTTTTGAGACGGAGTCTCGCTCTGTCACCCAGGCTGGAGTGCAGTGGCGCAATCTCGGCTCACTGCAAGCTCCGCCTCGCGGGTTCAAGTAGGGACAACAGGCGCCCGCCACTGCGCCCGGCTAATTTTTTTTCTATTTTTAGTAGGACGGGGTTTCACCATTCTCGATCTCCTGACCTTGTGATCCGCCCGCCTCGGCCTTCCAAAGTGCTGGGATTACAGGCGTGAAAAAAGGCCATTATTGAAAGAAGACCACTATCAGCATCTCATGGGTAGAGGCTAGGGATGCTGCTAAACATCCCATAATAGTCCGGGCACGGTGGCTCACGCCTGTAATCCCAACACTGGGAGGCTGAGGCGGGTGATCACCTGAGATCAGGAGTTTGAGATCAGCCTGGTCAACATGGTGAAACCCCAATCTACTGGCTGGTTGCGGTGGCTCACGCCTGTAATCCCAGCACTTTGGGAGGCCGAGGTGGGCGGATCACCTGAGGTCAGGAGTTCGAGACCAGCCTGATCAACATGAAGAAACTCTGTCTCTACTAAAAATACAACATTAGCCGGGCGTGGTGGTGCACGTCTGTAATCCCAGCTACTCGGGAGGCTGAGGCAGGAGAATCACTTGAACCCGGGAGGCGGAGGTTGCAGTGACCCGAGATCGCGCCACTGCACTCCAGCCTGGGCAACAAGAGTGAAACTCTGCCTCAAAAAAAAAAAAAACCCCCGTCTACTAAAAACACAAAAATTCGTTGGGTGTGGTGGCGGGCGCCTGTAACCCCAGCTACTTGAGAGGCAGAGGCAGGAGGATCACTTGAACCCAGGAGGCAGAGGTTGCAATGATCCGAGATCGTGTCACTGCACTCTAGCCTGGGCAACAGAGTGAAACTCTGTCTCAAAAAAAAAAAAAAAAAAAAAAAAAAAAAAAATTCCATCATAAACAGGATAAAGTTCCACAACCAAGGATTATCCAGCCCCAAATGTCAATTGTGCTGAGGCTGAAAAAGCCTGACTATACCCAAGCCCTTCTTTTCACCCCTCCTCTGCCCTCCCTGCCTCTGCCTACGGTGGGGACCTCCAGGCCAGTCTGGGGTGAGGGGGCCACACAGTCTCCCATACCTTCTGCTGGCACCTGGGGCACACCCACACGCCCTTGGGCGCCGTCTTGAGGGGCGGGTCCAGGCAGCTGAGGTGGTAGGCCCCCGGGCAGGTGCCGCAGGGCTGCAGGTTGGCCCCTCGCTTGCAGGCAGCGCAGTGCTCATCATGGGTGATCTCGTTCTGGAAGAGAAGGGAGGGCAGGAGGCAGGTCAGCCAAGCCGGGTCAGCGGGGGCCGGGTCAGCCAGGGTCAGGCCCAGGCAGCTGTGTCTGACCCACGTGTGGCCGCTCTTCTGCCGACGTTTCCCAGCAACTCTACGGAGACAGAGGGATAAACCCTGGAGGGCGACAGTGTGGGGTCAGGCCTGGGCCCTGGGAGGAGGCGGGGCACCCACAGGGCCAGGTTTACTAGGGGCTGGGGCTCTGAGCATCGGAGTCGGGCCTGGTGTGACTCCCATAACCTGGTTCTTCTGTGTTAAGACCTGGAGCCCAGGTGCGGGCGACAAGGCAGGGTGTCCTGCCCTCTCAGGGTCTGTGCTGCACCAGAGGTCCATGTGCGGGGAGCGGGGCCAGTGATGCGTGCGGCACTCCCTCCCGCCCCCACTGCTTATGTGGACGCTGCCTGGAGGGGCGGCGTGGCCCCACTCAAGGCCCTGTAGGGCCGGGCGCGGTGGCTCAAGCCTGTAATCCCAGCACTTTGGGAGGACGAGACGGGCGGATCACGAGGTCAGGAAATCGAGACCATCCTGGCTGACACGGTGAAACCCCGTCTCTACTAAAAAAAAAATACAAAAAACTAGCCGGGCGTGGTGGTGGGCGCCTGTAGTCCCGGCTACTCGGGAGGCTGAGGCAGGAGAATGGCGTGAACCCGGGAGGCGGAGCTCACAGTGAGCTGAGATCCGGCCACTGCACTCCAGCCTGCCGGCAGAGCGAGACTCCATCTCAAAAAAAAAAAAAAAAAAAAAAAAACCCTGTACTCTCTGTTCGCCATCCATGTGTCAATAGCATGCTCCAACTTCAGAGCTGGGAAAGAGCAGAGAACTCTCCTCTGGGATGGCCCGTGCCACAAGGACACTGGATGTCCCTGCCGAAGGGGCAGCGCCCTCAGACGAGGCCTCAGAGATCCCCATCTCCACCCTGTGTGTCATGCAAAGGCCGGGGCGGGGGGAAGGCGGTTGTCACACGGCAAGCTGAAGGTGGAGTCGGGACCAGCATCCCGACTGCCTGCCTCGAAGCCGAGGCCCTCCCAAGTCTGAGGGCTCTGTGGGGACAGGGCTCAGGCTCCAGGTGTCCCCTGTCCCCAAGCCTGCCCTGGATGAGCACAAGGTGTCTGCAGACAAACGCCACCAGGCCCCCCAGCACCAACCTGTGCCATTGCAGGGCTATTGTGAAAATGACACAGCCTAACCGGAGCTGACGGCAATCATCACCTACTGCTTCTTAGAGGCTTGACCGTTACAAATGTGCAGGGACTTGAGTGTTCTTTTAGAATTAGATCAGAAATTCAGTGAAGAAAAACGCTGAATAAATTCTGAGACTGTGCCATGAACGAGGTCATGACCAGCCAATGTTCTGGGAATCAGGGATGTGGTGTGTGCATGGGTAGGGGGTGGGGGCCCCACAGGGTCACAGAAATATGGGTGTGTGGGGTGAATCCCTGGGGATTAACAAGTCCAGCCCCTTTTTGGATGGGTCACGGAGGACCAGGGAGGGCCAGCTCTGCCCAGGTCACACTGAGGCCGGTGGAGCCAGGGTGGAGGCCAGGGGGCACCATCTGGCTGCTTCCAGTTGGGCCTTAGTGGCCCCCACAGTCTCTGTATCCTCAGTTCTGAGCAGGGAGGGCTCCTGTTTGAAGCTGACAGCAGAGCCCTGTGGCAACGCCCGACTTGACACTGCCTGGCAGGCTGGAAAGCTGGCTGAGTGTTGCACAAAGCTCTTAGCACTTAAGGGCAGAACCAAAAGGCCTTCTGCACCACCCAGGCTCTTTCCCTCTTTCTAGGAGGGACCCTACAAGGACTGTACTGAAAACATTCTCCACCCCTGAGGCGTGAAGACGGAGGGAGGGGACACGTACCTTCCAGCAGGGGTCCTCATTGGCTAGCACAGGGAAGAAGGGCGGAGAACATGTTAGTGGCCGTCGGAGGAGCACGGATCAGGACTGGAGTCCATGAGGCCTCATGTGGCAAGGGCTCTTGCCCCGCGGCATGATGGGAGTATCACAAGGCCCCCGTGATACCTGGGCTCTCACCCCAGTGCATGATGGGAGTATCACAAGGCCCCGTGATACCTGGGCTGTCACCCCGGGGCATGATGGGAGTATTACAAGGCCCCTGTGATACCTGGGCTCTCACCCCAGGGCATGATGGGAGTATCACAAGGCCCCCGTGATACCTGGGCTCTCACCCCAAGACATGATGGGAATATCACAAGGCCCCTATGATACCTGGGCTCTCACCCCAGGGCATGATGGGAGTATCACAAGGACCCTGTAATACCTGGGCTCTCACCCCAGGGCATGAGGGGAATATCACAAGGCCCCTGTGATACCTGGGCTCTCACCCCAGGGCATGATGGGAGTATCACAAGGACCCTGTGATACCTGGGCTCTCACCCCAGGGTATGATGGGGCTATCACAAGGCCCTGTGATACCTGGGGTCTTGCTCCTGGGCAGGATGGGAGTAAGGGTCTCTGCCCTGGTCACAGCTAGGAGCCACCATGGGAACAGGCTCATGTGGGCCCTGTGATCACTGAGGACATGGTGGTAGTGAGCTGCCCAGGGAAAGGAACCATCGCTCCAGGAACCCCTCAAAGTGACTTATTTTCAACTCTTTTTTGACTGTAATCCACTCATTCTAGTAAATGATACCAAACCACACATTTTAATGATCGCAAACATAGGTATCTTTCAGGCTCTAGATCAGATCCGTCTGCAAATAATGCCACCCAGCGGGAAGAACAGTTCCGGCGTCTGCACAGCACTCGACAGCTCACAAAGTGCAGTCACACTCACCCCTCAAGTCACTGTCCCAGCTCTGAGAAGCAGGTGACTGTGGTCCCACTTTCTAGAGGCCCAGGGAGGGATGGTGACATGTTGAAAGCTACACAGAATCCCAGGAAGCTGACCGTCACTTCCTGCCCATGGGACTATGGTTTTCTAACTGAAGAGAACTGGCAGCTTCCTGCTGCTGTCTGAATGCAGGGACGTGGCTCCCTGAGGTCCTGCACTGGGGCACGGCTGGCAGAGGAGGGAGGGGCACTGCAGACTCAGGTAGAGGCCTCAGGCCAGGTCCCAGCCTGAAGATCTGGCCTGATGCCTTGTACAGGAGCCCTCGGCCCAGAGCAATGCACACAGCGAGGCAGAGGCAGAGCTGGGCTGAGACCCCCACCCCAGTCCAGCCTGTGCTCTTCCAATGCCCAGAGCAGGCAGAGGAGGGTGGGCAAGGTGTGGGCTGAGAGGCACCAGCCCAGCCCAGGAGTATCAGAGGCTGACTGCGTGCGGGGAAGAGAGGTCATCTCCAGGGGAATATGGAAGCAGCAGCACCCGGGCTGGGTCACACCTGCAGATGCCACATCGGTCATGCTCACACCTATGGCCCAGGCTGTGGACCTCCCCCAGACCACAGCTCCAAGCTCACACACAGGCTGCAGGAGGAGTGGGGAGGTGGGAGGCTCCTCTCAGCATAGCGTCCTCACCTTCCTCTGCCCAGGTCAGCCCAGTGGGAGGCGGGCAGCCCTGCCCAGGCCCAGGCGTGGAGGACCACCCAGGGATGACTCCCCGTGGCCCTGAGCAGCTCTGGCAGAAAGCCTGAAGCCGGTGCTTACCTCTTGCTGTGAGGAACAGGGGGTTGTTGAGATAGTTGGAGGCCAGCCGTTTCCTCTGCAGGGACAGAAAACAAAACACCACACCCCATCGTCTGCAGGCTCTCCTCGGTGGTGACTCCACCCCAGGTCAGGACTCACTCTGGGACAGGGTCCCCACCCAGGGCTGCAGGCTCTGGCTGAACACCCCCTGCCAGGGGCAGAAACAGGAACAAATACAAGGCAGAAGGACGCAGGGATGACTGAGGGCGGGGTGGGGCAGGGAAGTCGACAAAGGCTCTGCCTGCAGGAGGTCTAGGACACACCCTCTCTGCACCTGTGGGTGCATCTAGCTCACAAAGGGCCGTCCGTGGGGCACATCAGTCACATGGTGCATGTCACATTCTCCACCTATCTCCTGCCTCTCAACTGGGTCTGGAGTCAGGTGGAGAAATGGGTGTTATAGACTGGCTCCCCCAGATTCCACTTCTTGGCATGTGGCCTTAAACATCACATGTGGACAAACGTTTCTGGAACATTCCAGAAGAGCAGCCTTAGTCCTGGCTTTGGCAACCACAGGCCACACCGGTCTAGACCTTGGTGGTTTGAAGTGGCTTTGGCTGTGGCTGTCGTAGAACTGTGTTGCTGGATTTGACACCATTTCTCTCGGTGTGGTCAGGCTGTGGACCTGGGGAAGGGCCCCCTTGGGCTGTGTGCCTGCTCCAGGCTCAGGGTCGCGGGACCTTGGGTTGACTCCTGACCTGCTTACGCCGTCTCTGGCCCTGGCCTCAGACTCGGGAGCCTAGGGTAACGCCTCGTCCACAGAGCAGCCGCATTTTCATGAACGAACAAATCTAAAGGAATGGAGCCCTCACTGTGTGGAGAACACACCATTTCCTTGGGTGGAGGCCGAAAACACTTCCACGATGCTCTTATCAAGGGTCCGAGTCGGGGGACAGGGCTTGCTCAGATGAAGGAAGAGGAAGTGAATGGTGTGAAATGGCCCATGTGGGGCACGTTCTTGGAACAGGAGCAGGACAGGCAGAAGCAGAGGAAAGGCGTGGACAGGCTGACGAGGCCAGAGGACGCCCCACAGTGGGCTCTCCCCACAGACAGGGCAATGGCAGGGCCTGGAACTGGCTGCCACTCTGTGCCAAATACCTCCCTCCCACTTGAGCTCAGGCTCCCCAGACTCAGGACTCCAGACAGTGGCCCAGACTAGCCCGCACCCTGGGAGGTGAGACCGCACTTTCCTCGCCTTCCTGCAGATCTCACAGAGCTGGCGTCTGCAACACACCAGGCACTGACCTTGGGGCACACCGTTTCCCTCAGGACAGCTGCCCCAAGCTCTGGACTTCGGAGCTCTAAGGAAACGGCTTCCATCCCAGAGAAAGGCTCCAAGACACTGCCCCTAAGAAAACCCTAAGCCTCAGAGCTAAACGTCCCAACAGACCCTGCAGAGCTGGCTTTGGGGAGATGACACTAGGATTTTAACCGAAGAATTTTGGACTGTCATTTACAAGGACAGGAAGGTATCATTTATGATCTGGTTTTTCCCTGGGGACAAGCTCACGGGAGAGGCCCTGGTTCCCCTACAGCATCCTGAAGTCCCAACCCTGCTGCACTGGACCCATGTTGGTGCAGGCTCTCAGTTTCCAACCCCCATCCCTGGGGATGGACGCTCCAACTGACAGAAGGGAAGGGCACTGGCCACGCCCACCCAGCCCCTTCTGGGCCTTCCTCTATGGTGCCCGCCTGCTCCAGGCTGTGTACAGCCTCAGCCTCTCCCAGCCATGAGTGGATGGCACAGGCTCTAGACGAGGTGTGAGGTGGTCCAGGGAGGCCGGGGTGTCCAGCCTTGCCTGTGACCGGGGATTCGCCTGATCATTCAGGGCGAAGAGTCTAGAAGCCGGTGCACCTCCCATGAGGCCACGCTCCCCAGGGCAGCCTCCATTAGGAATAAACTGACATCTCCTATTCTGCATCTTCCTATCAATTGATTCTGAACTCGAGGTGATGAAAGAGGTATTATTTACAGTCATCCCTCGGCCCCACGCCCAGGAGGGAAAGACGAGGGGGGTGGTTAGGAAAGCGAATGAGGGAGGCCCTGGAGCTTTTCCTGGAGGCTGTGCACTGGGAGCCCCCTACCCTCCTGGTGGCATGGGGCTGGCAGGTCCCCCACCTCGGTCTCCAGGAGGCCGCTGTAGGCAGGGTTGGCTGTGCTTCTTCTCTTCCGCTCCTGTCGCTTGCTCTGGATTTCTGGAAAGGCACAGACACAGCAGTTACTGGGTCCTGCCTGCCCTGGGAACCCCAAATGCTTCCTCGTCAAGCCCTGGGCACCACCATCCCCTCCTGCTCTGAAGCCTGTCTGTTCAGCATCCATGCCACAGGGTGGCCCAGGGCAGGTTAGGGCCTCCAGGAATCACGGACTCCATGGCAGGACAGCTTTGGTGGCCTCAGGCTGAACGACAGATTGCGGGGAGGGTGGCAGGTACCCCAAATCCAGGTGCCCACTCTTAGCGTGGGGTCCTCCTTGTGTGTCCTTATCTGGCCCATGGCCATTATTTGGGACCTGAAAGATGGCAGATACCCACCGGTCCGGTGATACCCACTGGTCTGGTGATACTCACTGGTCTGGTGATACCCACTGGTCTGGTGATACCCACTGGTCTGGTGATACCACTGGTCCAGTGAGCTGCAGGGTGAGGCTCCCAGCTCCCGGAAGCCCAGGAGCAAAGCTTCTACCCAGGTGGCCTCTGCCCCAGTGCAGCCCCCAGCAGGAATCCTTCGTGTGCGAGTGACGGGCACGGCCACACTGATGGTGTTTTCTTTTCCTCTTTCTTTGCTTTGACCCCCAGGCAGGACCCATGACCTGCCTCTCCGTATGCAGCTGTGCTAGCATCTTCTAATCTGTCTCCCAGACCTAGTTTTGCTTCTTAAACCTTTTCAATATTACTCAGCCTGTTTTCTATAAGGCGCTCAGACCTTCTGTGGAAGAACACAGGGTCTCAAGAAAGAAATATTTAAGGATATCACAGCAGAGGCTGGGGAGGTTTCCAAATGAGGACAATTTATAAGACCAAGAATGATCACACCTATTAGGAAAGCACTTTGTGCTGTCGCTCACCAATCCCACAAAGTTTACAGGCGCAGTTTTCCCTGTGTTGCAGATGAGGAAACTGAGGTTTGGAGTGGGGAAGGACCTTGCCCAGGGACTCTGGCCAGCGCACAGGCAGGACCTGAGCATAAGACTTCTGTTCCCACAGCCGCATGCTGCCTCCGTGGTGCCGTGGTTTTGGTCGGAGATTAAACCGTTCCCAAAGGCACGCCGAGGGCAGCGGGATTCATCACACTCACACTCACACCATCAGGCGGGGACTCGCAGATGTTCTTACGGAGGGTTACAAAGGAACCTTGGCTGGAGAGTAATGCCTTCCAACCACGCACGCAGAAGGGAGGGGAAGGCCAGGGAAAGCATTGCTTGCAGGGGGCTTCCCTGCCCAGGGATCTGGAAGGCTGGGGCTCTCCCCTGGCCCTCCCCACCCTGGTTGCTGCCAGGGAGCAAGTCAGACCCAGGCCACATGAAGGGACAGGGTTCTCTTCTTGGAGCCTGCGTGGCACACTGGGGTCCCCGTGTGCTGGGCTCTGCTGAGCTCGGGAAGGCTTGCTCTGCTCCCACTTGCCCCGGATGAGCTGTATGACCTCAGCCAGGTCCCTCCCCTCCCCTGGGCTTCGGTCGCTCACCTGCTGCAATGGAGAGAAACTGCCTTAAAGACCGCTAGTGCCTCGGGCACTGCGGGGGTTCACTTCATTCCTTCTTGCGTTTAGGGAGAGGAACCTTAGCGAACCTTCCTGCATCCAGGGTTACCAGGGTACGTGCTTTCCCTTTATGAAACGCCTTTGCAGGTGAGATGGGTGTGGTGGAAAACGTTCTGGGTTGGGAGTTAGGAGGCCCGGATTCCAGCCTGGGCCTGGTATTAACTGGCGAGTGAATCAGCTTCCCTGGCCTCGGTTTCCCCATGGGGGCTTCTCCAAGGGGGCTGGTTTTGAGGCTTTCCAGGTCCTAAGATTCTACGACAATGTTCGCGGCTCACTTGAGATCGCCCTTGTCATTCTGCGATGATGTTCACGGCCCACGTGAAACTGCCCTCATCCGTAAGGTCACACAGCCCCTTCGTAGAGTCACAGTCCCGTCTGCTCAAATAAACTACTGTTCCAATTTTGATGGACACATTTGGTGGCACACATGAAGTCCGCAGGCTAGTCTGACGGCAGGCGAGCTGGTGGCCAGCTCTCAGCGCTGCTTCCAACAATCCCCCAGGACAGTTCAGCCATCACCCATTTTACACATGAAGAGACTGAGACACACAGAAGTAACCTGCCCACACCTGAGAAAGTGGCGGGAACGGGCAGTCTGCCTCTTGTCATTTCCCTGTGTTGAGGACAGGGAACCCGCACGGTCCCTCTGCTGAAATGAGGAAGTGCCACCGTGGGTTTTGTGCATAGTCATGGAGCCAGGGCGAGCCTGGAAGGTTTCTCCGTCTTGTGTGTCTTTGATGACAGCCACCCAGCCTCAGGCACTTGGGGCAGACCTCCTGGGAGGTGGTTCATACACAGACGCTGCCATCTGAGCCAGGACATCCTGAGACCCACTGCAGCAGTGTGAGGCCACACTACACCCACACCAGCTGCTGCTGAAGCCCAGACCACCCGACATCACGCCTGGCCCCCAACACCCCGGCTTTTGGGTCAGTCCTAGCCCAACCTGCTGCTACCTGGATCCTTCCTTACCTTCCAAGTGTTCCGTGGTAACCAGGCCTAGCGCTACCATGAAGGCGATTTTCTGAGGGAAGGAATAGACAAAGGAGCATTAACACAAACGTCAACGTTCATTCATGCACTCAACAAACGTCTGCTACGGCAGGTGCAGGGCAATACCTCATGGCTGCCCCAACCACAGAGACCCCCAACTCCAGATGCCAAGTCAGTTTCTAAGAAACATGGGGAAATAGGATTCCCAGAGAGAGCATCTACAGCTCAATTTGGAGGGGCTCCTTGAAAACACTGGATACACATATTCAAACATACTTTAAAGGGCTAAGGTGCACATAGCTGGGCTAATCCTTATGGGTACCCCAACCGCTGAGGCCCCCAACTGCAGACACCAAGTCAGTTTCTAAGAAACACATGGAAATAGGATTCCCAAAGAGAGCATCTGCAGCTCAATTTGGAGGGGCTCCTTGAAAACACTGGATGCATGTATTCAAACATACTTTAAAGAGCTAAGGTGCACATAGCTGGGCTAATCACTGTCACTGGTTCATAACACTTTTGCTCCATTAGTCCTTTCATGGCTTTCATTTTGTTTATTTAATAATAAATTGAACATCATAAACCTACTAATAAACTCAAAACCTGACACTTGACCCGTAAGTTGCATCTCTTCTGTGTCCCTCCCCTTATCTCATTCTTTTTACCCTCATTTCTAGTGATCCTAATCCTTCTCGTTTCGTAATGACCATTTCCTTGACTTTGTATACACATGCATATATTTCTATCACTTATGAAACAGGGTGGCACTTAGTTTTATCTTTTTTTTTTTTTTTTTGAGATAGGCTCTCTCTCTGTCGCCCAGACTGGAGTGCACTGGAGTAATCACAGCTCACTGCAGCTTCACTTTCCAGGGCTCAAGTGAAAGTGATCCTCCCACCTCAGCCTCCCGAAGAGCTGGGACCACAGGTGCGCACCACTGTGCCCAGCTAATTTTTGTATTTTTTGTAGAGATGGGGTTTTGCCACGTTGCCCAGGCTGGTCTTGCAAGCCTGCCCCAGCCTCCCAAAGTGCTGGGATTATAGACCCGAGCCACCATGCCCAACCCTTACCTGTTTTTGACTTGTGAAAAGGTCATGACGCTGTATTGTCTACAGAGCTCACTAGGGCATTTTTTTTTTCATTGGACATTCTTCGGTGGTGAAAGGCAGAAATTCAGAATGGCCCCCGAGCCCCTACCCTGCAGTGTAGTCACCCCATATAATTCCCTGCCTTGAGTGTGGGCAGGACTGAAAATACCATGGGATTAGGTAACATCACAGGGCGAAGAGGTGCTGGAACCACTCCTGTGGCATTTATGTTACATAAGATCCCTGTTGGTGACTGGAGTGAGGCTCTCTTGCCGGCCTCGAAATAGAGCCTGCCAGGAGTTCTGCGGCCACCATGCTGTAAGAGGACTAACCCCAGAGCCTCACTCAGGGCCAGCCACAGAGTAGGTGCTCGTGAGTATTTGATGAACCCGTGACTCAATATTTCCTTGTCTGGGATATGACTTGCAATATATTTTCCCCATTTACCTTTTATTTATGGGACTGGCTTATTTATTGTAGTTTCGGATTTACAGGGAAGTTGCAAGACTCATTCCTGAGAGTTCCTGTATACCCACGCCCAGTTCATCACAACTAAAGAGCCAACATCAGTACATTATTATCAGCTAAAACCCATATTTTATTTGGATTTCTTTAGTCTTGTTTGTTTTTTAGAGACAGGGTATCACTCTGTCTACCAGGCTGGAGTGCAGTGGCTCACTGCAGCCTCAAACTCCTGGGCTCAAGCAATTCTCCTGCCTCAGCCTCCCAAGTGGCTAAGACTACAGGTGCACACCACCACACCCAGCTAATTTTTAAATTTTTTGTAGAGACGAGGTCTTGCTATGTTGCCCAGGCTAGTCTCAAACTCTTGGCTTCAAGCGATCCTCCCACCTCTGCCTCTGGAAGCGCTGGGATTACAGGTGTAAGCCACTGTGCCCAGTCCTTTGTTTTTCTGTTCCAGGATCCCACACGGTATTTAGATACCATGCTTCCTCGCACTCTTCTGGGTTGTGAGAGTTTCTCAGCAAGTTTTTTTTTTTTTTTTTTTTTTTTTAATGACCTGGACAGCTTGAGGAGGACTGGTCAGGTATTTTGCAGAAGCACCCTCACTTGGGATTTGTCTGTTATTTTTCTCATGAGTGCAGTGGGGTGGTAGGTTTGGGAAGGAAGACCACAGAGGTAACACACCTTCTCATCACATCAGAGCAAGGGCACAGACCACCCACCTGTCTCATCACTGCTGGTGACCCTGGTCACTGGCTGAAATGTGTCTGCCAAGCTCCACTCAAAGTCACTGTTTCTGCGCCCGCCCCCCGCCCTCATACTGTACTAGTTGGGAATGAGTCACCATGGACAGCTCACACTTAAGGAGCTGGGAATCAGGCTCCACTCAGGCTGGGCTTTTTTTCATTTTGTTGCCATTCATCTCCATATTTTTTTTAAAAAGTATCAGTTTTTAAATTGTAGTTAAAATTTAAATTTTAATACAATTTATCAATATTTTCTTTTGCAGTGTTTTTATTTTTTGGATCCTGGCTAGAGGTGCTGAGGTAATAAAATAATTTTAGTCTCTATAGTTTCACTTTTTACATTTAAATTTTTGATCCATTTGGAACGGGATCCTGGTGTGCACGGTGGAAGTGGGGGCTCACTGCTTTCTGTATGGCTACCATTTGTTCCAATACCACTTACTGAAAATTCCGTCTTTCCATATTTCACTGACTTAAGGAGTCACTTTAATCATATACTAAATTATCATAGATTTATTTGGGTCTATTTCTGGGTCTTCTATTTTGTTCCTTAAATCTGCCTCTCCAGGAGCTCCTGCCACATGTTCAGTTCTCAAGGCTTTAGGGTCTATTTTAATAGCCGGGAGGATTAGAATATCCCTTCACTGTTTTTCCTGTTCAGTTTCCTGGCTCTTCTTATTTTTTGTGTGAAATTTAGAAACCATCTTAAGGAGTTCTGAGAATGAGGGAATCAGTTGGTGGATTTGCTGGAATGTTAAAATTATAAATTAACTTTGGGCATAATGACAGTTTCATATTGTTAAGTTTTCCTACTTAAAGCTATGACATGCCCCTCTGTTCTTATTCTTCTGTTTTTGAGACAGAGCTTCGCTCTTGTCACTTAGCCTGGAGTGCAATGGCGCAATCTTGGCTCACTGCAACTTCCAACTCCTGGGTTCAAGGGATTCTCTTGCCTCAGGCTCCCAAGTAGCTGGGATTACAGGTACCTGCCACCAAGCCCGGCTAATTTTTGTATTTTTAGCAGAGACAGGGTTTCAACATGTTGGCCAGGCTGGTCTCAAAACTCCTGACCTCAGGTGATGTGCCTGCCTCGGCCTCCCAAAGTGCTGGGATTACAGGTGTGAGCCACCACACCCAGCCCCTTCCTCTTTCTTCTTCTCTTTTCTTCCTTCTCCTTCCTTCTCCTCCTCCTCTCCTTCCTTCTCCTTCTTTTCTTCTGTCGTAAGGGGTTTTAAATTTTTCCTCAAATAGACATTGAATATTCGTATTATGTTTATTCTTGGCATTTAATCTTTCTGCTGCAATTGTAAATGGGATTGTGTATAAAGCTTCTAACAGGTTGCCGTGTTGCTGTGAAGATTAGTGATATTTTTACATTAATTTTACACCCTGCTGCAATGCCAAATTCTCTTATTGTCTGCAGCTTTTTCAGCCATTCTCTTGGGTTTTCCAGATCATCTCGAATGGTTTACTCCTTTCTGATTTTTACTTCTATGCTGTTAAAAATCGTTCTTTAATTTTTCAGCTTTAAAGGGTATTTTCTGATTCATTTAAAGTCCCAACTGCTACAGATAAGCTAATCTGAGAACTCTTTCCACTTCCCACCTTCTTTGCCTCCTTCTCAATTTTACTTAAATGAATCTTTTATGTATTATCGGAGCACATCATATTTAAATTCTATTCTGACATCCTCACCCATAGTTAAATACATTTGATGCTCACCCCAACGCTGGTACCAAAGTTTCCCCGTGTCTCTTGGTTTCCTGGGTTTGGGCCTCCAGCAGTTTCTCATAAATGGCTCACGGAACATTTCCTGAGTTCTCCAAAGATTTACAACGTTTTTTTTGTCACCTATACTGGAGTGCAGTGGCACGATCTCGGCTCACTGCAACCTCCACCTCCCAAGCTAAAGCGATGCTCCTGCCTCAGCCTCCTGAGTAGCTGGGATTACAGGCACCCGCCACCATGCCAGCTGATTTTTGTATTTTTAGTAAAGACAGGGTTTCACCATATTGGCCAGGCTGGTCTCAAACTCCTGACCTCAAGTGATCCACCTGCCTCGGCCTCCCCAAGTGCTGGGATTACAGGCGTGAGTCACTGAGCCCGGCTAGATTTACAACTTTTTATCTGTAGCCTTTAAACTTGGACAGCTAGGCTGTATATGAAATCCTTGGCTCATTCTTTCTTTCCTTTATTATCTTGCAGATGTTACGCTAGTGTATCCTGGAATTGAATGTGGCGGTGGAAAAGTCAGACACTAGCTGAACTGCTTTCCCTCTACAGTCGGTAACTTCACTGGGTGTCTCAGCATTGCACATTTTCCCCAGGGAGCACACATCAGCTTTCCCTGGGATCCAATGTGTCCTTTCAAGATGCAGATTATAAAGTCTTTTTAAAAGTTCAGGACATTTTCCTTTAATTGTACTTCAAAAAGTGAAGCATCACCATACCATGAAAAGTGGGGTCCGTCAAATTCAATCCTGTGAGATGTGCACTCACACAGATGGAAGAACACTGGAGTGACTGAGGGGGCTGCAGAGCTGCCTGACTGGGAATTCTGGGGCCATCCAGCAGCTCAGCCAATCAGTACCAGTCTGGCAGCAGTCTGGCGCCACCTGGTTCCAATATCACTTTTGGACCCTGTGTCTAACTAACTGGACAGTGGCAGGGACTCTAGGACGTCCTGAGCTGCTAGCAGCTGTTCTACTTGCCTGACCTGGGAAGGCTGGGCTGGGAGAACACTGGGAATGTGGTGCCTCTGCTTCCTCACACCATCTTCCTCTCCCCGAGTCCCCCTTCACCCACACTCATTTGAGGACAGGTTATGAACAGGAAACAGGAGCCAATGCCAACCACAGGACAGCCAAATTCACCTCATTGCAGGAAATTATGGAAACGATTTCGTCATTCTGGTTTCCTTCTTTGATGCCTCCCATTATACATGTGTTGTATCTTCTTTGCTTGCCTCCCGTAGGTTTCACTTACTATGAAACTTAACAACTCATTATTCTCTTTCCTGTCTTGCAAGATGGTGAGAAGTTGGATACTAAGGAGAAGAAACCCAAAGCCAAGAAGGCTGATGCTGGTGGCAAGGTGAAAAGGGGGAACCTCAAAGCTAAAAAGCCCAAGAAGGGGGAAGCCCCATTGAAGTTGAAATCCCATCCTTGTCAGAGGAATTGGCAGATATTCCCAATCTGCTATGTATTCTAGAAAGGCCATGCACAAGAGGAAGTACTCAGCCGCTAAATCCAAGGTTGAAAAGAAAAAGGAGAAGGTTCTTGCAACTGTTACAAACAGTTGGTGGTGACAAGAATGGTGGTATCCGTGTAGTTCAACTTTACAAAATGCCTAGATATTCTCCTACTGAAGATATGCCTTGGAAGCTATTGAGTCATGGCAAAAAGCCTTCAGTCATCATGGGAGAAAACTGCAAGCCAGCATCACCCCCGGGACCTTCTGATCCTCCTCACTGGGTGCCACAGAAGCAAGAGGGCGGGCGGTTTTCCTGCAGAGCTGGGCAGTGGCTGCTACTTGTGTCTGGGCCTCTGGTCCTCAATTAAGGACACACCGGGAATTTGCCATTGCCACCTCAACCAAAATTTATCAGCAATGTGAAAATCCCAATACATCTTACTAATGCTTACTTCAAGCAGCAGCAGCTGCAGAACCCCAGATACCAGGAAGGTGAGCTCTTCAACACAGAAACAGAGAAGATTACAGGGCAGTGCAAGGCCAATCATCAAAAAGCTGCGGACTCACAAATTTTACCAAATATCAAACGTATTCCTCAGCTCCAGGGCTACCTGAGATCTGTGTTTGCCCTGATGAATGGAATTTATCCTCACAAATTGGTGTTCTAAATTTTTAAAGAAGAATCTAATTAAACAAAGGATATATAAAACTAAAAGAACTATTTTCTGAATTTCATATACTTTTCCCCCTTCTGCCTCTGGTGTCCCTTACCGTGTCTTCTGCTGTATCTATGGCCCTCTGTGTTCATTCAGCTATGCATCCATTTCTGGGGTGGTTTTATTATTTTTTTTTGTGAATAATTACAGCTCATGGTTCATTCTCTCCAGTAATTTAGCCACTTAGCTATCTCTTCCATAAATCTGTGTAACTTAGCTGTGTAGGTTCCTTCTTAGTGCTGATTGCTTTATTAAGTTTCTTTTTTAAAAATAATCACAACAGAAGATCAAATTTTTTTTCCTAGTATTCTTTATCTCATGGTAAAAATAGCTTCTCTTTTCCGTATTTTTTGCTTATAGCAGCTTCATATTGATGTTTTGTTGTTAAACGTAACTAAAATGAGCTGAATTTTCCTATACTGGAGATTTGTAGCAGGTGGGAAAGGGATTACATTAGCCTTCTAAAAGCGACTCAAAGGCTCTGCCTCTCCTGCCGAGGCAATTGACTTCATTCTTCATCCCTCAGTGGGATTCTCCGGTTAACCACGCCTCCTCTGCCTCTCCCCCATGGTCAAAGAGCGTTTCTGCCACCTTCCCTGATCCTGGATGCCTTACAGATTGCAGGTGCAATCCCTCCAGGAGGCATATTTTGCCTGGCACTTTCTACGACCTAACAACACCAAGCACTCCCTCCTCCAGCCCTCCAGCACATTCTATATTATCTCAGGCCCAGCTTTCGCCTGACCTGGCCCCGTCTAAGCTAAGGCCGGCTCAGACACTCTCCTTCCTTTTGCACTTCAAGATGGACTTCTGATCTTCAGGGAGTACATGCCACTGACTTTTTCTGCAGCCTGTGGCTCCTTGGCCCTCCCTAGAGTCTCCTACACCACTCCTGGCCACTGCTCACTGCACCATCAGCTTGCTGCCCAGCCCTGACCTCTGCTGCTTCTGACGACACTAACGCTTCCTGCCCAGTCTGCTGATGCTCCGCTCATGTCTGAAATCTGCAAAACGAAGAAAAAAAATCTTGTTGCTCTTAGTTTATATGGGATGCAGGGAGAGTCTCAGTTCTAAGTAGCTGCTCTGTTCCTACTGGAAGCTCAGCCAAGTCTTTTTGCCCTGTGGGATCGACTGGCTTCATTCTGATAGACATGTGTTCAAACCTGTGTTCTGTGGATTTGTCAAATGTCTTGCCTTACAGTTCTGCTATTAGGCTGGTGCAAAGTAACTGCGTAATACATTTGCACCAAATACATATCCCAAACGATGCTGCTATGGTGCACGTAAGTTTGTGACTGTTAAATTATCTTGATGGATGATCCCACCTTTAGTATTCACAGTAATGTCTTTTTCATTCCTTTCAACCTTTCTGGTGTTTTTTTTATTTAGGTATGCCTCTGACAAGCAGCATACAACTGGATTGGGTTGTTTTTAAGCCTGTTCTCATTCCTCTAAAAGTAGGAAGATTTCATTTGCATGTATTATGGTTACTGAGTTATTTGGACTTATTTCCTCCACTTTATTTGTATTTTCAGTGTATCCTTTTTATTTTTTCATTTCCTACTTCTTGGGAGAAAAAAAAAGGTCCACATTCACTTTTTTTCCTCTGCTGATTTAGAAATTATAGGTGGCATTACATTTTTTTCACTGATTAGCCTAAATGTTTTCAGCATATGTTTCTAACTATACACTTTTTTTTTTTTTTTTTTTTGAGACGGAGTCTCGCTCTGTCTCCCGGGCTGGAGTTGCAGTGGCCGGATCTCAGCTCACTGCAAGCTCCGCCTCCCAGGTTCACGCCATTCTCCTGCCTCAGCCTCCCGAGTAGCTGGGACTACAGGCGCCGCCACCTCGCCCGGCTAGATTTTGTATTTTTTAGTAGAGACGGGGTTTCACCATGTTCACCAGGATGGTCTCGATCTCCTGACCTCGTGATCCACCCGTCTCGGCCTCCCAAAGTGCTGGGATTACAGGCTTGAGCCACCGCGCCCGGCCTACATTTTTCTAATGAAGGCTAGAGTTAATATTTCTATTCTTCTTCCCCAAATTACACTGCTCTTGGCATGTTCTAACTCCCTCTAAAACATCACCTCCAACCCATTTTTGTTGCCTATAATTTTCCTTTTATCTGCTTTGTAAAACAAAACTGGATTTTTTTTTCAGTCTACACTTAAATACATCTACCTGTTATTTAACAGTCTATACACTCAGTTGTTTTACACCCACTGGCTGTCTCTGGCTTCATCTATCTTCTGGCTAAAGCACAGTTCTTTTAAGGATGGTCTGTGGGTGATAAAACCCTTAGTCTTCCTATGTGCAAAATGTCTTTTGCCCTTGCTCTTGAAAAACAGCTTAACTGGGTATAAAATACTGAGTTGGCAGCAACTTTCCCTCGGCAGTCTGCAGATATTTACTGCTCCGTGGTCATCTGGCTGAGGCTGCTGGAGGCCCCAGCACATCTGTCATTCCGCTGTTCTTGCCCTCCTCGTTTTTTAAGATTTTTCTCTTTGACATGAATTTCTAGCCTCCTAGATTTGGTTTTATTAATCACACCTGAGATATGGAGTCTACTTTTGATCTAAAAACTCAAACTGATGCTCTTCAATCCTGGGACATTCTTCTGCTTTGCTTCTCCACCTGCCCCATCGCCCCACACCCACTCCCTCCTGCTGAAAGCCCCAGGAGGTGAAAGCAAGGTTTCCCCACTTGCTTTCTGTCCCTGCCTGCTCCTGCATAGTTTTTCTTTCACATATTTGCATCTCTGTGCCCCATGCATGGTGTCCTGTTCAAAAGCACTAATTATCTCTGTTCCTGCCGTCTAGTAAGCTTTTTAAATGTCATCTCATTGACATGCTTTTTATGGTAAGGGACACCAGAGGCAGAAGGGGGAAAAGTATATGAAATTCAAAAAATAGTTTTTAGTTTTATATATCCTTTGTTTAATTAGGTTCTTCTTAAGAACTTCGATCAGATTTTCGAATTTGTATGTTCATCTAATCTTGCTTTATTTCCTTGATTTTTCTGCTTCATTATTCCTTATTTATTTCTAGATATTACTCCTTTCTTTGTGCATCCTAAACACACTTATTTAAAAGCTGTTGCTAGAGTGTTTAGCACAGTTCACTTCATCTGGAATAAATTCATGTTCCAAATGTTGATTTAACTGATCGCCGCCCTTGGCGTGAGATCTCGTATATGTGAGAATTCTGTCAAGACTCATCTGGGCACAATTTCTTTCTTTTTCTCTCCCTTACACCCACCTTTCCCTTTCAGCGAGTTTGCGGTTGCCTCAGTGCTGGCCAGCTCCCCAGGTCCAGTTGTGGCCCAGACCAGCAAAGGAGCCTGGTCCACTCATCTCTTACCCAAGGAATTATTGGAACTCACTGCCCTGTGTGAGCTGCCCACTCTCAGGGTCACCCTTGCTCAATTTCGAACCTGGAGCCCGACAGCCAAGGGTGTGGGTCCCTGGCTGACATGTTTTAGGGACACAACAACGTTCGGCTCCATCATTATCCTCTCTCTCTCCACTGTATCTGGAGTTGCTGTGGGTTTGAAACAGACGTGTCCATTCACGTGAGAACCCAGGGTCTTCCTGACGGACTGGGTGCTTGGATGGATTTCAAGAGAGGGAGTGACTTAGTTATTTCCGAATATTGGAAAGATCATTTGCTGGGTGAATAGACAGGGAGGAAGCCATCCAGGGGCAGGGAGACTGGCCGGGATCCACTGCAGTAGCCCTGGGCAGGTATGAGACAGGAAGGAGGGCCGGGCACAGGGCCAAAGCATGTGTGTGAACAGGGCTTGCCCAGAGAGCTGCAGGGCTGAGACCTTGCTCCGACTGCCCTTTGCAGGGCCTGTGCTGATCTGAGGGCAGCCAGACTCATTCAGATGCTGGCTGAGGCCAGGATAATAGGTGGTCAGAGAGAGGGCTGCAGCTCTGTCCTAAGGAAGGCTGTAGGCCTTGGGACAGGAGTGAGCAGAGAGCGCCCCGGGTCGGGAGCCAGAAGCCCAGGTTCTGTCTGAACTTAGCATGCAGCCCCGTGATCGTACATGTGGTTTGCCTCTGGGCCTCAGCTTCCTCATCTGTAAAATGAACCTTGTAATTCCTGCCCCGTCTACTGTGCAGCTGCCGTGAGGACAGGGGGAGAAGGAAGGGGAAGCAGAGCCAGCCGCGAGGCTCAGTGGTGATCAGCGTGGGGTGATGGCCGCCACCCTGCCCTGGACACAGCCACCTCACATCCCTGAGCTTCCGCTGTCCGTCACCTTGACACCTGTGGGTGCACGCATGTCATGGGTTATAGAGCATCACAGATGTGAGGAGCCCGCTAGGAAGCACGTCCATGCCGCAATCTCACCCTTGCTGTGAGAAACCCCAGGGCAGCCTGGCAGCTGGGAAACCTCAGTCTGACAGTGGCCCTACCCACCCCCAGCCTCCACCTCTACTCCAAGTTGCTTCCTGGGTCCCCACTCTCTGTGTATTGCTGTAGGTGTCATTTTCTGTTATGGCTGAAATCAGGAGGCATCTGAGGGATGGCAGAAAGGCTGGAGATGTGAGGTCGCGGCCCGGCTGGCTCAAGCTGAGTTGCAGCTACGACCTTGGGCAAGTCGCTCTGAGCCTGTGGTTTGCCAATCCTAAAAGGGACACAATCCCACCTCTGTGTGCTTGTGTGGGGTGAACAGCCCAGCAGTGTTCAGCGTCCTGCATGTGCTTAGTGCGGAGTGGGGCGTGGGATGTGCATGGCCTGGGAGCCCTGGGCTTAGGATCACGAGAGACTTTGGCTTCCCTGGCTGTGACCTGGAAGAGCTTCCCTGGCTGTGACCTGGAAGAGCAGATGAGCAAGTGTCCTCAGGAATGAGCAGTGCAGTCTCAGTCACACACAAAAGGACAGGCCCTTCAAGGAGGTTTTGGCCTTGGTCACAGGAAGGGCGGAACACAGCTAAAAGACAAGCGCTCATTACTGATATCCATCCTGATTCCGGGAAAAGGCTTTGTGGGGCATTTGTACAACATGCTGAAACAGACAGTAAACAAGGAAGAAAGAAGAAAGGACAGCAAACCTAGGAAAGTAAGGTGAAGTCATGTCATAGGCCCTAACAATTATTAGAGGTGGGATATAGACTGGCCTGTGAGCTCCCTAGCAGCCAGAGCAAAGAGGGATGTAGGGCCAGGAACACAATCCCATGATCCACTGACCTGCTGGAATCTCTGGAAAGTGCAGGGGCGCTGGGTGAGGCCAGCCTGTGGCCCCCTGGGAAGGCTGGTAATGTGGCCTTTTTCACAACCATAATCTTTATATGGAGGAAAAGCTGTGAGCTACAAGTGGGAAAATCAGGGAAGGATGAGAATCCAAAGTACCGTACAGCCTCTTCATGACTGAGCAGTTCGGGTCCTGAGGAGTCTGTTCTGACCCCACACCTGACCTCCACTCAGCCTGACCAAAGGCATAGGTGGCATCTCCAGTGGCAAGGCTTCACAGCACAGACAGCAGGCTCTAAGGCCAGATGCCTGGGGGTGGCTCCCACTTCTGAGGAGGATCAGTGCTTCTTGGCCTCCACGTCCCCATCTGTACCATGGACTAACAACAGTCCCTTCCTGTGAGGCCTGAAACTGACGCATGCTGAGCATGGACAGGCGGCAGCTAGCGCTCTCCTAGGTGGTCCTATCTCATTCTGCCGTTCCCTGCATGGACCTTGTGGAGTCCGAGAGCTACTGAAATATTCCTCCCCAGGGTGCACAGGTCACTCTGGGACACTGCTGGACTGGACGTCCCCTTCTGCTGCAGCGTGGCTCCGAGCAACCCCCAGGCTGGCCGTCCCGCGTGTGCCCTGCTGAGGGCGAGTGCCACTTTCTGGAGAGATGTGGTGACAGTGGAGTTGCACAAACACCACTCATGTCTCTTCACAAAAATCTACACCCCTACTGGCTGACCCTGGCTCATCCCGTGACGTTTCTAGGGGCAGGTGCTGCTGTCCGGCTTCCAGGCTCTAACTCAGACACTTCATTGACAGGTTCAAGGTCCAGCAGTCTGTGCAGCACAGCTCTTCTTGGTATGTATGTATGTATATGAGATGGAGTCTCGCTCTGTTGCCTAGGCTGGAGGGCAGTGGCGCCATATTCGCTCACCGCAACCTCCGCCTCCCGGGTTCAAGTGATTCTCCTGCCTCAGCCTCCCAAGTAGCCGGGATTACAGGTATGTGGCACCACGTCTGGCTAATTTTTTGTATTTCTGTAGAGACGGGGTTTCACCATTTGACCAGGCTGGTCTTGAACTCCTGACCTCAAGTGATCTGCCCACCTCGGCCTCCCAAAGTGCCGGGATTACAGGTGTGAGCCACCGCGCCCGGCCTTGGTCCTCTTTTAAAATAAATTTTAATAAGGATTTTTTATCTCAGGACATGCCGTAACTGCAAGTTCTATCTATTTAAGTCATCGCATATGTTTACGCTAATTATGTAATTGGATGTAATTATACTAATTGTATAAATGCACAGTAAGATATATTAAATACTTTGCGACAACAAAGAGAACCCACCCAGAATACCTTCCCCAGTATTAAGGGTGCAGCTGAACCCCAAGGGAGGACAGGAGGGTCATCATGGGAGCTGTGGGCTGCGAGCTGGGCCAGGGCCTCACCGTGCACATGCAGGGGCAGACGCTGCCACAGAAGGGAACGGACTTTCTTGAGACGATTAGGCCCAGGGCCACCTAGGAGACTTGCTTCGCGCTGTAGCCTCACTTAGCAGCTACTTGACTTCATTGGCTTTTCAGACATGTCAAAGGACAATAATCAAGTCATTCTTCTGCTCAAAGATATTCCATGGCTCCCCATTACCTAAGAACAAAGCTCCACTTTGGCAGCCTGCATTCAGGCCCTCCAGGACCAGGTTCCAATGTCTGTCTTCACCCCCTACTGCAGTCCGAAAGCCCAGCTGACTAGTCTGGGTGTGTGGAGTCCCTTCCCACTCCTGTGCTACTGCCTATGCAGTACCCTCCGGCTGGTGAGCTATTCCTCTGCCTCCTGTTCTCTGCTGGATCCTGGCAACGCTTCTACCCCTGCAGACCATGGACCTTCTCTCCAAAGCCTTCCTCAGTCCTTCCAGGAGGAAACAGCTCTCTCCCTCTGCCCTCATCTCCTGTAGCACTTCATTTAGAATTCTCTCATGACACATGTGTTTTTGAACCCATTAGAGTCCTTGGTAGCCATCTGTCTTTACCCATGGAAGCGAGTTTCCCAAGGGCAAGGACCACTGCTACCAGCATCCTGACGTCCCTAGCCTTTGGCACGGAGCCTGGCAGGGAGCAAACTCGAAGGCGTGTTGAACAACTAAAGGAAAAAGTAAAGGGATGCACAGCGGGTTTCCTTTGGTAACGACAGTACACTGATGGGAAGGATCGTTGGGAGCTGCAGGGGTGCAGGGGATCTGGGGCAGGGTGCTGCAGGTGGGGATAGGGTGGACAGAAACCACTCCTGGGGGCCAACATGTCTCATCTCAATCTTGTGGAATGAAGGGCACAGCAGGGAGGGAAAAGGGAACTGAGTCTGAGCTTGGTGGCTTACACTTGTAATCCCAGTACTTTAGGAGGCTGAGGCAGGAGGATCACTTGAGGCTTGAGGCCAGGAGCTGAAGACCAGCCTGGGCAACATGGAGAGACCCTGTGATATGGTTCGGCTGTGTCCCCATCCAAATCTCATCTTGAATTCTCATGTATTGTGGGAGGGACCTTGTGAGAGGTAATTAAATCATGGGGCAGGTCTTTCCCGTGCTGTTCTCGTGATAGTGAATAAGTATCCCGAGATCTGATGGGTCTAAAAATGGGAGTCTCCCTGCACAAGCTCTCTCTTTGCTTGCCATGTAAGATGTGACTTGCTCCTTCTTTCCTTCTGCCATGATTGTGAGGCTTCCCCAGTCATGTGGAACTGTGAGTTCTCCATTAAACCTCTTTCCTTTGTGAACTGTCCAGTCTCAGGTATGTCTTTATCAGCAGCATGAAAACAGACTAATATAGTAAACTGGTACCAGTAGAATGGGATGTCGCTGAAAAGACACCCCAAAACGTGCAAGTGACTTTGGAACTGGGTAATAGGCAGAGGTTGAAACAGTTTGGAGGGCTCAGAAGACAGAAAAATGTGGAAAAGTTCAGAACTTCCTAGAGATTTGTTAAATGGCTTTGAGAAAAATGCTGATAGTGAGATGAACAATAAGGTCAGGCTGAGATGGTCTCAGATGGTCTCAGTTCCTCAGATAAAGACGAGGAACTTGTTGGGAACTGGAGCAAAGGTGACTCTTGTTACGTTTTAGCAAACAGACTGGCGGCATTTTGCCTCTGCCCTAGAGACCTATGGAACTTTGAACTTGAGAGAGATGATTTAGGGTATCTGGCAGAAAAAACTTCTAAGCAGCAAAGCACTCAAGAGGTGACTTGGGTGCTGTTAAAGGTATTCAGTTTTAAAAGGGGAAACAGAGCATAAAAGTTCAGAAAATGTGCAGCCTGACAATGCGATAGAAAAGAAAATCCCATTTTCTGAGGAGAAACTCAAGCTGGCTGCAGAAATCTGCATAAGTAATGAGAAGCCGAATGTTAATCACCAAGATGGTGGGGAAAATGTCTCCAGGGCATGTCAGAGACCTTTGCAGCAGCCCCTCCCATCACAGACCTAGAAGTTTAGGAGGAAAAAATGGTTTCTTAGGCTGGGCCCAGGGTCCCTCTGCTGTGTGCAGTCTAGGGACTTGGTGCCCTTCGTCCCAGCTGCTCCAGCCATGACTAAAAGGGGCCAAGGTACCCCTCAGCCTATTGCTTCAGAGGGTGGAAGCCCAAGCCTCGGCAGCTTTCACATGGTGTTGAGCCTGCGGGTGCACAGAAGTCAAGAATTGAGGTTTAGGAACCTCGGCCTAGATTTCACAGGATGTATGGAAATGCTTGGATGTCCAGGTAGAAGTTTGCTGCAGGGGCAGAGCCCTCATAGAGAATCTCTGGTAGGGCAGTGCAGAAGGGAAATGTGGAGTTGGAGCCTCTACACAGAGTCTCTACCGGGGCACTGGCTAGTGGAACTGTGAGAAGAGTGCCACTGTCCTCTGGACACCAGAATGGTAGATCCACCAACAGCTTGTACTATGCACCTGGAAAAGCTGCAGACACTCAAAGCTAGCCAGTGAAAGCAGCCAGGAGGGAGGCTGTACCTTGCAAAGCCACAGCAGCAGAGCTGTTCAAGGCTGTGGGAGCCCACCTCTTGAATCAGCATGACCTGGATGTGAGACATGGAGTCAAAGGAGATAATTTTGGAGCTTTAAGGTTGAACTGGCCCACTGGATTTCGGACTCTCATGGGGCCTGTAGCCCCTTTGTTTTCACCAATTTCTCCCATTTGGAATGGCTGTATTTACCCAGTGTCTGTACCCTCATTGTATCTAGGAAGTAACTAACTTGCTTTTGATTTTACAGGCTCATAGGTAGAAGGGACTTGTCTTGTCTTAGATGAGACTTTGGATTATGGACTTTTGAGGTTAATGTTGAAATGAGTTAAGACTTTGAGGGACTGTTGGGAAGGCATGATTGGTTTTGAAATACAAAGACATGAGATGTGGGAGGAGCCAGGGGCAAAATGATATGGGGGTTTGGCTGTGTCCCCACCCAAATCTCATCTGGAATTCTCACATGTTGTAGGCGGGACCTGGTGGGAAGTAACTGAATCATGGGGCGGGTCCTTCCCATGCTGTTCTTGTGATAGTGAATAGGTCTCACAAGATCTGATGTGTTTAAAAAACGGGAGCTTCCCTACACAAGCTCTCTTTTTGCCTACTGCCATCCATGTAAGATGTGACTTGCTCCTCCTTGTCTTCTGCCATGATTGTGAGGGTTCCCCAGCCACGTGGAACTGTGAGTTCTCCATTAAACCTTTTTCCTTTGTAAGTTGCTCAGTCTTGGGTATGTCTTTATCAGCAGCATGAAAACGGACTAATACACCCTGTCTCTACAAAACATTAAAAAATTAGCCAGGGCTGGGCACAGTGGCTCAAGCCTGGAATCCCAGCACTTTGGGAGGCCGAGACAGGCGGATCACGAGGTCAGGAGATCGAGACCATCCTGGCTAACACGGTGAACCCCGTCTCTACAAAAAAAATACAAAAAACTAGCCAGGCGAGGTGGCAGGCACCTGTAGTCCCAGCTACTTGGGAGGCTGAGGCAGGAGAATGGTGTGAACCCGGGAGGTGGAGCTTGCAGTGAGCTGAGATCCAGCCACTGCACTCCAGCCTGGGTGACAGAGTGAGACTCCATCTCAAAAAAAAAAAAAAAAAAAAAAAAATAGCCAGGAGTGGTGGTGCACACCTGTGGTCCTAGTTATTTGGGAGGCTGAGGTGGGAGGATCATTTGAGCCTGGGAGGCTAAGGCCGCAGTGAGTTATGATGCTGCCAATGCACTCCAACATGAGTCAAAGAGTGAGACTATCTCAAAAAAAAAAAAAAAAAAAGACAGAAAGGAAGAAAAGAAAAGGAACCTGGGCGGGAAGGGTTGAATGGAAAAGACCCAGAGTGGAGGATGCGGGGCTGGTGCTGGCCTAGGATGTCGAGGACCAAGCTGCAGTACACCTGCTGCCACCACCAGTTCAGCCCTGAGTCAGCTGCTGTCCCCGTGCCACCATCAGTGCAGGGGTTGCGCGTCCACTATGTATTTGGATGGTTCAATATGAGCTTATTTATCTGGCCTCCTTCAGAGGGTGTGTGTGGGAGGTGGAGATATAGGCAATTTCTGGCAAGTTCTCCAGGTACCTTCCAGAGACATTTGCACCTCTCATGCCAGCCCGGGGCAAAGCTACTTCTACAGTGCCCAGGGTCCTGCACACACCAAGAACTGGCCACGGCAGAGAAGAGGCAGGCACCGCTTCGGGGCTATGTGCTGCCCAGAGGAGCCCCTTTCCCTCCTGGACTCAGGACGGAGGGGCCCACAGCCGGGGCCCCTGGGAGGGGGTGTAATGACCAAAAGTCCCCACCAGGTGCTGTCCAGGGGCTCAGCAAACATGAACTTGCAGAGTCCTCTCAGCAGCCCTGCGAGGAAGGAGGCCCTGCCATTCCCGCCGTACAGACGAGCAAACAGACACGAGCTGCTCACAGTCACACCTTTGGAAACCGGGAGTGCAGGCCCACGCAGAATGGTTCTAAAATTTGTGCTAACTACCGCCCCACACTGCCGTTCAGTCAGTGCCTCCCTGAGATAGAACAGTTGACACCCGGGCTTGCTGGGCGAGGCCCCATCCTGGTTGCCCACTGCACAGGGCAGCTGTGCCCGTGGCTTGTCGGCACCACCCCATAGTGAGGCCATCCCCGCTACACACAGCGGCCTCAGACGGCACCTGCAGGCTGAGCAGGGCCTGGGCCCTCCGGAGAGGGCTGTCCTACCTCGGGGTTCTCCTGGGTCGGGGGCCGGTCTTCCTTCTTCTTTTTGGTGGCCTGAGCTCCCTGAGATGGCTCCTCTGTGGGCGGTCGCGACTCTGCCGTGCTCTCGGGCTGTGTCTGCACTTGAGGCTGAATGATGATGACCTGGAAGAAGCCATGGAGGGGTGAAGGGGACAGTGATGGGGAGGGAGGGGTGAGGGAGAGAGAGGAGAGACAGAGGGGACAGTGATGGGGAGGGAGGGGTGAGGGGAAGAGAGGAGGGGTGGAGGAGGCTGGAGAGTGAGGGTGAGGGGCACGGGGAGGAATGGAAGAGTGAAGGGGGCTGGGGAGGTAGCTGGTAGGGCACAGGGCAGGGGTTGGGGAGCACAGAGCCTGGGCCGGGCCATCCTAGGAGGGAGGATCCTCGGGAACTGAGTGGTTTGCACCCCTGTGTGTCCAGCACCTGCCCCTCCTGACACACCTTTTCCACCATGGGGAGGGTCTGCACGAGAAGCCGGCCTGGTTTAGGAACCAGGAAGGCCTGGGTTCCAGTCCTGCCCCACCGCGTCCCAGCTGTGTGGCCTCAGGGGAGTCACTGCTTCTGAGTGTCAGGTTGATCATCAGTGAAAACCAGCCACACCTCTCCCCAGGGAGGCTGTGCACACTCCGGCAGCGAGGACTTCTCATCCCACCTCAGGTGCAGATGAACCGAGGCCACGAGAGCTCAGACTTGCTCCTGGCCTGAGACCATCTAGTTGGGAGGCAGAGGGGCTGAGAACCCCTCAGGTCGGCCTGGCTCCGTTTCACCCTCCTCACGCCACAGTGCCTGAGACACACAAGCCTGGCTTGGGGACACAGGTGGGAATAACGTTCTAGTTTTTTCACTGCCATGAGGCCCCTCATGTGGTGGATGGGGAAGGGGAAGGGGGTCTTCAGATGCTACCCTGCGCCAGCCCCCCTTAGTCAGCCTTCCTCGGGGCTCAGGGGATGCTCGGGTTTGATGAAAGGGTGTGATGCTGAAAATCAGCTTGAAATCCACCCATCCGAGCCGGGCGCGGTGGCTCACGCCTGTAATCCCAGCACTTTGGGAGGCCGAGACGGGCGGATCATGAGGTCAGGAGATCGAGACCATCCTGGCTAACACGGTGAAACCCCGTCTCTACTAAAAAATACAAAAAAAAAAAAAAACTAGCCGGGCGAGGTGGCGGGCGCCTATAGTCCCAGCTACTCGGGAGGCTGAGGCAGGAGAATGGCGTGAACCCAGGAAGCGGAGCTTGCAGTGAGCTGAGATCCGGCCACTGCACTCCAGCCTGGGTGACAGAGCGAGACTCCGTCTCAAAAAAAAAAAAAAAGAAAGAAATCCACCCATCCGGGCCAGCCTCTCCCTGGGCCAGGATCCGCTGCATCTCTAGCTCCATCATTTTATTTTTTTAGATAGGAAATTGGGAAAGAATTGCTAGTTTTCATGGCTCCAAGAAGAGGAATTCTCCAGGATCTATCAGTCACAGTCTGGTTTAAACTAGGAATGACTTGAACTTGGGTGTTTTTTTGGTTTGTTTTCCCCTAAGCACAGGTGGTGACTGTCTGATGAATTTGAGGCTTCTGAGCACAAAGAGAAAGTATGTCCCATTTTTCTGCTGGTTTAAGGGAAGCGCTGTCTTCCTCTTCGTATCACATTTTTAAAACCCCCAAATCTCTGTATGGAAAAAAAAATGTCCCTTTTTATATTCATGGGAAGAAAAACATTAAGATCTCCAATAGGAAAAAGGACATTCTCAAGTCACCCATGAGAAGATAGAATTCTGAAGTGTAAGAAAAACATTTAAGCTTAACAGTAACCAAGGGAATTCAACTTTCAACAACGAGGCATCTGTATGTGCCTAGTAAATGGACAAAGAAGTGTTTAAAAGGCCAACATCAAATGCTGGTGCAGTTGCAGTGAAACAGACACGCTCCTTCCGACATCTGCTAAGCACCTTGTCTGGATCAGGTGCCCTCCTGGGATACACCTGCCATCCCGCCATGGCCCATGACAACTCTCCAGACTGCAAATTCTCTGAGGGGCCCTCAGTGGGCGGGAGAGCCTGGAAGCACGGGACTCCCGGGAATGCACTGGGTGCAACAGCACCAGGTCACGTGAGGGTCGGCCGTCATCCAGGCCGGGGAAGCAGAGGGCACCCCAGCCAGAAGCAAGAGAGGGGCGGCCTGGAAGACCCCAAATGGGGAACAGAGAGAGAGGCCACAGACAGGGGACGGCAGGGATGAGGCAGCCCCGAAGGCCTCAAACAGCACAACCACCAGAAGCTCAGAGGGGAACAGCGGGAGGACCTTAGTTTTAGTTTTAAAACTTGGCAAAAATTATGGGAGATTGTACCCTTGGGCAGTGGGGTAAAAACAGCCCTTGATCGTCCAACTCCACCAGCAGAGACGGAGAATCGATATCTCTTCCAGCCACTCATCCAGCCACACGTCATTAATTGGTTAATCATTTGAATGAATTCATTCATTGACCAATCACTCCTTTTCCACTGGTATTAATTCATTCAGCCACACTGTCTCTGGATCGCATATTCATTCATTTGTTCAGGCACTGATTCACTCCCTTAACCATGTGTTCATACTCCATTCATTCATTCACTCCTCTGTTTCTGCCCCATTCATTTGGCCACTTGATCATTCTGCCTTCCGGTCATTCATTCTGCCTGGGCTTGTTCATTTGGCCCTTCCCATAAGACTTCCCTCCTGCATGCGGCCGCACACCCTTTCAGGCGCCTGCTGGTGGGCACTTACCTTGTTGTCAGCACTGATGAGGAGGGGCTGGACTTTGATGCTGTCGCTGACCACAGACACGGCGGTGCTGGGGGCCATGGCGGCGGCATTGCTGGGGGAGGTGGAGATGATGGCGTAGGCCACCCCGGCACTGCTCAGCGGAGAGGCAAGGGCGGCGGGCTCGGCAAGGGCCTGGGGCTGGCTGCCGGGCACTGGCACATGGCTGACAGTGTTGTTGGCGGTGGGGAGGGCTGGGCTGGGGTTCTTGACGCTGACCACAGTGGCCTTCTGGAATGTCGGGGGCTGCTTGGGTGGCCGGTCCCGGCCCGGGGCAACGGGGAGGCTGTCTGGAATCAGAGTCTTTGGCCTAACCTGGGAAGAAGGGACGGGTGTGTGGTCAGACAGGCAGACACACAGCAGCACAGGGGAGGGGCCGCCCTGGCTCAGAGACTTCCTATATTCAAGGGGATGGGGGCAGCATCGGAAAGAGCACAGAGCCCATCTCGGCCTCACAGAGGGTGAGACCTGGACCCCAACGCCTCCCACCTCCTGAGCCTGCACCGACTGGCCACGGGGCTCAGGAGGGGCTGCTCTGGACCCAAGGCTCTCCCAGCTGCACTCAGAGAAGATGGTGAGGAGCAGTGGGGAGGATGGAAGGCAGCGCCTGGACGCGAGGGGACAGTCTGTGCCGTGTGATGCCCTGCAGATCGAGTCCCAAGCGGCAAAGCCCCCTTTGGCTTTGGAAGTCTGGAAAGCGCTGCCCCTCGACAGGGACTGGGAGGGGCTGCGAGGCCTCCTGCGCCTTGCCCAGTTCTGCTTCTCAATCTGGGTGGGGGCTGCTGCTGTGCTCCCACGAAAACCAGAGCGGAGCCCGCGTGACTGCTGCGGGACTCCAATGACAGTGAAGGTGAGCAGAGGGCAGCCGGGCAGCCACCGGGTGGTTCAGGCCAGGGCTCTGGACAGACTGTTTGGGCCCAATCCTGGCTCCTCTGGGGTCCTAGTGACACCCCTGAACTGGACCAGGTCCCTCATCTGCATGAGGTGATGACACTTACTGGGGGTTGGAAGAAAGAAAACGCACAGGAAGTGCTGGGTGTACCTGACTGGGGGCTGTCGCCAGCGTCCCCATACCCAGCTGTGTTTCTGATGGTGGAAATTCCCATCAGAGCCACCACCACTGGCCGCATGCATGGAACCAGGAGCGCCGCATGCCCCACATGAGGACACGCCCACCCTGGGAGGTCCAGGCCAGTATCGTGTCCCGAGAGACAAGGGGACGAGGAGAAGGGGCACGACCTGCCTTCTCATCTGAGCCCCGCTGCATTCGCGCTGCAGGGTGGCCGTCCTGGCCTATTCTACAGATGAGCAAACTGAGGTGTGCAGTGGAGACTCACGGGTAATAAGGATGCTACAGTCGTTATCATTAGGGCCTGTCTGGCATCGGTGAAGGGCACAGAGTGCTGTGCTGCCCCGCCCATCTCCTCCCACCCTGTGTCCAGTGGTGCATGTGGAGAGAATTGTCCAGGGTGGCTCCTACACGGCCCTGTGGCCTTGGGCAGGTCACCAAGACACAGCATGCTCTTCGGTTGGACAGCATCATGTCTGTCAGCTCCTTGCCAGTGCCTGGCACAGAGCTGGCCCTTGAGTCTAGTGACCTCTGTGTCCCCTGCCATGCTGGGTCCTCAGCAAAAGGAGCCCAGCCTCCCACATCAGGGCCCTGACCATACCACAGGGAGGCGATGTGGCCAGCCTGGGTTCAGGTAAGCCTGCCACTCTGTCCTTGGCACCAGAGGTCAGGGCCTTTGTCCCCCCATGCCAGGCTTACAGCCCAACACAAACTCTAATACCAAAGGCTTTAAAGAATCCTCGTTCCTGCCAGCCCTCAGCTGGAGACAGTCACCCGATGGAAAAATGCTGTTCTCTGCCTCTGAAGAGGACTGGTGTGGGGGCGGGTGGACGCCCACATGGTGGTCAGTGAGGACCTCAGCTGTGGCAGTGGCCGTTCCGTGTTCTGTCGGCTCCTCCCTGGTCATCTGGGTTTTCCCCACCTGTTCCGGTTGACCCCGGCCGCCCACCCTACATAAGCAGACTGTGGACATGGGAGAGCTGGTGTCAATCACAGATGCCAGACACAGAAACTAAGCTCAGCTGGGAGCTCAGGATCTGGCCTGAGCCACCCCAGAGAGAACACCTTCGAGGGACCCGGAGCTTATAGCCTTTCTGCCTGTGTCTCCGGGTCTGCATGCAGCCCCCGGCCAGGAAGCCCCCGGGTCCACCCTCTCTCCTTTCTCAGGTCTGCGGTCACGCTGCGAGGCTGGCCCCATCACAGGCTGCCTACTGTGCTCCCCGTGAGCCACCTGGAACAGCAGCAGCCGGCAGCCGGACCCGGCATGAGCTGGATACCTCCTGGCCTTAGCTGACTGTCCTGGAGGCCAGCAGGTCAACGGCAGGTGCAGGCATTTGTGGGGCAGAGACAGCAAGGAAGAAACATGGAGAGAGAGGTTCAGGAGGCAGAAGGGACAGAGGAGGAAGGGTGGGTGTGGGGCAGAGGGAAACAGCACTGGCCTTGATTTGCAGCCTCTCCCTGGAGCCTGCCTTGCTCTGAAGCCTCGCACAGCTCCCTGCTGCCCACAGGTCACTGACAGGGGAAGCCCGACTCTAAGGTCCCCAGTGGCCTCTCCACCTCCAGGACTGCCCCATCCTCCCTCCCTCAGTGCTTGGACTCTGGTCTCTCCCTACCACCTCTGCCTCTGTTTCTCACCCTGCACTCTCCTCCTGGGGGGCTCCCTCTGGGGCCTAACTCCACCTCGGCCTGCAATGTCTTCTCACCCTGAGGCCTAGCTCAAGCACTGCCTCCTCCAGGAAGCCTTCCTTGACGCCCAGGTGTACGGCAAGCCTTCTCAGGGCTTCCGCCACCCCTGTGTCTCTTTCTGGCAAGGCCCGATCACCCTGGACTCACAGTATCCTTTTCCTTGTCTGTCCTCCATCTAGACCAAGCCTGTCCAAACCACGGGCCACACGCGGCCCAGGATGGCTTGGAATGCGGCCCAACAAATGCAAACCTTCTTAAAACATTATGAGAGTTTTTTTTTACATTTTTTCCCCTTTATTTCATCAGCTACTGTTAGTGTTAGTGTATTTTATGTGCGGACTAAGACAATTCTTCTTCTTCCAATGTGGCCCAGGGAAACCAAAAGATTAGAAGATTGGCCACCCCTGCTTTAGACTCTGATTCAGCTCAAGTGGGCACCTGGGGAAAGTTGCCACACAGAAGAGGAGCTCAGGGCAGCCACCTCTCGCCATCCTCGAGCTGGGGGAGTCTGTCCAGCCCCAAGTCCCATGACAGGCAGGGGTCATCTTGGTCTTCATCACTGGCAGCCCCTGGCCCACTATACTGTATACAGCAGGTGCTCAACAAAGCTGAGCTTGTGGTAATAAGGGAACTGGTGAATAATTACCTGGCGTTTGCTCTGTATCAGGCATGGTTACAAATGTTTTCTCCTGACAATACTCACAGCCACCATTGACTCAACCCTCACGGCCACCGACGGAGGAAGCCAGCGCCGGCACCAGTCCCTCTGCAGGTGAGAAGCCTCAGCCCACGAAGGCCGAGAGGTCAGGTGACTGGGGCCAAGCGTGGAGTCCAATCGGGGGAACCCTGCAAAAGAAACCAGGGCACCTGGCCCAGAGTCTGAGCTGTCCCTGAAATGAATCCCCTCATCCACAGTGTCTCAAACTTCCTGACCATAACCCATAGTCAAAAACATACATGATGTAGTCACCCAGTCTGTAATCAAGTTGCTCAAAAAACAAGGCATAGGATGCATCTTGATATTTCCATTCTATTTTAGTCTGGCCTCATTTATTCCATTTAAAAAAATTCTGGTCATGACCCACTAAATTGATTTCCCAATTCCTTGCTGAAAAAAATGTATCTGGTCCAAATGTCTCCATTGAAGAACGGATAGAAGAGGTGAGAGGGGAAGTTGCAGCTGACAGGGCATGGGTTCCGCCTGGCCCAGTGCCCACCAGAAACCTCAGCGCTGAAGGGTGAGAAACAGAGACTGCGGGGACAGACAGACGGATACCCCAGGGCCCGCCCGAGGGCTGCTTACCTGAGGTAGCACTGCCGCTCCTTGCCCGGCCAACCTCTGCAAGGAGCTGACCTGAGGACCCGTGACAGGCACTGCAGTGATCGTTCCCAAAGCCTGAAAGATAGAGGAGGTCAGCGCTGAGACGGGACGAGCAGCTGAGACCGAATCCGTCGCCCTCAGCCTGGCCAAGCAGGGGGCAGCTGCCTTGGAGACAGCAAATGCTACTCTTCCCTTTCTTATGATTTTTAAAATATCACAATAGTAATCGACATTCCTTCCAGAAAGTTTGGAAACTAGAGAAAGGAAAAGAGTAGCACTGCCCAGAAATCAATTACCCTTTGTTACACGTCGGCTTCCTCTTTTCAGTGAATTTTTCATACAGCTATATATAGAATTTTGTAACCTATTTTTCTACTTTCACTTAAGGACAAGGTGTGATGTCGCTACGATCTTCATAAATCACTCCTTTAATGGCTATGGGATCTTCCATTCGGCAGACATAATGGCATTTCCTCAGCCAATCCTCTACTCTTGGAAATTTGAGTTCTAGCCCCATCTTTTTCCAGTAAATAAACAATGCTGCAGCGAACATCTTTGTGGATAAATCCATTTCCACATCACAGAGCATTTCTGTAGAAGAGTCTGAATACAGGGATGCATGGACCAAAAAGGCAGGGATATTTTTCAGGCCCTTGGTGCATATCTGCACTGGGTCCCTCAGGAGGGGGAACGGCCTGGGTGTGTGCACCAACATGTCCCCCCAAATCCCAGCCCAATGGGGGGTCTCGCCAACACACAATGGGATGGCAGCACCAGGAGCAGGGAGGACATTCAGGGTAAGGAGAAGGGAGATGGTACCCTTCCATTCCAGGCCCACACACGTATAGGAGATGTGTTTTGGGGTACCCACTTGTCTAAAGTCTCCTTTTGTGGGAACTACCACTACCCACAGCCCCGATGGAACAGTTTTTTGTTTTTTTTTTTTTTTTGAGATGGAGTCTCACTCTGTTGCCCAGGTTAGAAGGTAGTGGCGTGATCTTGGCTCACTGCAACCTCCTCCTCCTGGGTTCAAGTGATTCTCCTGCCTCAGCCTCTCGAGTAGTTGGAATTACAGGCACCCACCAACACGCCTGGGTAACTTTTGTATTTTTAGTAGAAATGTGGTTTCACTATGTTGGCCAGGCTGGTCTCAAACTCCTGACCTCAGGTGATCCACCCACCTCGGCCTCCCAAAGTGCTGGGATTATAGGTGTGAGCCACTGCGCTCGGTCCTGATGGAGCAGTTCTACGTGGCCACATTTGTACCCCATGAGCCTGCCCAATGGGGAAAGAGGGACCCCCTTGCTCAGATCCAGCCAAACTATCAGTGGCCAGGGATCGGTGAGGTTCTCTCTTGAACTCAGATGCGGAAATTCTTAACAGAATGTTAACAAATCAATTCTAACAACAACAAAAAGGATAAGACATCATGAACAAGCTGAGTTTATCCCAGGACTGCAAGGCTGCTTTGCCATTTGAAAGTCAGTCCGTGTAATTTGCTAAAATAACACATGGATGAAGAAAAACCGTATGCCGGCCTCAACGGATTTTTCTAAAAGCTGTTAGGACTAATAAATGAGTTTAGCAAGATTGCAGGATGGAACAGTATATAAAAATCAGTTGTGGGCCAGGTGCGGTGGCTCACGCCTGTAATCCCAGCACTATGGGAGACGGAGGTGGGCAGGTCACCTGAGGTCGGGAGCTCAAGACCAGCCTGACCAACACAGAGAAACCCCGTCTCTACTAAAAATACAAAATTAGCCGGGCGTGATGGCGCATGCCTGTAATCCCAGCTACTCAGGAGGCTGAGGCAGGAGAATCGCTTGAATCTGGGAGGTGGAGGTTGCGGTGAGCCGAGATCACACCATTGCACTCCAGCCTGGGCAACAAGAGCAAAACTCCGTCTCAAAAAAAAAAAAAAAAAAAAAAAATCAGTTGTGTTTCTATATACTGGCCACCAACATTTAGAAATTCAAAAAGGTTTAAATGCCATTTGCAATAGCATCAAGAAATAAAAACAAGAAATAGGGAAGAATCTGACAATAGCTATATAAGACCTGTATACTAGAAACTTCCACACATCGCTGAGAAATTTTTAAAGACTTAAGAAAGAGATATACCATAACTATGAATCAGAAGCCTCAACGTTGTTAAGATTTCAGTTCTTCCCAGATTGATCTACAGATTCGACACAACCTCAAATCAAAATCTCAGCCAGTATTTAAAAAAAAAAAAAAAAAAAAAAAAAATTGACAAGATGACTTTAGAAAGCATATGAAAGTATAAAGGACCTAGAATAGCCAAAACAACTATGAAACAAACAAAAATAACAACCAAAGGGAAAGACTTAACATCATCTGACTCCAAGATCTGTTATAAAGCTACAGTAATCAAGACAGTGTGGTACTGGCGTGAAGATGCATAAATAGATCAATGGAACAGAATGGAGGTCCAAAGTAGACTTACACATACAATGTCCACTGATTTTCAGCAAAGCCCAAAAAAGTAACTTATTTAGTACAAAAAAAGATAATCTTTTCAAAATGGTATTAGAACAAGGAGATACTCATATACTAAAATCAAACAGAAAAGAGCTTCAGTCCGTACCACATACCGTATTTAAACAACAACAAAAAAAGAACAAATGGATCAGAGATCTAGATGTAGGGACCAAAACTATAAAACCGCTACACGAAATGTAAGATAAATCTTTGGGATGTCAGGTCAGGCAAAGAATCTTAGATACAAGGGCAAAATAATAATTGATATGAGGGCAAAATAATAAATTCACTTCAACAAAATAAGAAACTCCCAGAGTTGGAAAGACAATGTTAGGAAAATGCAAAAAGTGGCCACGCCCTGGAAAACAAACACATACAGATCACCTATCTGATGAAAGCCTTTATCCATAATATACGAAAGAACTCTCAAAACTCAATAATCTGAAAACAAAAAACTCAATTAAAAATGAACAAAATATTTGAACAGATACTCCACTAAAGAAGATATACTGGGCCAGGCGGTGTCTCATACTTGTAATCCCAGCACTTTGGGAGGCTGAGGCGGGCCGATCACTCGAGGCCAGGAGTTCAAGACCAGCCTGTGCAACATAGTCTCTAAAAAAAAAAAAAAAAAAATTAAAAATTAGCTGAGCATGGTAGCAAGTGCCTGTAGTCCCAGCTACTTGGGAGGCTGAGGCAGGAGGATCATCTGAGGCCAGGAGGTTGAGGCTGCAGTGAGCCATGATCGCATCCCTGCACTCCAGCCTGAGTGACAAAGTGAGATCCAAGAAGAAGAAAATGAAGAAAGAAAAAGAAAGAGGAGGAGGAAGAGTAAGAGGATGAGGAAAGGAGGAAAGGAGGGAGGGAGGGAGGGAGGGAGGGGAAGGGAGGAGGGAAGGGAGGGAGGGGAAGGGAGGAGGGAAGGGAGGAGGGAGGGGAGGAAAGAGGCGAGGGAACAGGGGAGGAAGGAGGAGAAGAACAACTACTGATGGCAAATAAGCAAATAAAAAATACTAAACATAATTAGTTATTAGGGAAATGCAAATTAAAACCACAATAAGATACAAGCCTATTCAGATGACTAAAATTAAAAAGACTGACCAAATCAAGTGTTGGTGAGGCTGTAGAGCAACTAAACTCTCAATCACTGCTGTTGGGAACATAAAATGACACACTTTGAAAGACAGTTTGACAGTTAAAAAGTTACACATACGTATGGCAATGAACAGAACATACGTATGTGTCCTCTCCCAGATCCAAATGTTGAAATCCTAACCCTCAATGTGATGGTATTTGGAGATGGGGCCTCTGGGAGGTGATCTGGTCATGAGGGTGGAGCCCTCAGTGCTCTTATAAGAAGAGACATGAGGGAGCTTGTGTCCTCTCTCTCTCATCCTCTTTCTCTCTCTGCCATGGGCAAACAGCAAGAAGGTGGCCATCTGCAAACCAGGAATAGAGCCCTCATCAGGAACTGAATCTGCTGGCACCTTGATCTTGGACTTCCCAGCCTCCAGAACCATAAGAAATTGATTTCTGTTGCTTAAGCCAACCAGTCCATGGTATTTTTGTTATGGCAGCCTGGGCAGACGACGACATTTTCGATAAGAGACAGCCATTCTATTCCCAAGCATTCACCAAGAGAAGGGAAGGTACGCGTTCAGAGACTTGTACATGAATGTTCACAGCAGCTCTTGGTGTCACAGCCTAAAACGGGAAGCAATCCAAACGCTCACCAACAAGTACACGGATGAGCAAGCTGTAGTATCTTCACACGACAGAGTATTAGTTAGCAATAAAAAGGAACAAACTACTGACACACACAATATGGATGAATCACAAAATAACACCGCCAAAAAAAACCCAGACTCCAAAAAATATCCATACTGTATGATGCTAGTTATATGAAATTCTGAAAATTGCAAACAAAGTGACAGAAAATAGATCCCAGGTTTTGTGGAAATGGTGTAGGGATGCGAGGAAGGGATTACAAAACGACACCAGGACATTTCAGGGAGAAAGATGTGTTCACGATTTTGATTGTGGCAACGGGTTTACATTTGTCAAACTTATATTGTACACTCTAAACACGTGCAGTTTATTGTGTATCAATTATACCTCCACAAAGCTATTAAAAATTCCCTCCCCATTTCTCTCCTTATCAATATCTCTCCACCCCTACAATGAATATCATCCATCCTCAAATGACACGGCAGAGGGTCTCAGGCCCCATGCACAGAGCTGTTTCTCTGATTATGCTCGGTCGGTTCCTGCCTCCTCTTTGCCACCTGCCCCATGGGGTCAAAACTCTGAGAGGCTCATGTCCTCCGAGCCAGATGCCTGCCTCTCTGCGTGGAACCAAATGACCCACATTCCCCTAGATATTCACTCTGGACATTTGTTGAAACAGAGCTTTCTATGCAATGTGGAGCACATGACAAACAGCCTCGGCCACTTGATGAGGCAGCTCCCAATCTATAACACCGCCTGCTGCTCTCGGCCGGCACACCCTGGTGGGCAGCACTGAGACCACCTCAGGTGCCGCCTGATGCCCACCTTCCCAAATGCATGTCTCAAAGATGGGGGTTATGGGGACTGTCCTCCCCATTACATCAAACTCCACCACCAGTGTCCCCCCAACTTCCACAAAGCAAGGTGTGTGGAAGGCTCTGATCTCCCCGCCCCTGGCCTGCCAGCCAGTGCCATTTACCCAGCTGGTCAACAGTTGGGGCCCCAGGCCAGCACAGACCATGCGGGTGGGAGGCTAGCAGGAGCAGCCATTTGATAAGCCAGCTTCCAGGTGACTCCGCCCACCTGGGGCTGCAGGCCCAGAGGAAGCAGGTCCTGTGGTGGGAAGGCCCACGCAACACGTCCCTGTGGTGGATTCCTAGGGAAGTGGGTTTTGCGGTGGGAAGGCCGACATGGCCTGGCCTGCGGTGGATTCCCGAGGAAGTGGGTTCTGTGGCAGGAAGGCCCATGAGGCATGTCCCTGCAATAGATTCCCAGGGAAGCGCACGCTGTGGCATGAAGGCCTACGCAGCACGTGGGTTCCCAGGGAAGCAGGTTCTGTGGTGGGAACGTCCCTGCAGTAGATTCCTGAGGCAGGTTCTCCGTAAGTGGGTGCATGAGGGGCAGGCCTGGGGCCCGGGGGAGGAGAAATTTCCACATGGGTGGGGCTGGCCAGCAGATCCCACAGGTGCCAGAGAACCTGCTTTGCTGGGGCTTCCGTCCTCACTCAGACGCCCCAGATAAAGCCTCCAGACGTGGTCCAGCCCGTGAGGAGGTATGGGGTGGCCCTCCAGGCAAGGTGGGTGTGTGCTGTCATGTTTTCCAAGCCCACACGTGCCTGAGTCCTCCAGGGTTGCCGTGCCAAGTTGCCTCTGCAGATGGTTCTGGGTGGGCAAAGGACAGCCATGTGTGTTTTACACGTCGCCTTGTGGACCAGGGGTTGCCGTGTGGGCTGGGACGGCCATGTGTCCATGTCCGAGTACTGCCACGTGGGCCACGGGTAGCTGTGTGTTGCTGTGTTTCCTGGGGTGGCCATGTGTCTGTGTCTGGGTGTTGCTGCGTGAGCCAGCGGTGGTCGTGTCCGTATCCGGGTGTTGCCATGTGGGCTGGGGGTGGCCGTTTCTGTATCTGGGTGTTGCTGTGTGGACCAGGGGTGACCGTGTGTCCGTGTCCAGGTGTTGTGTGGGCCAGGGGTGACCATATGTCTGTGTTTGGGTGTTGCTGTGTGGGCCGGGGGTGGCTGTGTGTCTGTGTCCAGGTGTTGCCATGTGGACTGCGGGTGGCCGTGTGGGCAGGGGTTGGCGTGTCCGGGTGCTGTCGTGTGGGCCAGGGGTGACTGTGTCTGTGTCTGGGTGCTGCTGTGTGGGCCGGGGGTGGCCGTGTGGCCATGTCTGGGTGCTGCTGTGTGGGCCAGGGGTGACCATGTCTGTGTCCAGGTGTTGCTGTGTGGGCCGGAGGTGGCCGTGTCTGTGTTCAGGTGTTGTCATGTGGGCTGGGGGTGACTGTATCTGTCCGGATGTGGCTTGTAAGTAGCTATTGCCTTTTCCAATACCCACTTGGGTGTGCACGGCTCTGTGTTTCCACATGAGTTCTTCTCTGGAGCGTCTTTGGCTCTGTGTCTGTTTCTGAGCCTTTATATCTGTCAAGGCTCAACCCTCCCTCCTGACTTGGGACCCTGGCAACTCCTGTCCCCCTACTTTAGGAGGTCACAGCAGGGGGCAGGGAAAGGAGGGGAGACCCACACGGGAGGGAGGGATGGAGGCGGTGGAGAGGCAGAGCCCGGAGAGGGAGGTGAGGAGGAGATGACAGGGAGAGCTACTTCCACTTGATCCTCCCTAGTCAGTCACCAAGAGAGAGACACAACCTACCCTGGGGGAACATCCACACCCGCGGGAGGCCGGCGGAACAAACAGTGCCTGGCCACGCGCTTCCCCCAAAACTCCAAACCAACCTGAGCGCGGTGTGTGTGCCCCTGCCTGGGACTCGAGGTGCCCTGAAGCTCTTCAGGGAGCACCGAGTATGGGGTACCCTCAAGCACCCAGCACCCTGAGCTAGGTCGGCAGAAGGAGTAGGCTCTGCAACCGCAGACCCACAGCCCCATCACCAAAGGAGAGATGATTCTGAGGCAAAGCCCAAAGTCCCCATGATCCGGGGAAGTTTGCTGTAAACAGGGTTGCCTCGCAGGCCCCTCCTCAACCCCTGGGACGGTGGGTTCTTTCCTGAACACTGCCGTCCCCTTCCAACAACCGTCCATTCTCCGCCAGCACTAAGCTGGCTTCAGGCTCTCCCATCTCTGCGTGTTTTCTTCGCTCCAAGCCTACCTGAGTGCGTTCTTCCACTTCCCTACAAACCTTTAATTAGCGAGCTGAAAGCCATTTTATCTGGCAAGGGCTGACCTTTCTGCTCCAAGCTGGAATTTATCGACACCAGCAGAAACAGTCATCTCAGAGGCGATTTCGCCAGCACCCGGTACTTTACAGCTGCACTTTCTTCAAGATCAATGAGCTTGTGACTATGTTTACAGCTCCAAGCATTTTAATAGCGGGGGGGGAAAGGGGCCATAAGTCAAAGATAACTTCAAATTCTTCCTGCCATGGCTAAGGGGTTGGGGGTGTGGGCAGCTGGGGAAATCTCCAGGAATCTCAAACACGGGGGAGGAGACAGGTGTTGGTACAGACTCCACAACCTTCCAGGTCAAAAGCCACACGTGCTTCTGGAAAAATCTGTTTTTAATAAAAGTTTCTAAGCACTCTGGGCACTTGGCTCTGGAGCTGTGGCAGAGCACAGGGGTTCCAGCACTGGCTCTGACATCAGCTGTGCAGGGTCCCTGAGCTCTTCCCACTCCCACTTCAGCACATACCACCAGGACCTACCCCACACAGCAGAACCAGCCCCACACCCGCCGTCCTCGAACTGCCAGGCCACAGTCTAACTGCCTGACTGTCCTGTTATTTACAAGCAGGACCTAGTCCAGGACAAGCCCTGTCATTTGTGGGTCTCTTCTGCTTCTTTCCATTTAGAACAGCCCCACAGCACCCCTTCTTCCCATGAAAGGAACTTTTTTTTTTTTTTTTGAGACGGAGTCTCTCACTCTGTCGCCCAGACTGGAGTGCAATGGCACAATCTCGGCTCACTGCAGCTTCCGCCTCCCAGGTTCAAGTGATTCTCCTGCCTCAGCCTCCCAAGTAGCTGGGATTACAGGCACCCACCATCACGCCTGGCTAATTTTTGTATTTTTAGTAGAGACGGGGTTTCGCCATGTTGGCCGGGCTGGTCTCGAACGCCTCACCTCAAATGATCTGCCCGCCTCAGCCTCCCGAAGTGCTGGGATTACAGACATGAGCCAACACACATGCCTTAAAGGAACTTTTTAAAGAAACCAGGACAACTGTCTACAGAAAGCACGGGGTTTCTGTGGCTGCTTCCTCGCAGTGGGCCGTGTTTCCCATGGAGACCCTCACTGGACAAGGGTAAGACCAGGCTCTCCAGTCTTCACCCACCATCGAGGCCCTGGGGCTGAGAGGCCCCCAACCCTTCACCGCTGAGGCTCCACTGCCGGGGCTGAGGACCCACAGGCCTCCGGACACTTGAGCTTCACCAGGCTGGGGAGGTGAGCGGGGAGGCAGCCCCAGGCCTCCCAGAAGCCCCCAGGAAGCCCCCATGGAAGGCGGCCTTGCTCTCCTCTCCACATGGCCCAGCCGCCACGCGCAGCCACAGAGCACGGCGATTTAATTGCTTCTCGAGTTGCAATTTTCTTTGCATCTTTATAGAACTGCTGTGATGTGGGGCAAAGAAAACAAGTCAGTTCCAACATCAATAACAGCTAATAAATATTAATAGAACATAAGCACCACTTTCACTGTCATGTGAAACCAGTTCATTATTCACAGATGAAATCCAACTGCCGCCTTTATCACTGTCAGCAACGAACAAGCTGGTTCCACGGGCCGCCGCTGCTGCATGAGTGTGGTTAGGCTTGGCCTTTACGTCCCCATTTGATGTCCCCCACTCTCACTCAGACATCCTGACTTCATGAACCCCAAGCTCATCCAGGAGAGAACAGCAAGGGCCACGGCGAGTGCATGTAAAACTCCAGAGAAATTGCCACTTCCTCCTGTCTCAGCTGGCTGCTCCGTGCCTCCTCCAGCCCACATGCGTTTACCACCACGCCCGGCATATCTGCGACAAAGACCAGGGGAGGCCAACCCGCCTGCGTTTGAATTTCACTCCTGGACTGGCCCTGGTCATGCCAGACGCATCGCTCCCCACATCTCCAAAGAAAGAGAGCAAGCACTGCTGTCCCTGTTACAAGGGCCAGAGGGGAGCTCCCTGTGCCAGGAGACGCCCGGCACACAGGTGTTCTAACAGCAGCCGGTGGCACTTGAGTCGTTCCAATGGTGCTGCTGCCTCTCAGTCCTGGGCACCTCTGTGGGCCAACGCACACCCACAGCAATGCAGCATGAGGTGGCAGGCCTGAGGGACCCACGGAGATGCGAGGGTCCACAGGGCTGGAGGGAGGGGAGGCGACAGGTCACCAGATGAGGTGAGGCAGTGAGCCCAGGCCTGCAGTTCCAGCCGGGGGCAACTCTGTTGAGCACAGGACAGCCTCTGCAGCAGCTGCAACCAGGAAAGCTAGGATCCACCCACTGTCACTAGGAGAGAGAAGAGGAACCAGAAAGTTCTCATACAATGGAAAACTTCCCAGCAGCTAGAGGGAAGAAACCAGACTTGCCCCGATCACCAAGAGTGTGGAAGACACCCCTTCGGGTGAACAACACGAACCCACGGCCTGACTCAGGCAGAGCCAGCACTGCGGCGGGTGTGGCCGGCTGGTGTCCCATAAACGCACACAACCAGGGCTGGGTCTATACCCAACTCATGACTGCGGCTGCCCCTGGGGAGGGGAGAGGGAAGGGAGGAAGCTGGAGAATGCCTATTGCCTCTACAGTGGTCTAGCCTTTAAGAAAGTGATCGGAAGCAAACTGCCCAACCTCCCTGTTTACCCATTTGGGTGGAGAACATGTGGAGGCTTATTATAGGGCCCTCTGCATATTTTACAGTAAATAAATATGCATAAAGGAGACAGAGGGAGCTCTGTCTAGAGTTGGAAGCAGGAAGGCTCCCTGGAGGAGGGGGTGTCTGAGTGGGACTTTGCAATTTGGACGGGAACGTTACCATGGGCAGTCAGGAAAGCACATAGGAGTCAAGAGGCGGGATAGGAGGATGGTGGGAGGGGCAGAGGCACCAGCAGCAGGTGTGCCAAGGGGCTCAGAGAACTGGAGACTACAGCTCCCAAAGGTGGGCAGTGAAGGAGGTGAGGAGGGGCAGGTGGAGGCCCTGTCATTGGGGGCCTTGAATCCACGCCCAGGAGCTGAGTGTGAGTCTGGGGCAAGCACCAGAAGGGCTCTCACCTCTTCCGACAGGTTGCTGGCCAATCCCCTGAAAGGGCAGGACGCAGGGCGGCATCCCCTCCCCCAACCCCGAGGTGCAGAGGCCTGTTTGGACCTCGGTATCGTCTCCTGCCAGGAACAGCTGTCCGGGGCCCGCAGCCCTTCCCCAACCTGAATCCTGCTCTCTCCCAGGGTGCTGGGGACAGCCCCGATAGCCGGCAGCTCCGGAGAGGTGAGCTACGCCCAGGGGACTCTCAGGAGACCTCAATGCTGGGCTTTAAAACAGGAACCCTCTTCCAAAGCCAGCTTCAGCAAGCCCCACAAGGAGTCGTTTTCTTTCTTTTCAGAGACCAGGTCTTGCTCTGTTGCCCCGGCTGGAGTACAGTGACGCAATCGTAGCTCACTGCAGCCTCGAATTCCCGGGCTCAAGCGAGTCACCCACCTTGGAATTACAGGCATGAGCCACACTGACCACACGAAGAGTCATTTTCTAAAGTTCTGACTCCAGAATGCTGCTGATGTCTTGCTCTAAGGCAATTCTGTTTACTGAGAGCACTGTGGGAATAAAGATCTGTGGCCACTGTAGCCCAGCTGCCAGGCACAGGCAGCTCCCACCCGGCTCGGTCTCGGTGACCCTGACTAAAGCCAGGCCGGCGGAGGCAGGCTGCCCAGGGCCACTTAACCAATCGCAGAGGCCTTTACGGGGAGCTGCTCTTAATCAAAAAGTGCCAGACAACGCAAGTGGCTACCATATGCTGACATTTAAAACACCCGTTCGGCGGCCCTCGGCGTTGCAGAGCAGTTTGATTAAGTTGAAAGGATGTAATTTTATGCTATTTAGCAAAAAACACACACTCTGAATGGTATCATGTACTAAGGATTGGGGGTTGTGATCTTGGAGGGGGGGGTTGTAAAAAAAAATGGTTGCGAGGTCCCCAGTGACCACAGGTGCATGTGTAGAGGTGTATTCTGGAAACTTCTGCAAGGAAGTGGCAGCCTCTGAGGTCACTAGTTCTGCTGTGGAGGGTGTCCGTGAGACAAGCTAAAACGGCCACGTATGCATCTACTCAACTGGAAAACATGCCATCTGGAAGAGATCTGGACTCCAGGGGCCCAGGAACCCACCAGGAGCCTCCTGTGCAATCCTTCCCACCGTGGGCCCTGTTCTTAGAGGACTGGCACAGCCAGCAGCCTGCTGGGAATGTCCAAAATCCAGGGAGGGGCTGGACAGGAGGGGTCATCTCTAAACCACATCCCCCAGGAAGGAAGGCAGGGCACGGGGAAAGATGCAGACTTGAGGCCTTGAACAGGGTGGGTGAGGCCATGTCACTGCACAGAGGACCTGGGGCAGAGGCTGGAGGCCTCGAACCTCCACTGGGAAGACCCAGAGGTTAGTTTTCCCTCTGGTCATGTTTCCTAAAGATGCAGCAAAATCTGATCTTTAAGAGGGGCCATGGGCTTGCTGCAAGGGCTGCCAGGAGAGAGCAGATTGGGGGGCAAATGCCCCACCCCAGAGGAGAGGCGCTGCCTCCCTTGAGCCTGGGGTAAGAGGAAAAACAGAAGTGGTTGGTACTTACTCGTCCCTGTGTCCCCAGAGACTGCTCACCCACTATCAGAGTGTCCTTATTCCCTCCTAGCCAGGGGGCCCTGAACCCCCTACCTGGGCCCTTGGATCTGGGGGGGCCGCAACCGCCAGGCACGCATCTTCCAAACAAATCACAGTAGCAGTAAAATCCAACTGATAGTAGTACCTCTGCCTGTCCCCACCGACCTCCAGATCTCGCAAAATAGGCAGTCATTGAGATCTAATTCCCACATAAGGTGGGCTCATGCAGTCCCGCTGGCCTCAGCCTCATCATCCCCACCTCAGACGGCCTAGGATCTAACTGAGGGTGCACCACGGAATGCTGACGACGGCCTGGATCTGAGGGTGCACCACGGAATGCCGACGATAGCCTGGATCTAACTGAGGGTGCACCTCTGCACCCGTGCCATGGAACGCCGGTGACAGCGGGATCTAATTGAGGGTGCACCTCTGCACCTGCACCACGGAATGCCGACGACAGCCTAGAATCTAACTGAGAGTGCACCTCTGCACCCGCGCCATGGACCGCCAACGATGGCCTGGATCTAACTGAGGGTGCACCACGGAATGCCAACGACAGCCTGGAATCTGAGGGTGCACCTCTGCACTTGTGCCATGGAACACTGGTGACTGCCTGGGATCTAACTGAGGGTGCACCTCTGCACCTGCACCACGGAATGCCGACAATGGCCCAGCAGGTGCTCCTCTCTCTGCAGAGGCCTCCTGGAGCTAGCTGCGGTGTGGGCAGGTATGCAAGGGTGGGTGGACCCCAGTCACCCTATCCCCAACCCCTGGCCCTCCAGAGTAAGGGCCCATTTTACTTCTACTTTTACATTCTACTGGCACAGAGCTGAGACCACAGCTCACTGGATTTGACAGACATCTACACCCAAGTAACCACCCTGCAGACCGAGATACAGAACATTCTAGCAATCCTAGAGGTGCCCGCAAGCCCCTCAAAGGGGCCTCACATTCTAACAAGGCACTCGTCAAGGAGAGCGGGTCCTGTCCTCGGGGACGGGCTTCTGGTTGGATTGGCAAATGCTCCCGCCCCGCTGGGAAAACAGCCAAGATCTCTCCTATTTCTTTTTTTTTTGAGACAGAGTCTCGCTCTGTCACTCAGGCTGGAATGCAGTGGCGCATCTCAGCTCATTGCAACTTCCGCCTCCTGGGTTCAAGCGATTCTCCTGCCTCAGCCTCCCTAGTAGCTGCGATTACGGGGCATGTGCCACCACGCCCGGCTAATTTTGTATTTTTAGTAGAGATGGGGTTTCTCCATGTTGGTCAGGCTGGTCTCGAACTCCTGACCTCAGGGGATCCGTATGCCTTGGCTTCCCAAAGCGTTGGGGTAACAGGCGTGAGCCACTGCGCTCGGCCTCTTCTATTTCCTGAAGCCCTTGGCACTGACTAAACTCAGCAAGTGTTCACTGCACACCCACCCTACGCTGGGCCCCTTGTGCACAGATGAGAGGTTCTGCCCACAGTCTGGGGAAACAGACCAGAAGAGAGCATCAGAATGTGCTGCCCGCGACCTGACGGAAGTCCATGGGAAGGTCTCGCCTACATGGAAGGGGAAGCGGTAAGCGGGGTGCGGGAGTTGCCTGAGGCTGGTCATGCACCTCCATGCCTAGCTCATCTCCATCATTCTGGGAGACGAGTATCTGGAGCCCGTCGTGCAGGGGTGGTGTGTGTGTGTGTGTGTGTGTGTGTGTGTGTGTGTGTGTGTGTGTGTGTGTGAGAGAGAGAGAGAGAGAGAGACGACTGCCGAGAGAGAGAGAGAGAGAGAGAGAGAGAGAGAGAGAAGAGACGACTGCCCCAAGCAAGTGAGGAATGAATCTGTATGTACCCTGCACCGCGAAAGAAGGGTTTTCTGGGCACAGTAACTGAATACAAATGATTCACACAACCACAGGGAAGGCTCTGGCAGTCCCCGGGAGACAGGCCATGGGCTCATGGAGCGCCTTTGCCTGTTTACTGAGATCCTGCCACGCTCAGCAGTCACCGCATTTCCATGCTGTTGGAGGGCGTTTTCCTGGTGAAAACTAACAAGAAAATACATGGCATGTGTAACCACAAGACCAGAGGGGCCCTTCTTGACCTCTGCTTCCTCCCCTCTGACGTGGGCATGGCAGCCCCTCCCCTCCTGGGGACGGCTGACCCGGAGGGTGGTCCTGGTGGCTGCCACCAGGCAGGGGGCCTTTGCACGGGGCTCAGAGTCCCATCGGCCACTTCCTCCTGACTCCCAGGTGCCGCCGGCCCTCACCTGCACCTCGCCCACCTGCCTCCCCTGTCCTGGAGGGTGGTGGTGAGGATGTTAGAACAGCCTGGTACCCAGCCATCCATCACTGCACGCGACCTCAGACAGACAGGCACACGGAGGAGCGATGACATCATCACAACAAATGCGAATGAAACTCCTTACAGATGTCCACATCCAACAGAAGGGACTTCCATGAGCAGATTTTTCAGGCCAAGAAGGGACAACATCGTCCCAGGCAGAGAGGGACAGACTAGAGGTATACCGGGACGGCATGGTCAGGAATGGAGCCCTCGCCTGTCAAGGCGTCGGGTCCATCTGGGAATGGCCAGGCGGCAGCACATGGACAGGTCACACCCATCAAGCTATCTCGACTCTGCAGGTAGGCACTGGGGCTCCAGGAGTTTCCAAGCCAAGGGGAACACCACGTGGGCCCATAACTGGAGGCTGTAGGGAGTCCTGAAGCCCCCCGAGTCTGGGGTTAGAAGAACTGAAGGCCCCCCTCGGCCAGAAGCTTCTGATTCGTCCAAAGTCCCCGCTGCCCCCACTTCTGCAAAGTGTCTGGGATGGTCACATCCCCCATCCCTGCCTGGTCCTCACTCTTTGCTGGTCTGGCTACTTAACTCCAGACCCACCATAAGCTTAGCAGGCCCCACCAGGCCACCCTGGAAAGTGTCCCAGCCCTTGCTGAGACCTGCCAGGGGCGTGGAGAGAGAAGACACAAGGCACTAGGCTTTGGAGAGGAGGACAGTCCCTGCTCTGCTCCAGAGGCAGTTCCCAGGGCCTTTGACATCTCGGTGGCTGGTTAAACACACACACCCATGCAGTATAAATATTCACTTTCATCAAGGGGAAAAGGATTGCGGCAGTCGGTCCAGTGGTCGCCCCATCCCCAACACACTCCCTCTGACTTGCGTCTAACTGGAAGCTTCAGGAACATAGCCCAAAGAGCCGAGAGGAAACCCCGGTCCTGCCACCTAGGGGTTATGAGACCCTGAACAAGTTACTCAAACTCCTCAAGCCTCAGTTTCCCTCCTCTGTAAACACGGAGAATTAAAGTTCATACAGGTTTGCCCTGACAGTTAAAACAGAAGCACATGGCACACACCTGGCACCCTGGAGGCCCCAAGAAACTGGCAGGTCTCATGGGAAAGGGCAACACGACCTTCTGCAACTGAGACTTGAAGCTGTTTAACCTCCTGAGCCTCAGTTTCCTCATCTGTAAGATGGAGACGTCGATGCCAGCTCCACAGGGCGAGCAGAGTTAGTGAGACTAGAAAAGTGTTCAGCTCAAGAAGGGGTGGCTCTGCCCCGTCTCTGCCCTCCTCGGGGAAGCTCCGACCTCGCACGAACCCACTGTGAGCTGAGCCCGGCGCTGAGCACGTGCTGCCCAGGAGACACACCACATTCTGTTCTCTCCGCTGGGGTAGTTTTAGAAGGAACAGCACTTCGAACTGTGCAAATAACGTGTTGAAAATAAGCTTTAGATTTTGACTTAAATGTACTAGGAGAGGGGAAACATTCCTTGTCCTCCGAACACCGTGGAGAACATCTCTCTGGAGGGTCCTGAAGAACCTGGCTGCTGTCTTCACTCCTGGGATGAATGGGCCAAGCCCCCTCCCGGGAGAGCTATGGAACGGGGCTATGGGTCTGCCTTGTCACCTGCATGAGCCCTGGAGCGCTCCTCCCTGGCCAGGTCCAGTGGGGATGGCACAGGGGAAGCTGCGGGTCCCGCCTGGTTCTGAAGGCAGCTCCTTGTAGAGAGGCCTCAGCCTCAGGCCGACTGTCTCTCTGGCCCAGCAGAAATGCCAGCTCCCAGCCTGTGACCCTCATCTCTCCCTGTCTGCCAGCAGCCCCGTGGCCTCCTGTCCCCAGCCCTTCTTGTTCCAGTTCCTAATCTGCATGTGACATCCCACCCGGATGCCTCAGCGCCCCCTCGAGACAGGACCACCTCCTGCCATCCGTTACTGATGAGCCCTTGCAAATGGCCAACCTGAGCTGAGACGGGCTTCAAGTGGACGATACATGTGGGACTTCTAAGACTCATGAAAAGGTATTAAAGTATCTCATTAATATTTTAAAAATGAAGTACATGCTGAACTAATATCTTGGGCATATTGAGTTACATAAAATAATTATCAAAATGATTTTCACCCCCCTACTTTAATTTCACCTGTTTCTTGTTACTTTATTAGGGCTTACCAGAAGATGTAAACTTACACATACGGCTCTCACTGTGCTTTCATTAGACAATGCTGTTCTACAGGAAGCTTACAATTTAAGACTAAAGTTGTGGACATCCACTTTCTTTTTTTTTTTTCTGAGATGGAGTTTCACTCTTATTGCTGGGCTGGAGTGCAAGGGCACAATCTCAGCTCACTGCAGCCTCCACCTCCTGGGATTTTCCTGCCTCAGCCTCCCCAGTAGCTGGGACTACAGCCGCCCACCATCACACCCGGCAACTACTTCTTTGTATTTCTAGTAGAGAGGAGGTTTCACCATGTTGGCCAGGATGGTCTCGAACTCCTGACCTCAAGTGATCCACCTGCCTCAGCTTCCCAAAGTGCTGGGATTACAGGCATGAGCCACCGCGTCCGGCTGAACATTCCCTTCTGCTGAGGAAGTGGAAGGACGAGAAACTTTAACTCCATGGTAACATCAAGACACACCCAGACAAAATAAAAATCCTATTCATCCCCAAGAGCAGTGACTATGAGAAAGCCTTGAAGGACCAAGTTCCAGGGAAAAAGGAGCCTCCAAGGCTGGGCAGAGAGGGAGACATCACAGCCAGGCGGCCGCCAGGTGTGAACACAGGTGCACGCTCAGCACAGGTGCAGGCTGCCGAGGACAGAGACCCAAGTGGGCTGAGCTGGGCCATCAAGAAGTAGCCGGGTCTCTCACAAAGCACTGCAGGAGTGGGAGGCAGTGCAAACACTTCAAAACGCAGTTGGGTCATTGCTTACAAAATTAAACACACACCTGTGCTCTCTGACCCAGCAATTTCACTCCTAGGTGTTTACACGAGAGAAATGAAAACCTAGATCCCCCAAACATCGTGTGCATGAAATTCAGAGCAGCTTTATTCATAATCCCCTGAAAGGGAAAACAACTCAAATGTCCATCAACCGGTGAGTGGACAAACCTCTCATGGGACCCCCACACCATGGGATGCCACCGAGAAACACGCAGGGAAAGAATGACAAATACTCTCAACGACACGGAGGAGCCTCACAGCACCGCGTGGAATGAAGGGAGCCCATACAAAGACCACAGGCCTCCCCGGACGTGGGGCTCAAGAAGCGGCAAAACTAATCCACGGTGATGAAATCGCAACAGTTGGTGCTCTGGGGGAACGGATGGGGCAGGTATAGGAGAGAATTTTCTGAGGTGATGTAAATGCTGTGTTTTGGAGTATAAGTTACCTGGGTGTACACAACTGTCAAAACTCATCCAGCAGTGTAATTAAAATCTGTGAATTTCAAAGTATGCAAATTTTACCTCAAATTTTAAAAATCTACGTATTTTATTTTTGAGAGAATCTCGCTCTGTCACCCAGGATGGAGTGCAGTAGCTCGATCTGGGCTCACTGCAACCTCCCCCTCCCAGGTTCAAGCCATTCTTGTGCCTCAGTCTCCCGAGTAGCTGGGATTACAGGTGCCTGCCACCATGCCCGGTTTTGTTGTTGTTTTTGTTTTGGTTTTTTTTGGGACGGAGTCCCGCTGTCTTGCCCAGGTTGGAGTGCAGTGGTGTGGACTCGGCTCACTGTAACCTCCGCCTCCCAGGTTCAAGCTATTCTCCTGCCTCAGCCTCCGGGGTAGCTGTGATTACAGGCGCCTGCCACCATGCACGGTTCATTTTTGTGTTTTTAGTAGAGACAGGGTTTCTCCATGTTGGCCAGGCTGGTCTCAACTCCTGATCTCAAGTGGTCCGCCTGCCTTGGCCTCCCAAAGTGCTGGGACTACCGGCGTGAACCACCATGCCCGACCAAAAAAATCTATATATTTTAAGGACAAGAGCTGCAGCTCAAACCCTCGTAGAAAGGCAAGGCCAAGGGAGCCGCTGGAGGAGCCCAGCCGGTACACAGACCTATGCCCTCTCAGGGGCAGCACTGATAACCCCTCATTTTGGCAGCTGCATGGCTAAGTTGCTTCATCTGGAATGGAGTAAATATTCACAGTTATGTCAATGAGGGCCTGAAAAATAAGGTGCCATCTCTAGAAGGAGACCCAGGAACCCGATCAGGAACAGGTTCTGGGTGGCACTGAATATGAGGCAGGAAATCTGGATGCACCATTATGGAAATAAATGCACTGTGGCCTGATGACCAGGAAGGCATTCAGGAAGGACTTGTGTGTCACTTCTCTGCTATGCATTGACAGCACCTGGACCTGCAAGAGAAGCAGGAGCCGGCTGAGGACTGAAAAAGATCAAGGAGTTCACAAAACCTCCACCAGGCTGCTGGGCTGCACACACATGGCACCTCCAGTGCGTGAGCTCAGAGCCAGCACCGACCATCTGCAGCACCTGCACAAGCGCAGGCCCTTCCTGCCTTCTGCCAAGGCCCCTTAGGAGCCTCCAGCAGAAAACTCAAGATCGGCTCAGATAGGGCTAGGGAAAAGGGAGATTCCCGCTGAGCCAGAAGTAGGCTGCTGTGATGAGCCAGGGACTGGGGGAAGCTGCATGACCCATAGAGGCAGGAGACGCTCCTTCACCCACGGCTGGGGAGACACCACAGCTCCAGGGTGCACTGAGGTAAGTGGAGGAGAGAAGGCCGTGGGTAGAACACGTCTGAGCTCTGCCCCAGGACTGCTATGCGTGACTGGTGTCCCCACCTGAGGCCTCACCTGTCACCTTGCAAAGTTTCCACGAAGTTTCAATGAAATGCAGGAAGCACTGAGCACGGAGCAAACACTAAGGTTCTCCCTGGACCTCCCATGAGCTTCCCAGGTGGGGACAGCAGAGGGGGCTCAACGCATTTGTGAGCACAGTGGGGTGAAGGAGACGCTGGCACTGTCTTGGAGGGTAAGTACGATTCCCAGACATGGGGTGGGGGTAACCGTGGGACACCCAGCCCGTCCCAGCATCAGTGAGGAGACCAGGAGAACTCACGGCCACAGGGCATGGGTGGGAGCAGGGCTAGGGAACGGCAAAGGGGTAGGGCCGAAGGCAGCAAAGGCCACCTGCGGGAGGGTGGGTCTGAGGAAGAGGGAGTCGGGTAGAGGTGGGAGCCCAGCAGTCCAGGAGCTGCCCAGTAATGCAACATGGAGAAGAGGCTGCCCATAGAGGCAGAGAGACCGGGAGGAGGCTGCAGAGGGCCAGGGAGGTGAGGATGAGTGAGACGTGGTCGGGCTCTGGACTTTAAGCAGGAGAGTGATGTATCTATGAAATATTCAGAAAAAGCCCACAGTTAGGTGGTGGGGACAACAATAAAGTCCCCATCCTCAAAATACAGCCGGGGCCAGTGGGGTGGGGACTCAGGCAAGCCACTGCCACCCTGAGCCTCAGTTTCCCCTTCTGTAAAAAGGAGCAATCTGTGAAATGCAGAAGTGCTTAAGATGCCGCACCTCAGCCGGGCACGGCGGCTCAAGCCTGTAATCCCAGCACTTTGGGAGGCCGAGACGGGCGGATCACGAGGTCAGGAGATCGAGACCATCCTGGCTAACACGGTGAAACCCCATCTCTACTAAAAAAAATACAAAAAACTAGCCGGGCGAGGTGGCGGGTGCCTGTAGTCCCAGCTACTCGGGAGGCTGAGGCAGGAGAATGGCGTGAACCCGGGAGGCGGAGCTTGCAGTGAGCTGAGATCGGGCCACTGCACTCCAGCCTGGGCGACAGAGCAAGACTCCGTCTCAAAAAAAAAAAAAAAAAAAAAAGATGCTGCACCTCTGCCAGGGCAGGTGCCGCGGGTTTAGATCGCCAGTTTCTCCGCGCCTCATCTTGGCAAGAGGGCCTGAACCTATCTCCCGGCAAGCCTGTCCACACCCTCCAGCCACCTTAATTATTCCCACACTCCTAACAGGAAATCTGGCCCTTAAATTTGCCAGCAAGCCTGCACCCAGCGCCAACGCCACATCCCTAATTACCAGCATTAGCATTGCTAATCTCCTGCCCGCCCGCTGCGAGCCCCATCACAGGCACCCCTTGTCCACGCGGTCCTCCTGTTAATAAGCTGGAATAATGAGGCTTCAGCGCGCAGCGGGGGCCAACAGGATGGAGGAGGATTTTAATTTCAGATTTTGGGGTCTCAAATTATGAGGCACAACTGAAAGGGGTCAGGGACGATCCCAGGGGCTGAAGGCGGCTGCCCAAATGGCCCCCCGAAAAACAGTAGCGGGTGGGGAAGGACGGGGAAAGGATGAGAGAACACTGCTCTCAGACGTTGGTGGACAAATAAAAATAACCGGGAGGGAGGGACTTCTGTGAAGCACCTGCTTCCCCACCTAGAAGGTGAAGGGGCTGAAGGAACAGGCAGAGCTAACCCTAGCAGCTGGGACCTTCCAGAGCCCCAGTCAGCTGGACAAGGCTCAGGGACTAGAGGCAAACTCTTGGTCTATGTGGGCAGGAGTGGGTGAGATGGGCACACCCCCCTTCCTCATGTGAAGGTGTCCAAAGTTTGGGGTGGGGCTGTGGAGGTGAGTGGGGGGCTGTTGTTTCATGGAATGTAATTTTAATTTCCATTAATAGGTCAACTTTTTTTTTTGAGACGGAGTCTCGCTCTGTCGCCCAGGCTGGAGTGCAGTGGCCGGATCTCAGCTCACTGCAAGCTCCCCTCCTGGATTCCTGCCATTCTCCTGACTCAGCCTCCCGAGTAGCTGGGACTACAGGTGCCCGCCACCACGCCCGGCTAGGTTTTTGTATTTTTTTAGTAGAGACGGGGTTTCACCGTGTTAGCCAGGATGGTCTCGATCTCCTGACCTCGTGACCCGCCTGTCTCGGCCTCCCAAAGTGCTGGGATTACAGGCGTGAGCCACCGCGCCAAGCCAATAGATCAACTTCTAAACGTTCCAACTCATTGCAATTTTTAAAGGATCAACAAACGTTGGCCGCATGAGCAGCGGGATTCGAGAACAGTAACGACCCACATCCATACCAACTGAGGAATGCTGTGTGAGCTCACAATAACCATTCCCTTTACACTTGAGGAAAGGGAGGATCAGAGGTTGAGTGACCTGCCCAAGACCACCCAGCTACCAGCCGGCAACACCCAGAGGGAGATTCCAGAGACCTCCAGAGGTCCCGGCAGTGCCACCAGCTCAGTGGGGATGTCAGCGGCTGTGCGCTTCCAGGACTATTTACCCCGGAGCGGGTCAGGCCAGTCTGTCCCTCTGTGACTCGGCCTCTCAATCCCACTCCTCAGGAGGAAGCTCAGTCTCCTCCTCCTCCCCTGAGGCCACTTCAGCTCTGGTTTTCATCTCCACTGCTTTGAGTAACAGCGGGTGGAGGAGGTGGGCCAGAAAGACCTGAAAATCACAGATCCCAACCCAGCTGGATCGCTTTCTTTCTCCGATGTTGTGGTGGGCACAAGGCAAAACTATAAGATGCCACCAACCCCACTTCCCACGTTAGCATGGGGAATGGGGCGGGGGTGGGCAGAGGCCACCGTCATTCTAAGCCTCTGCCTCGATGTGGGCTCGGGAGCACCCATTAGGTGCTGGGCAGGGCCTTCATTCTGGTCAGGAAACAGACCTGCTATGGTGACGAGCCAAGGTGAGGACGGCAGGGGCACAAGCTGGGGGGCCACCTGTCATCGATTCATTCGCCAACGCAGCACCCACCCCAGGCACAGGGGACACAGCACTGAGTCAGAAGCAGCCCCGTCTCCCAGGGACTGCCCGTTCAGTGGGCACAGACCCATCCCCCACCCCATCTGCGGGAGCACAGAGATGCCACTTCCCAGAGGAGGTGATGATGAGTAGGACCCTGAAAGAAAAGGCCACGACACGGCCTGAGGCCCAATGGGGGGAGTGCGGCCCTGGGGAACAGCCTGACATGGGACAGCAAGTCTGGGGCCAGAAGGGCCTGGGATGCTGGGCTCGGCACCTGCCCCTGTCTCAGCACCACCAAAAAGTCCGCCTTCTCCCTTTTCCCAGCCAGACTCCGAACAGGAGCAGAAAACCCAGGGCCTGCAACATCTCACACTTGGTGTCGGGACCTGGGACACAGAGCCAGGCCACCAGGACAGTGCGTGCCAGGCACCATCTGGAGGGCAGCCAATGGGCCCTGCCGGATTCCTGAGCCACAGTAGGACCTTGGGGGCACCCTCAGCCTCAGGACCCTGGAACACACAGCCCAGGGGCAAGAGAATAACCGCAGGGATCTCGACAATTCCTGACCGACCCCGCCCTAGGCCAGTCCCACACTTCATCCCCCCAGCTCCGTGGAAAGGCACTATTACCATCCCACTGAACACACAGAGAAATGTGACCTGCCAATGCTGGGAGGCGGAGCAAGCTGGTCCAGCCCAGGCAGCTGACTGCAGAGCCCATGTGTGCCCCAGGAGCAGCTGCCCCACACAGGGCACCAAGGTCTGTGGCCCTGAGGACACAGCCAAGGCACAGGGTTGGAGGAAGGTGTCTGCAGCTCGGCCACAGCCTGGCCCCTGAGCTGAGACCCAGCGCACGAGCTGTCGGGGAGCTGCGTGGAGGGCAGGACCACCCAGGCTTTCCGGGGAGTGGCAGTCCTGGGAGGACACCTAGGACAGGGGTGCAGGAGTTGGTTCAGCAGCAAACCCTTGCCCTGGCTGGACCACAGTTTCCCCATCTGTATGATGGGGTGGGGCTGGAGTGGCTGATTCCTGGGGGTCAGGGTGAAGCGTGTGACTCAGTGAAGAAAGAGGGATTCAGAACTTAGGATACAGCCTGAGGCAGGGACCCACAGGCGGACCCCCCACGGGGAGGGCCCCCCATCCTCACAAGGGCTGACAAGTCAAAGCCAAGAGCACACAAAGTAGATGGAAGATCTGGACTGAATCCTGCTCAGCACTGCCTCTGCCCCCAAGGCCAGCCCCTCCTGCCCGCGATGCCCTCCACTTCTTCCCCAACACGCTCCGGGGTTGCCTGCCTACCGCCTTCGCGCCAACATACCCCCCACAGGAAGCCTGGAGAAAAGAGCTGCCTACAGTCCCCGTGCCCGTCCCCAGGAGCACACGGTCCCTGTGTCTGTCCCCCAGTAGCACAGCCGGGGCTTGGGGACACCGAAGCACAGGGGCTTGATTATAACAGCAGGGCCGTAATCCCTAGGACAGAGCTGGCCTGGGGCTCGGGGGGCGGGGGGACAGAAAAACCCAAGCCCCTACTTTTGTTTTGAGCAGAGCCCCATCTGAGCTAGATCCCAGAGACGTACCAGGGAACGTCTGGGAACGACGAGCATGTGGGGCTCTGGGAAAGGCCTCACTGGTGCTGGGGGTGCCCGGCTCTCCAGCAGGCTCAGTTACATCTCTGTCTCCTCGTGGGGACATGGGCAGCTGCAAGCTTCCTCCAGGCGCCGCAGGCTCGTCTGGAGTCCTGGCAGCTGGCTCATACCAGGATCCTTGACCGCTGTGCCCCACTCCCACCCACTTTCTTTGTAAACCAAACATAGGTTTACATTTCGATGGATGGGTTTGGGGTCCACACTCAGTGGCCGGGCACATGACAGCGACTCCTGGGCCATGTGACGCTCATCCTCAGCTCCCGCCTTAGTCTCTGCCAGTTTTGGTCCAAGAAGTGGCAGCAGCCAGAGCATCCAGTCCAGTGGCACCCCCGGCACCATGCAGACTTGTGGGGTACCGAGAAAAGCCACCTGCAGCATTCCAGGCCCGGCTTCCAAGCTCCTCTGACAACTGGGTCTCATGCAGATGGAAGCCCCTGGGCCTGGCACACAATAGCTGCTCAGTAAAATGTCTTTAGCCCTTTGAACTCAACAGCACACTTGGACCCTGAGAGAAGGAACAGCACTGGGCCTGGGGTCAGAAAACCTGGCTTCAACCCAGCTCCCTCCTCTATCCTCCCGCTGCTCCACCTTCGGTAAGACGCTGAGCCCCACAAGCCTCAGCTTCTCCGTCTGTAAAGGCTGCAGCTGTTCTGTAGACAGTGAAGGACTGTGTGCCCAGCATCTGGTGGCTTCCACCTATGGCATGTGTTGTCAGGCTATGAGAACCCCGATGGCAAAGGTGCCCAGAGTTTCATGGGAATTTGGGGAGGAAATAAGGTTCCTTTCCATGTGCATCTTATTTCTGGGGCCTCAAGCTGCCAGGGGCCACTGTCCAGGGGCTGGACGCCTGTGCTGGGAGGGGCACCACGGCATGCTCACCTCTGATGTCTGTTTCCATCCATTCTTCCTCTCTGGTCATCTGAAGCACCCTCTGGATTCTGGGAGCTATCGAGACTTAATGAGGGCCACCTGGAGGCCCTGCCCAGGCCCTGCCATCAATACCACGTTTATATTATTGCCTCGGTATCTGGACAAATTAGGAACCCCACAGCCGGCGTCAGCAGAGTTAGGGTATTTCCTAAGATTCCAGGCCAGGCCCAGCTCCCGTCCACTCCTGAGCCTGTCCACCAGCTAATGACGCATCACAGGGCTACGCTGGCTCATCCTGGTTCCTCTGTCTGCTAGATGCGGATGGTGGGGTCCTGGCCTTCGAATGGGAATGTCTGCTTCGAGAAGAGCATCCTCAGAGCCAGGAAGAAATAAGCTGACCAAGCCCCCGATGAGTGAGTGAATCAGTGAATGAATGAATGGAGGAAGAAACCCTTTGCCCAGCCCATTGCATGGGTTCAGAATTGCTCTAATGAAGTCAGGGGCCCGGAAGGAAGGACGTGGGGAAGGAAAGCATCTGACTGCACAGTCAGGCAGAGCGGAGCCTCAACTGTCACTCCCACCTTCCTGCCACAGTCCCGAGCCTTCGTTTCCTCCTCCATGAACGAGAGTGATGCTTACCTCTTAGAAGCACGAGATTCCTGCATACGGGGCTGCACCCGCACCTCGAAGGTGCTTGCCACGGCCCACTCACTCCTTGCCTGTCTCACGTATTAATTTCCTGCCTCTAAATCACTGATGAAAATGAGGTTTGCTTCTTAGGTTACCACGGCAGGAAAACCCTCCAAGAACACAAAATGCTGCAGAAATCCTGGTTTCCTGAAGACCTGGTTCAGGTGTGAGTGTGTTACCATCTATCTCCTTCGTGTTGGGAGGCCCATGGGCACCTGGCTTTCCCCAGTGGGAACGGACAGACTCGCTCTGGGCGGGAGCAGCAGGGCTCTGACCCAGCCTCCCCCAGCGCCCTGTGAATGGGGCCATTTCACTCCGGCTGAATGACATGAAGCATGGGAGGCACCTGTCTGTGCTTCCCAAGCAGCCGCCCCCAGAAATCTGAGACCCTCCCATCCTTGGGTGGGAACCGAGAGTACACGGTTTTGTGCTTTCTGCAGAATCACCTGTGCTTGAGTGCACGGGGTCTGTTTCCCAGCACAGTGACCACACAGCTGGGGTTTGTTTCCCTGGCCCCAGCCCCAGCCCCAAATCCCCACGCTGCTTAGATCCCCTGCACCTGGGCTGCAGGGCAATGAGTGCCTCCAGAAGGGCCTGGTCGTGGGGACAGAGAGTGATGGGGAACCCCAGGAATGCCATCTTCCAGCACCTGACCGGTCTCCTCCCAAATACTGTTGGCAGGATTGGGGGGTGGGGTGTAAAGCAGTCCTGCTTACCTTGACCTTGACAGGAAGCTGTGGGTAAGCACAAGGGGCCAGCCTGAACCTAAGTCCGGGACTGCACAGGGGGCTGAGTGCCTCTGAGATGGGACCAGAACCCTTTGGGCCTCAGGCCCCAGGCAGTGAGATGGCGAAGATTCTACCATCCCCTCCTGAGGGTGACCTCAGGGCCATCTGTGCTGTTCGTTCTGCATGGGTCACTCTGTCCCCTGCCTCTTGCCCAGGTCACCCACTTGCTCCCCAAATAATTACCAAGTTTCTACAGTGTGCCAAGCACCCAGAGCTAACTACACACAGGTGGACACAGCCCTGGCCTCCACCGGCTCATCAGGGAGAGTCAGGCCCTGCAGGAGAGAAGCATGGGGGCCGGGAGGCCTGCTGGAGCCAGAGTGGTCAGGGAGGGCGTCTCAGAGGAGGCGCACTGCAGCAGAGCCCTGAACACTACAGGAAGCCGCCTTCCAAGGCCGAAGGCAGAGTAGGCACCAAGTACTTCTGAGGCTGGGAGTGGGGAGGGATGCCAGAGACTAGAGGGGCTCCCCATCTCTGAGAAGCCTCCCCTGACACCCCCAAACTAGGCCAGACACCCCAATTCCACCCTCTACCCCTCTACCAGCACCTTCTATGCCCTCCCGACATGCCTACAATCTCAATCCCTTCTGCTGGGCTTTCATTTCTCAGAGCACAGGGAGGAGGTCATGTCTCGAAGAGTGCTGGCATCCTGGGTGCTCAGTGAACACGCACTGAGTGGGATGGGAAAGAGGAAATGCGGGAAGTCCTGTTATTATGGATGGATGAAAGGGTGGATGGATGGTGGGTGGATGAACGGAAGGGTAGACGGATGGAAGCGTGGACAGATGGAAGGGTAGATGGACAGTGGGTGGACGTATGGAAGGGTGGATGGACAGGTGGATGGATGGACAGTGGGTGGATGGATGGAAGGGTGGATGTGCGGAAGGGTGGACGGATGGGTGGATGGATGGACGGTGGGTGGATGGATGGAAGGGTAGATGGATGGAAGGGTGGACAGATGGAAGGGTAGATGGACAGTGGGTGGACGTATGGAAGGGTGGATGGACAGGTGGATGGATGGACGGTGGGTGGACGTATGGAAGGGTGGATGGACAGGTGGATGGACGGACAGTGGGTGGATGGATGGAAGGGTGGATGTGCGGAAGGGTGGACGGACGGGTGGATGGATGGACGGTGGGTGGATGGATGGAAGGGTAGATGGATGGAAGGGTGGACAGATGGAAGGGTAGATGGACAGTGGGTGGACGTATGGAAGGGTGGATGGACAGGTGGATGGATGGACGGTGGGTGGACGTATGGAAGGGTGGATGGACAGGTGGATGGATGGACAGAGGGGTGGATGGATGGAAGGGTGGATGGACAATGCGTGGGCAGAATCAATTCCACCTTCCTGCAGGAGACTCCTGCCTCATGCTCCATCTCAGGGGGATGCGCAGGATTCCAGGGGCTGAAAATATTCCACGTTGCAGGGGCTGCACACCACAGTCCCCACCCCAGCCCAAGGCCTTGAACACAACAGGGGAGACAGAAGCCTGTGGCTGGGGAACCTTCCGTGACACTGTGGAGGCCCCTGCCAGCTCAGCCACCCCCTACAGAAGGAGGGAGGGTAGCAGGAGCCTCTGGTGACTCTGCAGGACCTGGAAACAGGGCACAGGGTAGAGGCTGGCCAAGCAGATGCTCCGTTTAAAGGGGCTGTGGCCACTTGGCATCACTGGAGCCCAATGACAATGCCACCAGGAGGTCCCGTTATTCATCCCGTTAAACATGAGGAAACCAAGGCACACCGGAATTAAGCGAGTGGCCCAAGATCGCACACTGCGTGGGTGGCAGAGCCCTTCCCCATGAGAAGCCTGGCCTCGCAGGCTGAGCTGTCCCAGCCCCCAGGCAAGATCCCCGCCCCCACCCTTGGCCCTGCTGATTCTCAGTGCTTCTGGAAGGGCTGCCTCCAGTCTGCGTGTTGCCATTCTGAGCACCTACTCGGCACCAAGCATTCTGTTCATGTTCATGATCTCATTTAAAATGATCTCGCAAGGCAGGGCTCTGCCGTCTTTGTTGTCAAGCAGACTGACGCACGGGCAGGTGACTGACAGTCATGGATGCTAAGTTAGGAAGTGCCCGCTGGGTCTCAAATCCTGGCCAGCGCCAGGGCCCAGTCCCCCGACCTATAGAGCCTCTCTGCCACACAGCTCCCATGAATGGCCTGGCAGAGGGACGGGCTCCGGGCCCTCCGGGTGTTCTGGGTGCATCTCCTGCGGCAGGCTGGGCACAGAGCACTCACTGCAGCCCCGCTCGGCAGCACAGGCACCAAATTCTGCCTCCCTGTCATGTCGCGCCTTCCACGCGGACCCTGTGGGGACCAGTGTGAATTCTGCTTTCGTACCTGCTCTTGCCACTGCCGTCCATGAAAGGCCTGAGGACAGGGTCAGGCGGAATCTGGGTCTCCAAGCACAGGGCTGATGACCAGGATGTGGCCCTGGCTCCCGGAAGCTCAGATCTGTTTCAGTTCGTCACTTCGGCTCTGCTCGGTGTGCTTCCTTTTCTTTTTTACTTATCCAGATACAACTTACAAACAGTGACGTGTGCAAGTCTTAAGGGCACAGCTGGAGGAACTCCTCCTTCATCCACACCCAGACAATGACCGCTGAGTTCAGGACCCAGAGCACAGGGCGCCGGGACCTCCTCCCCGCTGTTGTCCCGTTCGGACGTGGTGCTGCCTGTTCTGTACTTTACATCAGCGGTCCTCAACCTTTCTGGCACCAGGGACCAGTTCCGTGGAAGATGGTTTTTCCACAGACCTGGGAGGGAGATGATGGTTTGGGGATGATTGAAGCACATTACATTGATTGTGTACTTTATTTCTGTTACTATTACATTGTAATATACAATGAAATAATCACATAACTCACCATAACATAGCATAAGTGGGAGATCTGAGCTTGTTTTCCTGCAACTAGACAGTCCCATCTGGGGGTGATGAAGACATGGATACCCTAAAGGTGTTGCTAATGTCCAGGCTACTCCATAATCTCGTTTTGGTTGCTGTCACTGCAGAAAACTCTCTTCAGGCTGGGCGCAGTGGCTCATGCCTGTAATCCCGGCACTCTGGGAGGCGGAGGCGGAGGCGGGCAGATCATCTGAGGTCAGGAGTTTGAGACCAGCCTGGCCAACATGGCAAAACCCATCTCTACTAAAAATACAAAAAACAAATGTAGCCGGGTGGGGTGGTGCACAACTGTAGTCCCAGATACTTGGGAGGCCGAGGCACAAGAATCGCTGGAACCCGGGAGGCAGAGACTGCAGTGAGCTGAGACTGCGCCATGCACTCCAGCATGGGTGACAGAGTGAGACTCTGTCTGGAAAAAAAAAAAAAAAAAAAGAGAAAACGCTGCTTCACAAAGACAGGATGCTGGACATGGAAGCAGGCTTCTCAGTGCTCTCGTGGCAATCTCAGGATATTCCGCCTGGACTTTCACCCAGAACATATGGAGATTTGAAGTTTCTTCCAACACACTTTTAGGGCCACTATCATTTGCAGCCTCAGGCAGTAGATCCTCTCCTCTTGTAGCTCAGACAAAGGTGAGCCACGGAGCTCATCCACAAATGCGTCGTGGATCCATTCCTTCCCCGTTTGGGGTTCTCTGGTAGTTGGGAAGTAACGCTCAAGCTCTTTTGAAAGCTGAGGTAGGGGCCGGGCGCGGTGGCTCACGCTTGTAATCCCAGCACTTTGGGAGGCCGAGGCAGGCAGATCACATGAGGTTGGGAGTTCAAGACCAGCCTGACCAACATGGAGAAACCCCGTCTCTACTAAAAATACAAAATTAGCTGGGCATAGTGGCGCATGCCTATAATCCCAGCTACTCGGGAGGCTGGGGCAGGAGAACTGCTTGAACCCAGGAGGCGGAGGTTGTGGTGAGCCGAGATCGTGCCATTGCACTCCAGCCTGGGCAACAAGAGCGAAACTCCTCAAAAAAAAAAAAGAGAGAAAGAAAAGAAAAGAAAAAAGCAAGCTGAGGCAGGTGATCATGCACTAGCTGGGAGAAAGAAGGCCCTGGCTCCGACTCTTTCAAAATCTCTGCTAATGTTTGAAACGTGTCAAAAATCCCAGTGTTCCCTCGTCACCCCCATAATTCCGATTCGGCTTTGAAGGCAGCCGCTTTACCTGCCGAGTTGAACACAGTGTTCATTCTTCCTTGAAGTGACGGATTGAGTTTGTTGAGCAGGTTGAATGTGTCGCACAAGTCAGCAAGTTTTGCGACTCATCCTATGTCACTGAAATGTGCTGCCAGTGGTGACTATTTTTCTAAAAGAAACCTCTGGAGCAGCCCTCATAACTCAGAAACTCTGGCCAGTGATCTACCTTTAAAAAGCATCTCACGTCTGTGCATCAGAGAAGACGTGTGTGCACTGTGTCCATCTCCTCACAGAGCTGCCAGCACAGACCTCGTGAGTTAAAGGCATGCACTTTAGTGTGGCTGATAATTTTAATCACATCCTGCAAAACGTTGTTAAGTTCAGGTGACTTTTTTGGCACAGTTGCAAGAATAGACGTTGAGTTAAAGGCATGTACTTTAATGTGATTGATCATTTTAATCACATCCTGCAAAACGCTGTTAAGTTCAGGTGACATTTTTTTGGCTGGCCGGCATTTCTCCATGGATGACACAGTGTGTGGACTCACATTCAGAAGTGACCTCTTTGACCTGAGTAATGAAACCAGAAAGCCGTCCAGCCATGGCAGTCGCTCCATCCATGCACATACCAATACAAAGTGATCAATTCAGCTTTCCTGATATGTAATCAAAGACTTGAATAGCAGCTGTGGTGTGGGTTGGCAACGAAAGCACACATAACACATCCTCCTGAAAATATGTTGCACAAAAACAAGCATTGTTGCCTTGTTTTCAACATCGGTAGACTCGTCAACCCTGGGTTGTGTCCCACAGTGACTCATTAACCCCCTCTAACAATTGTGCCTCAACATCCTCTGCTGTTTCATCAATTCATCTACTTATGGTGCTAGCCAAAGGAGGAACGCGTGCCACCTTTTCACCTGCAGTCTCTCTCAAAAGTTCACGACAAATGTCCTTAGCAGCAGCAGGCAGGATCAACTCTTCATCAACAGTAAAGGGCTTCTTAGCTTTAGCAATGCGATCAGACAGTAAGAGTGATGCTCTCGGTGCAGACACAGTCGATTAAGTGGTGGCCTTCAATCACTGCTTCTGTTCTTCGTGTTCGTGTTTTTTTTTCTTTTGAAAAACTCTAAAGGCTTGTCTTTTAAGGCAAGGTGCTTGGTCGCCACGTGGTGAAACACTTTTGAAGGTTTTATGGCTTCACTGGATAGCCAGTGGTCACATATTATGCAAAGCGGGCTTGAGGAATGTCAATCACGTGTTGCAATGAACCCGTAATTGAAGCAGGGCTCTCCCCGTTTCCTTTTAAATGCAGCTTTCTTTGAGTCTTCTGCTGTTTCATCATCGGGCCTTTCCCCCTTTCCAAAGAAGCTCTCCAGAGACGCTTGATATTTTTCTTACTCATTTTGGCCAGTGTTAGCTGGTGGACTTACCAAAACTGTGACTGAGACACGTGCTCAGTGTGGGGAAGAGGCATGGACAGAGTGGTAAATAACATCACAGGCGGGCCATATGCAGACTAAAGTAAGTGTCAGGTTCTGACCTAAAGCCTGCCAGCAGACGCAGCAGTGCAACTGAAGTACGTCAACTCACTTGCCAATATAAAGCCTGCCCCCAGATGCAGCTTAATCACCTGCCATTCACAGATACGGTTTTGATATGAGTCTGCAAGCAACTGATTTACTATGGTCTCTGTGCAGTCAAACCTCTCTGCTAATGCTCATCTGGATTTGCAGTCACACTCCAGTGCCAGCGTCACTGCCTCGGCTCCACCGCAGATCATCAGGCATTAGATTTTCATAAGGAGTGTGCAGCGTAGATCTCTCGCATGCAGAGTTCACATAGGTTCATGTTCCTATGAAAATCTAATGCTGTTGCTAATCTGACCAGAGGCGGAACTTGGGGTAATGTGAGCAATGGGGGGTGGCTGTAAATACAGATGAAACTTTGCTCACTCACCCACTCCTCACCTCCTGCTGTGAGCCCCAGTTCCTAATAGGCCACAAACCAGTACCAGTCTGTGGCTCAGGGGATGGGAATCCCTGCTTTACATAAAAGGGATCACAAGGTTTGCACTCTTTAGGTCTTGATGCATTTGCCCAACATTAACACCTGCGAGATACGTGAAAGTTGTTGTACCCAGAAGATGTCCTTTTTCACTGCTGCATAGTATTCCACTCTGTGAATGGACTACAATCTACATCTCCAGTGTACTGCTGACTGGCATTTGGGTTGTTTCCAGTTTGGGTTTATCATAAAGAATGGCTAATGCTGATCACCTTTTTTTTTTTTTGGTGAGTCAGGCCCTCATTTTTGGTGGGTGTGCACCCAGGAGTGGAACTCCTAGGTCACGGGATAGGTGCAGGTTTAGCTTTAGTGGATTGTTAGCTTTGTGCGTTTCCCATCTCACTTTTCCTTGCCTTTTGTCCTTTATTACTTCAAATTCCTTTTAGAAAGAGGTGGTGAGGCCGGGTGCAGTGGCTCACACCTGTAATCCCAGCACTTTGGGAGGCCGAGGTGGGCGGATCACAAGGTCAGGAGATCAAGACCATCCTGGCTAACACAGTGAAACCCCATCTCTACAAAAAAAATACAAAAAATTAGCCAGGCGCGGTGGCAGGCACCTGTAGTCCCAGCTACTCGGGAGGCTGAGGCAGGAGAATCCCGGGAGGCGTGATCAGGGAGGCGGAGCTTGCAGTGAGCCGAGATTGTGCCACTGCACTCCAGCCTGGGCAACAGAGCGAGACTCTGTCTCAAAAAAAAAAAAAGAAAGAAAGAAAGAAAGAGGTGGTGAACACGAGTGAAATAAAGATTCTGAGTAACAGTGGTTATGATGAAATGATTCCATGATTCTCAGATCTATGGTTGAACTTCTCTGTGATGGTGCTCACTGCGTGTTACGTATACAATTAGGAAAACACAACTGGCCGGGTGCGGTGGCTCACACCTGTAATCCCAGCACCTATGGAGGCCAAGGCAGGTACATCATCTGAGGTCAGGAGTTTGAGACCAGCCTGGCCAACATGATGAAACCTCGTCTCTATTAAAAAAACAAAAATTAGCTGGGTGTGGTGACAGACGCCTATAATCCCAGCTACTTGGGAGGCTGAGGCAGGAGAATCGCTTGAACCTGAGAGGCGGAGGTTGCAGTGAGCTGAGATCACTATTGCACTCTGGCCTGGGCAACAAGAGTGAAACTTCGTCTCAAAAAAGAAAAAAAGAAAAGAAAATAGAACCAACATGTATGCAACGTGAGAGAAACTGTTAAGTTCACCGTGGCATGTTTCCACAACAGAATGGCGTATAGTCACTGAAAACGGTTTCGACATGGAAAAAAGTTCCCATCTATCCCGGGGGTGGAGGGAGCACGAGGAGGCAGAACCGAAGAAAAAGTCAAGTTCCAAGCGGACTGAACGATGCCCAGAGTTTTTGGGCTTTCGACTGATGGGAATTACATCTAATCACTCAGTGATTGCCTCTCATGGAGAATATTATACTTTCCACATCTCCTACGATGAATATGTTTACAGTTGAAAAAGAGAAGAGTATAAGAGTCTGATTCCAAGATTCTATGATTTTTAAAGAGCCTATAATTATGAACCTCCTCTAAATAACCCCAGAGGTTCAGAGACCCTGGCAGCCCTCAGTGATGTGAACGGGGTGCTAGGCACAGATTTTCAGTGACAGAGAGAGCTCTCAGGGCAAAAGGCAGGGCTCAGCCCCTGCATCGAGCACCCTCCTAGCCCTCGGTCGCCCTCAGGAATGCTGAGCCCTGTGTGCTGGGCTGCCCTGTGCCCTCCTGACCTAACTCCTTCCCATGCCGCAGACCCCTGGGCCTCTTCTATACTAGCCCAGGGTGGGGGGCAGGAAGTGGGCTGGGGTGGGCCAGGCATCAGAAGCCCAACTGCTAGGATGGCTTCAGCCCTGAGCAGCACCTTCTTCCCTCTGAGACCCAGGGTGCCCGTGAGACTGAGACTGAGAAGGAGAAGGTCCCCACAGGACTCTTCTCTCGGACACTGAGGCCTGCAGCTGGGGCAGAAATGGCTCTCACAGGTCTGATTCCCAAGCCCTGGGCAGGATGCACTAGCTAGCTGCGGTACAAATTCCCAGTTTTTTTTAAAGCAGAAACTCAACCCATTTGACGCATCACACTGGAAATTAGAACTCGCAGCAATTCCTGTCTTTGAAGCTCCCGTGAGTGCCCCTCCCTACCCCTCCCTGCAAATCTTACGCAAACCAACCAGCCACAGGTTCCACTGGGTTTCTGTGGTGTGATCACTGCTAATTTTCCACGTTCCCTTTCGTTTTATTTTTCCTGCTCTAACTTATTAATTAGCCTCTCTGCTTCAACACCATCCCAGCCCCAGAGCGGATCTTTCAACACTGGGCACAGCTCTAAATGTTTTCTCTGCAGTGCGTCTCGGGTAGGGGAGTGGAGAGGGAGCTTCCTGCTAAAATGGAGACTCCCCAGGAGAGGCCCCAGACCTCCTTCCTGAGGCCTGCAGCTGCCAGGTGTGTGGGTGAGCAGAATTTTGAGGAATGCATTGGACTTTGTCAGACCCAAACGCACCCATTAGTATTACAAGCAAGCATGACTTATAAAATAATACCTAACACCTTACGGAATTTTAGGCACCAAATACTATTTTAAGCATTAATTAATCCTCAGGACAACTCTACGGAAAGGTATGATCACGCCCATCCAACAGTTGTGCCAACTGAGGCACAGAGCAGTGAAGTAACTTGCCCAAGCCCACCCCACCAAGAGAGACGAAGCCAGGCTCGGCCTTGGAAGGCAGCTCAGCGTGCCCTCGGCCTGAACCACCACCCCGCCCGGCTCTTCCTACTCTCGGATCAGAGCAGACCCCCAGTGGGGTGTGGCCCACCGTGATTCCTCGGGCCCTGAGAGGATCCAGGTTTACGGGGAAGGAAAGCTACCCGCTGATGCAGCTACAGGAAAGAGCACTGGCGAGGTCCTTTTCTTATTAATGCATTGTACGTTTAGTTTCTTTCTTGTTGTTTAAAAAAAAAAAAGTCCCCTCGGAAAATACTTTTTCCAAGCACCCAGTGCTTCTCTGGTACTCTCCAGGCTTCTGAAAGAATCTGCAGTCACTGGGACACACCACCCCTCCCTCTCTGGGGATCCAGCGCAGGATGCGCAGGCTGCCCTTCCTCCAGGCCCTCTCACACTCAGGGATCTTGGATCTGGATCTTGCCAGATTCCTCTCTCCCTGCCTGGTGCCCAATGCCACATCTGAGGAAGTCATTGGACAAACAGCTACAGTGAATGAAGAAACAGCCGGCTCTGATGGTCCAGCTGCTCCACCCTGGCAGGTTTCTGTGGCGTGGAGCCACCTCGCACCAGCCGAGCCAGCGTGAGCAACACACAGTGTTTCTGCATGAAGCCCTGTCTGCATTTTACCATCTTCCATCCCATTTTACCTGCTTCTCTAAATAAAACCATCTGGCCTGTCTTGAGCAATTCAGGTCTACAGATTCACCAAGCAGTAATTATTCACATCACAAAACCATCCTTTAACCAAAGGCACCAACACCCATCTCCAGGCACCGAGCGTATCGCGTTTGTAGAGACCAGGTTTGATGCACCTGAGCCTCCCACCCCACACTCCCAGGACTTTAACCGAGGAGCGGTCCGGCCCCGCCGGAAGACAGGCTCTGGGCAGGGCTCCAGTGTCGGGCTTTGAAGGAAGAGGCAAATCTTGCCAGGTGGCACAGGGGACAGTCCTCCAGGGAGAAGGAATGGGGGAGAGAAGGCAGGACGGGCAACGTTGGGAGCAGGCAGGGACAACAGAACCTCGGGGTGGCAGGCGAGGTGGAGCTTCCAGCCCAGCTGCCATGATCAAGCAAATCCCAGAGTGACCACACTAGGGACCACGTCCAGCGGTGCAGCTGTGTCCAGCCTGAGCGGGCAGAGGGTGGGAATGGCCGGCTAAGAAGAAGTCAGCGGTCATGCTGTGAGTATCTCCCAGGCACCCAGAGTCCCGGCCTCAGAGGAGGCTTCGGAGCAACATCACCAGCCCCACTGCAGACAAGAGCCAGCACAGCACCCGGGAGGAGCACACAGAGCCACTCTGCAGCTGTGTGACCTCGGGAAGACCCCTGAACCTCTCTGGGCTTCAGCCTCCTCATCTGGGTAAACACCACCTATACTCACAGGGGTGCTGTGACCTCAAAGTGAGAAGATGCGCTCACGGTCCTGTGACGGTTAATTTCACATGGCAGCCTGACCCGGCTAAGGGGTCACACCGCTGGTAAATACGCTTTCCGGATGTGTCTGTGAGGGCGTTTCCGGAAGAGATCAGCATGTGGGCAGGTAGACCCAGGAAAGAGAACCCACGCCACCAGTTCGGGTAGGCACCCTCCAATCCACTGAGGGTCCAGAGAGAACAAAAAGGCAGGGAAGGATGGCTTCTCTCTTCCTGAGCTGGGACATCCTCCTTCTGCTCTCAGGCCTCAGAGGTCCTGGTCCCCAGGCCTTCAGACTCTGGGACTTACCCCCAGGCCCTCAGGCCTCAGATTTGGACTGAATGACAGCACTGGCATTCCCGAGTCTCCAGCTTCCAGGTGACGGATCATGGGACTTCTCGGCCTCCACCATTGCAGGCCCCTATGATCAATCCCTGTACGCACCCCCATCTGTATCCCATTGGTTCTGCTCTCTGGCAAGCCCTGACGGATGCGGCTGCTTAGAATTGAGTCGGGCTGTGATCAGCGCTCAAAGACACTTCCTTCACATTACAGATGAGGAGAGAGATGCGTGGGGAGGCTGAGGGCACGCACTTTCCTGGTAGTTCTATATGAGCCCTGGTCCACGACAGGGAGGCACCGTGCTTTGTCATGGGCACAGCGATAAACAACGCAGCTCCGTCCCCTCCCACCCCACGTCCAGCCATCAACCCGAGACGAAGGCGGCTGAGCACTCCAGCTTGACGACACAGCGGTGGGAGCACAGGGGAGATGCCCTGTGTGCCCTGCACGAGCAACGTCCCACCAGGCTGGCCTCGACGGGTCAGAGATATAAGGGAACCAAGGGAGGAGGCTCTCCGGGGAGGGGGATTTTGCCTGGGGGCGAAGCTGAGCAGGAAGAGGAAGGCTGTCTGGACAGCGGCCCCAGTGCCGGGGCACCCAACCCATGAGGCGGAGGCTCAACCCGGGGGCCCGAGAGTCAGTGCTTTCTCACCCTGAGCAGTGTATCTTTTCCTCATTACTCAACACTTAACGGGGTGACAGACGGGATTAAACAGTAAGCCATCGGCAGCCCCATTACGGCCCCAGCAAGAAGGCTCCAAATTAAATCTAACCGTCAATGAAATCGTCAATATTTAATTTACTCATTGCAAGTGGCAATTCAGCCCTTGTGACAATATCATTTAATGGCAGAAATACTGGGATTTATCACACGTTTTGGGACTGCAGAGCTGCCGAGCTTCCTTCACGAGGCGGTCGCTGCCCAGGAGACCTCGAGGGACTCTCCACAAGTGGCCCTGGGAGGTCTGAAGCCCAAGGCCAGCGGGACCATGAGGCCTGACCGCCGGAAAGGTCCGGGGGACCTCTTGCTGGGCCCGCTCAAGGCAGTGCTTTGTTTCTGGAATCCACTTTGGAAACAGAAAACTTAGGGCTAAGGGACAGGGGCCCCTCCAAGCGGTGGGCTCTCCCTCCTCCTCTGACCTCCCTCCCTTCTCATCAGAGCTGTACCCCAGATGCTCATGGCTGGGCCTGCAGCATTCAGGAGCCCATCAAGTGAAGAGAAACAACGGCCACGTCCACTCACCAACCACAGGGAAAGAGGAGGCAGCCGTCACACCTCAGTCCTGTGCTCCGTCCTCGTCCCAGCCCTCCTGCTGGTGGTGGGAGTTGTACCCGGAGGCCACTGCCCACATGGCGGTCCAACGGCCACCCCCACCTCAGCACGGCCCCCTCCCTCCTCCCTCTGAGCTCATAGCTCTCTTGTCCTGCACATTCTGCTGTACCTGTGGCCTCCCCGGCCCCGTGTGTCCACTCCTCGGCCACTGCTGTGGGCCCACAGCCTCTGCAGGGGACCGCAGTCTTGGAAAGGCAGGTTGAGAACACAGTTGCACAGTGCCCACCCAGCCTCAGAGGCTCAGGCACCGGACAGTACACTTTACAACAATTAGCTCTTCCGGAAAAAGTTGTTTGGGTTTTTTCCCTGATCCTTTGAATGAAAAACCCTCTGAAGGTACAAAAGCAAGTTCCCGAACTGACTGTAGGAGTGAGAGAGACCCGGGCTGCCATGCAGGGCGAGTGTGCGGACCGCGGACCCCTCACAGCCTTCCTCTGGGGCTTGCCACTGCCCATCCTCACGCTGCCTCCAGAGGGAGTTCTCAAGTCCATTTTATTCATATTTAAATAATGTATGCATGGAATCAATAGTCGGCCCTCTCTGTCTTCTAGCACTGCTTTTTTTCTCCTGCCTTGAATTCCCATTTGTTTGGTGTTCTGTGTTCCTGCTGCTAATTTTTCCTAAGTTCCCTGATAGAATTATAAAACCCTTTCCTGTGCAAACACACCAGGCACCAGTTCCCTGTTGCTAACCTAAATAGGTTTCTCTCCAGGCTGCTGGAGGCCCCTCTCCTGAATTTAGATCCGCTGTTTTTCTGGGCTTAATTCCTTTATTTCAGTAGAATGCCTTGCCCAGTAGCTTTCTGAGAAAGGTGACGCATGAAACAAGCATTCTAAACCCGTTCAGGCCTTGCATGTCTAAAAGCAGAACTCTAGCTAGACCTGATCACCCCTGGGCTTTTTTTTTTTTTTTTCCGAGATGGAGTTTCACTCTTGTTGCCCAGGCTGGAGTGCAATGGCGCGATCTCAGCTCACTGCAACCTCCGCCTCCTGGGTTCGAGTGATTCTCCTGCCTCAGCCTCCTGAGTAGCTGGGACTACAGGCGTGTGCTATCATGCCTGGCTAATGTTTTGTACTTTTAGTAAAGACGGGGTTTCTCCATTTGGTCAGGCTGGGCTTGAACTCCCGACCTCAGGTGATCTGCCCACCTCAGCCTCCCAAAGTGCTGGGATTACAGGCGTGAGCCACTGCACCCGGTCCCCATCCCTGGGCATTTCGAGTGCACGGCTCTGCTGGCTTCTGGCATCCGGGCCTGCTGCCTCCCTGACTCCTTCGTGACTAACCGGACTGCCCCTCTCCCTGTACAGTGAGGGTCTAGTCGGGGTCTGCCCAAACCCCGGGCTCTGGAATTTCATGGTGTGCGCTGCAGTGTGGACCTTTTCCTGTTAGCTGTGCTGAGAACTCCAAGCGCTTTCTCAACTCAGAGGCCTGTGTCCTTCGATAACGAATGTGCACACTCCATCCACGCGGTTCTCTCTGCCAATGCCCCTGTTTTATCTGAAACTCCTTAGTTGGACATTTCCAATTTTCTCAATTTTTCTCACCTAGTCCCATTTCACTAGCATCCTATTCTACTTTTTGAGCTATCTCCTCGGCTTCATCTTCCAGCCCTCCTTCGATTTTTTTTTTTTTTTTTTTTTGAGACGGAGTCTCACTCTGTCGCCCAGGCTGGAGTGCAGTGGCGTGATCTTGGCTCACAGCAACCTCCGCCTCCTAGGTTCAAGAGATTCTCCTGCCTCAGCCTCTTAAGTAGCTGAGATTACAGGCGCCCGCCACCACACCTGACTAATTTTTGTATTTTTATTTTTGTATTTTGTGGAGACAGGGTTTTTGTATTTTGTAGAGACGGGGTTTCACCATGTTGGCCAGCCTGGTCTCGAACTCTTGACCTCAGATGATCTGCCCACCTTGGCCTCCCAAAACGCTGGGATTACAGGTGTGAGCTACCGCACCCGGCCCTTCCTTTGGTTATTTAACTGCACGATCTACATTTATTTCCAGTGTCTCCTGCTGGTTCCATGGCTGGTCCCCGCTGGAGTGCATGTTCTGATTCACGGGTGGTCTGCTGCCCGATTTCTCGGAGGATGAGCGAGTTCTGGAAGCCTTCTTTTGCTTCCTGCATGGCCTCCTCTCCCTCTCAGATCCGGTTTCTGTCTGTCTTGGTCTCTTCCTTGTTGGAAGCTCCCCTGGCATGTCCTGAAACCACTGATGATCTGTTCCCATCTCAGGACGAAGCTCGCATGCCTTCTGGAGGGCCTGGTGTGTTGGTGACGCTGAATAACAAACACCTAGAGAATGATGACATTTCCCCCCGACCCATCTTCTCATACTCTCCACTTTGTGCTTCACGCCTTAACTGTGGGACTTCGCACACTTCTGGGCCTCTTTGTGCCTTGCTCTTGCGCGGACCTTTGCTCCTGCTGTCTGTCCCCTGCCTGGGTCCTTCCTCCTCCTTTCTAACTGGTCCAGGTGATCGGCAGACACCAGTTCTAGCCAAGTGCTGTCCCAAGGCCCCAAGAGAAGTGTTTGCGTGCTCAGCAGGCTTCATTCACACCTGGCTGCCCCTGGCTCTGACCTGGAGACCAGTCTGTCTCTGCTCCTACCACGGAGAGGAAGCCAGTGATGGGGAAGACGGGCAGGTCATTTCAGACGCACCCAGGTGGTTCCGGTGCTGCAGAGGATGTCTGAGCTGGGCACAGCAGAGGCACCAATGACAGGCAGCCAGTGCTACACGAGGGAAAAGACTTCATGGAGGAGCTGATCATTGAAAACAATAAAGAGACGACCAATAGGTGCACAGGAGGGAAGATATCCCAGGAGAGGAAATGGCTTCAGTTGAGACCAGAGTTATGAAAGAAGCCCAGGAGTTCACGGGGCCCACCCGGAGCAACAGCAAGGGCAGGGGCTGAGCCAAACGTAAGGCAGCAAAAGTGAGCCCGGCCAGCTCGTGAGAAGTCGGGGCAGCGCCTCCAGGAAGCGCTCTGAGCAGGGCCAGTCTGCACTCCAGAGAGCGGGCCCTCCGCTGTGTGACCTCAGCATCGGACGTGTCTCTAGTCCTGCATCCCTCTCTAATGGCTGAACCTGAGCACCCCTCACTGCACACCCAATGCCTCCCACAAGGCCTGGCACCCAGCAGATGCTAAGTAAACATCCGCCTGAAAGGGCAACCATCCCAGGAAACCCCTGGACGCCTCCACAAGCCATGGGACCCACTGCTGGATCTATTTTTCCATTTCCTGCTGATCTCCAGTTGTCCTGGCCCTGCAGAGACACCCCCTTCCCTCCACAGCTACCTGAGTTCAGTGTCGGATGGCGGCTTTGAAGACAACTATCTCTTTTTTCCTTCACTGCCTGAAAAATGAGAAAATTCTGGGTCGACACTGCAGTCTGGCAGCACCAGGCAAAGCCCCCGACTCCTGTCCCTCAACGACTACTGTCACCTGCTTCCCAAATCGTCGCCAACTCTCCACCGGCTGGAAGTCGCTGCTGTCTGCACCCACATTAAGGGGCCATGGGTGACCTGGTTGCTGGTTCTCCCCGCGTCTGTCTTCCCCGAGAGCTGTGTGGTGGTGACTGTGTTAACTGGACCGGACCACGGGGTGCACAGACATCTGGGCAAGCGTGACTTCGGTGTGTCTGCGAGGATGTTTCTGGATGAGATTCACATCGGAATTGGTGGCCTGAGTAAAGCAGGTGGCCCTCACCAGTGAATGAGGGTCTCGTCCAACCAGTCGGACGCCTGAACAAAGCAAACAATCTCAGTAAGTGAAGTCCTGCTGTCTGCCCGCACTCAGCCAGGACACCAGGGTTTTCCTGCCTTCGGAGGCAAACTGAAGCGTCAGCCTTTCTCAGGTCTCCAGCCTCCTTCTGGACTGGAACTTACAGCCTCAAATCTCCAGGCTCTCCAGCTTGCCCACTGCAGATTCTGGGACTTGAGGATCTGTCCCTTCAAAATCACGGGAGTTGATTTTGTTTTTTGAGATAGAGTCTCATTCTGTCACCCAGGCTGGAGTGCAGTGGCGCGATCTCGGTTCACTGCAACCTCTGACTCCCTGGTTGAAGCGATTCTCCTGCCTCAGCCTCCCGAGTAGCTGGGATTACAGGCACACACCACACCCAGCTCATTTTTGTATTTTTAGTAGAGACGGGGTTTCACCATGTTGGCCGAGATGGTCTCGATCTGCTGACCTCGTAATCCACCTGCCTCGCCCTCCCAAAGTGCTGCGATTACAGGTGTGAGCCACCGTGCCCAGCATGATTTTTTATACAATTTCAACTTTTATTTTAGATTCAGGGGGGTACAGGTGCAGGTTACATGGATACACTTTGTGATGCTCAGATTTGGGGTACAACTGATCCTGTCATCCAGGTAGTGAGCACAGTACCCAACAGTTCTGCAACCTTGCTCCCCTCCTCCCCTCTCCGCTCTAGAAGTCCCTAGTGTCCGCTGTTGCCATCTTTATGTCCCTGTGAATCTAATGTTTAGCTCTTACTTCCAAGTGAAAACATGTGGTAATTGGTTTTCTGTTCCGGCACTAATTTGCTTAGGATAATGGCCTTCAGGCTGGGCGTGGTGCCTCATGCCTGTAATACCAGCACTTTGGGAGGCCAAGGCAGGCAGAGCACCTGAGGCCAGGAGTTCAAGACCAGCCTGGCCAACACGGTGAAACTCAGTCTCTACTAAAAATATGAAAATAAGCCAGGCGTGGTGGTGCATCCCTGTAATCCCAGCTATTCGGGAGGCTGAAGCAGGAGAATTGCTTGAACCAGGGAGTCAGAGGTTGCAGTGAACCGAGATCGCGCCACTGCACTCCAGCCTGGGTGACAGAATGAGACTCCATCTCAAAAATAAATAAATAAATAAATAAATAAATAAAGATAATGAGCTCCAGGTGCATTCATGTTGTTGCAAAGGGCATTATTTTATTCTTTTTATGGCTGTGTAGTATTCCATGGTGCATATGTACCACGTTTTCCTTATTCAATCCACCATTGATGGACACTTAGGTTGACTCCATGTCTTTGCTATTGTGAGTGATGCTGAGATGTACACACAAATGCATGTGTCTTTTGGGTAGAATGATGTATTTTCTTTCCAATATATACCCAGTAATGGGATTGCTGGGTCGAATGGTAGCTTTGTCTTAAGTTCTTTGAGAAATCTCCAAACTGCCTTCCATGGTGGCTGAACTAATTTACATTCCCACCAAGAGTGTATAAGCATTCCCTCTTCTCTGCAGCCTCACATAACTTTTTAATGATCGGTAGAGGCGCCTCAACTTATGATGAAGTTAACATCCCGATAAAGTCACTGTAAGTTGAAAATATCCTAAGTTGAAAATACATTTAATACACCTGGCCTGCTGAACATCATAGCTTAGCCCAGCCTAACTTAATGTGCTCAGAACACCTCACATTGGTGTGGCTAATGGGAGCTGCAGCTCACAGCAGCTGCCCAGCATTGCAAGGGAGTATCACACTGAATATTGTTAACCTGGGAAAAGATCAAAATTCAAAGTACGGTTTGTACTGAACGTATATTGCTTTTGTACCATCACAGAGTCACAAAAGCATAGTAGGTGAAACCATCATTAGTCAGGGACCATCTGTACACCACACATCCTACTGGCTGTGCTTCTCCGGGGAACTCCGACAAAAAGCTGGGTCCCACGTAACCCAGTGTCTTGCTCAGAGGGAACACCAGGTACTGGATGGACGCATGCCTGAATGCAGAGCTGCCTGCAGGTGCCTCACGGAACGATGGGGGATAGAAGCTAGGGCGGGGTGGGGGCGTGCCCTACTTGCCATGTGGCCAGAGGACTCAGCCCCGACGCATTTAGAGGCCGCATAAGAACACCTCATAGCACCAGGAATAGAGCCGCGTGGTATGGTTTTCTTTTCCAAGCACCATGATGATAAAACAAATCATGACTCCTCTACCTGTGCATTATTTCATGGTTTGCAAGGTACTGGCTCATCCAGTTCTCTCAACAACCCTGGGCAGACACTGCCATCTGGAAATGTGGAAGCTGAGCTCTCCGGGGGTTCAGGGGCTGTCCCCCAGATCCCTCCTCTTAACAGAATCAAGATCTCGGCTTCTCCGCAAGGACACTCTGCAGTTGTGACGTGGAATCCCTGCTCTCCCTTCTGGAAACAGGGGAAACCTCATGGGAGGCCTGGCCTGGCAGCCATGCTCACACCACTGCAGCGGCCCTGAGGGCAAGACAGCATGCTGGTGAGGGAGGGCAACCCGCCACGCTCACACCACTGCAGCAGCCCTGAGGGCAAGACAGCGCGCTGGTAAGAGAGGACAACCCGCCACACTGAACTGTGTTTTGAGGGTACTGAGGGTGGATCAGCCCTCACTGTTAAGGATTTTGTTGTTGTTGTTTTTTTAACCTAGAAATAAAGTGACTTCTATGAAGCCCTCACTTCTATGAAGCAGGGCCTGAGAGCCCCAAGATGACGTGACCCATGGTTTCTCCAGGCCTTTCTTGGCAACCCTTGTCATGGTCATCATTGTCATCATCATCATCGATTCATCTGGTAATGAATCAAAGCCTGGCACACAGAGGGCACTCAGGATCATCTTTGGAAGGGCACTGGCTCCAGGGCCAGTCAGCTGTGTTCCAGCCCTGACCTCCGCCCCATCCAGCTGTGTGTCAGGAGGGTTGCTGGAAGCCTTGGCTTCCTCATCACTGGAGTGGACAAACGAGAGCAAGAGTGTGTGTTTCCTGGGGCTGTGGGGAAGATGAAACAGACGAATATCCGTACGTATGCGCTGCCACTAGACTGACAAACACGGAGGATTCAATATACTCGTTATTATTAATATTCACTGAGGCCTCAACCCTCTGTCTTCCCTGCATCACCGTTTAACCATTATCTTCCCTAAACACAGACCCACCCAGAGACACACTCAACAGTTAGGCCACTCTTCCCACCAACAGCCTCGGCCTGAGAGGACGGGACTTCGCGTGGTGCACCCCGGCCCCCTGCACTGACTCTCCCACCCCTGAACCTGGGGTCTCCCACTGAGCAGCTCAAGCCTGGCCATTTGGCAACCCCGGGGGCGCAGAGGAGGACCACTCTCAAAGCTCCGATCTTCAGCGGCGTAACAACAGCCCCCGACTCGGCAGGAGAAGATTTTACTCACTGTGGCTCAGCATTTAAATGACCCGATTATGCTAATTCCAGCTGCAGTGATTAATAACTACATTTTAAAGGGAGAGGCCTCCCAGGGTGAGGTCTTTGGGGGAAAGTTTTTGCCCGCAGCACAAGTTCCCATGTGACTTTAGACAAGCAGTGGGTCTACTCTGTTCATTCATTCACTCACTCACTCATTCACTTATTTTTCTAGGAGGGATTTAAAGCCTCTTTTTTTTCCATCCCCAGTCTCGGGCCCAAGTCTCCTGGCCACCTGGCCTCCTGGAGACTCACAGTAAACTGGGCCTGAAGCCACCTCTCAGGCCGGTTGTCAGTGCTGCCGGTGTGGGCCAAACCTGCTCCTGCTGCCCTCTGCGGTGTGAGGCTGGGCAGTACATTAACATCTCTGACCCTCAGCTTCTGTCCGGACGCTGGAGATGAGGTGGTTGGGAAAACCAGGCACGCAGGGTGCCCGGGGCAGGGGCATCTTAGGGGCCCATGTCCTTTCCCTCCCCTGTGGTGTGGCGGGGCTCCCAGCAGGGCGTCTGCAATGTGGCGTGAACACCACAGCCACTCTAAGTTCCAGCCGGGGACTCAACCTGGCTTGAACAGCAGCCCGAAGACGGGCTTTGCTGGACGCTCCCCCCGGGCCACCTGTCCAGGGCAGCTGCCAGGCCAGGCTTCCTGACCTCTGAACACAGTGGCCTCTGGTCCAACTCGGCTGCACACCTGCTCGTATGTGGATGGCCATGCTCATCCTCCTCAGGACTCCTCCCGCCTCTTCGCCTCTGCACAGCCTCCAGATGTGGGTCCTTTGGGTCTGTGCCTATCCCCCCCCCACCACCACACCAGCCACCTGCACCCAGCGGAGCTCACCATCTGTCCAGCCAGAAGTCAGTCACCCCGCCCCACCCTCCCCACCCCACAGGTTCTGCCACTTTCGACTTTTTCCGTCCTGCATGGCCCTGGTCCTCCTGCTCAGTCCGGGTTCTAGCCATTTCCCCAGTTTTTGGCTGAGGGGTTTTCCGCTATCATCCCAGATGCAGCCTCTCCTCCCTGACTCCTTTGCCAGCGCCCTGAGCTGAGATGACTCCCCCAGCCCCCCAGGTGCTCTGGCTGTCTGGACCGTCTGTCTCCCTCGCTCTCCAGACCAGAGCTGAGTGGCTGGTGTTTGCCCTGGGAAGAGCTGAGTAGGCCCACACTGCCCACCGGCAGGGAAGTCAGACTGCCAGACTGAAGCCACTGCCAGATGCCAGGCAATGGGGCAGACGGGACCATCCCAGCAGCCTGGGGTGAGTGCCAGCCATGTAACCACAGAGGCCCTGAACAGGGACTCCTAGGCATAGGGGGTCAGGACACCCCCCACCCCAAAGCTGCACACCCCCTGCTCTACCACTTCCTCCCTAAAGGAGGTGAGCCCCACCCAGAAATCCCACTTCCAAAGACCCTGCTCCCACAGGCCTGCTCACCCACCGGGCACCCAAGGCAGGGCTGTGTCTCCCTCTGGAGACAGGTGTTTCTCCAGCCATCCCTCCAGCCTGGAAAGCCCCTTCCACAGCTCAACTCTCCTCCTCCAGAGCCTGCCAGATGCCCTCCCACATCCTGGGCACTCCCTGCATCCCTCCAGTCCTTGCTCCTATGCTGCCTGGGCCTCCTAGATGGGCTCCAGGGCCCCGCCCCCGCCTTTCCAGCATAAGGGGAGAGGCAGAGCCGGGGACAGCCGCAACCACGCAGTGAGCCCTGCTGCTCACTGAGCCTCAGAAAACCTGGAGTCTCCAGCCCCTTTTAGAGCGAAGCCTGAGCCTTGCCGGGTGCAGGCACTTGCAAAAGGTCACACAATCTGCATGAAGGTCAAAGCAGACACGCTGGACCCCCAAGCCCAGCCCTTGCCACACAACCCTTGGGCAGGTCAGTGTCTATTGGGAGCTCTGGGGCCACTGCAGTGTCCCCATGAGAAGGACAGGCCCCAGCACTGGAGATTCGAGAGACCCAGCCACTGTCCCCAGGGAGTTCCCGGGCAGGCAGGGAGACCACAGGTCAAGGCCAGGCAGGTGCCGTGAAGGGAGCCAGGAGTCCTCCCTTCGGAGCCTGGGTCCCTCCATCCGTCTGTCACAGGTGGGGGCCAGGCTGCCCCTGCCAGCTGCCACACACATCAAGGCCCCAGCATGGGGTAGCAGTGACCCCCGCAGTAACCTCCAGCAAACCCATCAAGACCAAGAAAAATCGTGATGGGCAACGGCTTTGAAACCTGAGGAGTGAGGTCCAGTCCAAGATGGAAAAGGTGACATCGCTGCAGAGGCTCCCAGAGCAGCGCCCACGCTCGAGTTAGTGCATTATAGAGATAGATGTATGCTTTCTTGACAGACTTCGCAAGGCTTAAGTTATCTTTGTCTCCCGCCCCCTAGCCTCTCCATTCAACATGCAATCTACCCCAGAGCCCACTGGCAAGTCCCCTGCGTGCAGGTTGAGAAAAAAACACAAGTAAAGGTGACCACATCTCAATGCCTTTGCAAGAAAACGCGATTCTCTTTCTGCTTCTCCATGGAGAACCACGTGGTGCTGAATCAGGAAAATTCTCCAACCACCGAGTCCCCTGAGGTCAGGGCTGGATGTCCTCTTGCTCGGGGTGGGGGGGGGGGTGGCCAGCAATGCACCCTGCAGAGAGACCAGGGGGACGGGGCGGGGGGGCCACGACAGAAGAGGTCTTTTACTTTTTTAAAAATAAACTTTTTATTCTAAAATAGTTTTTGATTCCGGAAAAGTTATGAAGATATAGCACAGAGCATTCCCAAGCAGCCCATGCCGTTTCCCCAATTGTTAACGTCTGACACCGGCCCGGTGCATCTGCCTCCACTACGGAACCAATGTCACGCACATAGTTTGTGAACTGAAGTCCACACTGTGTTCAGGCTTCCTTCGTTTTTCCCAATGTCCTTTTCTGTCCCAGGATCCCAACGAGGATCCCACATGGCATTTCGTCGTCACTCTCCCCAGGCTGCCCTGGGCTGGGAGAGTTTCTGACTCTCCTTGCTATTGATGACCTGTGCAGTCTGAGGACGGGTCAGGAATTTCGCAGAATGTCCTCTCAGTGGGATGTGTCTGTTTCTTTCATGATGAAGTTGGGGTTATGGGCTTTGGGGAGGAAGACCGTAAAGGTGTGTGGTACCATTTCCCTCACATATCCAGGGCGCATCTTGTTGACCCGGCTTGTCATTGTTGGTGTTGACCTTGGTCACCTGGCTGAGGTGTGACTGTCAGGTGTCTTCACTGCAGTCACTCTACTTCCTTCCTTGCACACTGTGGTCTTTGGGAGGAAGCCGCTGTGCCCAGCCCACCCTTAAGGGGTAGGAACTATCCCTCCCTCCTTGAGGGTGGAGCAGCTCCATAAATTATTTGAAACTCTTCTGCACGGAAGACTTGTCTCGTCTTTGTTCATTTATTGAATCATTTATTTGCATCAGCAGGGACTAAGAAATGTTCACTCTGTAGTTGGTCTATGGTGCAATACATAGTGACTATTCCTTATCCAAAATGCTTGGGACAAGGCCGGGTACAGCGGCTCACACCTGTCATCTCAGGACTTTGGGCGGCTAAGGTGGGCAGATCACTCGAGGTCAAGAGTTGGAGACCAGCCTGGCCAACATGGCAAAACCTCGTCTCTACTAAAAATACAAAAAGTACCTGTAGTCCCAGCTATTCAGGAGGCTGAGGCAGGAGAATCACTTGAACCCGGGAGGCAGAGGTTGCAGTGAACTGAGATCGCACCACTGCACTCCAGCCTGGGTGACAGAGCGAGACTCCATCTCAAAAAACAAAAACAAAAACAAAAACAAAACCCTCCTGGGACCATATGTGTTTTGGAATTTACATTTTTTTGATTTTGAAGGATTTGCATTTTACTTATCCACTGAGCCTCCCTAACCCCAAAATCCAAAATCCAAAATGTTCTAACGAGCGCCTCCTCTGAGTTTCCCATCACTATTCGAAGTGTCAGGTTTTGGAGCAGATTTTTTGGGGTTTCAGATTTTTGGAAGAGGGATACTCAACCTGTCCTACTTTATTGACGTTGTAGCTCAAACTGCTCCAGCTGTGGCCACTAGGGGCTCTCTTGGCTCTGTGTCCCTTGGACAAAAGGGTCCCAATCACTCCGTGTTTTGCTGTTACCTTCAAGGACTACAAGATGCTCAGCTCCTGGGCACCATCCACAGCTGCACCAAAGGATACTGACACTTCCCGTGGCCAGAGTCTCCGCAGGCCTCCCTGCTTCCTGGAGCTCACTGGCACACGGTTGGACCTACAAAGCAGGACAAAGGGACCCCGTGTCCACGTGATCCATGCTCGCCTGGCCCTGCTGGCATCAGTTTGCAGGAGCTCCCTGAAAGAAGGGGTGTTTTCCTCACAAAGGACACCCCAAAACCAGCTGCTGCAAGCTGCCTGGTCCTTCCACCCTCGAGCTCTTAGTCAGAGGCCTGGAAAGACGCTTGAACTGTGCAGTCAGGAGGGCCTGGGGTTCAACTCCTAGGCCTCCATTTCCCTCACTGAAAAATGGAGCCAGCCAGACGCAGGGGCTCACACCTGTAATCCCAGCACTTTGGGAGGCCGAGGCAGGTGGATCACTTGAGGTCAGGAGTTCAAGACCAGCCTGGCCAACATGGTGAAACCCCGTCGCTACTGAAATTACAAAAATTAGCCGGGCATGATGGCACCCGCCTGTAATCCCAGCTACTGGGGAGGCTGAGGCACGAGAATCACTTGAACCCAGGAGGTAGAGGTTGCAGTGAGCTGAGATCACACCACTGCACTCCAGCCTAGGTGATACAGCGAGACGCAGTCTCAAAAAAAAAAAGAAAGAAAAGAAAAATGAAGCTATTTGAGGATTGCAGATCAGGTGTGTGAAAGTCTGAGGGCCCAGCTGGCTCAGCATACGACAGACACGGCTGAGTGCAGACTTTCCGCTATCTCACTCGATCCTTGCCACAATTCTATAAGAGCCTATAGTGTCCCATTTTACAGATGAGGAAATGGAGGAACAGAGAGGTTAACTGGCCCAAGGACATCCAGCAACTAAGGGCTGAGATTTGAACACTGTCTCATTTTTCCATGCGCTCTGGACAACCTTCAAGCTCTTGACTCTATCATCCTCACATCCTCCAGCAGCGCAGCCAGCTCATGAAACTACAGGTGGTCAGCTCTACAGGTGGTCAACCAAGATCACAGCTCTAGGCTAGCGCTGACATTCGGGGGAGCCAGAGCCCAGGGAGGCTGTGCAGCCAGCCCAAGGCCACAGAGCTGGCTTATCAGAGACGCCTGACATTCCTGCCTCGCTCCCAGGCCAGTATGCTTTCCACTAGGAAGAAAGATTAAAAGCGTCCTGAGGGAGGGGTATTTCCCCATCCCTTGAAGCCGGGCTGGCCATGCCATGTGACCTGCTCTGCACAGAAGGGCGGGGGGATCTTTTCTGTACACTATTTTTGTTGGCTCGAGACTCCAGGAATTCCTAGTTCATGCTGCAAAGCCATTGGGCAGATGCTGGTCAAGCACAGCTGCACCACCAAAGGCAGCACCTGTGCTAGGGGAGGGTGGGACCTGGTAGGGCTGGGTGCGCCAGGCGGCAGCCCCATGCCCACCCCTCTAGGTCTGCTGCCGCACAGCCACCGGTGGCTCCCCAAGGTCTCCCCTTAACCACCTCAGCAGTGGTAGCAAGGCCAGCATGACCCTACCCACATCTGCTTACCTTCAACAGCAGCAATTCCCAGGCCAATTCTCAGCCCTCCCTAGAAACCTCGCTTCGGGGTCAAGGTGGGTCTGTGTGGTGAAAGCTCCCCGAACTGCTGTAGCACTGCTCATCCAGTCCAGCACACAGAACCATGGTCCTGCCCCCTCCAGCCTCACCTCCTAAGGTTCCCTCTTTGCCCCAAATTTAACTCTAAGCTCTTCGGAGACTATACAGCCAGGAAAGATTGAGGGGATAAGTGGCGAGGGATATAAATTCAAGACTTCCTTCGAGCAGCACGCTGATTACATTCTGACCAGCAGAAAGTGGGGGGTGACTCTTCGTCTGTTTTGCCTCTATTTCTTCATCTGTAAAATGAAACCACTCACCTCCTAAGGTCTGGCAAGGATGAGAATCAGCTTAGCACTCACAGTCAGCACTCCTCCTCCAACCCAGTGGTGCTCAAGGTGTGGCGGCCAGACCAGCAGCACCAGCAGAGCATGGGGACTTGCCTCAAAATGCAAATTCTCAGGCCCACCCAAGAGTGATGAAATCTAAAACCCTGGGAGGAAAGGCTCAATAATCTGTGTTTTGGAAGGAGTTTTAATCTACCCACACCCTGTGTCTTTCAACCACAGGGCTCCTCCTCACTCACGGCTGGCCCCTGTAAATCACCATCACGGATCCCCGGCGTGGCTATGAAGCCTGTTTGGTGTGACTCTGAAGCCCTCCTCGCACCTGACAAGGTATCCTTGGGTTTTCTCCGTCCTCCCTTGAATTCTTTCTGCCATGTGTTTTTCAGGTGATAAAGCACTGCTGCCTGGTAAACGGCCCTACCCAGGGCCATTCGCGGCTGGCAGCAGAAAGGGTGCACCTGAGACCACCTGTACCGTGCACAGAGTTGGGGAGATGCTGAGAAGGGGTCTCCACTTTCCACTCTTGGACTTCGGGTGACTCAGGGCCAATTTACGCTGTGTCCACCCTTTGCTCTCCCTGGTACCTGCAGAAGCCTGAATTCCCCAACTGAATTCCCCATTCAGAAGCCTGGAATGACCATCCATTCCAGGGCTTCCAGTGCCTTGGGGCTGCTGGCCCTTGGGCGGCTCTGTCCCTCCTTTCCCCAGAAAACATAGCCGTCCCACAACCCATCAAGACACACTGTGCCTCCACCTCCATGGAACCCTCCTGGGTGTGCTCAGTAGAGCCAATCTCTCTCCTGGGTCACTGCATGCCCTGACATGGCTTTGTCATGACACGTTGATTACATTCTGACCAGCAGAAAGTAGGGGGTGGCTCTTCGTCTGTTTTGCCTCTATTTCTTCATCTGTAAAATGAAACCACTCCCCTCCTAAGGTCTGGTAAGGATGAGAATCAGCTTAGCACTCACTCCTCCAGCCCAGCGGTGCTCAAGGTGTGGTGGCCAGACCAGCAGCACCAGCACAGCGTGGGGACTCGCCTGCTGGCCCCTCCCACACTTGCTGGGTCTGTCTCCCAAGCTCAGCTTTAAGCTCCTTACAGACACATCTGTCTTTCCTCAAACCCCACCTGGTCCAGCACAAAGTCAGGCATGAAGCAGGCGCCCCACAGCTGCTAATAAACACATAAGAAAACAGGCTCAGGGAGGTTAAGCAACTCCTACCTCCAGGTTGCAGTTGAGGGGAGAGATCAGGGTTCCAGCGGGCTCAGGACAGCGTCGCCCACACCGGCGGCACCGAATGCTTTAGAGTAGGCAACACTGTATCTGTTCAGACACGCTGGCCCCCCCCAACCAACAACAGGGCTGGGTCTTGGGGGAGCCCTCACAGCAGAAAACAGAATGAGAGATAAAGGCTTGGCTTTGAAATTCAAATTCCTTTGCATTCTTCATCAACTTCTTACCAGAGACGATGACTCAGATGAGCTTTTCCAGACCTAATGGCTTTGATGTTGCTAATGAAAATATGAAAGGTGATTAAGGAGAACTTTTCTTTTTACTTTGGTAAAATGCATAATGAGTGACGGATTTGGGCATTTCGGCCTGTTGTACATTTTCATCATTTTGTTAAAGAGGGGAAAAAACCTGAAAAGCCAAAGAAGCCGGAAACTGAGTGTTGGTGGACATAGCTGCTCAGTGCAACAAGGAAGCGGTGGACATAGCTGCTCAGTGCAACAAGGAAGCCATTGCTGGCTCTCCTGGCCCACACTGTGAGTGGAAACTCCTCACATACGTTGGCTTGGGGTGCTCTGGGCAGAAGCGGTCATCGTGTGGGTGCTCGAAAGTCCTCACTGAGTCAATCAACAAACACAGCACCTGCTGCATGCCCCGCCCTGGTGGAACTGAGCTTCTCCTGGGACAAATAGGATTTTGCCCCTCTCCCTGTCCCAAAGCTGTGTGCAAAGGAGCTGTGTGTCCGTCCCCCTACAGACAGGGGCTGCGCCTTTGCTGCCAGACAACTTGGGTCCTGGCACAGGCCTGGTGCCCAGTGGGCAAAGGAAGTGGGGGCAGGGGAGGGAGTTTGGCAGGCAGGGCACTCAGAGATGAGGAGACATGCCCTCCCTGCCACGCAGGCGGTCCACAGCTGTGAGAATGATACCAGGTGACTGCCACTTTAACAAACTCCTACTCCAGGCCCTGATGACCCTCAGCTTTTTTGTCAGAATTAAGTGCAAATACTATGGCTGACTCCCCATCTCCAGTCATCATAGCCCGGTGAAGTCTGTGTCTGTATTTAATACAGAAAGAAGTCCCCAAGAGGCTGCACTCCCTTCAGGTCCTCAGGCCCCAGCCAGAAAAAACGGGGTCTGCTGGTCTCCATCCTGTCTCCTCCCCATCCCTGGACCCTGGGTCCGCCAAAGAGGCAAAGAGAAGATTCAAGTGCACTCAACTTATGCACGTCAACTTCCAGATTGGCAGATGTCCGCTCCCACCCCTGAAACCAGAAAAACGTTGAGCAAACTGAAAATCAGTGACTTTTCTTAGAATCCTCAGATAATTGAGGTTACAGGACAAACAGCCAACCCTAAAACTAGAGAGACAGGCAGAGACAGAGAACCACAGCTCACCGTGAGGACAGGCTGATGGAGCCAGGAACTGGGAGGAACAAAAAGGCAACTTCTGTGAACTGCTGGAAGCTGAGTGGGGGCTACCTCAAGACTTAAAACCTAGGGGCCCAGCGTGGGGTGAGGGGCACACTTTTGTGGGGCTTACCTTCAGAAACCCCACCAGGGTCTCAAAGTGAATACTGGAGAAGAATCCCACTGTGCTTGTCTGGGGTGAGGGGGAAAGGAACCATTCTGAAACATAACTAATATATACAGAGTACCCACTGTGTTCCCAGCTTTCTCGAGGCTGTGTAAGGGTGGGATTGCCATTGGAGGGGAAAGTGTGGCTTTTGCCCCCAGAAGCTACGCAACCAGTTGAACAAGACCTAGCCCAGCACTGTGAAGTCAAGGAAGACTTCTTGGAGGAGGTGGTGCCAAGTCAATTCTTAATAAACTAGCAGGAATTAGCCAGAAGAGGAGGCAGGTAAGGACAATGTAGGCAGAATTAGCAGAAATGAACAACACTAGGGGCGTAGTTTTTGGACACCAATGAGACAACCTTGGCCAGGCTGACACTCCTCCTGGCTCAGAAGCACTAAAAGCTTTGGGCCAAGGCCACAGCAGACAGGCATGACTATCAGTCCCATTCTCTGCCTGGAGTGTTTGTGTGTGACTCAGTGAGGGCTTTCGAGCACCCATATGATGCCCGCTTCTGCCCAGAGCACCCCAAGCCGACGTACATGAGGAGTTTCCACTCACAGTGTGGGCCAGGAAAGCCACCACCGGCTTCCTCATTGTACTGAGCAGCTATGTCCATGGCTTCCTCGTTGCACTGAGTAGCTATGTCCATCAACACTCAAGTTTCCGGCTTCTTTGGCTTTTCAGGTTTTTTCCCCTCTTTAACAAAATGATGAAAATGCACAACAGGCCGAAATGCCCAAATTGGGCACACATGCATATGCGGCCAGGTGTGGTGGCTCACACCTGTAATCCTAGGACTTTGGGAGGCCGAGGCAGGTGGATCACTTGAGGTCAGGAGTTCAAGACCAGCCTGACCAACATGGTGAAACCCTGTCTCTACTAAAATATAAAAATTAGCTGGGCATGGTGGCGGGTGCCTGTAATTCCAGCTACTCGGGAGGCTGAGGCAGGAGGGTCACTTGAGGCCAGGAGGTTGAGACTGCAGTGAGCCGTGATTGCACCACTGCACTCCAGCCTGGGCGACAGAGACCCTGTCTCAAAAAAAAAAAAAAAAAGCATATGCTTAAGGACACAGAGGTCTGCACAAACACATCCCGACGTGACACATGCTTACATTTTCACCCAAACAGCTGACATGCCCACGTCTTGGTACCACGCTGCACAAAGTCCTACATCCATGCAGGTTACACTGAGTTTTAACACTAGGCAAATCCACTGTGACCACAGCGGGTCACTTCCGGGCCCTAGTCACCACCTGACCTGCTCATAGATGCAGCCTGGTGCTGTACAGTGTGTGTCCAATCAGAGCAGATATTGGAGGGGAGAGAGAGAGAGCTCTTCAAACAGCAGGTATCCCGCCTCCCATGCTGGGTTTACAGTTCAAATCAGAGCTCCTGAGTGTGAATATGATTTAGATCTAACAAGACCAGGGTAGTATATGGAGATATAGATGCCAACCAATTTGTTTCAATGAATAGTGTAATGTTTCCTGTTATTGAAAATTCTGATCATATTAATACCATTCAGTACCCAATCACTGAACAAGCAGATAAAAATGAAATGTGAATTAACACATGGGTGTTGTGATGAGAAACAAACATCTTTGAATTTAAAGCTGAGAGAATCCTCAGAGATCCTCCTGTTGGTCTCTGTCTCTCCTCCAGCATGGAGCCACAGCCTGTCCTGGACACTGACCCCACCTTCTCCTCTCCCTCCACCTGCTCCCCAATCTGCACCCTTGGCTGAGGGAAGAAAGCAGAGAATCTTCTTGAAGCCCCCATCACCATCCTCCTCTCACCCCTTCTGCATCAAACCCACCTTTTCTCCAGGGAAGCAGAATCAAGGGTCCAAGCTCCTGGCTGAGATACTTCAGCTCCCTCCGCCAGCCCCACCCCTGGGATAAGCCTGAGGAGTGACCAGCACCTGCCTGACCTTGGACTCCCCCTCTGGCCACCATGACACTGTTCCAGAGCAGGAAGTGCCTTTGGGTGGGTGTCTCACAGAGCCACAAGAGGCCCCGTCCCTCCCCTCCCTCCAGTCAGCCTAGAAAGTGTATGGAGAGCAGGCGTCCCTCTTGGCCTGGTGACATCTGTCACTGCTCATGGGGTCCCCTCATGGGTCGCAAGCAGGTCTCATCGCTGGATGTCCTCCTGCCCTGACAGCAGAGAGGATTTTCTAAGCATTTACAGAACACCAAGTTATGTTGAGCACTGTGGCATGAGCTTCTTCCGGCTCATCTCAGCCTGCGAGGAAGGCAGAAGGGAACCCAGGCTCCTGCCACTTTCCTCCCCAAAGCTGCCGCCAAATCAGCGAGGGAAGCCCACAGCGACGCCCAGGAAAGAGGCTGCTCTGAGTGCTGTCCGTGGTGCTGAACCAGCAGGGTTCTTGGGGCCAGCGGGTCCTCCCACCCAGGGCTCCACTTCCACCTCGCCCAGGAGAGGGCGCTGGTCAGTTTTGCTTCATTTCCAGAATTTATCTTGGTTAAAAAGAAAATGTATTTTAAAAATTTTGGGTCGGGCACGGCAGCTCACGCCTGTAATCCCAGCATTTTGGGAGGCCAAGGCAGATGGATTGCTTGAGTTCAAGGGTTCGAGACCAGCCTGGGCAACATGGTGAAACCTCATCTCTACAAAAAAATACAAAAAATTTGGCCAGGCATGGTGGTGCACACCTGTAGTGCCAGCTACTCAGGAGGCTGAGGCTGAGGCTGCAGTGGGTCATGATTGCGCCAGTGCACTCTAGCCTGGGCGACAGAGCAAGACCCTGTCTCAAGAAAAAATTTTGTTTTTAATTGACACGTAACTACATATTCATGGGGTACAGTAGGATATTTTGATGCATGTACATATTGCATAATCATCAAATCAAGGTATTTAGCATATCCATCACCTCATACATTATTTCTTTGTAATGACAACACTCAAAATCCTCTCTTTACACTGTCTTAAGACACCTAATACCATATTGTGAGCACCACAGTCACCCTACTGTGCAATGCAACACGAGAACCATCCCTCCCACCTAACTATAACTTTGTACCCATTGACCAATCTCTCCCTATCCAAAGTTTTAAAATGGGGGCTTCATGCCATTTTAGAAGGAAAAAAACAAAATTACAATGCACATTTCACAATTTACACAGTTGGTTTCATGCACTTTTGACCGTTCTGTCTTGTTTCCGGAAGTTATACAAGTTTTAGCCTCTGGGGAGCTGGAAGTGTCCTGTCCCTGGAGGTTGCATGGCCAAGGACAGCCCAGACCCATTTGCCGGTACTAAAGCACAGAATCTCACATTGGAGGCAGGAAGCCCCACACCCACAGGCCCATTTAAAAACATACAAGTGTTTTATTCAGTACTGAAGAGAGATTAAAAGTTCTAAAACGTGTAACATTTGAGGAATAACAACACCAGGAGCATCTATGTACACAGCACTCAGCTTAAGAAAATGGCCAGGGCCGGGCAGGGACTCACAGCTGCAGTCCCAACACTTTAGGATACTGACCCAGGTGCGTGGATCGCTTGAGCCCAGGAGTTCAAGACCAGCCTGGACAACATGGCAAAACCCTGTGTCTACAAAAAATACAAAAAGGTGGCACACTCCTGTAGTCCCAGCTATTAATACTGGGGAGGCTGAGGTGGGAGGATCACCTGGGACCAAAAGGGTGAGGCTGCAGTGAGCTGTGATCATGTCACTGCACTCCAGCCCGGATGACAGAATGACACCCTGTCTCAAAAAGAAAAGAAAGAAAAAAACGAATGAAGGAAAAAATAAAATAAATATTCACTTTGAAATCCTCCACCCGCTACAGGTAACTACTCCTATTTTGTATTTTTCATTCCCTGACTCTTTAATAGTTTAACCACATATGTATATCAAAAAGTGTATAGGGCCAGGCAAGGCGGCTCATGCCTGTAATCCCAGCACTTTGAGAGGCTGAGGTGGGCAAATCACCCAAGGTCAGGAGTTTGAGACCAGCCTGGCCAACATGGTGAAACCCCATCTCTACCAAAAATACAAAAATTAGCCAGGTGTGGTGGTGTGTGCCTGTAATCCCAGCTACTTGGGAGGCTGAGGCAGGAGAATCGCTTGAACCTGGGAGGCGGAGATTGCTGTGAGCTGAGATCATACCACTACTACACTCCAGCCTGGGTGACAGAGCGAGACGCTGTCTGGAAAAAAAAAAAAAAAAAAAAAGGTATCGCTTGTTTTTCGGGTTTGTTTGTTTTTTGGGATGGGGTCTTGCTCTGTCACCCAGGCTGGAGTGCAGTGGCATAATCATGGCTCGCTGCAGCCTCAACCTCCTGGGCTTAGGTGATCCTCTCACCTCAGCCTCCAGAGTAACTGAGGCTACAGATGCATGCCACCACACCCAGCTCATTTTTCACTTTTTTTGTAGAGATGGGGTTTCGCCATGTTGCCCAGGCTGATCTCGAACTCCTGGCCTCAAGTAATCCTCCCACCATGGCCTCCTAAAGTGCTGTGATTACAGGTATGAGCCACTGCACCTGGCCTGCATGTTTCGAACTTTAATTAAATGAAATCATATGAAGTTTTCTTCTGCAACTTTTTGAAGAAAACTTCAACTCCAAGCTCCCAAGAGTCACGGCTGTTGCACGTGGCCTTGCTCATTCCTTTTCCTTGCCATAGACACAGTGCATACATGTGCATATTTATCCATTATCCATCAGTGGCAACCACATTCTGTTTTATTTCATTTTGGCTGCTAGGAATATTCAGGCCTCCCAGGACACGTGTGTAATAATTTCTCTAAGGGAAATACCTACAAGTGGGGTCTCTGATTTGCAGGAGATGTACGTCTCCCTTCATCTTTACTAGATGATTCTGAATTGTTTTCCAAAAACTCCAGCTTCCCACCCAGCAGCACTCCTCACACCCAGGAGCCCCCGACGCCGTCATCATTCTCCTTCGGTGCTGGTTCATCTGGAAGGAACAAAAAGGACTCTCCCTGTGATTTTGTTTTTTTGTTTTGTTTGTTGAGATGGAGACTCCCTGCGATGCTCAGGCTGGAGTGCAGTGGCACGATCTAGGCTCACTGCCACCTCCGCTTCCCGGGTTCAAGAGATTCTCCTGCTTCAACCTCCTGAGTAGCTGGGACTACAGGCATGCACCACCACACCTGGCTAATTTTTGTATTTTTATAGAGACAGGGTTTCTCCATGTTGGTCAGGTTGGTCTCAAACTCCTGACCTCAAATGATCCCTCTGCCTCAGCCTCCCAAAGTGCTAGGATTACAGGAGTGAAATGGTTACTTTTATATTATGTCAATAGTTTTATCTCAATGAACAAAAACAAGCAAGACAAAAAGACATTTTGAAAGCCCAAACACCATGAACTGGGCACAGCTTAAAGTGTCTGAGCACACACAGCCGGTAAATGGAGATAGTCACGGACACCAGGTCTCCCTCTAAGCAGGGAAGGAGCTGGAGGAGCCAAGAGGGGAGAGGCATAGCTGCTGAGACGCTGGCCACGTCACACGCCGGAGGTGGAGGAGGCTGGAGAGGACGCTGGGCAGAGGTGAGACCACCTTTCCTTTCTGCCACTGGCTGCCCTCCAGGGGCTGCAGGAAGGGGCCAGGGTCTGCCTTCCTATGGCCGAGAGGAGGCTGGCAGCCCCGCCTGTCCTTAAGACTGCCTCCTGACTGCTCTTGCACGACCTCGGGTGCCCGTCAGAGACACGACAGCCTCTGGAGTGTTGGCTGCTCTTTCCCTGGTATCACTGGTGAACTTGGCCTTGGCCACTGTGTTCCTCAGGCAGCGAATACCAAAGGACCGGGGCTGCTCAGAGAGGCGGCCCCCAGATGGCAGCTCCTCCCTGTACCCCACTGCCCCCAAGCCAGCAGAAGGATACTCCACACTCTAGATCTGTGCCAAGCACTGTGGGTGCAGGAGCGAATGAGCCAGATGTGGTCTACCCTCAGGGGGCTGCAGCTGGAGCTGCCTGAGCCACGTGGCAGCGAGGTCTAGGGGTGCTGGAAAGGGATAAAGCTGGAAGAAATGTTTTCTGAGCCCAAAGTGCAGTTTCATTGCAGGGGATCGTTACTGGGATGAGGCTGTGAACTGGGAAGATGCCCTGTCCCAAGTTTTCTCCCCAGGGCCGGTGGGCCTGCCTCACCTGGGATCTCCAGATGCAGGGGCTCCACGCAGAGTCTACACAGAGCAGTGGCCACCTGGTTCCCCCGTGGACACATCCTTTGTTCCTCAGAATGAAACCAACTTGTCCAGAGCCTTCTACGGGAGCCAGGAAATTGGGCAGGTGTTGTAGAAGAGGAAAAAAGGGTGATCATTCTACATGTGGAGGATGCCTTACCCGAATCAGAGAAATGCTGATGAAACCCACAGGGAGGCCGGGCGCGACGGCTCACGCCTATAATCCCAGCACTTTGGGAGACCAAGGCGGGTGGATCACTTGAGGTCAGGAGTTTGAGACCAACCTGACCAACATGATCATTTGAGCGCGAGACCAGCCTGGCCGACACGGTGAAACCCGGTCTCTACTAAAAATTCAAAATTTAGCCAGGCATCGTGGCGAGTGCCTGTAGTCCTAGCTACTTGGGAGGCTGAGGCAGGAGAATTGTTTGAACCCAGGAGACAGAGGCTACAGTGAGCTGAGATCACGCCACTGCACTCCAGCCTGGGCAACAAAGCGAGACTTCGTCTCAAAAAAAAAAAAAAAAGGAAAGAAAAGGTAACCATTTCAAAGTCTACAAGGCCACTGCATTTAGTCCATTTGCGAGGCTGTGCAGCCACCACCCCTGCCAAGTTCCAGGACATTTTCACCACTCCAAAAGGAGCATTGGTTTCTTTCTGCAGGATGTCAACATGTCCGGCCCCAGTGGAAGATCTGAACTCCTGGAAAATAGGTTCAGCGCCTCAGGTGTCTCTATCTACACCTCAGACTAGCTTACAGTCACTGCTCACCCACGCTAAAGTAGGTAACATGTAGAGATGTGGACACACGGTTCCCAGAGTCTCTTGAGTGTACGTCCAGCACCCTGCAGGGTTACCGGGCATCACCACACAGGGCGTCCACACTGCAGGCCTGGACGGCCTAGGGATGCAGCACAGGCCACATCTCAGGGACAGAGCCAGCCCACAGGTAAAACCCAGTGAAGGGTGTCTGGAGGAGCTGTGTGTGACAAAGATCGGAAAAGGGATGAGTGGTACGAAGGAAGCCACTGCCATCAGAGGCAAATTCTGGGCAGCTGCGAAGGTTCCAAATCCATACAAGTCAAGCCACTGCCTCCCCCGACACCGCAAAGTCACTTTCCACACAACACAAGTGGGTGCCGACACCTGTGTCTCTTCCAAGGGACAATTAGCTGTCACTCAGCCTTGACAACGAGGCCAGGGTCCTCTGCCCGCCCCAGGAAGCCGAGCCCCTTCACAAGGGTAACGTGCCCTCTCCGTCTAACCCAGGACCAGGAAGCAGCATCTGTCACCCGGCACTGCCGCCCAGAGTCATCACACAGCTAATTACTGCTAATTGTAATATCGTTTCTGTCTTGCTGCTAATACATTTAGACTTGCTAATCAAATCAAACCATTCCACCTTGCTGTGCTGCTTTCAAATAAACATTTCTGCAAAACGGGAAATAAATAAGTCCTAAGCTTTGTTCTCTTCTCTGGAGCTGCTGTCTGCAGAGACTTAGGGTAGGGCGTGGGGGTTGCCATGTCTCTGGGACCAAGGGCATAGAAGAAGTCTGATGAGGAAACGTCCTTTATTGTCCAAAGCTTCACATCAGGTTGGAGGAAGAGGGAGACACAGGGGAGGGGAGGAGAGACCTAGAGACTGGGAGGGAGAGGGAGAAGGAGGCAAGAAACTGCCCTGAGTGGCACGATCTGTTCAACACTTTCGCTGTGTTAGCTCTACCCTCCTCGGATACCGTCTCCAGCAGCCCCTGGCTGGGCTGGAAGCTCCTTCTTGCGACCCCCTCAGACCTCTGCACTCTCCGCTTCACTCCTCAAGTTGGGGTGCACTGATCTGTTTCCAGACCTGGCTGTGGACTTGTCGAAGGTGGGGACCCTGTGCTGTCATGAACCCAGCACCTCACCCAAGGCCTGGCAGGCAGTAGGTGCTCGGGAAGCCCTGGCTCAATGAACAGGCGAGTGATCAGGGAAATGTGACTTTCCTGATTCTGCAGATGAGGAAACCAAGACTCAGAGATGCTAAGTGACTGCCTAGCATCTGTGCATCAGTGAAAAGTGGACCTGAGAATTCGTTCCTGGCTGGACAAGCCCTTCACCTGTGCTCTCTCAGAAAGCAGGGAGGGAACACTGGCTTTTCTGTACCCCTTAACAACAGCTACACAGAGACCGACAAAGAAACGTGACAAGCTACAGCGGCACGCAGGTGTTCTGCTCAAGGACGTGCTGGGGTGATTCTGAGAGTTCTGGAATGGAAACTGACAAAAGGCTGACCATGAAAGGAAGGTAACAGAAGTGCATCCAGTTACTATGGCAACCCAGCTAAAGAACTGGCTGGTGCCTGCACATGTACCCCACTGCTGAGAAGGGGTTCGTGCCACCCTAGGGCCAGGGGATTGCAGGACTTCCCAGCCCCAGCCCTCGGTGGCTCCCGTTGCCTTGGCAAATGTGGTTTCCCCATCACCCACCAGCACCCAGGGAATGGGGGTGTGGCGGTAGAAACAGCGCTGGGCTAGGGGGTCATGGCATGCAGGTTCTCTCCTGGTTCTGCCAGGACTGGCCTAGAGTCACTTCTCCATTCTCAGCCTCAGTGTTTTTTTTTTCAGATGAGAGGAACCCGGTGTCCCTGCCACCTCTGCTTCCTACCAGCTTCTGTGTATCTCACTGCAGGAGTGAATAAGTGAATGAATGACCCGGTATGAGTACTTTGCAAAGGCTGGTCTGGGACACGGAGAGAGAAGATGAAAGAAGACAAGATCATGACTGAGCATCCACTTGGGACAGGCACACCCTTGCCATCACCTACGTGCAACCCTGGGCAGCTGGCACTACCAAAGCCTTCCACAGATGAGAAACCTGGGGCTCGGAAGGTCATCTGATTACTCTAAAAGGGCACAGGCCAGCCAGCTAGGTATGCAGGACTCTAAGCCCGTGTGCTCCCCACTCCTCCACAGGCCCAGGTGCTCGGCGTGTCCTAAGCAAACTCCCCGCCTGGGCTCACATCTCGCAGCCACTGCTTCTGCCCGAGCAAGAGATGCACATAACCAAGAAACCAGAAGCTCAACTCCCGTCAAATGAGGCTGTCGATTTTAATTTATTTCAGACTTTGTGTGTTTCTGGCAATTATTTGTAACAAGGTTTACAGAGGGCATTTAAGATTAATGGTGATTTTTATCTGGAAATCATTGATTATTTTTAAGTAGCTCATTAGGGGTGAGTGTGTATTACGGGAGCGGCAGGCTCTGTCAGGAAGGAGGCACCTGGGGCTATCAGGAAGAGTCAGAAGAAGGAAGACGTCTGGACTGTGACAACAAGTTCAAAGCCAGCAGGATTATGAAATGACGCTCCCCAAGACAGAATCTGATGTGGACCAAGATGCATGCAAAGGGATAGGCGCGGTGGCTCACGCCTATAATCCCAGCACTTTGGGAGGCCAAGGTGGGAGGATCACTTGAGGTCAGGAGTTTGAGACCAGCTGGACCACACCTGTCTCCACTAAAAATACAAAAATTAGCCGGGCATGGTGGGGGGCGCCTGTAATCCCAGCTACTTGGGGAGCTGAGACAGGAGAATTGTTGGAACCCAGGAGGCAGAGGTTGCAGTGAGCCGAGATCATGCCACTGCACTCCAGCCTGGGCGACACAGTGAGACTCTGTCTCAAAAAAAAAAAAAAAAAAAAAAAAATGCATTCGAAGGCAAAACCAGGGAGAAATCTAGTGAATGACCTAAAACAGGAAAGCGAGTTGGGCTCCTCTTGCTTCTCAGTCATTGACCTGCAGACATGTTGGCATGTTTGCTGCTGTTGGTGGCTCTCAGGGAGGTCCAGTCGTCCCTAGCCACTTGGCCCAAGGGAACTCGCTACCTCAGGCAGAGGCTGCAGCATGAACCCCCACGAGTGGCAAAGGCCCTGAGAAAACTGGAGCAAAGACTGCAGGGAAGGGTCCCTGTGGGCATCAGCAGACAAGCCTGGAAGAGCAGGGCCCTGGGCTATCACAAACACCACACCAAAGGGCAGGAAAGGGAGACTTAGCACATCATCTTCTGTACTTTTTGTATTTTTAAGAAGTATTTTAAAAGACAAAAGTTTTTAAATCTAACCTAAGAAAAACCAATGCAGATGAAAATAAATGTCTAAACACCAATCATATAAAATGTTCAATGGAAACAATCTAACATCACAGACTGTTTACAAATTGTTACAGTTTTTTCCTCCTGCTTTTTATTCACAGGATTAAACTCCAGGTAGTCCTCTGAATAATAATAAAACCACTAATATTTGCATAGCCCTTTATAGCTGATACAGATATTATTTCCATTTTGCAGGTGGGAAAAGGGAAGTTTGGAGAGATTCCATGCCCAAGTATTAAAGGCATGTACTCTGAGGAACCGGAGCTGGGCCCCTTTCCAACACGCCGATGTCCTCAATCTTTCCCAGAGGTTAGCAAGGCATGACAGCCACCACCACTATCATCACCACCATCATCACCACCGTCATTATCATCACCATCACCACCACCATCATCACCATCATCACCACCACATCACCATCATCACCACCACCACCATCACCACCATGACCACCACTATCACCATCACCACCACCACCACCACCATCACCACCACCACCACCACCACCACCACCATCATCATCATCACCACCGTCATTATCATCACCATCACCACCACCATCATCACCATCACCACCACCATCATCAGCACCATCATCACCATCATCACCACCACCACCATTATCGTCATCATCACCACCGTCATTATCATCACCATCACCACCACCATCATCACCACCATCACCATCATCACCACCATGACCACCACCATCATCACCACCATAACCACCCCCCCAATCATCACCATAACCACCATCACCATCATCATCATCACCACCATCACCATCATCACCACCATCATCATCACCAACACCACCACCATTATCACCATCATGATTACCACCACCATCACCATTATCACCATCACCGCCATCATTACCACCATCATCATCAACACCACCACCATTATCATCACCATCATTACCATCATCATCACCACCACCATCATCACCAACACCATCACCATCATTATCACCATCACCACCATCATCACCATCATCATCACCACCATCATCACCAACACCACCATCACCATTATCACCATCATCACCATCATTACCACCATCATCATCACCACCGTCACCATCACCACCATCATCATCACCACCATCATCATCACCATCCCCACCATCACCATTATCATCATCACCCTCATTACCACCATCATCACCATCATTACCACCATCACCACCATCATCACTGTTATCACCATCACCATTGTCACCATTATCATCACCATCATTACCACCATCACCACCATCACCATCATCACCATCATCATAACCATCACCACCACCACCATCATCACTGTCAACACCACCACCATCATCATCACCATCACCACCATCACCATTATCATCACCATCATTACCACCATCATCACCATCACCACCATCACCTTCTTCACTACCTTCATCATCACCATTATCATCATCACCCTCATTACCACCATCATCACCACCATCACCATCATTACCACCATCATCATCATCACCACCACAAAAGGGCCAATAAGAGCTGAAGAAGCATGACCTTCACACCTTTCCATCTGGTCAGGTGGCCAGGGAAAAAGTTAACCTCACCCAGAGCCTCAGTTCTCAAAACTTCAGGGAATCCCGAATCTTGTGGGAAGCATGTTATACACAGACTCCCGGACCCAGTTGTGGATTTCCCAGTTATGGGGAGGCACCAGGCTTCTGCATGTGAAGGGAATTTGAGGATTCAGGTACAGTCAAGGGGCTGGCTCTGAGGGCCCCTGTGCAAAGCCTGGCAATGCTGTAGCTGGGAGGCACACCTGAGAGTTAAAAAAACGCCTGCTCAGCATGAAAATGAAAGTGTGTGACATACATGCTTATTTGTATTTTAATCCTGCTCTGTAAGTTATGAATTTAATTTGTAGGGTGTTAGGACTGCTTATCCTGTTATTTCATGGAAAGCTTTATTTTTCAAAAAAAGTCGTATTAGGACTGTTAGAAATTATATTCCTGTTATTTCCTTCCAGAACCTCGGTATTTCCCGCCAGTGGCCAACACAACTACAAGCCCTGCAGAAGAAGAATGGATGGCACCCCGGGCCTGACCTGAGATTTGTCAGACCTATCAAGGGACCGCCAATGTCACAAAGACTCTGCAAAAGCAACAGGAGGTACTAGCCCTGGAATACGCTACCTGAGTGTCAAGGTCTTTAAAAGTGATGTTGGCAACCCTGTGGGTTTTCTGTTATACTGTTAACTCTGCAGGGGGTCCTCAGCAGGGCATCCTCCAGGAACACAAGGAACTTCACTGCTGGGGTATCGACTTCAGTGACCAGGACTTTGAAAACTTTTTTTGCTCCTGCTTTAAACACACACAAGCATCTTGTCTTTAAGAACATAATCTAACAGCAATATCATTTACAGTTTGTAAGGTACTTCCACACCCACCATTCGTTCATTAAAATTTAACTGTTGCACACCTGAATCTCTTGTCAGAACAGAGAGGACTTTCACTACATCCATTTTACTAAAGAGGAAACTGCAATTCACAGGGTCTGATTTGCCACCAAGTAGCAAGGCCAACACTTGCAAGCTCTAGCTCCTGATATATGAAAAAGTCAAGGCCCAGCCTAGGCGACAGTGAGACCCTGTCTCTACCAAAAAAAATTAGCTGGGTGTGGTGGTGAACGTTTGCAGTCCCACTTATGGGAAGCTGAACCAGGAGGATCGCTGGAACCCAGGAATTGGAAGTTGCATTGAGCCATGATTGCATCACTGAGCTCCACCCTGGGCAAGAAAGCAAGACCCCATCTCTCAAAAGAAAAAAAAAATGAAGAAAAAAGAAAAACAACTCTAGTCTCTATTCCCTCCACTGTGGAGATAATATGGGAGATAATATTTCCTCACAGGGATGTGTTGTGATGGCAAAGCAACATGGAAAACACTTTTACTATAGGAGGTGGTCAGTAAATGACAGCTGCCATGACCGCCACTGATGTTATCACCATAGCTATCACCACCATCACCGTGAGCACCACCGCCACTACCATCACAATGATCACCATTATCACCATCACTATGACAACCATCAGTACCACCATCACCATGACAACCATCACCAGCAGCACCACCATCACCATCACCATGAGCACCACCGCCACTACCATCACAATGATCACCATTATCACCATCACTGACAACCATCACCATGTGAACCAATGCCACTACCATCACAATGATCACCATTATCACCATCACTGTGACAACCATCATTACCATCACCATGACAACCATCACCATCACCATGAGCACCACCACCACTACCATCACAATGATCACCATTATCACCATCACTATGATAACCATCACCATGACAACATTGCCAGCAGCAGCACCACCATCACCATGACACCCATCACCAGCAGCAGTACCACCACCACCATCACCACCATCCTCATTACCACCTGCATCTACATGATCCAATCCAGATGAATCCAGAGGTCCTTTCTTGAAGGTAAGGAGATGCTCTAGGCCTTCGGTATTGGTGGATGGGCTGGATCTTATTTAAAAAAAAAAAAAAGAGGGCAACCCAAGCAGGAGAGCTAAGGCTCAGTGATCCCCACATGTTTACATTATCTGAGAAATGGTTTGCAGTTTTGAGTCCAGAGATGAGGCTGAAGAAGGGATTTGAGGCGAGATAATAAAAGCCCCTATCTGTCCATTGCAACGAAGTCTTGAATTTTATTCCTCAAGTCATCTGCTTCTACACTGTGCTCGCTGGAGCCCAGATTCCTCCCACATGCCAGTGTTCCCGGAGCTGGGGATCCTGGAGTTGGGGAGAGGGCAGGTGCAGGTGGGGTCCTGGAGGTGTTGGGGTGGGGGGGCACGGGTCCAGGTGAGGTCCTGGAGCTGGGGAGACGGCAGGTGCAGGCGGGGTCCTAGAGGTATGGGGGTGGGTTGGTACAGGCGAGGTCCTGGAGCTGGGGAGAGGGTAGGTCCAGGTAGAGTACTGGAGCTGGGGAGACAGCAGGTGTAGGTGGGGTCCTGGAGCTGGGAAGAGGGCAGGTCCAGGTGGGGTCCTGGAGCTGGGCAGAGGGTAGGTGCACGTGGGGTCCTAGGATCCTGCACCTGCCCCAGCTCCAAGCAGGGCCTGTCTATCAGATTCATACCTGGGAGACAGGCTAAGAAGACATTAGAAACTACTGCCATTGGCCAAGGGGAATGAAAGTTTGTGTTTACGCACAGAAGAGTAACATAAAGGCTAAACTTGAGACAAACAACTTTGGTCACGGTGTAGTGGACAGAGGCTGGAAGTAAAGAGACCAGTCAGGGGGCTGCTGTAGTATTTCCAGTGAAAGCTGCTGTGGGTTAAAGGAATAGTGGCAGCAGTCGGAAAAAATAATGAAAACATTTAGGAGGTGAGACTGGCAAGATGAGGGTGGGAACTAGCAAAGAGATGAGAAGGCAGGCCAGTGGGACCCCCAGGGAGACTGATGTTTCTGAAGCCAGCAGCAGAAGGTAATGGCCAAGCTGAGAGGCACGAGGCCCCACACTAAGCTGTAACAGTCACGGTTCTGCTTCACACTTCCAGGTCTACAAGGCGTGCACTCGATCATCTCATCTTGCACGTGAGTGCACAGAGGTGCAAGGATGCTTATAACAGGCTCAAGCTCACGAAACTAACAAGGGTCCAACGTGGGACCTGAGAGGTGAAGTTGGGGAGGCTGTGCACAGGGTTAGAGCTCAGAGCAAGACATACCACGGTCCTTTGACCACCCAGAGCACTGGCAGCTACCACCTATGATCATTACATCGGGACCCCAGCTGTTCCTCATGGTGACAAGGAACCCTTTGAGGGCAGGCATTGAGGTTTACAGTTCTTAAATCCATGGAGCCCCCAACACTCTCTTTTGTCTCCTCTCTTTCTCTCTCTCTCTCTCTCTCTCTCCTCTCCTTTCCCCCACCCCTCCTTCTCCTCTCTCTCTCACCCTTCACCCCTCATTGACTATCAGGCCATAGATTATAAAGGTCTCCCCCAGCAGGTGGGTAGATGGATGGAAGAACAGGAACTGATGGATCCCAAAATAAGGTGGGCCACCCTGAAGATCCACGGTGTCCAGGCCTGGAGTGGACTTGCTTTGGAGATAGTGAGCTCCCCGTCACACAAAGAACTCAACCAGTAAGAATGGCTAACAGGGAATCCCTGGACTATTTGGTCAGCATTTGTCAAACTTACTTAGGAAGCAGAGCCAAGGGATAGCATCTTTGCAGAATACCATGAACTAATATTTAATCCCATGATACAATCAAGGAAAAACTTTACTATAGAAAATATCACCTCAAGGCCAGGCATGGTGGCTCACCTACACCTGTAATCCCAGCACTTTGGGAGGCTGAGGCAGGAGAATGGCTTGAGCCCAGGAGTTCAAGATTACGACCTGAGCATCATAGTGAGACCTCGTCTCTGCAAAAAATCATTAGACGAGTGTGGTAGCATGGGCCGGTGGTCCTAGGTACTCAGGAGGCTGAGGTGGGAGGATTGCTTGAGCCCTGGAGATCAAGGCTGCAGTGAGCTAAGATCATGCCACTGCATGCACTCCAGCCTGGGTGACAGAGCAAGACCCTGTCAAAAGGAAAAGGAAAGGGAAAAGGGAAATGAAAGGAAGAAAAAAATACAACTTCATTTAGCTACATGTGAAAAAAATAACTAGAAGTCCACGAAAGTCTTCAAAACAGTCATAATCAACTGTAAACTTTTGTCTGATGCTTATTATGTCATTTTGTCCTCTGCAAGAACCTGAGAACCAAAGGTTGAGGAAATATGAATGCCAGGGAAAAAAAGTTTAATTGAGAAAGGTCTGCAGGTTGCGTCTTTTTTCCTGCACATCGAGAGGAGAGTACTGTGGAAGTTTAGCAATGGCATGTGCTGTGGTCATTTTGGAGCTGCTACATCAAAAGATTAGACTGGGTAATTTACAAACAACAGGAGTCTACTGCTCACAGTTCTGGAGGCTGGGAAGTCCACGTGGAGGGCACCAGCAGACGCAGTGTCTGGTGAGGGCTGCTCTCTGCTTCCAAAATGGTACCTGGCTGCCGTGTGCTCACGAAGGCAGAGAGACACCCTCAGCCTCTTTTATAAGGGCATTAATCTTATTTATGAGGGTGTAGCCCTTGGGACCTAATCACCTCCCAAGGCCCCACCTCCTAATGCCATCACCTCGGGGTGAGGTTTCAAGGTATGTACTTCGGGGAGGGCACAGCGTTCAGGCCTTGGCTGCTTAACTCTCCGCAGCCCAGGGCAGGCTGGCAGATCACAGGACCGCAGTCTGAAGGGCCACAGATAAAGCAGGCTGGTCGGGAGACCTTGGGGGACTCTCCACATGAACATTTCTCAAACCCCGGACTCAAGGAACAAGCTGGAAGTGGCAGTGGTGTGCGAGTGATGAGGAGGACTCCAGGAACCTGCCTCCAATCTCAGCTTGGCCTCCTCCAAAGAAAACGCTGGATTTTATTTGTGGGTGCCATGGAAAAGGCCCACCAGCCCTCAAACCTCGCTTTTTAAACCCATGAAATGTGAATCCAATGGGCTAATGTAAGTGGCAATACCCAGCACTCCGAGATGCTGCTGTACAAACGTTATTGTTAATGAATGAGGAATGAGGGAATCGGTCCCTTGCTGACTAATCATCCTGAGAGAGGAAAAAAAGAAAACGAATCACTATAATAATATAAAGTCTACCCAAAGCCACCAGAACTGGACTTTTTTTTTTTTTGAGACAGAGTCTCACTCTGTCACCCAAGCTGGAGTGCAGTGGTGTGATCTCGGCTCACTGCAACCTCCGCATCCCAGGTTCAAGCGATTCTCGTGCCTCAGCCTCCTGAGCAGCTGGGATTACAGGCGCCCATCACCACACCAGGCTAATTTTTGTATTTTTAGTAGAGACAGGTTTCACCATGTTGGCCAGGCTGGTCTCAAACTCCCAACCTCAGGTGATCCACCTGCCTTGGCCTCCCAAAGTACTGGGATTACAGGCGTCAGCCACCATGCCCAGCCGTGAGCTACATTTTTAATGTCCATGTGTTTAATGCCAATGCAAATCTCTAGTGGGAGAATTCCTTTCGAGCACAGGCATGCCCTTCCTAAAGTGTACACCGAAGGGGCCAGCAGGCTCCATGAATGCTGCCGCTGCCTCCACTTCCACCCGTGCCCATGTCCCCTGGACAGAGGCCTACCAGGGGCCGGGGGAAGCCAGCAGAGAGGCACTCAAATTCCCTGGCAGGATGTGATGGCAAAACCATGGCTCCTACAGTCATGGACACAGGTCTGATGGAACACGGTCACCCCTGGACTATGTCCCCAGAGGATGATACAGGCAACCCTTCAGGCTTCTCTCCACCGAGGGTTTGCCCAGGAAGCAAAGCACAAGGCCCATCCATCAATTCCACTTCCGCATAGATACCCACATGAACAGAAAGCAGGGACTCAAACATATTTGCACACCCATGTTCCTAAGAGCTTTATTCACAACAGCCGAGGGGTGGAAACAACGCAAACATGAACTGATGGATGAATGGATAAACATCATGGAGTACATGCAAGCAGTGGAATATTGCACAGCCTGAAAAAGGAAGGAAGTTCTGACGCGAGCTACAACCTGCGTGAATTATGCTAAGTAACAGGATATTCTGCTAAGTGAAAAAAGCCAGTTGCACAAAGATAGATACTCTGCGATTCCACTTACATAAGTAGAATGACGGCTGCCAGGAGCTGGGAGAGAAGGGAATAGGATAATTGTTTAATGGATACCAAGTTTCAGTTTGGGAAGATGAGGAAATTCTGGAGATGGATGGTGGTGATGACGACACAGCGTGAATGTATCTAATGTTGCTCAACTGGGCACTTAAAAACTGTGAAGATGGTAAGTTCTATGTTATGTCCATTTTACTGCAATAAAAATTTGGATCAATGTTATTTAATAAAGCCAGGAGTGTGACCGAGGAAAAAAGGCAGGAGCTGCTAACTGCGTGGCCAGGGGGAGCCCTGAACCACCTTGGAAGGTGTAGCCATCAACGGTGGGCACTGCTGCCTCGGCTCCTCCATGCCCAGGCCCGTGAGGCGGGAATCAAAGCCCCGCCCCATCTGCTTTCCCGAGCTGCCACGAGGGTCCCGTCCACATCGGGCAGGGCAGTCTCCAAAACCGTCCAGAGAAATGCAGCCTGGGCTTTAATTCAGGTTGGGGCATCCTGCAGTCATTAACACTCGTAATTTTAGCATTTGTGCACCAAGGGGATCAAGTTCAAATGAGGAAACCCTCTTTGAGAAGGCAAAAAAGCTTGATGTGCACGTTAGTAAGAATTCCCTAAAATGGGTAAAAGAAAGGGCAGCCTGGCCACTCCACGGTGTGGCACGAATCTCCCCCCTCCCAGGTGCTGGACCCGTGCAAACGGGAAGGGACTTCCGGTGCCTGGAAAACCCACAGCGTGCAGTGGTTCCTTCTTCAGTGATGTCAGCCAAACGGAACACAAAACAACCAAAATGACAGGCGGACTTGCGACAGATGATCCCACTGAGCGTCCTCCCCCAGGGAAGGAGGCAGAGGCTCACACAGCCTCGGCGCAGGAGACCCAAGGAGAGGCTGAGAACGGGGACGGACCTGGCGTCCCCCAGATGGCGAGTGATGCTGTGGTCCTCTCTGTGGGGACAGGACACCCATGGAGGGTCAATGCTGTGGTCCTCTCTGTGGGGACAGGACACCCATGGAGGGTCAGTCCATGCAGAGGACCTTGGGGACCTCTTACAGAGTTCAGAGGACCTTGGGGTGGTCACCCTGTGCCCAGCTGGGGGGCTCCTGTGGAGGCCACTGTTTCCACCTCTGTTTTGTGTCCAGTTGGCCTCCCTCCACTGGCCTGCTGGCCAGACCTGACTCTCAGCTCCGCTGGTCCGTCCAGCCCCATAAGCAGGACTCAGCTGGGGACACGGGGGACAATGGCTGCCCTCGCTGGCTTTAGAGGGTGAAGGGGCTGCTGAGAACTCTTGTCTTCACTTTCTCTGGTCTCCTCCAAAAACACATTTAGTAAATGAGTCAACTGTGTAACCTAAGAAACAGCTTTTTTAAAGAAGCTGTTGGCTGGGTCACAAGATGGACTATTTGGGGGCATTAAGAAACTAGACCCGGACATGGGGGGAGCACACTTGGCCAGGTCTCACCCCAGATGCAAACGTCCCTTCTCTTTTTTTTTGAGACGGAGTCTCGCTCTGTCGCCCAGGCTGGAGTGCAGTGGCACGATCTCGGCTCACTGCAACCTCTGCCTCCCAGATTCAAGTGATTCTCCTGCCTCAGCCTCCCGAGTAGCTGGAACTACAGGCACCTGCCACCACACCTGGCTAATTTTTTGTATTTTTAGTAGAGACGGGTTTCACCGTGTTAGCCAGGATGGTCTCCATCTTCTGACCTCGTGATCCACCCGCCTCGGCCTCCCAAAGTGCTGGGATTACAGGCGTGAGACACCACGCCCGGCCACGGCCCTTACCTTGACCAACATAAGTGACAGGGAGCGCACCGCCTCAAGGGCACGCTGTGTTCTCTCAGTGCACTCTTAGAAGTTCTCTAAGTTCAGCAGAAATTCAGTTCTGTGTTAATCCCTTCTCTCCATGCCCTCTGAAGTTGCAGAAAGCACCATTCATGCCCCTGCCAGGGGAGGACCCTTGGAGTGTTTGAACAGAGCCCCCTTGAAGACACTTTGCAGAGGCTGCCGCTGCCCAGGGATGCTGGACGATGAAATGCGCGGGAGGAACTGACAGGGACGCGGTGCTGTGGCTGCACCGCAGCGTGGACGCACTCAACGCCAGTGCAACCGGAGTGAGTCACTGAAAGTGGTGCCAGGGCTACCTGAGCCACCAGCCTGTGTCCCAGGCCGGCCTTCCAAGTCCTGCTCCACTGCTGGCTGATGCCACGCACAGCAGGCGACCGCCGAACACGTCACCCACATCAAACCTTGGAACACACCTAAGAGGCAGGAGCAGAGGCGATGTGTGTCTTCCACATGCGGGACTGAACCTCTACGTGTGCACATGTGGGCGACAGGGCCAGGGTCCCCACCAACTCAGCCTGAGCCCGGCTACGGCTTTTGGCCGCCACCCTCCACGGAAGAGCTCCAGCCCCACTTTCTGTGGACTGAACAATGTGTAAAGCACCCAGCACAGAGTAGGCGTAAGAATGAGTGACGTGGTGGGGTGGGGAACAGGAGGACAGGAGTGGCGATCTGACTGTGACCCCACAAACAGGCTCTTGGGACCCCACCCGCCCTGCTCACACGATCCTGTTGGCCTCATCCCAGGTCTCCCTGGTTCTCTTCATTTCAGCCTTGCAACCCCACCCTAAAGCAGGCAGTAGATCCTCGTCCCCATTTTACAGACGCAGACTGACTCAGAAAGATCTGAGCTTTACCCAAATCCACCAAGTCCAACAGGGCACAGGACTCTGCGTCCTCACACTTGGTCAGAAGGGATACCTCCACTCTGCCACTCCCTGAGATGCCGGGGACCGCAAGGCATCAGGTCCAGGCAGGAGCCACGTAAACCTGAAACGCCACATCCACGTGCGGCATCTCGGGGTGGGGCCGGCAGCTCGCTGGGATTCCTGGCAGGACTGGGCGGGCTGGGCTCCATTCTGGCTGGGATACAGTTTAACATATAGACAACACAGGGACACGGGACCCAGACCAAGCCGGTTCACACTCCAGCTTCAGAGACAAGCCCTCAGGTGAGTCATCACGCCCTGCCCAGCCTCAGTGTCCTCTCCGGTAAAAGGGGGATCATGGCAGGCCTCCGTGTTGTTGAAAGTGAAGGCAGCAGAGGCCTGTCCACACTCACCCACCACAGCGGTACCGGCTCCATCCTCCCATACCCAAGGGCTCTCCCACAGCCCAGATGATGGGGAGGCTGAAACAGATCCCAGCCTCCCGGTCATCCAGAGAAGAGGCCACAGCCAAGAACAGCAAGTCCAGAACCACCCACCCACACACGGCAAGGTGCAGTCTACACACATGCTTCTCCTCAAGGCAGTTAATCCCCACCACAGGTCTTGGAGACAGGGGCCTTCATTTTAGCCACTTTACAGATGAGAAAAATCGAGGCTCGTGGAGACGAGCAACTTGGGACTCTTTACTTTCCTGCAGGCCAAATAGCACCAAGGAAGCTGTGTGTGCACCCAGGAGAACGTGCATCCCTACCAGGTCGACTGTGCTTCTAAAGCATCCTTTCCTCGCCACTGGATGAAAACAAATCAGGGTGAAACTCTCAGCTGGCTGGTTTTCAAAACTACACACACAACCTAATGTCAAACCTTCTGCCTGTGAAGAGCCACAAACTAGAGTAAATGACGCACCCAGCTTTTCTGACACGGTCCTGATTTCAAATATTCAAACCACCTGCCCGGTCACAGTTTCCGAAGATCCTGCCATCCCACCGCTCGGGACGGAGCATGGGTTCACAGTCTGTCCACCTCAGCTCCTGGCTATGAGAGAACGATAGGGAGTGGACCCACGTACTGGGCCAAAGGCACCTGATGCGGGGTCATCCCGGGGCATACCCGCAACCTGAATCTGAGGTAGGCAGGACTAGCTTCAGGTGGCAGAGGTACTGGGTTGAAGGGTGTCCCCCCAAAATTCAGATCCTTCTGGAACCTCGGAAGATGACCTTATTTGGCAATAGGGTCATTACAGATGTAATTAGTTAGCTGAGGTCATTGCGCCTTAGAGTGAACCCTAAATCCCATGACTGGCGAATTATAAGACTCCCAGACAGGCCCCGAGGTAAGAGAGCCAGGTGTAGACGGAGGCAGACACTGGAGGGCCATCTTCAAGCCAAGGACTGCCAGGAGCCGCCAGGGGCTGGCACAAGCAAGAGAGGGGCCTCCCCTCAAGCCTCTGGACTGAGTGTGGCCCTGCTGACACCTTCCTTTCAGACTTCTGGCCTCCGGAACAGTGAGAGAATGAATTCTGCTGTTTTACGCTGCCCAGCTTGTGGGGATCAGTTACGGCGGCCACAGGACACTCACGCAGCAGAGAAGAAAGCTGAGGCTCACAGAGAAAAGTAACCGGCCGCAACCCCTGGGCTCACATGCAGCTGAGCCCCGCCGGACGGGGCAGCCTGGCCCAGAGCTTCAGACCCACTTTCCCCTCCCCTGGCGCCCACTTCGTCTCAGCAACACTCCCCCACCCCCACTTACATACAGGCTGCTGATTGCGATGAAAGATGTGCCAATGTCCCGACTTCCGCAGTATCCAAATTAGTGTCATTACGGGAAAGAAGTCCAGATAAAAATACACAAACTTGGGGAGTGCCAGGGTGAGAATCAGCAGACCTGCATGGCAGCCTGCAGTGGTGGCATCTGATGGCATCTGAACTCGTAGCAGGTCAGGCTGAGAGGCCGCCCACCGCCCAACCCCTCCAGCCCAGCTCATACACTCTACTCAGCCAGCCAGGTCCCCGGCCAGGTCCCCGGCTCTCAGAGCTGTGTTTGCCTTTTTCATCAACTAAACAAAGCAGCAGAGGTGCAAACACTGCCTTGGGGAAGCGGGTGGGCACATCCCTCCCTCCAGTCGCCAAGGTTGGCGGGGGGAGGTGCAGGGGGGATGAATTACTGTATAGCAAGTCCAGCTGCACCAGGATGTAATAAAATGTGTTGCTAAGATACAAGTGCCACAGAAGTTCATTAAAGGACACTTTCAACCAAGCTGCCAGACTCTTCTCCCTTCAAAGCCGCTTCTTTGGTACAGTCCCTCGTGCTTATAATTAGATCCACAATATGAGAGGCTGCGTTCCCCATTCAAGTCCACTCAGCAGAACACGTTAATAAAATAACTCCAACGAGGCAGTGGCTGGGGCTGGAGCGTGTGGGGGGCTGGGGGACGAGTCTATTTACAGAAATGCATTTGTGTTCCACTTACTTATCTAAATGAGAGAGATAAACACCCTCGAGGAGCCCCGAGGCACTCTGGTGGTGTGATCGGCTCCTTCCCTCCCAGGGGTTTGGGGCTCACTCTGGGACTGCAGAATCGCTAAACCTTGGGAGCTTGGACCGTTGTAGAACCAAGGTCTCGAATCTCAGGACTCACCAACACAGACTCTTTGCACTTTGGGATGCTAAGGTTCTAGAATCTCAACGGGTTGAGTCTGACTCAGTCACTGCATTCAGCACTCGGTTTGTCGGCACCTCGCGAGATGTTGAGTGGAGACAGAAATGAGGGAGGGAAGAAATTACTAGATGACACCCCCCACCACCACCACCACCGCCGCCGCATGACAGAGCTATCCAAGGGAAAGACAGATTCTGTCCCTGAGGTCAGGGTGGACTGCCCACCTCCGCCGGGCCCCAGACAATGCAGACGAAGGAGCCATGTGGCGAGGGCACAGCTGAGGGGACATGGCAAGAGGCTCAAAGATGGTCGCAGAGGCGACAGTCACCTCGATCTGCAGGGGCATCCCTTCTGCCCGGGGATATGTGGAAAGGCTGTAATTCACTGCCCACTTCCAAACGTCACACTTCATTTCTGGCTTCTCTTGAAAAATCCAAGGAGCCGGCAGCACAGGGCCCATGCCACATGACAACAGGGGGGTGCTGGGCCATGCTGCCCCCAGCTGAGGGGCTCGGTCTCTTCAGTGCCCAGCCCTCGGCAGGACCACTCGCCGGCCCACAGCTTTGGAGTCTGCCATCCCTGCCAAGGTCGGGAGCCTCAGGTTGTAATTACACAGCCACAGAGTCCCTGATGAGTCTCAAGATTTCTGAATCACAGAATCTCAGCGTCAGGGAGCATCGGCCAGGCTTCCCCGTACAACTGCTGGTTGGTGCCGCTTCTCCTGCACTGATTGAGAGGTGGTTTGGCAGACGAAGGCCTTAAACAACCAGTTCTAGCCCAGACAGCTCTTATCATCAGGGAATTCCTGCAGATTGAGGGCAGAAATCAGCCTTCACCTAACTTCCAATCTGTGGTCAACATTCTGCCCCATGAAAGGGGTGCTCCCTCTCAAACACTCATGCCAGGTGGTGATTTAAAGGCTGAGGTCAGTCACACTGAGAGGAACGGTCCCCACCCCATTTGACTCTCTGATCCCCTCTAGACCACTCTCTAAAGCTGCCAACTGTCCTACACACACACACATGCATACATGCATACACACATGCACACATATACACATGCATGCACACACGCACACACACCCACGTGAACACACGGATACACACACGTGCCTGCACAAGCACACACGCGTGCATACACACAGATGCACACAAGCATACACAGACGTGTGCATACACGCACACACACATGCATGTGCATACCCCTTCCTCTGCTCTACTTTTCACCACAACACCTGCCACCTTCCAACCCACTCCATATGTCATATATGTCATGCATTGTGTTTCTCATCGATCACCTGTCTCCCTCCCGAGTCTGTGACCACCACAAGGGCCTATTCTGCCCACTGCTCACGAGCCTGGTGCGCGGCCCTCCCAGCTGAGCATCCTTATCTGGTCACACCCCGGAGAACACGCAAGAAGGCTTCAGACACAGACTGCTCCACTACCCTCATCCTTTCCAGTCCCTTACGCTGAAGGTCCTGGGCCACCGAGTCCCAGCTCCTACTTGGAGACGGCAGCCACAGGTGGCTCCTGGCAGCTTTCCCGTGAGGTGCCCACTTCTGCCACTTCCCCATGCCCATGGCTGGAATGACCTCAAGGGCTCTGGCCTCAGTCCACGATGGCCCCAATAACTGTTCTGTCACCTCTCCTTCCAGGCTCTTGGGGGGACCTTCTTGCACTGGCTGCAGGGAGGTGGGCGTGGGCAATGTGGGCAAACAGAGCTTTGCATTCAATGGGGCTGTCAACCTGGAGTTTAACAAATAATTCCGGCATTTATCTGTGGTGCATTTATTACCACCGAGACACATTAATCACAGCCGAGACTCAGTCTCGCTGATTGTAGGAAATGCTACCTGTCACTTTGTGAGCTGCATCTCACATTAAATTCTGGATCATGGTCTCTAATATGTATATATTTTTAATTACATTTTCAAGTTCATTTACATGTGCAGATTGGCTTTCCGCCTGGATGACACCAAAGAGAAGCACTTCTCCCTCTCTGTCTCTCCTTCCCCTCCCCTCCTGCCTCGTTCCAGCCATTTTCTTTTTCCCGGGGTAAAAAGCCTCTCCCCAAATTGACTACAGCTTCACCCAGGGGCAGCCTGCAGCAAGGCTGTCCCCTCAGGGAGGTCCCAACAGACCCCTCTGCTGCCGCTTCGCATAACTGCTGCCTGCATAACTGCTGCCTCCATAACCGCTGCCACCATCTCTCAGCTCCTTTCCTGTTCTGGGGAATGTCTCTTCCCTAACAAGCCCACAGCTGGCCCCTACCCTCAAATGCAGACTCTGAAAACAGAAATAAGCAAACTTGGGCTAGGTGACGGCTGCAGGGACTCCTGATTCTCCAGGGACACAGAAGGTGAAGAAACTCACCCACACCTGGAGATCTGCAGCCAGTCTGATTTAGTAAGTTTCATCGCATGGACCATTCCGGAACACACTGTGCCCTGCCAAAGCTGCCCGTCTCTTACTTAGGCAATTCAGAAGTCAACTACTTGGAGAGTCGAGCAACCGTTCTGAAAACATCTGGGTGCCCTGAGGGTCCTTTCTTGGCAGTCCTGTTGTCCACACATAAGGTCATCCGTGCAGGACCCAGCAACTCTCACGCACAGGCTGCCCTCTGGGGCCAGCGGCTTCAGAAAGAAAACTCTGGTGAAGTGAATCTAACTGTGAAAACAAACACAACAGGTTTCTTGCATGGGCGAAGCACAGGGATCAGAATACCTGTAATCACGGGGCTCACTCTGATTCCTGGGTGCAATCCCCAATCCCGACCGGGGCCTCAGTTTCCCTCAGGTAAGATGAGGGGCTTGGCCGAGGTGCTCCCCTTAGTTCTCACATTCTATGCTTTTAGCTTCAGCCATAAGCCATCAGGCCACGGCAGGGGGCACATCCCCTCAATTTCAACAGACTCCCAAGTCAGGGGCCGATCCCAGCTCTGGGCACACCCGTCCAAAGACCAAAAGCAACTCAGAGGTTTCTGTATCAACAAAAAGTCACAGATGCCTCCCTGCTTTTCAACGGCAATGTCTCTGGGGTCCTGCTGGCTTTCTGCTTCTTGCATTATTGCTAATAAAGTAGTACTGACAACAGCGCTCTCTACTCATTTCCTGGCTGCGCCTCAGGAATCGCGCCCAGTGCATACAATGCTCACCCCATTCGTCCCTGGGACATCGCTGCCAGAGGGGCTGCAACACCCCCACTTTGAGACCAGGACCCAGCCTGGCCTGCCCCTCGCATCCCTCTTCAGGATGAGGGTTCAACTCAACCCTGGGCAAAAAAATAAAAATCTCCCATGGATACCCTCCTTTCTGCCATATTTTAAGAAGACCAGCACAAGTGCCAAGCCAAAGTAAAAAACCATATAGTACGGCCCATCAGAGCTGCCAAGGGATGCCCGCTCTTGGCAGTCAGGGACTGTAACCAGAGCGAAGCTGCATCAGCAGTTTCTCCTCACACTGGGATTGCTACTACTGAACAGGAAGTCACCACCAAAAACAACGCAGAACAATCTTCGGAAAGCGTATCTGTTCCTTCAGAGAACAGAGACCATTTCAAAATGAGCTGTCTCCACCTCAAAATATAAAACAACAACATCAATAATACTAAAAAGGAGAGCAGCATGCAAGCCAGTGAGAGAAAGGAGGAGGAAACCGTCCAGCTCCGAAGGGCTTGGCTTTTGCGCTGCAGACTCCTCTCTGCAACCCCGCAATCCCGCAATCCTGGCCGAGTCCCTGGCCAGCCACACACTCCCTGGTGCTAAGCCAAGAGCCAGGCTCCCGGGAGATGCAGAGACCAGACTCAGACCCAGACCCCAGGAAGCTTCTATGACTTCTACTTTGGAACGAAAGTTCCACTCATGGTCACCGGGACGGTTACTAACTTGCTGGGGATCGTCTCCAACATCATAACTCCACTTATTTTTATCTGACCATGTGCCCTGGAGTAACAGTCCACACCTCACTTTTCATATTGGTGCCAATACACTGTCATTTCTCCCCCTACACGTGCCAGTGTTGGGGTTAAGGTCACGAAGCTGGGCACCCAATGGTCCAGAACTGGACCACAGCTTCTCTACTCACCAGCTGTGTGATCTCAACAAGGCACTCAACCTCTCTGGGCCAAGCCAGTCCACAGAGAGAACCAGAAGGCACCTGCTCAGAGCCAGCGCCCCCCAGGAAAGCCAGGATGCGTCAGAACCCGTCTTCAGTCCCACTGCGTGAGAACTTCCTGTGGGCCCAGAGCTTAACGCACCACTCATTAATCCTGTGGCCTCTCGAAATTGTTTCTTGAGTGATCACCGAGCGCCAGGCACTCTGCTACCTGGCTGGCCATGAACTATTATCAATCCCCTTTTATAACTACGGAACCAGAGCCTCCAAAGCGGCAAAGCCTGCCCTAGGCAGAAGAGCCGGCAAAGGATGGAGCTGGGATTGATTGGAACTCCAGTCTATCCAGTTTTAAAGCCTGCACTGTAAACTGCTTTATCACGTGCCTCTCGGAGACGAAGTTAAAAGCCTTCTACACAGCACTCGGGAGGATATTCTTGGGGCAGAGCCTCCAAAGCTGGGCCACCGGACACCCTCAAAGCTCCTTAACCCTCTAGAGGTGACCAGAGCCTCCCCAAGATGCTGCCCCACACAAGAGCCTCAGCTGCTGAAGAAGGAGCGTGGCGCCCTCAGGATCAGCGCTGTGTCCGCAGATGGGGCGAGTAGCAGCCTCGTGTGTTCACTGCTCACACAACTGAAATCAAAGACACAGCCCATGATTCGGTTCCTGAAGAGGCAAAGGCATTGGAGGAAAAACTTGCTAAATCACAAGGCTAATCATCATAGCCAGCAGCTCTAATGAGGCATCATGGGACTACCAAAGTTATTATCAGAGTCATCTCATTGAAAAAATTCAAAGTTAATTGAAATCAGTTGTCCAGTTCCGACAGCAGGTGTTTTAAGATTCTAAGATATCAAAGCGGACTCTTTGGAGTGGCTGATGCAGGCGGCATAGTCAGCATAGTGATCGTCAACCTTTACGGGGGCAACAAGCAACATGGCACTCTCGCACGGAAAGATCGCCTCCCCAACGGTGACACGTAACAAGACAAAAGTGCCCAGGTCAGAGCCCGGGCGGGGCAGGGAGTGGTTCCTGTGGTTCAAATCAACCCTCATCTCTAGGAACAGACCTACATTTAACACCTTCACACTGCATCTAAATGCACTTTCATATCTGCTGATTTCATCTCAATCACCGGGTGAGTCTTATTCCCATCCCCACTTCACAGCTGGCAAACGGAGCTTGCTCAGAGAGGCCGAATGGCTTGCCCAAGGTTCTCAGCTGAGACGCAGGAAGCTGGGCCGTGAACCCATGTGCTGACTTTGAGGCCCTTGCTCTTCTGGCTACATCACCTTGTACCCTACATCATGGGAGACCAGCTGGAGACGAGCAGGGGACTGACACGGAGGCACCCTGGGCTAGGGGGCAGAGTTGACAATTCCATTCACGGCAGTCCCAAGCGGCTCAGCCTCAGAAAGCTGCCCTCCTCTGATCCATCCTGAAGATTCACCAGCCCAGTCCGACCCAAGTCCCAGGATTATCCTGACAATCAAATAAAAAAAGTCTTATCAAGGAGGACAGAGAAGGCGCACTGAAGAGAGTGCCACAGCCAGCCATGGCAGCGAGTGTGCAATCTGCCACCATCTTCTCTACCAGTGCAAATGTCACCTCCCTGGAGCTGTCCCCACACCCCCCAGCTGTCCCCACACCCCCCAGCATAGCACATCGTCCCATCTGCCACCTGGGTGAGCCTGGTGGCCAGACACCTCACACAGATACCTCACTGAGCCTCGACAGGTGACTGTGGACGCACCTGCCTCCCCAACTGCATGTGAAAACAGCTGTGGGCTGTGAGCAGACATCAAGTGAAAGCCCTCTGCAAGTGTAGAGCCTTGTAGATGAGATGTCACCATCACTCACAACATATCCCTCCACCGCCACTTCCATATCCCCAGTTATTTCTGGTGGAAAGTCCTTTCGTATTCGTGGAATTAACCTGAGCTGTTCCCAAGAGACGTCCACAATACCATGTCAGGTGTGAAAAGCAGGTCTGGGAATAGTGATGCCTGGTGCAGGGACTTGTGTGAGAAAGTGTTTATCCAACATCATAGACGCATCTGCGACACCTCTGATGGGCACGCCTCAAGGCCGTGGCTCCCGCCCAAGGATACGGTGGGGCAGGAAGAAGTGAGACCTGCATTTTACGATATTCAAACCTGTACTGCCACTTTCCCGATGAGCATGTGTTGCTTTTCTAATAAGAATCTTTGGAAAGCAGAATTCTTCTTTATCTCCTAAATGTCACCAAAATGACAGAATGCTGATCACCGCTTTCCTTAGTAAAATTTACTTCAGCAGAATGGTAATTATTTTCCTAACTTCAAAAACAAGTCCTTCCTCTCATTTTGGTAACAGACAAAATAGTAACTATTTTACACACATTACACAGGCTTTATATGTATAATGTTGTATTGACATATAACAATACAAAAATATTGGTCATTATATACATGTGGCCAAGAAAATTAAATCAATAGAAATAAAAATGTAACTGGTAAACATGTAACTATAAATTGCATTTATGTACATACACACACACCACACACACCACACACACACACACACACACTCTTTTCTTCTTCAACCGAGCAGAGTTACCCACTCAGTTGCCTTCTGAGGCTTCCAGAGGTGTCCCCCACTAATTCTTTGGCTCTAAGAACCTCTGGTGAAGTCTGGGGGAGGGTCACCTGGAATCCCCACCCTCACAGGCTGGTGTATGTACAAGTCACCCAGGGCTTTGGGTCCAGCACCAGTCTCATGCTTCCCACAACAATGGGGCCTGTCAAGAGGCTCCCCATGCAGGTGACAAACACCTAAGTATCTCATGCACTTGGGGAGCCCAGGCATCCTTCGTGCTCCTCCCTTCTGACCTGCCCTCAGCACCCCTGCACTCCTACACACACCTTCCTGCCTCGTGCCCTAGAAGCCACCAGGCACAGCAAGAGGCCACAGTATCAACTCTAGGCCCTCTGTCCCCGCATGTGACACCGTCCTTACACTGCCCCAGCTGGCCTTCTCTGCCCTCTCTATCCTCCTCATTCATGGTTTTACGGTCAGAAAACTCAGTAGCGCCCTTACCTCCCACTGTGGGTTTCTCTGGGGCCATTTTGCCTTGACAAGCTTGGCTGCCATCCCTGCCCGTCCACTCCAGGAGGCCTTATGGACACATCTCCCAGGCAACCCCCTTCTGGAAGCTGTCCTCAGTTTCCAGGCCAGCAATGATGCAGGTGTTCCTGCAGTATGATTTTCACAGCCTTTTTCCAAAAGTTCCTTGAAACTGTTCTCCACACCTCACTCTTTTGTCGGGTTTGCAAGGGCAGGGAGCTTGTCTCATTCATCTCTGGGTCCACTCATTTCAACACACACGATTTCAAAATCTTCCCTTTGCTCCAGGCCTACTGCAGGCTAGGGCTCCCCTAGGACAGTTAACAAATCATTGCCTATCTTCACACCATCCCTGCCCTGGGAATAGGCAGAAGGGAGCCCAGCAGGCACCCCTCAGGGAGCTTAACAGGGAGCTGATCTAGGGAGATCTACACAAGCAAAGCTAAGAATACCCCAGAGGCAGGAAAGCACTCCAGGTGTCTGTAGCTGCTCCGCAGGAGCGAGGCGGAGCTTCTGGGGCAGAGGCAGAGCAGGTGGACAGGGCCATCCCTGCGGCTCTGCAGGCCCCTGGGTTTCATCCCAAGAGCAAGGGGAAGCCACCGGAAGGCTGTGAGCCAGGGAGCACTGTGATCTCATTCACATTCTAAGACACTGACTCTGGGGAAGAATGTACTAGAAGGGCCCAGAGTAGATGCAGCATGCCACTCACAATAGGCAAAAGAGTAGATGCAGCATGCCACTCAAAACAGGAAAAGGTGGAAACAAGCCAAACGTCCACTCGTGGATGAACGGTTGGACAGAATGAGTTCTCTCTACATGGCAGGAAGTCCTGACATAAAAGCTAGTGAAGTACTGATACGTGCTACAACTTGCATGAAGCCTGAATCATTAAGTGCAACAGGCCAGTCACAAAAAGATGTAAATATATCTATTTCACATAAATGGAATCATACTATATACATAGCATAATCATACTCTATAGTCATTTTATATATATACACACACACACATACACACACACACACGTAGTATGATTCCATTCATACGAAAGCCTAGAACGGGCAACTCTAGAGACAGAGTAGATTAGTGGTTGCTTAAAGCTGGGGAAGGGGGAAAAGGGAGAAGGGAAGTGACAGCCAAGGGGTTCCTTTGGTAGGCGATAAAAATATTCTAAAATGGATGGTGGTGAAGGCTGTACAGATCTGTGAATGTACTAAAAACCACTGAATGGCACACTTCAAATAGGTGAAGAGTGTATGGAAAGTGTATCTCAACAAAGCGGTTTTGTTATTGTTGTTAAGTAGATGCAGTGAAGGGGCTATCACTATCTTCCAGGTAAGAGATGGCGGTGGGTGGGCCCAGGGCGATGAAGGGATGGAGGGGTCCAGGAAACTCCAGCTGTGTGTTGGGGCTGGGGGGGTGCGGTGCAGGTGTGAGAGGTGGGGGATGACGGCCACACAGGTGGTAGCCGGGCTAACCAGTGGTAAAATCAGGCTTGGTCTTGCTGTCCCATTCCCACAATCTTCCCCTAGCAGTATTAAGTGTCGAGCTTTTGGAGTTGCACTGATTTTTTTCTGTAATGTATAATGATACTGTTTCAACAATGAGAACTGGCACTTTACTTCAGAGAGATTAAAATGCACCTTTCTGGAGGAGAGTAAGCTTGGGAGGAGAGTTTGGAAAACACAAAGTCCTGGTACCAAAGGACTGCAAACAATGTGGGGCGGGGCTGTGGATAACCCCCCAGCTTCATTCGGTGGCTGCTTCTCAGTGCTGGACACAGCTGGTAAATCATGGTGAAGACACATCTCAGCGCTGGGCGCACACACAACACCTTTCAAGACAATGTATTTTTACCGCTGCACTCGGGGACAGCCCCTCAGAACCCAGAGTTCATCAACTCCATGGACTCTTGGGGCAGTGCACATGGTCCCAAGCTCACCTCCGGGGTCTTTCTCCTGAGACCAGAGCAGCATGGACTGCGGTTCAAACTGAAGGCTCTTTCCAATCCCACTGTAAAGCTGAACCTGCATTCAGTTCAGGTCTGGAGATGCCAGCTCACACGTGGCATCTACATGCTGTGCTCGGAACTCCAAAGAGGGGACTCCCACCCACCCAATATTTACGCTGGGTCTGTTATTTACACAGAAGGGCTTGTTGCTTGACAATGTAGATAAAAATGTTACTGCCTCTCTGCATGTGCTACAAACTCATGGCGTAAACCACTGGAGCAGCTAATGGAGTCTTCACACATCGTATCTTGTTAAAGAAGAGGGCCCTCCGCTATCGGCATCACAGCTCAGCAGCGAGGTGCAGCCACACCTGGGAAGGCCGCTTAGCTGGCCTGGGCCGCGCCACAACTCATCAGCTCTCACCAACTATCCGATGCCTCATTTTTTTTTTTTTAGTGGAAAATATGAACTTCATTTTCAAATAGCAAAGTCCTATGTAAACTCACTTCCTGTTTGTTCCCTAGTCCCCCATGGTAGGACAAAAACTAGACAGTTACACAGAAAATTTTTATCTATCTACTCTGAACAATAAGCTACCACTATGAGTCCTCTGAACACCTTGACGCACTTGTCCATGTTTCTTAAAGTAACTGAGAAAAACGTCGTGCTAAGGGCATCCATGAGAAATTGATGTTGGGCCCTGAACGACAGGATTCCGCTGCTGGTGTACTGCTAACAGACCTGGATAATGGGGTCATCTGTTCATTTTACTATCTAGTTCATCATCCACATGTGCACTTTTAATTGAAACTTAACCTTTGTACCCGACGTTCCAGCATAGAAAACATCTCTGGAGGTGGAGATAGTATGAGCGTTTCCCTAAGCAACTCTCTCAAAGAATTCTGCCTTTAATTTTCCGTTGAGTTAAATAAGCAAACTGTGACACACTTGCCTTTTCATCTCCACTCCCCCATTTCGGCCCTTCTGGGCAGGTTCTGGGGTGACCAAGTAGAGCCTCTTCAAAACCCTAGTTCAGCCTAGAGTCACCTCCAAAGCGCTTGTTCATCGACTATTCCCCAGCTTAGCTGCCAATCACCACCAAACTCTCCCAAGGAGAGGGAGAGGGGAGTAAATGTTAAGTCTACCCAACTCATTTCATAGGTGACCTCTGAAAGATTTCAACGCAGAGCCCGGGAAAGACAAGGCGGCTTTATTAGCATGCTGAACCACGGCTGCAGCCCCCTCCCCTCCCTCTTTTATGAGCCCTTGTTATATAAAATGCCACAAAGGAAAATGGAAAAACAACACCTTTGCAGTTACAAACACAAGTTCCAATGGCCAGGCCAAATCCTGGCTGCTTACCCGATGTTATTTTTAGTCATTTAAAAGGGAAACATTTCTAAAAGGCCAGAGAACAAAAGTTTTCCTTGTTTTCTTTCTTTTTAAACACACACTCACACACACAAAAAGATGGAGGTCAGTTCGCAAGCAAACCTCCTTCCCTGAGTTCAAATTTAAAGGCAAAGGCAGCCCGGAGTCGGAGAGCTCCTTCCCGAAGCTGCTGCAACCTTCAAACAGGATTTTCAAATGTTTCTTTCGGCTTATCTAAATTCCGGCATGACAGATAATAAACAGCGACTCATTTACTATCATCATAAAAATTTAAACAGCCTTGAAATAGTTGCTACAATACAGAAAAAATGATCAAACCCAAGCTCAGAAGAGTCATTCCAAATAGTAAAACTACTGCCACGCAGAAACATAAAGAGACATTGTTCCAATAAAAGCTCCCAGGTTATTGGATTTTTTTTTTCCTCTCTCTTTTAAATCTTCTACTCGGAGTCAACAACTTGCCGTTTTAGCCAGTGAAAAAAGGGCTTAGTAACCCTCAGCTATCACACTGGACCAGATCTGGTGGCGGATTTTTTTTTTTTTTTTTAAAGAAAGTATCTGATTTGATTCTACACAGTGATTAAACAGCTTTGTGCTCTGCGGGAAAGGGTCTTCCGACCCCTCCCCCTCCAAAAATGGCATCAAAGCAATCAAAATGGTAATGCCGGGCCTGGGTCCCCTCCCCCCGCCAACTCCACGACTTCGCCGGGACCGCGCGCCGGGCCCCCCCCTCCGGCGGGAATGGAAGCTTCCACTCCCGGACGGGGGCGCGCGGCCGGGTGCGGGGGGGCCGCGGCACCGACAGAAAGGGGTTAGTGCATTCGTCCCAGGCCTCCCGTCCAGCCCGGCGGCCCAGACCAGGCGCCGGCCCGCGGCACTGCCATCTTCCTTTCAGCAAGCCCGGGCCCCCCCACCGTCACTCGCGCACGCCCCCTCCCATCACTTTTTAACTTTAAAGACTCGACACGAACGCCCGGCCTCCGAATTCTCCTTCGCCAGGGTCACCGGCAGCCGCTCCAACCTCTTCCACTTTTCTCCCCTACGCCAGAAAATCCCTCGGGGGAGGGGGCGTCCGATGGGGCGGCCCGGGCTGGGGTGGGAGCGCGGGGGCCGGCCCGGGCGGGGGCGCGCAGGGGCGGGCCCGGAGCTGTCCAAGTTTGGCGCTGGCGGCTGCGGCCGGCATTCCGAAGGAAGCGCGATCGATGGCCGGGGGCGCGGCGCGGGCGGGGGCGGGGGCGGGGCGCGCGGAGGGAGGGAGAGAAGGGGCAGCGGAGGGAGGGGCGCCACCGCCCCCGTCCCCGCCAGCGCGGTGCCCCCAGCGCGCCATTGGCTGCGCCGCTCAAAGTTCTCGGCTCCGGGCTGCGCGGGGAAGGGGCGGGCGTGCGAGTGCGGGGAGGGGGCGCGGCGGGGGAGGGGCAGCGGGGGAGGGGCTGGAGCCAGGGGGCGGGGGCGCGCGGCCGGCCGGGCTCCGGCGGCGGCATCTGTTCGTGGTGCTGAAACCCCGAGCGCTGAGCTCAGCGCAACTAAGTCACAATGGACAACTTTTCCTCCCCGGAGGGGGCCGGGAGGGGGGTGGGCGGCCGCGCCCCCGCGCGGGGGAGCTTCTCAGGTGTCCCCAACTACACCTAACGCCCAGAGCCCAAAGTTGGAGCAGAACTGGGGGGTCCCGGGGGCGCCTTTCTTTTGTTCCCCGGGAGCTAGCGTCAGGTTCCAAGAATAAAAAGTGAAGCTGGGGAAGTGGAAGGTCGGGGGGAGCCTCGAGGAACGATTGCAAAACGAGGTTTGCCACGGAACCCAGAAATTGCTCCCAAGGAGCTTGGTGTCCAGGCCCCCACGGTCGCCCCCCTCCGCCCCCACGGCCACCTCAGCGCAAAGCGGGGGACTCCGAGCCGGGAGAAATCGCCACGTTCCAAAAACATGTCCACCACCTCAAAATGGACGCCGGGCCGCGCGCCGCCTTTTAAGTGAGCTCCTCTCTTCGGCCCCCGCCGGGCCGGCTCTCCCCGCCGCCTCGGAGAACCCGGCTCTTTCTTTCCAGGAAAGGGGAGGGGTGGGGAACTTTGAGAACTGGAGACAGACCCCTCTGGGAGTCTGAGCGTGCGGCACCCAGGCTGGCACTTTTTAGGGCGCCGCCAAAGTGCCCGGCTACCCTCCCGCCCCATCCCGGGGGGGGGCCGCGATCCCCTCGCTTACTTGTTTGTCGCTGAGCGCGGCGATCCGCGGCTGCCTTTCGTGGAGCTGCTTCTTGAGGTCGCCGTTCTGCGGAAACACGGAGGAGCGGGCTCAAGCCGGCCGCCCGGGGTCAGGTGAGCCCCAGCCCCGCGGGCCGCGGTACCCCCCGCCCGGAGCCCCGCAAGCGGGACAGGCCGCAGCGTACCCCAAGTTTCCCGGGCGGCGTCCCGCACGCGCGGCGGCCGGGCAGTGCCGCGCGGGGCCGCTTACCTGTGGCTGCCGCCTCATCGGGGCAGCTCGCGGGGCGGGGCGGGGGCCGAGGCCACCCGGCGGCGCGCCCCGAGCAGTGCAAGTTTGCAGGCCGGGGTGCGTGTGCGAGTGAGTGTGAGTGTGAGTGTGTGCCGGGGGAGGGGGGAGGAACAAAGAGCCAAGTAAACACGGCGAGTCCGTGTCGAGCAAAGCTCATAAATATTCAAGTCGCGTCCTAATCTCCCCAACACACACACGCGCACGCCGAGCCCCGCTCAGGCTCCGGCCGCCACGCCGCCGCTCGCCAGCAGCGATCGCCAAAACTACTTACGCCCACCGGGCAGGTTCGCCCCGGGCGCGGGGCCCGAGGGGAGGCCGGAAAGGGGGCTGTTCGCACTCCCCTCCCCTGGGCCGGCTCACGAAGGGGCCCCCTCCAGGCACCCTCCCAGTCATGCAGACCCTACATCGCTTAAGAGAAGACGCCAGGCTCGGGTCCCGCGCGCCCTCGATCCCCCACACTGTGCAGGACAGCGCCGGGGGCGGGCGAAGGGGAGCCCAGAAGGGGGTCTGCGCGTGTGATCACTCCCTCGCCCCCCGCCCCGGGGCAAACTCCAGCCTGGAAGATCCTGAGACCGGGAAGAGAGGACGACGGGCTCGGGTCCCCCAACCCCCTCGCCCCGCAACACACTCCCCGGCCCCGAGCCCGGCCCCCGGCCACCTACCTGGTGGCGCGCGAGTTCCACGGCGAGCGCCTCGGGCCGGCTCTGCAGCTCCATCCCGGCAACTTGGGCAGCACTTTGCGCTCACTTTGGCCCGGGCTCCCGGGAAGTTGCGCGGCTTCGCGGGAGCCAGAGCGGGCGCGGGCGGACACGGCCTCCGGGCTCGGTGGGGGGGACACGAGCCCCCTCCCCCACGGCCGAAAGGGAAGGGGGCTGGCGAGGGGGAAGAAAGGCTTCCGGGCGCCGCGGCGCCGAGCCCGCGGCTGCCCCAACTCCTCAGGCTGCCCGGCAAGTTGCGCCGGGTCCCCGGGCTGCCGGCGCGGCCCGGCGCATGGCCCCCCGGCGCCGGGAGCCCCGCGCAGCCCCGCGCGCGCCCGCCCAGCCGCCGCCGCCGCCTCCCGCGCGAGCCTCCAGCCGGCAGGGACTATATTTCCTCCGGAGCGCGCGCCTGGATCTCGCTGGGCCTCGGCAAAGTTGTGCCTCGGCACGATGCTAATTCGGCAGTGCCCGGATGGAGCGGGCCGGGGCGGCGGGGGGCGGTGCCGGGACCCTCCGCCCGCTGCGCCCCGCCCCCGCCCCGCCCGCGCCTGCGCACTGCCGCCCCGCCGCGGCCCGGAGCCCCGAGCGGAGAACAAAAGTGGCGGCGGACGGAGACGCACGCTCGGGGGTTCCGGGGGCCGCTCGTGCCGGCGCTCGGAGAGGGGCGACCGCGGGGTCTTCCTCTCTGTCCCCAGGTCCATCCCGGGGGACGCGGTGCCCTCACCCCTTGCGCTGTTAACGCCGAGTTGAGGACACTTTCCGCTGGGAGGCTGCGAGTCCGTGTTTCCATTTCTCTCTCTGGTCCTCGGCTCCCTCCTTTCCCCGCTCCTCCGCCTCCCTCTGCTATTTTATTTAAATTCTTCCACCCCTCCTGTCCATACCAGCGCCGCGACTTGGGAGATAAAATTAGTCGCGTCGCAACATTCCCCCGCCGCCTGATGGCCTCCGTGTTGTTTAAACAGCAAGAAAATTGATCTCTTGGCTCTTCCTTTAATGTTTTTGTTTTTTTTTTTTTTTAACACTCACAATTAAACTCTCAACAGATGTCACTGGACTTTTTAAGACTGTTAAGAGTCGTAAACAGGCCCGGTCAATGCGACCTAAAACAATTATAACTACAACTGCGGAGATCGCGTTTCAGAACCCCCAGCCCCGCAGCCAGGAGGTTAATGTCCCAGAGTCACTGTCAGCCACCTCGGGGCTGCCATCTTCATTCAGGTCGGAGTGCCGGGTGCCCAGTTGGCAGCAACTGGCACGTTTCAAACACGCTGGGGAGAAAGGGTGCCATCATAAGTCAAAGTAAACTTTTAAGCTGTTAAGTCGTTTTAACTTCAGATTCCTCTCCGGCAGCACAAAAAATACCCAAGCAAGCACTATCGACATATGTCCCTTTCAACATATGCCAACAGGTCACACATTTCTTTTGTTGGCAGAAGTTATTGGAATTCCCCCTTTTCTTTCTTTCTTTCTTTTTTTTTTTTTAAGAGAGGACCCCAGTGTTGTTCTGCTCTCTGTTAGGGCATTTGTCATAAATTATGTGCTTGGGACCCCCAAATACAGATGGCCCCTCATCCCATAACCCAGCACCCATAACCCAAATTAGTTAACAGAAACTTGCAAACAGCGCTTTAAGACTCCACAGGAGGCCGGCCGGAGTGGTGGCTCACGCCTGTAATCTCAGTATTTTGGGAGGCTGAGGTGGGCATATCACGAGGTCAGGAGTTTGAGACCAGCCTGGCCAACATGGTGAAACCTGCTCTCTACTAAAAATACAAAAAATTAGCCAGGCGTGGTGGCGCAAGCCTATAATCCCAGCTACTCCGGAGGCTGAGGCAGGAGAATTGCTTGAACCCGGGAGGCAGAGGTTGCAGTGAGCCGAGATTGCACCACTGCACTCCAGCCTGGGCAACAGAGCAAGACTCCGTCTCGGAAAAAAAACGAACAGAAAAGACTCCACAGGCGAAGCCACTACCCTCTGGCCAGCATCTGCCTGAATCTGTGTGAGCTGAAGACAACCTGAATATCCTGTGTTGATTTAATTATGTGGTTAATACGTGGATTATGGTAAGGATCATGTACATGCCCCTCTGTTTTTTGCATAGTTACTCATTTCCTGTGTGTGTCTCACTCTGTCATGCAGGCTAGTGTGCAGTGGTGAAATCATAGCTCACCACAGCCTCCACCTCCCCTGCTCAAGGAATCCTCCTACCTCAGCTTCCCAAGTAGCTGGGACCACAGGCACATAAGCCATTACCGGTTAATGTGGATGCAAAACTAGCCCGTGTTTGAAGTGGCCGTGATCCCTTTGGTTTTGCCCCAAGCAAGGAGAAGCAGGGCTCCTCAAATGCAAAACAAAGACGCTGACTCGGGGTGCTGCAAGAGGTATCCACTCCTCCCGCTTCTGGGTTTAGCCCGGGTCAGGGCGGCGGCCTCCCTCCTTCGTGCTTTTGCTGGGCTGAACACCAGCCCAGGAAAGTGGACTGCCCTGGAGACCGGTGCTTGGAGAGCCAGAGAGAAATCGTGCAGAAAGAGGATTCCTACTGTAATCTCTGTAAATGCCACTGGCTTCTTGGTAAAAATTCTGAGTAATTTTATCAGCCACGTAGGTAATTAAATCAACAGAGGATATTCAGGTCGTCTTCAGCCCACACAGACTCAGGCTGATGCTGGCTGGAGGATAGTGGCTCCCACTATGGTCTTAAAGCACTGTTTGCAAGTTTCTGTTAACTAATCTGGGTTACAGTTACATCTACTGCCCTTCTGTTTTTTTGCATACTCACTTCCTGAGTGAGTCTGTCACACAGGCTGGCTCACAGTGGCTCTATCGTTGGCTTACCACAGCCTCCACCTCCTGTGCCGAAGCAATCCTCCCACCTCAGCCTCCCAAGTAGCTGGGACCATAGGCACACCACCAGGCCCAGCTAATTTTTTTGTTTTTTTTTAAAGAAATGGGGTCTCACTATGTCGCCCAGGCTGGTGTCGAACTCCTGGGCTCAAGCAATCCTCCTGCCTTGGCCTCCCAAAGTACTGGGATTACAGGCGTGAGCCACCATGCTCAGCCAATGTGAACCAGCCCAGGAGTCCTGCACTCGCGTTGCAAGCGTGCATTTTCCTGAGCACATCCTGTGCGCCAGGCCTCCCTTTGCCCATGCTGTGCCCTCTGTCTGGGATGCTCTTTCTCAGAACTCAGATTTTGAAAATCATTTGCATCCTCCAAGATGCACTCCAAGTGCCTTTTCTGGGAAAATTCCCCTATTTTCTATGCATAAGTTCTTTACCCTTCCTCCATCATCACAGCAATGATGGTGAGTGACAATGAAGAACTCCCTTAGCAGAGGAGGCATTCTGTCCCCTAATGTAAGCAATTATTTTCTTTTTTTTTTTTTTTTTTTTTTGAGACGGAGTCTTGCTCTGTCACCCAGGCTGGAGTGCAGTGGCCAGATCTCGGCTCACTGCAAGCTCCGCCTCCCGGGTTCATGCCATTCTCCTGCCTCAGCCTCCCGAGTAGCTGGGACTACAGGCGCCCGCCACCTCGCCCGGCTAGTTTTTTGTATTTTTTAGTAGAGACGGGGTTTCACCGTGTTAGCCAGGATGGTCTCGATCTCCTGACCTCGTGATCCGCCCATCTCGGCCTCCCAAAGTGCTGGGATTACAGGCTTGAGCCACTGCGCCCGGCCGGCAATTGTTTTCTTCCCCACTGGAGCCGGAGCCAACTCTTGCGGGCAGAGCACGGTCTTCGTGTGTTAAATGATGTCCCAGAGTGCCTTGAGCTGAGTGGGTGCTTACTGGATGAATAAGTGAGTGAGGCAGTGAATGAATGAATACTGGGAGATACATTCCTTTTGAGGGGAAGGTGGACTGTTGGTGATGATCATAGAAATGAGCAGTGTCGGCCGGGCGCGGTGGCTTGGCCTGCCTGAAGGTGAGGGCCAGCCTTCAGCCTGCCTCTGCAGCATGCTTGCAGTGAGGGAGTTTGTATCAGCTCCAGCACCCAGATCCACTCCTGTGGACCCATGGAGGAGTGGGCTGCTCCCTGCTCTTCCAGCTTCTGAGTAAAGTGTTCTGGGGCACAGATCTGGCCTCCAGTGGCCAAAGGCTCAACACAACTCAGAAATCCAGAGGGGCTCATGCTTCATGCAATGAACTTGGACCAGCTACAAACAGGATTCAGGAAGGAGCCAGCAAACAAATATCTCCTACTTCCTTGACTGGTTGGAATGCCCCAGGGCCCAGGGACGGGACCGGCCTCCTGCGAAACAGCCCATACCACCGAGCAAATGGCGCTCTTTCACACATCCTCCTGTATATTTTAAAAAGCAGGCAGCCCAGGCTGGGCGCGGTGGCTCATGCCTGTAATCCCAGCACTTTGGGAGGCCAAGGCGGGCGGATCACAAGGTCAGGAGATTGAGACCATCCTGGTTAACATGGTGAAACCCCATCTCTACTAAAAATACAAAAAATTAGCTGGGCCTGGTGGCGGGAGCCTGTCATCCCAGTTGCTTGGGAGGCTGAGGCAGGAGAATGACGTGAACCCGGAAGGAGGAGCTTGCAGTGAGCTGAGATCACGCCACTGCACTCTGGGCTGGCCGACACAGCAAGACTCTGTCTCAACAACAACAATAAAAAGCAGGCAACCGGATAACCCATCACCTTGGTGCTGCTATCCCTATTTCCTGGCCTTGCTTCCCTTTCGCCCTCACTTTTGCTGTCCTGCCATTGCACCTCAAAACTTGTGTTTTCTGACCAGGCATCGTGGCTCATGCCTGTAATCCCAGCGCTTTGGGAGGCCGAGGTGGGCGGATCATGAGATCAGGAGATGGAGACCATCCTGGCTAACACGGTGAAACCCCATCTCTACTAAAAATCCAAAAAGTAGCCAGGTGTGGTGGCACATGCTTGTAGTCCCAGCTACTCAGGAGACTGAGGCAGGAAAATTGCTTGAACCCAGGAGGCGAAGGTTGCAGTGAGCTGAGATCACGCCACTGCACTCCAGCTTGGACGACAGAGGGAGACTCCATCTCAAAATAAATAAATAAATAAATAAATAAATAAATAAATAAATAAAATAAAATAAAATTGTGTTTTCTAAGGAGGCCATGGCTAAGATGCAGAATAGCTAAACTATCATCCCACAGGGTTCTCATGAGAATGCATGGGATACACTAGAAAGCACTCAAAATCCTAGTGAATATTCTCAGTCTAAAGAATTAGCCAGGTGCAGTGGCTCACGTCATCCCAACACTTTGGGAGGCCAAGGTGGGCAGATCACTTGAGGTCAGGAGTTCGAGACCAGCCTGGCCAACACAGTGAAACCCTGTCTCTACTAAAAATAAAAAATTATCTGGGCGTGGTGGCACGCGTCTGTAGTTCCAACTACTCTGGAGGTTAAGTCAGGAGAATCGCTTGAACCGGGAGACAGAGGATGCAGTGAGCTGAGATCAAGCCATTGCACACCCACCTGGGCAACAAGAGCAAAATTCCGTCCGAAAAAACAGAATTGGTCTTTAGGCTGGGAGTGGTGGCTCCCGCCTGTAATCCCAGCACTCTGGGAAGCAGGTGGATCGCTTGAGCCCAGGAGTTTCAGACCAGTTTGGGCAACATAAAGACATCCTGTCTCTACCAAAAAAAAAAAATTAGCTGGGTGTTATGGCACATACTTGTAGTCCCAGCTACTAAGGGGGCTGAAGTGGGAGGATCACCTGAGCCTGGGGAGGTCTAGGCTGCTGTGAGCCAGGGTCATACCACTGCACTCCAGCCTGGGTGACGGAATGAGACCTTGTCAAAGAAAAAAAAAGAGAGAGAGAAAGAATAGGTTTTCAGTTTCTCTCCTGCATGAAAGAGTTATATAAAAGGCCGAGATGAATCTTGAAAAAGCAACACAGTAAGCATTTATTTATTTATTTATTTTTGAGACGGAGTCTCACTCTGTAGCCCAGGCTAAATAGAGGGCAGTGGCGTGATCTTGGCTCACTGCAACCTCTGCCTCCCAGGGTCAAGCAATTGTCCTGCCTCAGCCTCCAAGTAGCTGGGATTACAGACACATGCCACCACACCCGGCTTTGTATTTTTTGTCGACACAGGGTTTCACTATGTTGGCAAGGCTGGTCTCGAACTCCTGACCTCAGGTGATTCGCCTGCCTCGGCTTCCCAAAGTGTTGGGATTACAGGCATGAGCCACCGCACCCAACCACAGTAAGCATTTAATGTGTACCTGTAGTGTACCGGGCCTACCCCAGTTGGCAGGCAATAGACATTCCACTGGATGTGTCCCGGGCCTTGGAGACCATGGAGTAGCAAAAGATCCGACAGAGACAGCAGAGCCACAGCGGCCCTGTGTTAGACGTAGAGTGAGAGAAAGGACTGACAGGCAAAGGAAGGGTTCATTCTGAGAGGGGTGGTCTGAGAGGGGCTTGTCAAGAAGTAACTTGAGCAGAGTCTTGAGAAGGTAGTAATACTGTTTGTTCTGAGTTTTACCATCCACAGAGTACTCTTCATACCTGTTGTCTCTCTGCCCTCGTTGAGTTCCAGGGGTAGGTCTGGTATCGCCATTTTACAGGTTAGAGGACTCAGGCTCAGGGCATTAGATTACTTACAAGCTCTGTTGCCTGGAATTGGACCCACAGACTCAGGCAGCAGAGACCTGGATAGATGTGTAGCCTCTTCCCCGTCAGGGCTGGGAGATCTGGGCCAGTGGCTGAGGATGGATTTGCCTCCAGAGAGGAGCAGGCATAAGTCATGGGCCTGGGGTAGGCTGCAGGAGGGATCTCAGGGGGCCTGCAATGGTCACTGGAGGGGAAAAACAGGACAGAAAAGACGGCAGGACCAGACCCCAAGGGCCTACATCACCATGCTTGGGTTTTAAATGTGTTATGTGGACAGGGAGACCTGCCCAAGGTTTCTGCACAGGGGTATGAGACATGACCAGGCCTCTGCTCAGAGATGACCTGGTGGTAATGTGAAGGATATGGTGGAAACTGGATGTGGGGGCCAGTCAGGAGATGCGTGCCATGATCAGTGAGAGAGGCACCTCTCTCGAGACTGGGGAGGATGAGACAAGGAGGAGGCCAGTGCAGATTTCTGGAGCCACCAAGGCCCCAGCACAGAGGAAGTGGAGGTTGGGGGTCGGGAGGGGGTTTGAGCCTGTGGCACGTGGTTCACCCACGTGAGCGACTTCTCTGTTGGGGACACAAATTTACCTTTAGTGTTACTGCTGCAGGGGCCACTTACCGACAGCCTTCCCTTTCCCCTCTGTAGTAGGCATTCTTCACGCCTTTTGATCCTGTGGAGGTGGGTATATTTATCCCCACTTTACAGATGAGAAAACTGAGGCTCAAAGTGGTTCAGTAACTTTCCCAAGCTGCACAGCTATAAATGGTGTACACACCCATATCAGGGTCATAGGACAGCCCTGTCTAGGCCTCTTGTCTGGGTAATATTGAATAGTGCCCCGTTCACTTTTTTTTTGTTTGTTTTTTTGAGATGGAGTTTCATTCTTGTTGCCCAGGCTGGAGTGCCGTGGCATGGTCTCGGCTCACTGCAACCTCCGCTTCCCAGGTTCAAGCAATTCTCCTGCCTCAGCCTCCCAAGTAGCTAGGATTACAGGCACCCGCCACCACGCCCAATTTGTATATTTTTAGTAAAGATGGGGTTTCATCATGTTGGCCAGGCTGGTCTCAAACTCCTGAGCTCAGGTGATCCACCTGCCTCAGCCTGCCAAAGTGCTGGGATTGAAGGCGTGAGCCACCATGCCTGGCCCCACTTACACTCTTAAATGGGTTCCAGCTTGGATGAAGTCTATGGTCAGCCCGCCGTAGGGCATGGAGGAAGGATTCCCCTCCACTCTGCCTGACTCCAGAGCCTACTCTCTTCCCAGTTCTTCACTTTGTCTTACACGGGCACTATGCCCTTGGTCTACGACAGTAGCCAAGGTCAGGAGTGGCACCGTCTGGAGACTGGGATCCCAGTGCAGAGGGCTCAGGTCTCAGAAGGGTCAAGCCACACAGCTGACTGTAGCCTCACAGACTGTCACTGTCCTTCCTGCAAAGCGGGTGGCCAGGCCTTGTTCAGCCACGGTAGAATTGGGACATATCTGCCAGATACCGACAGGCTCTGACCTACAGCCTAGCAGTCCCATACATCTCCTTTGATGTTCCTCAGTACCTCCAGTCAACATGCCCCAGTCTGAGCTCAGCACCCTGGCCCAGCGCTCTCCATCTCCCAGGGAGCTGCACCGGGAGCCATCCTCGCCTCTCTCACACCCCATAGCACTACAGCCCTGGTGTTCCTGTGGTATGATAGGAAATGGATCTGGTCTTTGTACCCAAGCTCCTAAAACCCTTATTGTCTTAGGGATAGGACTGTCTTTTGTTCTTCATAAGGAGCCCCTTGAGGTCACACCTGAGTTTATGCTAATGAAGGGACTGAGGGTGGGCCCAGTCACCAGGCGGGAGAGCTGTTGTCCTGCTAAACCCTAGCTGTCTTCTGCTAAGCTGCCTGGAGGCGGAGTGAATGCCCAAGGGCTGGGTAGCACCCCCTTAGCACAGCAGGAAGGCACAGTGGAGGCTCTGAGGATGCTAGGCCCAGCCGGAGGCTCCTGAACACTTGAGAGGGAGAGGACAAGGAAGGAAGCCGGTGTGGCCAGTGCTGATCAGCATGTGTGCCCAGCCCAGGCTGGGAGGCTGTTTCACATCATGACTCACTAAATCGTGCCTCCTCCCACCCAAGAGGCAGCTGTAATTACAATCTCCCATGGAGGCATTGACCTCAGGCCCCCCCGCAGATACCAAAATCCATGGATGCTCAAGTCCCTGATATCAAATGATGTAGTATTTGCATATAACCTATACACATCCTCCCATGTACTTCAAATCATCTCTAGATTACTTATGATCCCCGACACAATGTTAATGCTATCGAATAGCTATTATAACTGTATTTTTATTGGTATTATTTTTAATTGTTTTTAATTTGTTTTTTTTTTTTTTGTCCGAGAGATTTTCAATCCAGGCTTGGTTGAATCTGTGGATGCAGAAGCTGCAGATATGGAGGATCCATGGTACTCACTTTAGCTAAAGGACTTTTTTGTATTTTTAGTAGAGATGGGGTTTCCCATGTTGGCCAGGCTGGTCTCAAACTCCTGACCTCAGGTGATCCACCTGCCTTGGCCTCCCAAAGTGCTGGGATTACAGGCATGAGCCACCACTAAAGGACTTTTTTAAAGCCCAGAGAGACATACATCTCTAGTCCCAGCTACTCAGGAGGCTGAAGCAGGAGGATCACTTAAGTCCAGGAGTTTGAGGCTGCAGTGAGCTATGATCCCACCACTGCACTCCAACCTAGGAGATAGAGTGACACAACGTTGTCTCAATAAAAAATAAATAAATAAAAGGCCCAGAGAAGATAATAATTTGTCCCAAGTTTTTGTACTCAGACAGACTCCTGTTTAAATCCTGACTATGGGCTAGAGTCAGGATTTACACTGGAGCCTGAGTACAAGGTCTGTGACTTTTCTCCTATTAGCCCTGGCCACCTCCCTTTCTAGGTGTGATCCATCCTGCTGTTATTACAAGTTCAGAGCCAAAAGGCCTTTTGGAAAGTTGTTTTTCTTTTTTTCTTTTTTTGAGACAGGGTCTGGCTCTGTCACTCAGGCTGGAGTGCAGTAGTGCAATCTTGGCTCACTGCAACCTCTGCCTCCCAGGCACAAGTGATCCTCCCAGCTCAGCCTCCCTAGTAGCTACGATTACAGGTGCACACCATCACACCTGACTAATTTTTAATTTTTTTTGTAGAGATGGCAGTCTCACTATATTGACCAAGCTGGTCTTGAATTCCTAACCTCAACAGTCCTCTCACCTGGGCCTCCCAAAGTGCTGGGATTACAGGCATGAGTCAGAGGTGGAAGGTTGTTATTCTATTCCCAGATATGTTTTCTTATTTCCCCAGCAAACAACAGTACAATTTTCAAAGGCAGAATTCAAAACCCAGCTTCATTTCTGACTTCCAGCCTCCAGAGCTGTGAGAGGATACATTTCTGTTGTTTAAAGTTGCCCAACTTATGGCACTTTGTTACAGCCGCCCTGGGAAACGAATATGCTCCTTTTCTTCTTCTTCCTTGGCCAAGCCTCATCTTTTTGGTTTTTGAGATGGAGTTTCACTCTTGTCACCCAGGCTGGAGTGCAATGGGTGCGATCTCAGCTCACTGCAACCTCCGCCTCCTGGGTTCAAGCAATTCTCCTGCCTTAGCCTCCCAAGTAGTTGAGATTACAGGCGTCCGTCACCACACCCAGCTAATTTTGTATTTTTAGTAGAGACAAGGTTTCACTATATTGGTCAGGCTGGTCTCGAACTCCTGACCTCAGGTGATCCACCCGCCTCAGCCTCCCAAAGTGCTGGGATTACGGGTGTGAGCCACCACGCCCGGCCAAGCCTCATCTTATTTCTGGACTCCATCTCCTTTTCCAAGCCACGGTGATCAAAGTCCTGAGTCTCCTTACTTGAGGGACGGTGGAGGCAGCACCAGATTCTTCTATTTAATTAGCATTTCCCCACCGCCTCCCGCAGACCCAAGCCTTCGTGAGTGCTCACCCTCCACTCCGGCAGGTTGGGTCTAACCTCTGTCTTTGGTCTTGGCGATGGGAGACGCAGTCTTCCATCTAGGGGCTCGTTGTTCTCAGATCCTGTTAGTTTTCCTTCCATGGCCTGTGTTTGCAGGCACAGTCAAGTTTAATTATTTATTTATTTATTTATTTATTTTATTTTTTTTTTTTGAGACAGAGTCTCGCTTAGTCGCCCAGGCTGGAGTGCAATGGCGCGATCTCGGCTCACTGCAAGCTCCGCCTCCCGGGTTCACGCCATTCTCCTGCCTCAGCCTCCCGAGTAGCTGGGACTACAGGCGCCTGCCGCCTCGCCCGGCTAATTTTTTGCATTTTTAGTAGAGACGGGTTTCACCGTGTTAGCCAGGATGGTCTCGATCTCCTGACCTCGTGATCCGCCCGCCTCGGCCTCCCAAAGTGCTGGGATTACAGGCGTGAGCCACCGCGCCCGGCTTAATTATTTATTTACATAATCAGCACCTACTTTTTCTCAAGAGTTCATTGAAACCTTTCAAGGACTTTGGAAACAATCCTTTTATTCTTGTTTTGGTTGGCTGGATGCCAAAGCAGCAGAACACAACAGATCAGGTGTCTGGTTCTGGTTTCACCCGCCCCCACCTCCCTGCTTCACATCCAGGCGTGCAGATTGCAGGTGAAAGAGCATTTGTTAGGCACCCACCATGTGTCAGGCACCATGGTGGTCATTTGAAGTTATCACCGTCGGCAGCAGCGGCAGGGCCAGGCTGATGTTTGCAGAATTCAACTCCAGGCATGGTGCTGAGGGCTTTTCATGTCCCCTCATATTAATCCTTCACAAAACCCTTCAAGGTAGGTATTATAATTGAACCCCACTGTATAGGTGAGGAAATTGAGGCCAATATACACAGGGTGACTTATCTAAGAGAGCACAACTGGTAAGCAGTTGTTTCTGACATTGAGTCTAACTCAGGACCAAGCCTGCTGTGCTATCTTTTACATGGAAGCTGTGCTGGGCTCACAAAAGACGCCTAACAAACACTGACCAAGGGGCTGCCCGCTGTGGCCTGTGGACATTACAGATGAGGAGACTGGAGGCTGGGCTTGTAGCTCTGCTTTATCACCCTCTAGGGAGGACCATGAGTAAGAAAATCTTTCAACTGCCATGTGGCAGTCATTGGCGAGTTATGAGTTATTAATAACACATAATTTTTCAAATGAAGATCATTATTATAATGAAAGGTGCCATGAAGAAGTGCTAATTGCAATAATTACTAATTTATTAGGGAGTTAGAAAATGACTCAAGGTTTGTAAATTAGGAAGGAACGTATTAGACAAGTACATGAGAAAACGTGTGAAGTTAAAGATTCAGAATGTCTGTCTGAGAGCAGTCAGAGAAGAATTTGAAAACAATTGCTTCCCCAAGCATACTCTCCTGGGACAGCTGCTGAAATCTCAGAGTCCCTGAAAATGTGAAAAAATAAAACATAAAAATAAAAAAATAACCCAAGATAGCTTGACCCTAGGATCAATCTCTCCAGGCTAAAACGGTAGCAATTTAGACACCAAGCTTGCAACACAAGCTAAACCCAAGGACAGACCAGAGGGCCGTTGTCCATCCCCATTGCTGCCTGCTACCCCAGTGCCCAGAACGGTGTCTCCCAGAGTGGGTGCTTAAGTTAATAGATGTTGTCATGTTTTTGCTAGTGGTATCATTGTAAACGAACGTCAAGCCTGAGGCATTTCCTCCAGCCAACCACTGGCTCCGCTCCTCACTCCCCTTAGGTTAAGGCCGATGGAGGCTTTGGTTTGTGTGCACTTGCACACCGTGTGTGTGTGTGTGTGTGTGTGTGTGTGTGTGTGTGTGTTTATGTGTATGCCTCTGCATGAAATAGAGATTTAACCCAGTGCTAAATAAACCAGCTAACAATTGGAAAGCCACATACACTGGTGATTTGTTATGAAATATCCAGTTTGAAACCATGCACTACAAACAATCCAAGTTTGTAAAATCTGACAGATGCTTTCTCATCTGTGAATGTGAAGGTTATGGCCTCTGCCCATCCCACCTCACAAAGATTTCAGGAGGGACCTGGAACCAGAGATGGGAAACAATGTCAAGCAGGTGCAGTGCTAACAGCTCCTCATCTCTGTACTGTTAATCCAGCTTCTCCATTAACCTCAGTCCGGTCCACTGAGTCCCAGGGGCTGCAGGATTGACCTTGACCAGTTCCAGAAGCAGCAAACCTGGGTGTATGTTGGAAGCAGCCCAGCCCTGGATCCTAGATATTCTTACACATAGGAAAAGCATATGATGCACATGAGAACAAGTCTCAAAGAACCTCCCTCCATTATCCTGAACTGTGAGTGTCTCTGCTTATACCTCTGGCCTACCAGCCCATACCTCTAGATCTGCTTTACACCTGCCCAGAGGTTACTGTGCAGCCAGGAAGAGCCACAGCGGCTACCAGATCAAGGCTCTCTATTTTTTTTGTTAAGGCAATGTACATGTGAGATGAAGTCAAGATCTTAAATTTCATCAGGGTATGTCTGGGTGAAAATAACAGTTGGATAATGTAAATGACGAGTTGATGGGTGCAGCAAACCAACATGGCACATGTATACCTATGTAACAAACCTTCACGCTGTGCACATGTACCCTAGAACTTAAAGTATAGTAAAAAAATGTTTAAAAGTTAAATCATCCCATGTTTTCATAACCAGACTCTTTTTTTTTTTTTAGATGGAGTCTCATTCTGTCACCCAGGCTGGAACGCAGTGGTGCAATCTCGGCTCACTGTTACCCCCACCTCCCGGGTTCAAGTGATTCTCCTGCCTCACCTCATGAGTAGCTGGGATTACAAGCATGCACCACCATGCCCAGCTAATATTTGTATTTTTAGTAGAGACGGGGGTTTCGCCATGTTGGCCAGGCTGGTCTCGAACTCCTGACCTCAAGTGATCTGCCCACTTTGGCCTTCCGAAGTGCTGGGATTACAGGCGTGAGCCACTGTGCCCGGCCAGAATAAATTTTTATTGCATAAAATGAGAAAGGTGTTCTGGAGACAACACCAGGGCAGGGTTGAAAGTCACTCCATAAGAGATTACCCATGGCATTAATTGCCCATCTCAGCAGAAGCCAGGAATAGGGATGGGTCATACCTGCAGATACTGCCAGTTTGGACCAAAGGGGACAGAGATGGGATGAAATAAAGTAACATTTTTGGACTTCTGGGGCTCTACGGGACAGGACAATAGAATGATGTGGTGGTGGACATACTTTATCTTTCAAGAAAAGGGGAAGAATGACTCCAAAGGCAACTTTCAGATCGGGGGCTGCCACTCCCACCATAGACCCAGGGAGCAAGGCTGTTTCCTCTCCATTTCCAGAAGATGCAGCTTCCACCCCTGGCTTAGTAGACCAGGCAGCACCTGCCTAGTGCCGGAGGGATAGAGCCACCACCCAGAGCCCCCAGAGTGGGGCTGCCACAAAGAGATACCTGAGCAGGGTCACCACCCAGGGCTATGGGGTGGGGAAGGGACAACTGCCCCCGTGGGCCCAGAACTCCTAAAGAATTGTCCAGCCAAAGAATTATTTTTATCCAAAGGACTTTGCCTTGCGAGGTCTTGTACTTGCCTGGGAGCCATCCGCCCTTTCTTCCTGGTTTTCTCTTTTAGAATGAGAACGTGGGCCGGGCACGGTGGCTCAAGCCTGTAATCCCAGCACTTTGGGAGGCCGAGACGGGCGGATCACGGGGTCAGGAGATCGAGACCATCCTGGCTAACCTGGTGAAATCCCGTCTCTACTAAAAAATACAAAAAACTTGCCGGGCGAGGTGGCGGGCGCCTGTAGTCCCAGCTACTCGGGAGGCTGAAGCAGGAGAATGGCGTGAACCCGGGAGGCGGAGCTTGCAGTGAGCTGAGATCCGGCCACTGCACTCCAGCCTGGGCGACAGAGCGAGACTCCGTCTCAAAAAAAAAAAAAAAAAAAAAAAATGAGAACGTGTCCTATGCCTGCCCCCACACTGTGTTTGGAAGCACATATGTCTGATTTCATAGGTTTACAGCTAGAGAGGAATTTTGCCTCAGGAGAAATCATACCTTGAGTCTCACCCACACATGATTTAAGTGATATTTAGATGAGACTTTAGGTTTCAGAGTTGAGGAATAGTTAAGACTCTTGGGGCTGTTGGGATGGGGTGAAGATTTTTGGTTTTGTTTTGTGTGTTTTTGAACATGAGGTCTCACTCTGTTGCCCAGGCTGGAGTTCAGCAGCATGATCATAGTTCACTGTGACCTCAAACTCCGGGGCTCAGGCAATCCTCCTGCCTCAGCCTCCCTAGTAGCTGGGACTACAGACACGTACGCACCATGCATGGTAATTCTTTTTATTTTTTGTAGAGACAGGGATCCTGCTATGTTGCCCAGACTGGTCTCGACCTCCTGACCTCAAGTGATCTTCCCACCTCACCCTTCCTAGTAGCTGGGACACAGGCATGCCTGACTGATGAGGTGAAGGCATTTTTTACGTGTTAGGAACATGAGTTTTGATGGGCCAGAGGATGGCATGTTATAGACTGAATTGCATCCTTCCAAAATCTATATGTTGAAGCCCTAACCCCCAATGTGACTATTTTTAGAGGTAGGGCCTTTAAGGAGGGAATTAAGGTTAAATGAGGTTGTAGGAGTAGGGCCCTAATCCAATAGGACTGATGTCCTTACAAGAAGAGAATAGAGGCCGGGCACAGTGGCTCATGCCTGTAATCCCAGCACTTTGGGAAGCCAAGGCAGGCAGATCACCCGAGGTCAGAAGTTCAAGACCAGCCTGACCAACATGGAGAAACCCCGTCTCTACTAAAAATACAAAATTTACCAGGCGTGGTGGCACATGCCTGTAATCCCAGCTACTCAGGAGGCCGAGGCAGGATAATTGCTTGAACCCAGAAGGCAGAGGTTGCAGTGAGCTGAGATTGTGCCATTGCATTCCAGCCTGGGCAACAAGAGCAAAACTCCATCTCAAAAAAAAAAAAACAAAAAAAAAAAAAGAGAGAGAGAGGAGGAAGAGGTGGAAGGGGGAGGGGGAAGGAGAAGGCGAAGAGGAAGGGAAGAGGAGCTAGGTGCGGTGGCTCACACCTGTAATTCCAGCACGTGGGAGGCTGAGGCAAGTGGATCACTTGAGGTCAGGAGTTTGAGACCAGCTTGGCCAACATGGTGAAACCCATCTCTACTAAAAATACAAAAATTAGGTGGTGTGGTGGTGCGTGCCTGTAATCCAGCTACTTAGGAGACTGAGGCAGAAGAATCACTTGAACTCAAGAGGCAGAGGCTGCAGTGAGCTGAGATCACACCACTGTACTCTAGCCTGGGCAACAGAGCAAGACTCCATCTCAATAAATTAAAAAGAGAGAGAGAAAAGAGAGAGAGAGAGAGAGAGAGAGAGACCCAGTCTGCGGTCTCTCTGGGCACTCCCAGAGCAAAGGCCGTGTGAGTGGCCCAAGTGAGACAGGGAACTGTCTGCAAGCCAGAAAGGCCTCACTAGAAGCCAATCCTGATGACCCCTTGATCTTGGGCTTCCACCTTCCAAATGAACTTCTGTTGTTTAAGCCACGAAGCCTGCAGTATTTTGTTATGGCAGCCCTAGCAGACGAATATATCTCATTTTTGGATGAGGAAACTGAGGCATAGAGCGATTGGGTAACTCATTCCCAGGTACTCAGTAGCGTGTGGAACCAGCCTTCAGCTCCAGGCAGCCCGGCTCCAGAGCTCCTGCCTGCTCATATCTCTAGAGAATAAGAGAAAACAGCCGAGTGGAAAGATCCTAGGCCTTCATGGTACTCTGCACCCCACCCTTCTGCCCCCTTGGAACTGTGTTCCCAGTCCTGGCTCTAACTGCTTGTGGGTGTGGACTAAGGTGTCCTCGGTATACAGTAGGCATTCAATGTGTGCTGGTCCATGGTTGACTTAGTGCAGAACCCTACTGAGATAAGCAGAGAAGAGGGAGACTGGACTGTCTCCCCTGCCACCTGGAGCTGTGGTCTCTCTGTAACTGTCTTGACACCAGCATTCAGTCAATGCTTGCTGGACTAATAATTCCCCAGAGTAATGAGCTCTGCTCTCCTCTGGGCCCAGCCACAGTTGGTTTTATTACCTCAACCTCGTGCCATCATCATCTGGGTCTGTTGTCTGGCTGTCTCACCCAGGAAAGCTCCCTGGGGTTAAGGACAGCATCCTATCCACACCTGCGTTCGACAGAGCTCAGCCCCAGACCCTGCTGTGGGCCACCCTCTAAGCCCTGTTGGACTGGCCTGAGTGAAGAGGGGGCCGGGAGGAGTCCTAGGTGTGGGCACATTTGCAGCGCTGAGTGTGGAAGTGACATCTGACTTTTAGAGTCTGAGGGATAAAAATACCTCTGAGAAGAACACGAGGCAGATAGAATACAAACAGTTTATCTTCCCTTGTCCAGGTGACCAAGGGTGATCGAACTGAACTATGTTACTCGACCACCCAGGAGCATGAGCCAGATTTAAGTGGAACCACCTGCCCTGTGCCCCAGGTCCCCAGCCACACCCTACACCCACTCTGGACCTCTGCTTAATGGATCTTCCAGGGCTTGTTTGTAAATTACTTTGTGGGTGTGGACTAAGGTGTCCTCGGTATACAGGAGGCATTCAATATGTGCTGGTCCATGGTTGACTAAGTGCAGAACCTTATTGGGATAAGTAGAGAACAGGGAGACTGGACTCCACCTCAGGTGCAAGTCACTTGCCTTCGTCACCCCCACCTGGTTCTCTGAGTCCCTGACCCTGACAAAGCTTCCCACGTTTAAGCCAAAGAAAGTCATCCAGTGTGTCCAGAGCAGCAGCAGGGACTCCTCTCAGTGTCCTGTCCCCTGCTCTCTCTCTCTCTCTCTCTCTCTCTCCACACACACACACACACCCTGACTCAAGTGGAGACAGACCCTCCGATGTAATCCAATTAAACTCTCAAAGTTAGAAGCGATAGTCAGTCATCTTGCTCATTCTCAGTTTATAGATGAAGAAAGGTTGGCTCAGAGAACATCAATTACATCTCAAGTCAGAGGCAGGAGGGGAATTTTAACCTCAACCCCCCTCTCCTTTCCTGAGACAAAGACAGCACCCAAGAGGCAAGCATGCCACCCTGCTTCTCCCACTCCTAAGGCAGACATGAATAATCAATCATGGCTCTCTTCCTGGCTGAGCCTGAACATGGTCCACAAATCCTTATCGACACAGCTTTCCAGGCAGCCACTACCCGCTGGTCAACTTGGATTGAACCCCCCACCTTCCTAGCTGTCCCTCGAGCATGTACTGCCCCTGGGGTCCCTGAGTGTCTGCAATGCCAGCCATAGCCAGAGAGCCCTTGGGCTCAGCACAACATTGGAGACTTCAGGAGGGAAACCGCCTGGAGGATCCTCTGCCATAGATGAGAGGACAGTTCTGGGACTCCATCTCCTCTCTTTGAAGGTTTTTTTTTTTTTCTAGAGAACAGTGGCTCTCACACTGTTTGACCTGGACCCACAGTAAGAAACAAATTGTACATAGAAGCCCAGGACCCACACCTTGTATGTTCATAGCTGCAGCTGAATGAATTTTTTTTTTTTTTTTGAGACGGAGTCTTGCTTTGTTGCCCAGGCTGGAGTGCAGTGGTGCGATGTCCACTCACTGCAAGCTCTGCGTCCTGGGTTCACGCCATTCTCCTGCCTCAGCCTCATGAGTAGCTGGGACTACAGGTACCTGCCACCACGCCCGGCTAATTTTTTTTTTTTTTAGTAGAGACGGAGTTTCACCGTGTTCGCCAGGATGGTCTCAATCTCCTGACCTAGTGATCCGCCCGCCTCAGCCTCCCAAAGTGCTGGGATTACAGGCGTGAGTCACCACGCCTGACCAACTGAATGAATTTCATGGAAAAAATATCTATGCATTGTGATAGTTTCTATTCTCTTTTATGCATTGATCTGAACCACCAAACTGATTTCATGCCACACACATGAAATCAATTTTTTCACTCCACGTGAAATCAGTGGTGTGAAAAACCACAGCCAGTTCTAAATGGTCACTCACGTCTCTAGTGTCTTTATATTCCTGGACTTTCCTTTCCATAAAACTCTCCCATTTCCTTCCCTGATAAAACAAGGGATGGTGCGGAAGTAACCAGTGTAACCAGGAAGTAGCTGACTGCTGTGGTGCCTCCGCCCAACAAAGTCAGTAAAGCCCAGGCAGCATTAACACTGGGTAAACCTGCGGCACCAGCTGCTGAAGGGACTCAACCCTCCCCCAGAAGACACTATTCACGAGACCCAGGGCAGGGCATGGCCATTTAGACTTTGAAAATGTCCCGGCCGGGCGCGGTGGCTCAAGCCTGTAATCCCAGCACTTTGGGAGGCCGAGACGGGCGGATCACGAGGTCAGGAGATCGAGACCATCCTGGCTAACACAGTGAAACCCCGTCTCTACTAAAAATACAAAAACTTAGCCGGGCGAGGTGGCGGGCGCCTGTAGTCCCAGCTACTCGGGAGGCTGAGGCAGGAGAATGGCGTGAACCCGGGAGGCGGAGCTTGCAGTGAGCTGAGATCCGGCCACTGCACTCCAGCCTGGGTGACAGAGCGAGACTCCGTCTCAAAAAAAAAAAAAAAAAAAAAAAAAGTCCCAAGTAATTCACACCTTCAACTTATAATTGAGAATCACTGATCTCATCCCCCCTCCCCCTCCCCCCCTCCTCCCCCTCCCCCTCCCCCTCCTCCTCCTCCTAGATGGAGTCTTGCTCTGTTGCCCAGGCTGGAGTGCAATGGTACAATCTCAGCTCACTGCAACCTCTGCCTCCAAGCAATTCTCCTGCCTCAGCTTCCCGAGCAGCTGGGATTACAGGCATGCACCACCACACCCGGCTAATTTTCGTATTATTAGTAGAGACGAAGTTTCACCATGTTGGCCAGGCTAGTCTTGAACTCCTGGCCTCAGGTGACCCGCCTGCCTCGGCCTCCCAAAGTGCTGGGATTACAGATGTAAGCCACCACGCTTGGCCTCATCCAGCTTCTTAATTTCACAATGGGTAAACTGAGGCACAGAGGAACAACCATTGGTCAATGATCTTAGGGATCCAGGGGCTAAGCTGGGACTACTCAAGGTCACAGTGTCAGAAGCTTGAAGCTGTTGGGAACTTCCTTTGTTTTATACCCGGGAGACTGAGGCCCAGGGAGGGGAGGTAAGCACCTGGTAAGACACAGTCGACAGAAGGAGATTAGGACGTGGCACCTGCAGTGGGTGGAACGGTGGCTCCCCCAAAGGATGTGTCCACATCCGAACTCCTGAAATCTGTGAATGTGACCTTATGTGGAAAGCGTATCTTGACTTCAGACTTCTGGCCTCCAGAACTGTGTGAGAATATATTTCTGCTGTTTTAAACCACCAAGTTTGTGGTCCCTTATCAACAGTAGGAAACTAGTACATATCCAAAACAACAGTTCAGATAGTCATGGAATTCAGGTGGTCTAATGGATGCAGGCATTCAAATGGAGTCAGGCATTCTACTGGAATTCAGGTGTTCTAATGGATTCAGGCATTCTAATGGAATTCAGGTGGTCTAATGGATTCAGGCATGCTAATGGAGCCAGGCATTCTAATGGCATTCAGGTGTTCTAATGGAGTCAAGCATTCTACTGGAATTCAGGTGTTCTAATGGAGGCAGGCATTCCAATGGAATTCAGGTGTTCTAATGGATTCAGGCATTCTACTGGAATTCAGGTGTTCTAATGGATTCAGGCATTCTACTGGAATTCAGGTGTTCTAATAGAGGCAGGCATTCTACTGGAATTCAGGTGTTCTAATGGAGGCAGGTATTCTACTGGAATTCAGGTGTTCTAATGGAGTCAAGCATTCTACTGGAATTCAGGTGTTCTAATGGAGGCAGGCATTCTACTGGAATTCAGGTGTTCTAATGGAGGCAGGCATTCTACTGGAATTCAGGTGTTCTAATGGAGGCAGGCATTCCAATGGAATTCAGGTGTTCTAATGGATTCAGGCATTCTACTGGAATTCAGGTATTCTAATGGAGGCAGGCATTCTAATGGAATTCAGGTGTTCTAATGGATTCAGGCATTCTACTGGAATTCAGGTATTCTAATGGATTCAGACATTCTAATGGAATTCAGGTGTTCTAATGGAGTCAGATATTCTAATGGAGTTAGGTGTTCTAATGAGTCAGATATTCTAATGGATTCAGGTACTCTACTGGAATTCAGGTAGTCTAATGGTTCAGACATTCTAATGGAATTCAGGTGTTCTAATGGAGTCATGTATTCTAATGGAGTTAGGTGTTATTAATGGAGTCAGATATTCTAATGGATTCAGGTGTTCTAATGGAGTCAGATATTCTAATAGAGTCAGATATTCTAATGGAATTCAGGTGTTCTAATGGAGTCAGGCATTCTAATGGAATTCAGGTGTTCTAATGGATTCAGGCATTCTACTGGAATTCAGGTGTTCTAATGGAGTCAAGCATTCTACTGGAATTCAGGTGTTCTAATGGATTCAGGCATTCTAATGGAATTCAGGTGGTCTAATGGATTCAGGCATGCTAATGGAGCCAGGCATTCTAATGGCATTCAGGTGTTCTAATGGAGTCAAGCATTCTACTGGAATTCAGGTGTTCTAATGGAGGCAGGCATTCCAATGGAATTCAGGTGTTCTAATGGATTCAGGCATTCTACTGGAATTCAGGTGTTCTAATGGATTCAGGCATTCTACTGGAATTCAGGTGTTCTAATAGAGGCAGGCATTCTACTGGAATTCAGGTGTTCTAATGGAGGCAGGCATTCTGCTGGAATTCAGGTGTTCTAATGGATTCAGGCATTCTACTGGAATTCAGGTGTTCTAATGGAGGCAGGTATTCTAATGGAATTCAGGTGTTCTAATGGAGGCAGGTATTCTACTGGAATTCAGGTATTCTAATGGATTCAGACATTCTAATGGAATTCAGGTGTTCTAATGGAGTCAGGTATTCTAATGGAGTTAGGTGTTCTAATGAGTCATATATTCTAATGGATTCAGGTATTCTACTGGAATTCAGGTATTCTAATGGATTCAGACATTCTAATGGATTCAGGTGTTCTAATGGAGTCAGCTATTCTAATAGAGTCAGATATTCTAATGAAATTCATGTGTTCTAAGGAAGTCAGGCATTCTAATGGAATTCAGGCGTTCTAATGGATGCAGGCATTCTAATGGAATTCAGGTGTTCTAATGGTTCACGTATTCTAATGGAGTTAGGTGTTATTAATGGAGTCAGATATTCTAATGGAGTTAGGTGTTCTAATGGAGTCAGATACTCTAATGGAGTCAGATATTCTAATGGAGTCAGATATTCTACTGGAATTCAGGTGTTCTAATGGAGTCAGGCATTCTAATGGAATTCAGGTGTTCTAATGGTTCACGTATTCTAATGGAGTTAGGGGTTATTAATGGAGTCAGATATTCTAATGGAGTTAGGTGTTCTAATGGAGTCAGATATTCTAATGGAGTCAGCTATTCTAATGGAGTCAGATATTCTACTGGAATTCAGATGTTCTAATGGAGTCAGGCATTCTAATGGAATTCAGGTGGTCTAATGGATTCAGGCATTCCAATGGAGTCAGGCATTCTAATGGAATTCAGGTGTTCTAATGGAGTCAGGTATTCTAATGGAATTCAGGTGTTCTAATGGAGTCAGGCATTCTACTGGAATTCAGGTGTTCTAATAGAGTCAGGTATTCTAATGGAGTTAGGTGTTCAAATGAGTCAGATATTCTAATGGATTCAGGTATTCTACTGGAATTCAGGTATTCTAATGGATTCAGACATTCTAATGGAATTCAGGTGTTCTAATGGAGTCAGGTATTCTAATGGAGTTAGGTGTTCTAATGAGTCAGATATTCTAATGGATTCAGGTATTCTACTGGAATTCAGGTATTCTAATGGATTCAGACATTCTAATGGAATTCAGGTGTTCTAATGAGTCAGGTATTCTAATGGAGTTAGGTGTTCTAATGAGTCAGATATTCTAATGGATTCAGGTATTCTACTGGAATTCAGGTATTCTAATGGATTCAGACATTCTAATGGATTCAGGTTTTCTAATGGAGTCAGGTATTCTAATGGAGTTAGGTGTTATTAATGGAGTCAGATATTCTAATAGAGTCAGATATTCTACTGGAATTCAGGTGTTCTAAGGGAGTCAGGCATTCTAATGGAATTCAGGCGTTCTAATGGATTCACGTATTCTAATGGAGTTAGGTGTTCTAATGGAGTCAGATATTCTGATGGAGTTAGGTGTTCTAATGGAGTCAGATATTCTAATAGATTCAGGTATTCTACTGGAATTCAGGTATTCTAATGGATTCAGACATTCTAATGGAATTCAGGTGTTCTAATGAGTCAGGTATTCTAATGGAGTTAGGTGTTCTAATGAGTCAGATATTCTAATGGATTCAGGTATTCTACTGGAATTCAGGTATTCTAATGGATTCAGACATTCTAATGGATTCAGGTTTTCTAATGGAGTCAGGTATTCTAATGGAGTTAGGTGTTATTAATGGAGTCAGATATTCTAATAGAGTCAGATATTCTAATGAAATTCAGGTGTTCTAATGGAGTCAGGCATTCTAATGGAATTCAGGCGTTCTAATGGATTCACGTATTCTAATGGAGTTAGGTGTTCTAATGGAGTCAGATATTCTGATGGAGTTAGGTGTTCTAATGGAGTCAGATATTCTAATGGAGTTAGGTGTTCTAATGGAGTCAGATATTCTACTGGAATTCAGGTGTTCTAATGGAGTCAGGCATTCTACTGGAATTCAGGTGTTCTAATGGAATTAGATGTTCTAATGATTCTGGCATTCTAATGGATTCAGGTGTTCTAATGGTTCAGGTGTTTCTAATGGATTCAGGTATGGAATTCAGGTAGTCTGATGGATTCACTTATTGTCATGGAATTCAGGTATTATAATGGATTCAGGCATTCTAATGGATTCAGATATTCTAATGATTAGGTGTTCTAATGGATTCAGGCATTCTAATGGATTCAGGTATTCTAATGGATTCAGGTGGTCTAATAGAATTCAGGTATGGAATTCAGGTATTTTAATGGGATTCAGGTGTTCTAATGGATTGAGGCATTTTATTGGTTCAGGTATTTCAATAGAATTCAGGTATTCTAATGGATTCAGGTATTCTAATAGAATTCAGGTATCATAATGTTGGACTCCTGTCATGGGCCAGGTGCTGTACTAAGGATTAACCCTAAGGATATCTCTGATGATGACACCAACAAGGCCCAGCAGGTACAACTGTTACCCTGATGGTACACAAGTGTTACCTTGCTGAAGGCCAAAAGCTAGTGCTATACAGCCAGGACTGGAAGCCCGCACGTCCTATCTACCCCTTCCTTTTCAGGTCTTTCTGACAGGCTGCAGGTGGGGCAGGTCTCTTTCAGGAGGATGGGGGCTTATGATCCTAGGTTCCTACCACGTGGGCAACTATTGCTAAACCTGACATTAGCAACAAACTACAAGACTCATGATCAAAATTTGAGGAGTAGCCCTGAAGTACAAAATAGAACTTTTTTTTTTTTTTGAGACAAGGTCTCACTCTCTAGCTCAAGCTGGAGTGCAGTGGCGTGATCTTGGCTCACAGCAGCCTCCATCTCCCTGGCTCAAGTGATCCTACCACCTCAGCCTCCCAAGTAGCTGGGACGACAGGCATGTGTCACCACACCCGGCCAATTTTTTTACTATTATTTTTTGCAGAGATGGGGTTTTGCCACATGGTCCAGGCTGGTCTTGAACCCCTGGGCTCAACCAATCCTCCCACCTTGGCTTCCCAAAGTGCTGGGATTATAGGTGTGAGCCATTGTGCCTAGCCAATAGAACATTTTTAAAAGGAGAATCATATATAGAGTTGTTGGGGGTTTTTTTTTTCCTTACTCAAGATGAATGGGAAGGGATATATTCTCTGCGCTATATTCAGTAGAAAGAACTTTTGTTTATTAAAAGAAATGAGAGCAAAGATGTTTGGCAGTTCTTAAGTTATTTAAAGCCCTAGCTTCAGCTTAATATTCCCTGTATGGTATTAGGATATGTGATACATAGTTGGAGAGGAGAGAAACCACAATGTGGAAGGCAGTCAACTTTTCACTTAACCACGAGAAGCAGCTGCTGTTGAGGAGTTTATAAGCCAGATGAGGTGTTGATGGGTTTCCCAGGAGAGACACATCGTGAAGATCTCTGAGAGGAGACCTGGGATAGAAGAATCACAAGACCAACCTCGAGGATGAAGGGCTGTCGGGGAGGCCAGATCTGAAGGTGTTCTCACCCCTCAGTGATCACAGGGAAGGAGCCCTCAGACCCACAGGCAGCTTCTGCTACGAGGTGACTGAGCCTTGTCACACCTCACCCTTGGGTGGCACTTTTATGCTTTAAGAAGTATGCATACTTTAAGACTGGGTGAGGTGGGTCATGCCTGTAATCTCAGCACTTTGGGAGGCCGAGGCAGGTGGATTGCTTAAGCCCAGGAGTTTGAGGCCAGCCTGGACAACATAGTGAGACCCCATCTCTTACAATTTTAAAAACTATATTAAAAAAAGAAGTACTTTAACATCTTGTTTAGCTCACAAAAAAAGTCCTATGAGGAAACGGGAAGTGTTATTATTGATATTTTACTGGAAAACCCCCACTGAGGTTCAAATTAAGCGTGATTTACCCAAAGTCTTATTCTAAATGGGTGATGGTAGGAGGTATTGTGTGAATTCCAGCCCCGAGAGTGCTCAAGAGCAGCAAATCCGTCACTAACAGTCAGCTGAACATCTAGCTGTTCTCTAGGCGTTCAAACTTTAAATCTCACCAAAGCAGATTCCCTGCAGACAAAACATCACACAGAAATAAGGTTTTCTTAACCTATCACTGTGCTTCTCCCAGCCCCACTGAGCCCCACTGAGGCAGATATGCCCTACGCATCTGACAGGTCAGACTACTCACAGCTTTCATTTTTATTCCTGCGATGCCATGCCATGCCCTGACTTTGAGACTCAGTTTCCCCATCTGAAAATAGAAGGGATGATGGGATGATCTTAAGAATCCTGAAAAGTCTTCCCAGCTCTAGAACTCCAGACTGAGCAGGTCCGCCCTGGGAACCTTGGCTCCACCAGTGGATGACAAGGGCAACAAGATCCTGCATTCAAAGACTTTACATGGAAAAGGCACACGCTCTAATGCCTCATGTGGTCCTTCATAAGCGGAGACGACATCACTTACTCGCTGACCCTCTCCCTTGACCTCTGTCTTCTTTCGTTCACCCTATTTCCTTTTGTTTGAGATGGGGATCTCTATCTCTTGCCCAGGTTGGAGTGCAATGGCGCCATCATGGCTCACTGCAGCCTCAACCTGTCTGGCTCACGTGGTCCTCCCACCTCAGCCTCCCAAGTAGGTGGGACTACAGATGCACAACACCATGTCCGGCTAGTTTTTAAATTTTTTTTTTTTTTTCAGAGACAGGATTTCGCCATGTTGCCCAGGCCAATCTTAAACTCCTGGGCTCAAGCGATCATCCCCACTCAGCCTACCAAAGTGCTGGGATTACAGGTGTGAGCCACCCACCCAGCCCTTCCCCCCATGTTAGTGGTTATGCTATATTTGTTTTATTAAATATAGCATATATTTAATAAATATAGCAATATTTTAATAATAATAAATATAGTTTTAATAAATATTGACTCCTTTTTACAATTCGGCAGGGTATAATTCCAGATACATGCATGAAAGCAGGAAGAAAGGGAGGGAGGCAGAAACAGGGAGGAAATGAGAAAGGAGGGAGGCAGGGTGTGCACGAGGGAGCAGACACCCTTTGAGTAGCCGGGACGCTGTCGGCCTGCAGCATGCACATCGGGCGGTGCCTTCGCCAACAGTGATGGGGTTTCGCCATGTGGTCCAGGCTGGTCCACCCAAGGCCCTGGGCCAGGGGTTTTGATTCATCTTCTCTCTACAGCCCCCGCCCCATGGTCAGCAGTCTTATCCCTACTTTATAAATGATGAAATAGAGGCTCAAAGACTTTGGCCAAGGCCACACAGCAGTATGTGGTGGTGCCAGGATGTGCCCTCCTGGGGGACAGCATGGGGTAGGGATGAGGCACTGCCGTCAGAGGCCAACTCCTGCCAGTGGCAGGCCTGGAAGTGATGTGCCTGGAGGGTCACGCGGGCCCCATCACTGGCCCCTACTGGGACTGGTCTGCACCTTGGCTAGCTGACTGGCTGGCTGGCTGTTCCCTGACCACCCCTGCCTCTGAAGTGAGGTGGGTGATAATGTCTGCCGCCTCCCACACACAGATGACAGCCAGCCCTGAAGTGAAACAGAACTTTGGAAACCAAGAGGTCCTAAGACAGCAGTGACCTCATTTTTGCTAAAGTCCCCAATACTGCTGTGAGGCAGGGAGCCTGGAATCCTCATTTCCTTCTTCAGGCAAGGGCCAGAGGACCCACGGCGCCAAGACGTGTTTCCTGTGGGCTGACGGTGGGACCGGGCCTGGGGTCCAGACCTGGGTCCACACACTGGCTCCTCTCCCAGTGAGGTGGGCAAACTGGGCCAGTGACTTCACCTTCCCAGCCCCAAAGTCCCTGTCTGCAACACTGAACTAAACGGGCAACAGTGCCTATAAGGACTCCTTAAAATGCTAGCTCCCTTTCCCTTTTTGGGAAAGGACCGCTGAAGCCCATGGCAGTCAAAAATCTCAAGCAGACCCTGAATCCACGCCCTGATGCTCTGGAAGGGAAGGAAATGGAGCCAAGAGCTGGAGCCTGGTCAGCTTCAGGCCACAGTGCCCTAAGAAAGGCTCTGTGTTCATGGGCATGTGTGAGGACTGTGTCCTGACCAGCCCCCATAGGACCTCACACTGTGCTTCTCACCTGCACCTGGGGAGCCGAGGCCCACACCTGCCCAGGGCTACACAGCAACTGGGGCAGAAACTCCCTTTGCCAGGCGCCAAGCCCAGTGCTCTTTCTGCTCGGTCCATAGAAGGAAAGGCATTTGTTCTAGAAGGTCAGTCTCCTGTCCACATTCCGCAAATCCCCCAAATGGAAGTCAGAACATTGCAATGGCAGGCAGTCCCCCTCCAGCCTTTGTGGAATCTGAGGCTGCTTAGAGGAACGTTCTCAGCTGGTGCATGCTGGCCGCCATCCAAGGCCCACCCATGAATAGCCTTGATCTTGGGCAACACTGAGATGCTTGTCACACCGGCAAGTTGCCTGGCAGCGCCTCCCGGGTCTCCGTGACCTGGTACAGTTTGGAGACAAGCGAACGCTCCAATCTGCAGGGAGACCCGTTTCCCTTGGGAACAGACACGCACATCCACCCCCCGCCCCCTTCTCTTTCCTGTAGTCACTTCCAGCAGAGGAAGCGGCCAGTCCCTGTGCCCTGTCCAGGCAGGCCGGTGTCCAAAGCTGGCCCCCAGGGTGTGCTCTGCGTGGGTTTTAGCCTGGAATGTTCATGGAGACAGCTCAGGTGCCTCGCTGGGTTTGAGCCTCATATGGACCTGATGAAGGAGACAGAGCCGGAGGGTCCTGTGGTCCTTGATCTTTGGGTAAGGACACCAGGCTTAAGGAGGTGCAAAGGATTTGCCACAGGTCCTGACAAGTATGAGGTGCAGCTTGGAACCACCCTGAGCTTCTGCCAGTTCAAGGCCCATTAAATACCTCCCACCAAGGCAGCAAGACTGACCCCAAGCCGGGTGCTCTCCTGTCTCTGCACCCACCTTGCTGGGTGACTTTAGACCTGCTCCCTTCCTTCTCTGAGACTATAATGAGGAGAGAGGAAGCGCATTACCACCAGATCTAGGTTAGGGACTGTGGGGAGAGACATGACTCACAGTCAGCACCCTGTGACTGTGGGCATGGTGGGGTGGGCACTCCTGGTTGTAGTGTCTGCCACTCCCTCGTGCTCCCCCGTTTCCTCTTGAGGAGTCAACAGTGGTCTCCATTCACATGTCAGGCCCTGAGCTCGCAGTGGGGACCCGGGAACAGCGCCCTCCCCCACACACTCTGTTGCTCCTTCTCAGGCCCCTGAACACTTGGGCCTGGGACCTCTTACCCTACACCCTCTCCCTAGGGGATCACAGCTCAGCCAAGGCTTCAATAGTCAGTCTCACGCCAGCCGCCTCCAATCACCAGGCCAACTTTTCATCTCTGCTGGGATGTCCTGAGGGACAAGAGCAGCACATCCAAAAACAGTCTCTTTCCATTGTGACAACGTTCCATTGGTGGGTGACAGTGTTCCATTGGCGGGTGACAGTGTTCCATTGGCGGGTGACTGTTCCATTGGCGGGTGACAGTGTTCCATTGGCGGGTGACTGTTCCATTGGCGGGTGACAGTGTTCCATTGGCAGGTGACAGTGTTCCATGAGAGAGTGGCAGCCTTCTATTGGTGAGTGATAGTGTTCCATTGGTGGGTGACACTGTTCCATGGGGTGACAGCATTCCACTGGTGGGTGATGAGCCGGGTGGTGACATGGGCCCCAGCTGGGGAGAGTTAGTGGGGCTGAAAGAGTAAATGGCACAGCCGAGGCCATGGCCTGTCTACAGAACAGCAGACCCCAAGTGTAGGTGACTGGGGTCCAGCTGGCTGGGCTGGAGGCTGCACTGAGTGCTGAGATGACACCTGGGCAGACAGCCGATCTCCCAGTGATAGGAAATGAAAACAGGAGCTTGTGAGATGAGCCCCTGCTGAAGGGAGCCCAGGAGCAGGCACACCTGCAAAAGCTCTTTCTAAAGGGCTTCTCTTCTGCTATTTTCTCGCCTCACTTCCTGCTCAAGAAAGCCAGAGCTTCTCTGTTGGCAGAGGTCACCGTGGCTAGACACAAGGCATTGGGGCCAGCCAGACGTGGGGTGAGCTGTGTGCATTTCTGCACAATTAACTCGGAGCCTGTGAATGAGGAGGTGTTGGGGTCAAACTGGGAGATGCATGCAAAGGCCTGCACACGGCACTGAGGTCGCCACAAATGTTCTCATCGGTTGTGTCCACTGATTGCTATCTCAGTCCCTGCTGTAACAAAATACCATCAACTTGGCGGTGGGAGGGGAGGGTGGGGGTTATAAATAACAGAAATTTATTTCTTACATTTGTGAAGTCTGGAATTCTGAGATCAAGGTGCCAGTAGATTCAGTGTCTGGTGAGGACAGCTTCCAGCTCGCGGACAGCTGTGTCCTCACGCGACGGAAGGGAGAGGCAACTTTCCATGGCCTCTTAAGGGCGTGAATTTCACTCATGAGGCCCCCCACCATGATTACTCACCTCCCAAAGGCCCCACCTCTTAATGCCATCCCACTGGGGTTCAGTTTCAACCTGTGAACTCTGGGGGGCGGATTCAGCCCTCAACAATCACCCTTCTTCCTGTTGCCCAAGTTGGAATCTGGCCATTGTTCTCAACTCCCTCAGCCTCCTGGTTCCATCCCTCTGTCCCCAGCCTGGTACTCCTGCAGAGGTGAATTTTTTTTTTTTTTTTTTTTTGAGATGGAGTCTTGCTCTATCACCCAGACTGGAGTGCAGTGGCATGATCTCGGCTCACTGCAACCTCTGCCTCCTGGATTCAAGCAATTCTCTGGCCTCAGCTTCCCGAGTAGCTGGGATTACAGGCATGCACCACCATGCCCAGCTAATTTTTGTATTTTTAGTAGAGATGGGGTTTCACCATGTTGGTCAGGCTGGTCTTGAACTCCTGACCTTGTGATCTGCACACCTCAGCCTCCCAAAGTGCTGGGATTACAGGCATGAGCCACTGCGCCTGGTCACAGGTGATTCTTGAGCCTGTTCCTTCCCCCAACACCTCACCCCCATCTAGCACCCCTGCCATGCTCAAGTCTCTGGGGACATGGCAGCCCCGTCATAGCCACCCCCAGTTCCAGGCCTGTGAACTCTGACTTGTTCTCCTCCTGTGGCCAATGTTATCTTTCCAGGGCACAGCTCTGATGATGACCTTCCCCTTCTCCCTGCTGTTCAGGGTGGCCTTGCTCCTTGAACGAGCACCAATAGGCCTCTCCCCTCCTCCCCCATGAACACCTGGCCTCTTCCTAAAGTCCCCAGTCACTCTCACACCTCAGTACGCCTGACGAGCTTTCCTCTCCTCGGAATTCCCATTCCCACGGCCCACCTGGCCGGCTGCAGGGCATCCTCCATGTCCCATCTTCATCTCCCCTGCTCTGGGAAAAGGTCCCAGACTTCCTGGGCAGTTGTGACTCTTCCCTGGGCTGGAGTTCCCGCTGCCTCCTTGCTCACTGCCCAGCAAGTTGACCCCTCGTAGGTGGGAGCCCGTCGCAAGCAGGAGTGCTCTCAAGGAATACTCCCTAAGCATTTCTGTGGGCCAGGCCCAGCGCTGAGGACCCGGGCTCTGCAGAAGCCTCTAGGTGGTGGGTGAGACAGGTGTGTGCCAACCACAAGTACAGGGGAGGGAATGAATGTGGTAAGACGGGTGTGCATGGTTCTGTAGGTGGGCCGTGGAGGAACGGCCAATGCCACTTCAGGGGAGGGGACATTAAAGCTGGTTTTGGAGGATCAATTGGGATTTATCAAAAAATCCTTCTCCAGGCTGGGTGAGGTGGCTCATGCCTGTAATACCAGCACTTTGGGAGGCCGAGGCGGGCAGGTCGATTGAGCCTAGGAGTTCGACACCAGCTTGGGCAACATGGTGAAACCCCGTCTCTACAAAAATACAAAAATTAGCTGGGTGCGTGGCACGTGCCTATAGTCCCAGCTACTCAGGAGGCTGAGGTGGGAGAATGGCTTGAGCCTGGGACACGGAGGATGCAGTGAGCTAAGATCAAGCCACTGCACTCCAGCGGGGTAACAGAGCGAGACCCTGTCTCAAAACAAAACAACACAAAAACTTCTCCAAGTATTCAGGTTCACTTGCGCCACTCGCTCATCTCAGAGCCAAGGACATTGATCACCTGCTCTACACTGTGGTGTGAAGAGCCATGGGGACATGTGCTAGAAGGCGCTAGAGACAGCTTCCCAGCAAAACCAGGACTTCCCTTATTGGGACCCTGAAAAGTCTTTGATAAAAGTCTCTCCCTCCCCCAGCCTCGGGCTGGCTTTGTGGCCATATGACCTGTACAGCAGCACACGGGCTGCACTGAGAAGGGCCCTGTGCTGGGCTTAATGCTCTGCTGTCACCGATTTGAAATTCTTCATTGTTTTGAACAAGGGGCCTGCATTCTCACTTTGCATTGAACCCTGCAAATGATGTAGCCAGTCCTGGCCCAGAATAGTCCCTTCCCTCCAGCGAAGATGTCTAGAAATTATACTTCACAGTTTCTCAGACACCTGACATAATTTTAGTTAATATTTCGTTGTTATTTTCTGGCCTAACCATTCATCTGGCATTATTACTGGCCCTGGGAACAAAGTTTTTGGCAACAAAGAATGTCCTTGTAAGATGGTCTTTATTGGCCGGGCATGGTGGCTCACGCCTATCATCCCAGCACTTTGGGAGGCTGAGGCGGGAGGATCACCTGAGGTCAGGAGTTCAAGACCAGCCTGACCAACATGGCAAAACCCCATCTCTACTAAAAATACAAAATTAGCCAGGTGTGTTGACAGACGCCTGCAATCCCAGATACTCGGGAGGCTGAGGTAGGAGAATCGCTGGAACCCGGGAAGCAGAGTTTGCAGTGAGCTGAGATCGCCCAGACACAGGCACTGGATGAATTAAGGAGTGATTAACGAGAGGGTCTCCCTTTTAAGAAAACAATTCCCGGCCGGGCGCGATGGCTCAAGCCTGTAATCTCAGCACTTTGGGAGGCCGAGTCGGGCGTACCACGAGGTCAGGAGATGGAGACCATCCTGGCTAACACGGTGAAACCCCGTCTCTACTAAAAATACAAGAAAATTAGCCGGGCGAGGTGGCGGGCGCCTGTAGTCCCAGCTACTCGGGAGGCTGAGGCAGGAGAATGGCGTGAACCCGGAGGGGCGGAGCTTGCAGTGAGCCGAGATCGCGCCACTGCACTCCAGCCTGGGGCACAGAGCAAGACTCCGTCTCAAACAAAAAACAAAACAAAACAAAAAAGAAAACAATTCCCTATGGAATTCCTTTACATAGCCACATTCCTAATACATTTTTAATGTGCTTCAACATATTACAAATTATTTACACACAGTCTTCTCAGGTCTGTTCGTTGAGCCAGTGTGCCTGACCTCCATTCTGTGCGGGGTAAAGGGTGGCTGCCACGTCCCCACCCCCTTGGGTGCTGTACACCAGAGCTGGCACCGACTGGAACATGCTGAGGCATGCCAAGCCATGGCCCCCACATGGCTCAAGCCTTGGGCTTGGCAGTGAACTCTCAGTACAGAGTCCTTAACTGGTCATGGGTCCAAAGTGAGTAAGAGTCACCCTGAATCAACACACCAGCACCTTTCATGGGCCAGAAGCCCTGTACGACCGTGGAGACCCAGAACGACCCCAGGACCCCAAGACGGTCCTGTGAACACAGGCCTGCAACTCCTTGGGACATTTGGTCACCCTCACATGCCTGGGGGAAGGTGAGACAGGGGAGACTCATAAGCAGGAGAAAGGGACCAGACTCCACATGAGTCTCTGCCCAGGACTGGGTGCCCCAGCCAGGTGGCACTCTCAGCATGGTTGGTCCCAGGCATGGCAGGGGTCTTAGAAAATGTGGAGGGAGACACTGGGAAGAGCAGGACCCTGAGGCAGGGGCCTCACTTACAGGGGTTGAGAGCTCTAAGGGCGGTGTAGATTCTGGACCTCATTTGCCTCATCTGTCAGCTGGGGACGATAACCCCCCCCGAGCCGTGTCCCTGGAAGGATCAGCTGAGACGGTGGATTTAAAGGAGCCCGCCAACGCTCGGGCATCACGGTGACGTGGATTTATGATGAGGATGGTGTTTGGGTTCATGTGCATAGAGGAGTGTGAACGCCAACTCTGGAAAATCCCCAGCACAGCCCTTCTGAGGAGCATGAACAGGGAATAGATGGTGAAAAAACAAAACAAAACAAAACAAAAGCCTCTTCTCCAGGATCCTAACATGTATTGATTTGGTTTAATGGGGAGCAAATCAAATTTTTCTTGAAGCTGTTTCCTGAAGTTTTAGTTGCAGGATGGGAGTGGATTTGCTCACTGATGGAGGGAAGTCACAGAGAATAGAGGTGCCCGCTACCCGGGTGCCCAGGAAAGGTGTGGGGAGGACAGATGTGTGGCCCTGAGCTTTTATGCAGGAATCTGGGGGGACTCCGGATGGGGGGAAAGGAGTTACTGAAATTCATCAGAAGTGGATGCAGAATCTTCATGAATTTCATGGAGAGGAGAAGAGGCAGAACGGGGTGCAGGCCCCAAGAGAGGTGCCTAGCTGGGGCTGCTTGGGAAGCTTTTAGGCACTGTGGGAGATCAGAAATTAGCCAGGAATGGTCAGAATCTGCAAATGTTTTCTTATATGGTAAAAGGGATTCTGCAGATGTGATTAAATCAAGGATCTAGGCCGGGTGTGGTGACTCACGCCTGTAATCCCAGCACTTTTGGAGGCCAAGGTGGGCAGATCGCTTGAGCTCAGGAGTTCGAGACCAGCCTGGGCAACATGGTGAAACCCTGTCTCCATAAAAAATACGAAAGTTAGCCCTGTGTGGTGGCACATGCCTGTAATCCCAGCTACTCAGAAGATTGAGGTTGGAGAATTGCTTTAGCCTGGGAGGTAGAGGCTGCAGTCAGCCGAGATCGTACCACTGCACTCCAGCCTGGGTGACACAGCGAGACCCTGTCTCAAAATAAAAAATCAAGGATCTTGATGTGGGGAGACTGTCCCGGACTATCTGAGTGGGCATGCTGTGATCTCAGGGTCCTTATGAGAGGGAGGCAGAGGAATCTTTGATGACTAAAGAAGAAGAAATGATATGATGATGGAAACAGATTAGAAGGATGGGATTGGAAGATGGTGGAAGGAGCCACAAGCCAAGGCATGCAGGCAGCCACTGGAAGCCGACAAAAGCAAAGAAACAGATTCTCCCCTGGGACCTCCAGAAGGAACCAACCCTGCTGACACCTTGACTTTCTCCAGTGAAAATGATTTCAGACTGCTGACCTCCAGAGCCGTAAGCGAATAGAGGTCTACTGTTTTAATCCACTGCATTTGGGATAACTATTTACAGCAGCCATAGAGAACTAATACACAAGAGGACCCCAAGTTCTGAGTCAGGGCTGGACCCAGGCTGTGTGGGCTCCCCCTGGTTCCCAGGGTTCACTCAGGCAGCCCCTCACACCTTCACCACCAGCCTCTGTCTTTGCAAACTAAAGAGCCCCTTCTAAAGAACCCCAAGGTTTCCCTTCCCCCAGGAGGGTTCCAAACACCCTCCAGGGCCTTTCTTGAGGGTCTTGAGGAGCTGCCTGCTGGATTGCAAGTGTGGAGAACATTTCCTGGCTTGGGATCCTGTGTTTTTGTCCTCTAACTCCACTCAATCAATCATGAGGCAAAGGAATCTCCATCAACCATGGAACAGGCTCCTCTACCACCACGCCCGGCTAATTTTTGTATTTTTTGCAGAGGCAGGGTTTCGCTGTGTTGCCAAGCCTCATCTTGAACTCATGGTCTCAAGTGATCCACCTGCGTCAGCCTCAAAAAGTGCTGGGACAATCCCCACATCGAGATCCTTCAGTCTTCAAATTTTATTTTGAGACAGGGTCCCGCTCTGTCGCCCAGACTGGAATACAGTGGCGTGGTCTCAGCTCGCTGCAGCCTCTGCCTCCCAGGCTCAAATGGTCCTCCCACTTCAGCCTTTTGAGTAGCTGGGACTACAGGTTTGTGCTACCACACCTGGCTAATTTTTGTATTTTTTGCAGAGACATCGTTTTGCCATATTGTCTAGGCTGGTTTTGAGGTGTCGGCAGGGCCGAGGCAGGAGAATCTCTTGAAGCTGGGAGGTGGAGGTTGCAGTGAGTCGAGATTGCACCACTGCCCTCAAGCCTGGACAGTAGAACGAGACCCTGTCTCAAAACCACAACAAAACAAAAAATAAATAGGGATCAAGTCCAACCATCCATGTGGTTCTTCTGGTTCCAGAATTACCTCCTTCTAGATGTGTTATTCCTGACTCTTTATTGAATCATTACTGACAGCTCGGAGCAGTCATTTTATTGGCACAACTGAGTTATTTTCCCTGACGGCATTAACTGTTGCTTGCAGACACAGAGTTCATCCAACACGGGCTTCCCACACACCATTCTCAGGAGACCTGCCTGGAGATGCTCTCTCAGTTTGGCAAGTCATTTCCAGAGGAGGAAGCAACAGTTAGAAACTCAGATATTTCACAGAGTGCCTCCTTTTCCTGGTAACTTACTAAAATCTACAAGAACTAAGGGAGAGCCCTTTCTCGTTAATTTCCTGACCTGGAGAATTGTTTATTGCCCTTTCCTTTGCTTCCTGATTCTACACCATTTCATTTATAACAAAAGGCTTTTTTCTTTAAAAAAAAAAAAAAGTTTTTGTTTGTTTGTTTCGAGACAGAGTCTTGCTCTATCGCCCAGGTTGGAGTGCAGTGGTGCAATCTTGGCTCACTGCAACCTCCGCCTCCCGGGTTCAAGTGATTCTCATGCCTCAGCCTCCCAAGTAGCTGGGATTACAGGCACGCACCACCGCACCTGGCTAATTTTTGTATTTTTAATAGAGACGGAGTTTCGCCATGTTGGCTAGGCTGGTCTTGAACTCCTGACCTAAGGTGATCCACCCACCTTGGCCTCCCAAACTGCTGAGATTACAGGCATGAGCCACCTGGCTAAAAACAGAAGTTTTTGATGAGACAATTTACTTGTAGATTTTTAAAAGTTTAATGAGTATATATCTTAGTTATTCCATGTTCATTGTTTACCCACTAAAAAAAAGATTCAATTCCATTACGTTCTAGTTCTTTTTTCAGTTAAAGATTTTAATACATGTCAGGTGTGATGGCTAACGCCTGTAATCCCAGTACTTTGGGAGGCCAAGGTGGGCAGACCACTTGACCCCCTGAGTTTGACACCACACTAGGCACCATGGCAAAACCCCGTCTCTCCAAAAAATGCGAAAATTATCCAGACATGGTGGCGCAAGTCTATAGTCCCAGCCAGTGGGGGGCTGAGGTGGGATGATCACTTCAGCCTGGGAGATACAGGTTGCAGTAAGCCTTGATTGTGCCACTGCACTCCAGCCTGGGCAACAGAGCAAGACCCTGTCTCAAAAAAGAAAAGAGGCCAGGCGCAGTGGCTCATGGCTGTAATCCCAGCATTTTGGGAGGCCGAGGCAGGCGGATCACCTGAGGTCAGGAGTTCGAGACCAGCCTGACCAACATGGTGAAACCCCATCTCTACTAAAAATACAAAAAATTAGCCAGGTGTGGTGGTGCATGCCTATATCATCCCAGCTACTCGGGAGGCTGAGACAGGAGAATCACTTGAACCAGGGAGGCAGAGGTTGCGATGAGCTGAGATCACGCGAGTGCACTCCAGCCTGGGCGACAGAGTGGCACTGTCTCAGAAAGAAAGAAAGAGAGAGAGAGAGAGAGAGAGAGAGAGAGAGAGAGAGAGAGAGGAAGGAGGGAAGGAAGAAAGAAGGAAAGAAGGAGTAATACAGTTGTGCTCTTGCCATAAGTCTGTCCTCATCACTAATTTGCCTAAGCTTTTATTTACTGACTTGCAGACGATTTATCCCAGCTAAACCCAGAAGCAACCCGGGAACCTGTCCTGCTGAAGAGTCAGAGCCAAGAGGATGCTCACCACTAGCCCTCGCCTCTCAAATTCTTTTTTTTTGAGACAGTCTCACTCTGTCACCCAGGCTGGAGCGCAGTGGAGTGATCTCAGCTCACTGCAAGCTCCGCCTCCCGGGTTCACGCCATTCTCCTGCCTCAGCCTCCCGAGTAGCTGGGACTACAGGCGCCTGCCACCTCACCTAGCTAGTTTTTTGTATTTTTTTTAGTAGAGATGGGGTTTCACTGTGTTAGCCAGGATGGTCTCAATCTCCTGACCTCGTAATCCGCCCGTCTCGGCCTCCCACAGTGCTGGGATTACAGGCTTGAGCCACCACGCCCAGCCTCAAATTCTAATAAAAGCATCTCAGGTCTGTCCAGCTAAAGACATGCAGCAAGGCTGGGGATGTATTTGTTCAATCATTCACTTGACATGACCCTTCCCCTTGCTCCAGGCACGTACGACGTCCCTGCTTCCCCTTCGCCTTCTGCCATGATTTTAAGTTTCCTGAGGCTACCCCAGAAGCAGAAACTGTTATGCTTCCTGTACAACCTGTGGAGCCATGAGCCAATTAAACCTCTTTTCTTTATAAATGACCCAGTCTTATCTTAGGTATTTCTTTATAGCAGTGCGAGAACAGACTCATCTATCCTCCATCAACTCATTCACCACCAGCAGCAAATATAAGCTCGGCCCTCCTGGCTCAGACCCCTCAGCCCCAGGGTTGAGAGCTTCCAAGCTGCCCCCCACCAACTGCCCAGCTCACTGGTCACTCCAGCCACGCTGGACACCAGCAGTCTCTCTCTCCCCAGGTCTCGCAAGTCTCTGGGCTTCAGCACGGCCCAGCCCCCATGGCTAACCGCTGCTAGTCTATGCTGTAATTTCCAAGTCAGCTGTGCCCACCCCCTTCCCCCCCAGGCCCTAGTGCCCCTCAGCCGGGGCATCCTCTGGAGGCCGCGCAGCCTGTGCTGTCCCATCTCAGGACTTCTCTGACGCTATCAAAAGTTCCTGTGACCTCTGACTCCCCCAGGGGCTCCACCTCAGTGACTGTGCCCTGGCCACTTTCCAACTTTTGCACCGAGCCTGAGACACAGCAGACACCCAATAAATCTTTGATGAATAAAGGAAGGATCCACTGACTACTCTAAGGGAAGTGAGATGATCGACTTTGCTTTTGTAAATACTTGTCTCTCTAAGTTATTAAAGCAGCCCATATTTGTGATAACCGATGAAAATGACACCAAAGAGCCTCCCAAGAAATGACTTCTCCAGATCTCAGTCCTCGGGGGTAACTGCCGTTTTCAGTTTGGGATGAATCATTTCAGAATTAAAACAATAACAACAACACAACCACCGGTCCAATTCCATATACAAGGAAGCATTTTTTAAAGAATAAATACAGATATTCGTGCATACATGCATAACATTATACTATATATACCACCTTGTAACTTGCTTTTGTCTATAAACATATCAAGAATCAGGAATATTTTCCGTGTCTGCAAATAGATACTATCTTCTTTTTTAAGCTTGCATCTTATGCAACTGAGTGAATGCACCATAATATATATTTTTTTCTTTTTTCTTTTGAGACAGGGTCTCACTCTGTCACCCAGGCTGGAGTGCAGTGGAGAAATCATGTCTCACTACAGCTTTGACCTCCCAGGTTCGAGTGATCTTCAACTTCCCGAGTAGCTGGGGCCACAGGTACATGCCACCATGCCTGGCTAATTTTTGTATTTTTTGATGGAGATGGGGTCTCCCTATGTTGCCCAGGCTGGCCTTGAACTCCTGGGTTCAAGCAATCCTCCCAGTGGCCTCAGTGGAGGGACAGAGGCAAGGGAACAGATATGAGAGAGCTTTAGACAAGACTCCTGTCTGGTTGGGTGTGGAGCTGAGTGAGGGGAATGATGAAGGACTTCAGCTTTGTCATTTAGGCAAAGGAAGTCATGGAGCCCTTCAGGGAGGCAGCAGGAACAAGGGAGGAGGCTCATCAAGAGGCTCAGGGATCCAGTTGTGGCTCCGCCGTTCGGGTGCCCTTGGGATACCCGGGAGGCACGAGGCACAGATTTGGAGCGCCCCGAGTGGCCAGGCGAGAGCTGAAGCCACGGATGGGGATGCCACGCCCTTCCTTCTAGATGGATCTACCGAATTAAAGGCACACACAAGCTCAAGCACACGTGCACACACAAAGCTTGTTTTTAAAAATCCAGCAGAAGGCCAGGCGCGGTGGCTCACGCCTGTAATCCCAGCACTTTGGGAGGCCGAGGCGGGCGGATCACAAGGTCAGGAGATCGAGACCACAGTGAAACCCCGTCTCTACTAAAAATACAAAAAATTAGCCGGGCGCGGTGGCGGGCGCCTGTAGTCCCAGCTACTCAGGAGGCTGAGGCAGGAGAATGGCGGGAACCCGGGAGGCGGAGCTTGCAGTGAGCTGAGATCGCGCCACTGCACTCCAGCCTGGGCAACAGCGTGAGACTCCGTCTCAAAAAAAAAAAAAAAAAAAAAAAAAAAAAATCCAGCAGAAATTGTGTGGGCACACACAGCTGCAGGGTGACTTAGCTGCAAAACACAGAGACCTGGAAAACCCAGCAGGAGGAGCTGAGCCTGCCGTGGATGCCCTGGCGGAAGAGCTGTAAACAAGCGTTACATCCAGGTTAGTGGCACCAGCAGGTGGCTGAAGGGACTGTGTGATGCAGGGCTGTGGCTGACACCGGCCATTCTGCTCTTTCTGCTGCCCTGAGCTAGACAACAGTCCGTTCCCTTCCAGGCACATTCCCTTTCCCAGGTGCCCCCTACATGGATCTCTGGGCCGCCTGGGTCTAGCCTGTCCCCAACTGGCCATCAACCCTCACTCCTGCACCTGCCATTCCACGCAGGAGGAAACCGAGCCACTGCCCCACTTCTAAGAACTTCACTGCTCTCCTCATCTCTCCTACAGCCTCCCCTCTGAGGATGGGTGTCTTCACCTGCAGAGCCTGCAGTGGGGGACAAGATTAAGGTTAAGGTCCTTCCTTGAGTCAGAGTAGCATGGGGCAATGAAGGAACCATGGACGGGCAGACCTGGTCCCAATCTTAGGTCAAATCTGATCAGCTATGTGAGTTTAAGTAAGTTATTCAACCTCTCTGAGATATACATCTCTCTCTCCCTCTCTCTCTTTAGTGGGGACAATAATTCCGGCTTGCAGAGGTTTTCTGGGAAGCTGAGAATATGGATGTGAACTCTCTACTACATCACTGGGACTAACTAAACAGCAGCTGTAATAACAGTTATTGCCGGGCGCAGTGGCTCAAGCCTGTAATCCCAGCACTTTGGGAGGCCGAGGCGGGTGGATCACGAGGTCAGGAGATCGAGACTATCCTGGCTAACATGGTGAAACCCCGTCTCTACTAAAAATACAAAAACTAGCCGGGCGTGGTGGCGGGCGCCTGTAGTCTCAGCTACTTGGGAGGCTGAGGCGGGAGAATGGCGTGAACCCGGGAGGCGGAGCTTGCAGTGAGCCGAGATCACGCCACTGCACTCCAGCCTGGGAGACACAGCGAGACTCCGTCTCAAAAAAAAAAAAAAAAAAAAAAAAAAAAAAAAAAAAAAAACAATTATTATAGAAATTCTGAGCTATTTCAACTCCACGGTTAAAGGAAGATATTTTACAAGTTCCAAGCCATGTAAGGTAAATCAGGGGCGATTCACACTGCCACCGTCTCCCAGTGAATTATTCGCCCTGAAAAAGGTGATCAATAGAGATTATTAACTTGCAGAGGGGAATAAGTTTCAAAGAATGGCAAAAGCGCATCTAATCTTAATTAGGTGCCATTTTTCTCTGTCCACCTGGAAAAAGCTAGTTCCCGGGTTTGCAGGGGCTGGGGTCCATTGCAAAGGGGGAAAACACGGTTTAGAGGATTCCTGCAGGTTAGGATAAAGGAGAGACTATCCATGGGGAGGACCGCATGGACAAACACTGCTCTGTCCAGGGGTGAGTGAGTGTCACAGCCTCCTCTCATGTCACAACACACAGTGCTGCCTCTCCTTGGGACATCAGCGTGTTTCAGATGCCATCAGAGTCTCTGCGGAGTGCACAGTTTACAAGCCCCATATTCCTGCCAACTGGCACCCTGAGACGGTGGCTTTGTGCCCTGAGCTTGGACTGCAATGGAATGAAAGTTCATTGCACATTGAGCTGCTGGAACAGAATGTGGTTTGCTCAACACGGTACAGTTCCGACCACAAGCTGATGGAAGACTGTTCTTGTGGAAGGCTTCCGTCCCTTTCCCCTATTCAGAGCAGCCCCTATGCTTTCACACAGGAGCTCAGCTGAGGAGTGTCCTGGACTCAGAGGACCCCTCTGTGTTCCAGTCAAGCGTCCGCCATCACCTGGTATGCATCTATGGGAAAGTCCCTCAACTTCTCTGTGACTCAGTTTCTTCACCTGTAAAACGGGGACAACAAGCATATTTGCACTATCTACCCTGGAGAAGTTGTTAAAGAGGATAATGTGGATATAAAGGTGCTGTGTGCCAATATAATTCATCGTGATTGTCATTCTCTTGTTCTACTTGTGGCCTCCCCAGGACTTCCTGGCCAGGAATGTACTATGGAAAATCCAGGCACTGTGGCCTCACGGAAGGTGCTGGAAGAGAGTGTTTCAGTGAGGAGGTGGTGTCCCCTACGGAATGCAGATGAGAGAGTAAGTAAGGGGAGATGGAGGCTGCAGCGAATCATGATCACATTCCTCTGCTGGCCCTGAACGGTCAGGAGCCGGTTCTTAAGCGGACAAGAGCCACGATGTCTCCGCATTCCAAATCTAGGGATCCCAGATTCAGCAAGTCCAGATCACTCTATATACCTGGTTGTGATCACCCGAGACTCTAACCTGGACCCTCATGCAGTGAGTATTACGAGAGCCCAGGTCGCATTTACTGAGCGGGAGGTGGGGACTTCCCAAGCAAATCCCAGGGGACTCTGGAGTCTGCACAGCCCGCTGTGCTGCTGTGCTCCCGGAGGGTGTTGGTCAAAGGGTTCCAAGAGGAAAATCAGAAATGTTTGGCAACCTGACCGGAACCCTAAACCTCCCCCAAGCCCTCCACCCCCCATGCTAGCATCTCCTTTGTGCCTCAGTCTCTCCAAATGGTATTTGCTTCTCTCCCTCCCCTACCACCCTTTTGCCACATCAAACCTTAGATGCTGGAGTCCTTGAGTTAAGACCAGCAGCTTTGACATGTTTAAAAGGAGATGAAACTGGTTTAAATAACACAGTTCTGGGTTTTATGAAGATCGTGCACTAAAGTACATAACACAGATTAGTCCTCCCAGCTTGCGGGAAACATAAAAACACCCCGGGGGCTCTGCTTTGCCAGTTCCCTGACAGAGGAGCGAAGGGAGGGTGAAGGACATTGCGAGTTCCGTGTAAAAGGCAAGGAGAAGGCAGCTGACGGGGCTTTCCAGATGCACGAAGAAATGGGAGGATGTCTGGATCCTCTTTGGAATACAAACCCTGTTGTCGTCCATGTGCACCCCAAAGTTGCTGGAGCTGCAAAGGCCTCAGTCCAATGAGGACAGAGACACTGCTGGCCTCGAAAGGAGATCTCAGCCACCTCATGTTGAGCCCACCAGCGTGGGCTCTGAGCCAAGCTTCCAGCACCTCTCCAAGCTCCTGGCTCCTTACCACGCCCCCAGCTTTCCCCAATGTGCCCCTCCTGCCTAATTCACCAGGCCTCCCAACCTCCTCCCAAACACCCCACCGTGCTCACTGCTCTTCCCTTCTCCTGCCAAGCCAGCCGCCATCTGCCCTGTCTGACCCAAGTCACACCTCACTTGCTCAGTAACACGCTCCTGTATCCTCCGAGGGATTGGGAAGGAACGGGACAATGGTGACCAGTAACTATACGTTGTTGATCCTCACAGACCTGGAGAGAAGTGATGGGTGGATGCCCACCGCGATGACCACCCAGCCATGGCCGGGGAGGCAGGTCTCAGAACACACTCACCAGGTCTTAGGGCACCACCCTTGAGTGTCAGGGCTATCACCATAAGCATGTGAGCCAGGAGGGCCACCACACCAGCATCCCGCAAATGGAACAACATGCAAAGTCGTCACCCAGCCAAGAGCCTGGCTTCATCCACGTAGGGACTTGAACCTGGCACCTCTGCGTGCTGGGCACATACACAGGTGAGCACAGGAGGAAGGTACAGGTCGTGTGCACCCATGCATTACGCAGGCCAACTTTTCCCATCCAGTCCTGAGGTCTCCACTACATCTTCAACACTTAGCCGGGCTGTGTCAGGACCAGCAATGTTGTCTTTGCAGCCCTTTGATGATCCCCTTTGCAGTCAGTCACCCCAAGCATCAAATAATTGAACACCTGAGATTCCTTTCAGCAAATCATAGCCATTGGTAGATGCACAAATATTAAAAAAAAAAAAAAAAATGCCGGCTGCAGTGGTTCATGCCTATAATCTCAGCACTTTTGGGAGGCTGAGGCGGACAGATTGCTTGGTTCCAGGAGTTCGAGACCAGTCTGGGCCTGGGCGACATGGCAAAATCCCATCGCTGCAAAATAATAAAAAATTTGCCAGGTGTGGTGGCACACACGTGTAGTCCCAGCTACTTGGGAGGCTGAGGCAGGAGGATCACTTGAGCCCAGGAGGTTGAGGCTGTAATAAACTATGATCGCACCACTGCACTCCAGCCTGAGTGACAGAGTGAGACTCTGTTTCAAAAAAAACAACAAAAAGCAAAACCATGAATGATTCCAGGCTATCAGAATCTACTAGGACTCAGCCTTGGGGCCGGCGTGTGCCTGGCCATAGCCACCTATTCACTGTCATGGAGTCATCTCACAGTCACCCAGGAGACACCCCAGCAATCCAACGAGAGGATGCGAGGCTCCCCCAACGTCCAGTCTCTGTTGCACCTGCTAAGTGCTAACTAATCGTATTTGATAGCAACCATCTTACATAAAGACTTTCCATGTCCCTGTAACACTATACAGATGAAGACATGAACCACACAAGTACAGAATCCAAGCACTGAAGGGGTTCAGCAGCTACCCAGGGCCACACAGCTAATGAGTGAGTGACAAACCCAAGAGTCCAACTTTGGAGTCTCCAGCCCCTCGATCCCTCTTCTCTTCTGCCCTTTTCGTCATTATTCAAGATGCTTCACTGGGAAGGGGAGTGGGGGGAAGGGGGGAGAATAAAAGTATAATGGAAACCACATGGTACTGGTGGGGGCAACTCAAGAATAGTGCTTCACAGTTAGGGGACACATAAAACAGCAGAAACCGTCTGCAGCTGCATTATCGGCATGGAAATCAAACCGGCAGAAACGCAGTCCTCCTTATCTCTTAAAGAAATTATTTGGAGGGCTGTCCCCAGGGAAATTCAGGCAAAGAAATAAAAGGGGAAAATGAAGGAAGACGTAAACTTGCTGAATTTATCATTGTGTCATGCTGGAAGCTGAGGGAAATGTCATATTTATATGACTGAGTTATAAGCCGTGGTTTTTATTAACCAGTGAAAAACACACTGAGATCAGAAATAGTGTCTATGAAACAATTCTTGCACATGGGCCTTGAAAAATAATATAATAACATACAGCCACTCAAAGAATCTGCTGATGAAAACTAACTCATATACGTAAAATAACAAGGTTAGAAAGGTCTCTTTCTTCGTATGAATGGAATGACGTAAAGTCCTTTTTTAAAGAACAAATGTTTTTTAAAATCAAAAGAGATTTTTCTCTTCTGGAAGTTTTAACACAGGAGATTCAGGAGCAAATGCAGGGGACAATAATGAAATGAAAGAAATGATAATGACGAAAAAGACAGAGGCACACATTCTAAAGATCAAGGCAAGAGGCCAGGAGTAGTGGTTCATGCCTGTAATCCCAACACTTTGGGAGGCTGAGGCAGGCTGATCACCTGAGGTCAGAAGTTCGAGACCAGGCTGGTCAACATGGTGAAACCCTGTCTCTACTAAAAATACAAAAATTAGCCTGGCATGGTGGTGTGCACCTGTAATCCCAGCTACTCAGGAGGCTGAAGGAGATTGATTTTTATTTTATTTTTTGAGACAGAGTCTCACTCTGTCACCCAGGCTGGAGTGTAATGGTACGGTCTCAGCTCACTGCAACCTCAGCACTCTGGGTTCAATCAATTCTCCTGCCTCAGTCTCCCAAGTAGCTAGGATTACAGGTGCACACCACCACGCCCAACTAATTTTTATATTTTTAGTAGAGACGGGGTTTCTCTGTGTTGGTCAGGCTGGTCTTGAACTCCTGACCTCAGGTGATCTGCCCACCTCAGCCTCCCAAAGTCCTGCGATTATAGGCGTGAATCACCACTCCCAGCCACCTCTCTTGATTTCTATCCTGGGAGATTACAAGAACCCAAGGCACCAATAACAGAGCGTCAGCAAACCTCTTCACCTGCACATCAGCTCCACCACCATCCCGCCAGCTCCTCTCCACTCCTGTGTGATTGAGAATCTTACTGTCCCCTACCACCCCTGACGAGATCTGCCTCCTGTTGGATTGTTCTAACAGCCCTGCTGTTAAAGTAGGGCTGGCTTTGCAGCCTCACTACTAATCATGGGCACCTTAAAATGATCCTGTGAACTAAAAATCAACAACGAAAAAAAATAGACCTTACAAAAATAGGTCAGTGTCTGGGGGCTCAGCCAAAATCTTCTGGGTCTTCTCCAGGAGGAAGACTGGGTTACAGGATGGCCTTGGGGATAGGTCTCTGTTTTCTCATCTCTGTATTGGGGGGTAATAATCTCTGCCTGCCTTAGCCCTGAACACAAGGGTGGATCAAACGCCTTTTGGCTCTTCTTCCAACTCGGAGGTTGCCAGGCTCTGTGAGTCATATATTTACAACTTTTCAATAACTTATGTGACCCTTTATGATGAAGGCCCACGCTGGTCAGGATGCTGTACACTTCCGCATCCCCTGCCTAACTTTTACTGATAGGAGTTCCTTTGATTTTCCACAAAGATAGTGATTGATGCCAAGGTCAGTGATTGCCAGGGAGCCCCTGTCAGGGAGGAGGGACCAAAGGACAGCTGGCTCAGCTCCCCTGAGCTGGGGAGGTAGTGGCCCCGATTCCCACTCATCAGATGAGACCTTGAGAAGGACAGAAGGTCGCAGTGATAAAGGGATGCTGTCCAGGGTAACTGATGCACAGCACTGCTCTGTACACTTTCATGCCCATGCTGGATGGCAGCCCAGGCAGAAAGGATCTCCCCTTTAAAAATGAGGACCCTGCCGGGCACAGTGGCTCAAGCCTGTAATCCTAGCACCTTGGGAGGCCGAGACGGGCGGATCATGAGGTCAGGAGATCGAGACCATCTTGGCCAACACGGTGAAACTCTGTCTCTACTAAAAAATACAAAAAACTAGCTGGGCGAGGTGGCGGGCGCCTGTAGTCCCAGCTACTCGGGAGGCTGAGGCAGGAGAATGGCGGGAACCCGGGAGGCGGAGCTTGCAGTGAGCCGAGATCCGGCTACTGCACTCCAGCCTGGGCGACAGAGTGAGACTCCGTCTCAAAAAAAAAAAAAAAAAAATGAGGACCCTGAGGCGGACAGATTTTAAGTGGCATATTCTATAGTGTTCCTGCCACATTGCCCCTGGGGTGTGAGGGTGGGCCTGACTCCATGGAACTGGGTGGGCTTTAGCCACAGAGACCCATTCAGAAATCTATTTGTTTTAGACAGTGGATAAAGATGGTCATGAGCAACACTGATTTCAAGGGAAACCTTGTCTCTGGCTGCAAATAAACTGTTGCTGCTTCGTTTTGCTCACAGACTGCAGTGCCCTGGGCTAATGTTTCTTTTTTTTTTTTTTTTCTTGGAAAGTGGGGGAGGTGGGTGGTGACATTTTCAGCTGCTATTTTCAAGCATCATTCTTAGTCACTGTGGGCAGCTTAGAAGCTTCCCACCACCTGGGGCTGGGGGTTCCCGACTTCACAGTGCTGACTCTCCTACCTGCAGAAGAAAGTGACAAACACGTGTCCCTCCTCCAGATCCCATGAAGAGGGGGTCATACGGCTCCTCCTAAATTAAAGACAGACACACATAGGGTAGGCTCAATGGCAGAGCCAACCCCACCATGACATCTGACCTCTTTGGAGATCCATGGTCTAGCTCCTTGCACCATCTGTAACATTCCTAATGCTGGAATAGCAAAGACGGGTCCTGAACATTCAAAATAGATGCCTAGAACCGAAACCCCGAGCTTCATGCGTATGCCTCATGAGCCAGCCCCTCGGGGTCCTACCCCAACGCATTTGCTTTTATTTTAGATATAACTTAGCCTCGAGTTTCTCACACATTCAAAGCAACAAATTTCTAATGTGTTACCCCTTCACACTTGCTGCAGAAAATATTAAATCAGCCAGTGGGTAATTACTGTAGATGAATCTTAAGGTACCTTCCAACCCCAGTATTCCAAATTTTCATAGTCTTCAACAGAGATCATGATCAAAGAAATGACATGAATGATGTAGTTTCATGCTTCATTTCCTGACACCAAGCAAGCATTTCCACAAATATTATGTTGGTTTCAGGAGCATATAAACTCCCTAACAGTATCTCTGTTTTTCCTTTTGTCTTTTCAGAGGGGGCGGCTTGGCTCCGTGAAAGGAGAGCCCTGGACTCAGGTGCCCCGTGGGATGGACGCAGCATGACTTTGCAGACGGCACCGCACTGCTGTGCTTTGTCTTCTCTCCTGTAGCATTGAAATCCGATCGTTCACCAGCATTTACTGAGCAATTTCTGTGTCAGGAGCCACTCTAGGTCCCAAGGGGATTGGTGAGAAACAGGACAGGCATGCTCTCTGCCTCACTGTTTTCTCCTCTAGAAAGAAGATGACAGGGCCAGGCATGGTGGCTCACGTCTGTCATCCCAGCACTTTGGGAAGCATGGTAGCAAGCACCTGTGGTCTCAGCTACCCGAGAGGCTGAGGCAGAAGAATCCCTTGAACTCAGGAGGCGGAGGTTGCAATGAGCCAAGATCATGCACTGCACTCTAGCCTGGGCAACAAGAGTGAAACTCTGTCTCAAAAAAAAGGGGAAGGAGAAGGAGAAGAGACTACAGGCACCCACCACAACACCTGGCTAATTTCTTTGTATTTTTAGTAGACAGGGTTTCACCATGTTGGCCCGGCTGGTCTCGAACTCCTGACCTCAAGTGATCTGCCCGCCTCAGCCTCCCAAAGTGCAAGATGGTAAATCTTATGTGTCTTTTACCACAATAAAAAATTTGAGCCTGGGTGATAGAGCGAGACCCTGTCTCCAAAACCAACATTTTTTTTTTTTGAGAAGCATGTTATCCTCTGGTGAGGAGACAGGCCACCAAGGGGAAGAGCACAGGACAGCAAGGCTGGTTCCTTCCAGCAAGTTCCATCTGGGTCAGCTCATGCCCTAGCCCCAGACATGAAAGGCTTAGGCGTGGTGTCTCCTGCACTCACTCCCCCAGGCTTCCCGACTCACAGTGTCCCTCTCCCCGCGCTTAGCTGGTACTGCAGGGGAGTGCACTGTGTTGGGTGCTAATGGTTCCAGGGTTACAGAGGAGAATCAGGAGCTCATGGCTACATGCATGGGTGGCAGGGACGGTGTTGGCTTTGACCCATGCAATGAGCTGGGAAGGCATAAGAAGGCAATTTTCCAAATACATCTTTCTGCTTTCCGACTTGCAAACTTCCATCATTGGAGAATTGCTCCCTGTCCTAAAGGAGCATCTACAGTTACCAGTTTCCAGAGGCAGTTTATTATTTCTCTTTTCAGTGAGACTGCTCACTTTGAAACTAGTTTTTTTTTTTTTTTTGAGACGGAGTCTTGCTCTGTCGCCCAGGCTGGAGTGCAGTGGCGTGATCTCCACTCACTGCAAGCTCCGCCTCCCAGGTTCAAGCCATTCTCCTGTCTCAGCCTCCCGAGTAGCTGGGACTACAGACGCCCGCCACTGCGCCCGGCTAATTTTTGTGTTTTTAGTAGAGACGGGGTTTCACCGTGTTAGCCAGGATGGTCTCAATCTCCTGACCTCGTCATCTGCCCGTCTCGGTCTCCCAACAATGCTGGGATTACAGGCGTGAGCCACTGCGCCCCGCCGAAACTAGTTTCTTAAAGGGAAGGAGGGTGTGGAGAGGGAACACAGGCATGTGATTCTGTGGGGAAGCGGGAACCCTGCTCTGGCTCAGGCCTTCAGCAGCCCTGTTAAAAAACAGTGCACAGGCTGGGTGTGGTGGCTTACGCCTGTAATCCCAGCACTTTGGGAAGCCGAAGCAGGCGGATCACTTGAGGTCAGGAGTTCAAGACCAGTCTGGCCAAATGGTGAAACCCCATCTCTACTGAAAATACAAAAATTAGCCAGGTGTGGTGGCGTGCATCTGTAATCCCAGCTTCTAGAGAGGCTGAAGCAGGAGAATTGCTTGAAGCCAGGAGGTGGAGGTTGCAGTGAGCCAAGATCGTGCCACTGCAATCCAACTTGGGTGACAGAGCAAGACTCTGTCTCCAAGCAAACAAACAAAAACAGTGCACAGGCCAGGTGCGGTGACTCACACCTGTAATCCCACTGCACTCCAACCTAGGTGACAGAGTGAGACTCTGTCTCAAAAAATCAAAAAAAAAAAAAAAAAAAAAGACAAAAAACAAACAAACAAACAAGCAAAACTGTGCACCAACCTCATGATGGGCTGCCTAGCTCTAGTCTCTCTCCAGCTAATCTGTTCTCCAGGCCATTCCAGATATTTTCAAAATATTACTTTATTTTTCATTAATATTCATTAAAGTTATATGGGCTCATTAAAATAAATTCAAATAATACTCAAAAAGAAACGATATTATGCAAAATTCAACTTCTTCCAGGCTTTTTAATGCTCATTCACATATAGATATTGTACCAATTAGCAATTGCCACACACACACAAAATACTATGTAACAAACCACCCTAGAACTTAGTGGCTTCAAACAATCATCTATTTTTATGAGCTGCAGATTGTCATAGTTTGGCTGATGTAGGCTGGGCTCAGTGGATGCCTCTGCTGATTTTGGCTGGGCTTACTCCTTCCTTTGGGAATTGGCTGTGGGTTGGCTGATTGAGGCTAGTGGCTTAATTCTGCACCATGTATCCCTCATTCACCTCCTGAGACCAGTGGGTAGCATAAGAATTTTCTTCTCATGAGCAAAAGAGACCAAGTGGAACCACTCCCAGAACTGGTACAGCCATCACATCACTTCTGTCTCATCCTATGGATAAAATAAATAATGTGGCTAACCCCACGTATTGGTCCATTTTCATACTGCTATGAAAAAATAGCTGAGACTGGGCAATTTATAAAGAAAAAGAGGTTCAATGGACTTATAGTTCTACATGGCTGGGGAGGCCTCACAATCATGGTGGAAGGTGAAGGAGGAGCAAAGGCATGTCTTACATGGCGGCAGGCAAGAGGGTGTGTGCAGGGGAGCTGCCCTTTATAAAACCATCAGATCTCTGGAGTCTTATCCAGTATCACAAGAACAGCATGGGAAAAAACCCATTCCCATGATTCCGTTACCTCCCACTAGGTCCCTTCCACGACACGTGGGGATTATGGGAGCTACAATTCAAGATGAGATTTGGGTGGGGACACAGTCAAACCACATCACCCCAGCCAAGAGACAAGGAAGCACACCTCACCCACAGCTGGGGGGCAGCGCAGATTACAAGGAAAGGAGCAGGGATCCAGGAAAGGATGAAGACCTGGGCCAGTTACGTAATCCACCACAGATAAGGTGGATCTTTTTGAAATAAAAGCATATTCATGTTGTAATACTATCTCTCAAGCTACATTTTTTTCACGTAATGGATTGTAGACATCTTTTCAGGTCAAAAACAATTGTTTTACTTTGTTATTTTTAATGGTTGAGGAGAATTTTGATACATGGATGTGTTTTAATTTGTTTAATCACAGAGGAATAGTTCACAACTTCAGTCCTGATCACATAACTCTCCAACTTACAACCTTTCAAGGGTCCAACACTGGATGAAGTCCATATCTACTGTCTAAACATCATGGTCCTTCCCAGTCTGATCTCAAATAGTTGTTCTAATTTTGTCTCTTCCTCACTCCTTCCCACTCATCCCTCTGAAGCTATACGGTAGGTGACGCTCCATTTTTCCCCACTGTCCAGGTTAAGATAATGCCTATGACTGTAACAGATAACCCCATATCTCAGAAGCTCAACACAATATAAATTGAGACCTCATTTCTGCTCACATAAAGGCGTACCTGTAGCAGCATGGGGAGGAGAGTTCTGCTCCATGCAGTCATTCAGGGACCCCAACGGACCTTTAACAAGGTCATCTCAGACATCAACATTCAACCAGCAGATGAGGGGAAAGAGAGTAGAGAGGATCTCACTGGAGGGGTCAGGTCCAGACACAGAAGTGGCGTATTCCATTTAGCCCACTTTCCATGAGCCATAATTCAGGAATATGCTGGAATACCTGCAAAGGAGCTGGCAAAGCTATGGGACTTTTGGCAGCTCAGCTATCCAGGCACTTTTCATGGTAAGTGCATCTGTTCATCTGCCTGGGATAGCTCTCCTTCACTCCAGCTTTGAGTCTGCTCAAAACTTTGCCCCAGGAGACCCTCCCTGGTCTGGGCTGAGTCAGGGGCTCTCTCTGGGCACCCACAGCAGACAGTCAGACACCTCCACCAGAGCACCTGCTCTCCCACATTAGAATAGTGATGAGGCCAGGCACAGTGGCTCACGCCTGTAATCCCAGCACTTTGGGAGGCTGAGGCGGGCGGATCATGAAGTCAGGAGATCGAGACCATCCTGGCCAACATGGTGAAACCCCGTCTCTACTAAAATACAAAAAATTAGCCAGGCGTGGTGGCAGACACCTGTAATCCCAGCTACTCAGGAGGCTGAGGCAGGGGAATCGCTAGAACCCGGGAGGCGGAGATTGCAGTGAGCTGAGATCGTGCCATTGCACTCCAGCATGGACAACAGAGCAAAACGCCATCTCAAAAAGAAAGAAAGAAAGAAAAAGAACAGTGATGGGCCCCTGCATTTGTGTCTGTCTTCCCCACAATCGGTCATTGACTCCTCCTGGGCAGAGACAGACTGGCTCATGGGAAAGGAGCATGTGAAGTTGGTGCTGGAGGCCGGCGGTAGGCCTGGGTGAAGAGGGGCAGGCATTGCTAACCTTTCGGGTAGAGAGTCTGTTAACTGAGTCATCCTCCACCAGCGATGTGGGGAGGATGGGGCAGGGGTGGAGGTGAGTGTGTATTACTGCCTCAACAGAAAAGGTTTCCTTGAAACACACACCCCAACCCCTGCAGCCTGATCTTCCTCCTCTGCCCTCTAAGGTTCCAGGTGGAGTGTGTTATGCAGAGGACGAGGCAGAAGCAACTGGGGCTGAGGCTCGCCCTGCCTGGACCATCCCTGCCAGCACAGAGGCTGGTTGGCCAAGGGAGGCCAACTGGCAAGGTCCTAGGGAAGATGCCAGCAGGTGGGGCCTAGCTTGTGGGGAGAAGCAACCAAGGGCCCAGGCGGGAAGCCCCTGTCCTGCCCCCAGGGCTCATGGTCTCAGTGCTGTCCCCAGGCCAAAGTCCCTCTGAACCCGGACTTCCAGAAGCAAACTTGACCAGAGGAAGGAGGAGACAGCGGAGGGCTGGAGACACCCAGGGCCTCAGGGTCCCTGTCACTGCCCCTGCCCCATGGGGCCTCCTGAAAGCCCCTGAGGTCACCAGCACCCCATACCTAGAAGTCCAGGCTACTCTGCAGTTTCTCAGGCCAGAGGCCTAGACACCCCCAGGACACTGCCTTCTGCCTCACCACCCCTCCTTGTCACTTTACACCCCCTGGCCCCAGGGTCTCCCCACCTGTGCTCTAACCTTCACTCTGCGCCAGCACTAGAGGAGGCACCCCCGCCCTTGTACAGCCCTGAGAGTGAGTCCCGCCTTAGATGGCATTCCTGTGTGCCTCTCAGACCTCACCGTCAGTGGCCCTGCCACCTGCAGGGCCCGGGTCCAGACCGCTGGTCCATTCTATCTCGCTCCCACCCCAGGGCTCCCCTACAGTGAGCTCACCTGAGCACTCTCTCCAAAAGCCATTGTGATGGAGTTCCCACCGCCTTCTAAGCCCAGCGCATTTCTGTTGGTTAGGAAGAGGCCTCACCTGTGAGCCTCAGGCACACCAACATTCCCACTTCCTGGGCCCTGTTCACCTTATCAAGCTCTTTGTACCCTCCTGACATGAGCAGCTCCCGGAGAGAACTCCTCCCTGATGCCCAGGCCAGGTCGGACCCCTGTTGCACGTTCCCTGGGTCTGTGCCCTCCTCCTGAGCATCCTTCCAGGTTGCTGTTCTCCCTCGTTTGGCATTGCTGTTTGATTACTGTCTCTTCTCCTAGACTTTCAGCCCTGTGGGGACAGGCACTGTGTCTGCTGTCACTGCCCCTGGTCCCTGGCACCTTGCAGGGCACCTGGCACTTTGGCACACTAGGTATTTACTAACAGTGCATGAATGAGAGAGCCACGGGCCAGGTAGAGGTGGACAGAGAGCAGGTAGGGGACACAGAAGGGAAGAGAAGAACCTGGAAAGGGACAGAAGAAGCAAATGAGAGCAGAACAAGGAGAGGGAGCAGGGGGCACCGGAAGGAAAGGACAGCAGCAAGGGAGAAGGTGGGAGGGCCAAGAGAGGGGGCAGGGCAGAGGTGGGGAGGCGAGGGGGAGGTGACTTTCTGAAGACTTCGTGCTCCCTTGTCCTGGTGAGCTGGGGGCAGCGGGAATGCCAGCCTTGTGCCTGGTGGCCTCCTGGTGGCTGGGTGGGCCTCCCCTCCAGCCTCTGAGCCGGTGGCTCCCCCTCCACTGCACTCTGGGGAAGGTGCTCTTTGGCGAGATACGCAGGGACAGGTGGCAGCGGCAGCTGCAAAAGCCTCTCCCTGGCTACATGGCAGTGCTCAGCGCTGCCGTGAAGCGGCCAAGAGGAGCAAGAGAAGAAAACCCGCCCCTCTGCGGGGTGGGGGGCGGAGGCGGGGCAGGGGGACTGCGCCTTGACTCAGTCCACCTGCAGGCCTGGTGGTTTCACAAAAAGCACCAACCACACGGCCTCCTCTCCTGCGGAGTCGATTCCCATTCTCAGCTGGACAGTTCCCCTGATCCTTTCTGCAGTCCCCTTGTCCTCAGCACCGGGTTCCAAAGGGATAGGCTCTGTTCCAAACACGCAAGTGTCCCTAATTTCCCTCCCAAGTGCTCTCGGTTTTTCTGGTGGCATCCGTAAAACGTCTTAGTTAGGTGGCTCCTCTCTTGAACACAATTATAGCCCTTTTTGCATAAACGGGAACCCTTTGGGAAGGGATCCCGTCCTTCCCTCCCACCCCCGCCCCATATACACATTTATAGGAGCCAAAGGCCCTAAGCCACAAATCCTAAAAATTCCAGAGCTTCCCCCGCCCCACATGTCGTTTCATTTATTTCTATGTGCTTGTCTCCAAAACTGCCGCAAACTGAACCTTGCCGTGTTTTGCCGGTCTCTGCTTCCCTCCTGGTCTTCCCACCTCAGCAAATGGAGCACCGCCCACCTGATTACTCACACCAGAGTCATCCCTGACAAGTCCACCTACTCCCCTGCCACAGCTCCCAGAATCTTGTAACTGCCCCTCTCAATGCATCTGCAATCTGCCTGCTTCCTTCCCTCCGTCCCCGCAGCCGCCAGGAGACTCCTGGAGGAAGCCTGGGCAGGTGAGGCCGTGTTTTAGAGGCTTAGACTTTCCACTAAGTCCCGAGGGTCCCCCACACCCATCGCCAGGCCTCTGCACACAGGATCCCTTCTGTCCAACCCGCTGTTCCTCGACCTTGGCACCAGTCTGCCCTCGTCTCTCCATTTTCACTCACGTTCTACACATGGCTTTTTTTTTTTTTTTTCAAATCCTTACAGCAACGTTGGGAGGTCGGTTCTGTGAGCACCCCCATTTTGTTGGTGAGAAAACTGAGGCTGGAAGGTAAAGAAACTATGCAAGGGACACAGTTAGTAAGAGGCTGAGATGTGATTCAAAAGGTTCACTTCCCACGGCCTCTAGCTGCAAAGCCCTGAGGGCTGAGCCACTTCCAGCCTCATCTGGTCACTGCCTGTATTGGTTCACAAATGGCCCCTGAGGCCTACTGTGGGCCCAGCACAGTCACAGGCACTGCACAACCTGAATGCCCACCACTCCCAGAGACTCTCCCTGAGCCCCAAATCAAAATTAGGTCTCCCTGTTTCACTTCTGCATAGGACCACACATGCTTCATCTCCTCGTCACAGCTTGTAATTGGCATTGCTCTTGTGATTCCTGGACTGTCTTCCCTCTGGACTATAAATTCCAGGGGGGCAGGCTTTGCACAGCCTGCCCATGGCCAGATGTCTGGATGGCTGGTACACACTAGGCACAAAATGAATGAACGGGCGAGCAGAGAACATCAGTGTGTGGACTAGATGCATTTTGGCTAAAAAGTGGTCTCAGAATTATTTTTGGTAAAATGCTTTTCCCACGGAGCCGATCGTAGCTGTGATCTCAATGGTAAAAACTTCCACGAAGGCCAGGAGATAGTGGCCGCCCTGAGTGAGCCGCTGTCAGCCACACCGCACATCAGAAGCCACTCCATCCTGTTTCAGACACCTGCTTCACACCTGGAGGGCTGGGGCATCTGGATTTTTAAAAACTCCTTGTGCTCACGTGCCCAGCCAGATCTGAGAGCCGAGGTCTTAGCCATGCAATTTGCTGCTTTGCAAATTGCAAAGGTTATCGAACCCTGCTACTGTGAATGTTTACCACGTTGCTCAGTAAGATGCTGGGGAGACAGAAATGAAGCTTCCAGGCCTGTGGCCAAGGCTCAGAGACACGCTGCTGAGCAAGACCTGGAAAGCTTCCTGCCTGGTCAGGGCCACTTCCCCACTGCCGCCATGGCGGGCAGGAGCTGTGCTGGGGCCATCCCTGGTTGTGCGGCCTAACTCATCTCCTGTGGCCGCTGCAACAAATGACCACAAACCTGGGGGCTTAGAATAACGCAAATTAATTTTCTTACCATTCTGGAGGTCGCAAGTCCTAAAATCAAGGTGTCTACAGCGTTGGTTTCTTCCGGACGCTCTAGGGGAGGATCCATTTCCAGAGACGCCCCCATTCCTTGGCTTATGGCCCCTTCCTCTGTCTTCAAAGTCAGTGGCCCAGGATCTTCTAATCTCTCTCTCTCCAGTCACATCTCCTTCTCTGACTCTGACAGTTCTGCCTCCTTTCTTCCCTTATAAGGACGCTTGCAATTATATTCGGTCCACCTGGTTAATCCAGAGTATTCTCCTCATCTCAAAATCCTTAATCACGTCTGCAAAGTCCCTTTGCCTTGTCAGGTGACACACGCACACGGTTCAGGGATTAGAGTGCAGACATCCTAGGTGGGGGCAGGGGACATTATTCTGCCAGGCCCAGTAGCCTTGCCTAGGAACTGGCCACTCCATGCCTCAGGGCCACGTTGGGAAAGTCAGGGGGGATAACAGTAACAGAGGCAGTGGAAGTCATAGTAAGAGAGAAAGAGAGAGAGACATAGTTGTGGCAATGATGTCTACCTTATGGAGGTGTGAGGACTGACTTTCTAGGTAAGTCTGTAGAAGAGCATCTGACAAACAAATGTTCAAAACACATAAACTGTCAAATACATTTTATTAGTGATATCTCTAGCATTGTGCCACAGGCCCTGTTAGCTGCGCCAGCCTATAAAATGACTTTGAGATTAGAAACAATGTGGCCGGATGCGGTGGCTCACGCCTGTAATCCCTGCACTTTGGGAGGCCGAGGCGGGCGAATCACGAGGTCAGGAGATCGAGACCATCCTGGCCAACACGGTGAAACCCTGTCTCTACTAAAAATACAAAAAATTAACCGGGCGTGGTGGCAGGCGCCTGTAGTCCCAGTTACTCGGGAGGCTGAGGCAGGAGAATGGTGTGAACCCGGGAGGAGGAGCTTGCAGTGAGCCAAGATCGTGCCACTGCACTCCAGCCTGGGCAACAGAGTGAGACTCTGCTTCAAAAAAAAAAAAAAAAAAAAAAAGAAACAATGTATATATATGACAAAATATTTTTCTTTATTTATTTTGAGATGGGGTCTCTTACCCAGACTAGACTACAGTGGCACAATCACATCTCACTGCAACCTCAACCTTTTAGGCTCAGGTGATCCTCCTGCCTCAGGCTCCCAGCTGGGAGTACACGTGCGTGGCACCATGCCTGGCTAATTTTTTTAATTATTTGTAAAGATGGTGGGGGGGAGGGGGGGTCTCCTTATGTTGCCCAGGCTGGTCTCAAACTCCTGGGCTCAGGCAGTCCTACTGCCTCCACCTCCAAAGTGTTGGAATAAAAGGCAAGAGCCACCATGCCTGGTTTAAAATATTTTTAAAATGGCAAAGTCAAAAGAAAAATCCATTTCAAAAAGGTATAGCTTAATAAGAAAAGACAGCAGTTCTATAGAAAACAGAGCAAAGGGGCTTGTCACTGTGGCTCATGCCTGTAATCCCAGCACTTTCGGAGGCCAAGGCGGGTGGATGGCCTGAGGTCAGGAGTTTGAGACTAGCCTGGCCAACATGGTCAAATACTGTCTCTACTAAAAATACAAAAATTGGCCAGGCGTGGTGGCTTGTGCCTGTAGGCCCAGCTACTTGGGAGGCTGAGGCAGGAAAATCGCTTGAACCTGGGAGGCAGGGGTTGCAATGAGCCGAGATCACGCCGCTGAACTCCAGCCTGGACGACAGAGCGAGACTCCATCTCAAAAAAAAGAAAACAGAGCAAAGAGTATACATTTACAGAAGAGGAAATCTAAGACGTTAACAAGCAGAAGAAAAGACAGTCAAAAGCATTGCTAATGTGAGAAAACAAATTAAAATCACAGTGAAGGTTCACTTTACACCTTTAGGCTGGCAGTAGTCTGAAAGCTCGGTGATGTCACAGTTAGGTGATGTAATACAGGAGACCTCCCTCACTCTGCTGGGAGGGTGGGCTGGGGGGCCCTTGGGAAGGACCTCCAGGTGTGTTAGTAAGAGAAGGAAGTGCAGGACTGAGATGCAGCAGTTCCCCTCCTAACAACATCTCCCCCCAGACATTCTCATGCAGGTCCCAGCTGCTCACTGCAGCGCGAAGCGCGTGCCCAGAGCTGGGAGAGTGGGTCTTGGTGGACACACACCTTGCAGGGTGGTTTGGCAGCTAGAAAAAGTCAAATGAGATATACACGTAGGAACACGGGTGGCAAAGAAACATCAGGGTTGGTGAAAAAGCAAGAAAATGAATGAGGTAGATAACATGACATCGTGAACGTAAATTAAAAATAGGGGCATGCAAATGGTAATACCCATTTCCCAGGAATAGAAAGACTTAAACACTTAAGCATGGTCGTCTATTGGTAGGGGTGGTACCAGAGTAGGGAGGTAGAAGGGAATGAATGAGTGAGTGAGCAAATGAATGAATTCACTAAAGAGAAATATTTACCTGACTGTGGCGGGTGCCCATCCACACATTGTTGCAGGCTCGATGTGCCGTAGGGAGAGCTTCCAGAAGGTGGAGTGTGCAGGGAGTACCCTCTGCCTCCCTGAAGGGTGCTGTGGGCCTGTCAGCGTCTGGGATGGGGAGGGCTTGGAGAAGCAGAGAGTTTGGAAGGATCGGAATCGAGAGGATAGGGTAGACAATTTCATTGTCTTGGCAAATTGGATTGGCAAAGCCAAAGAGAAAGAAAACACAGGAGGCTCCCAAGACTGACAGCTCACGTTTCTGGAGCGCTTTGGATGAGCCAGGGGCACCCAACAGGAGTGTAAGCCCCACGCGCTGTCGGACTCAGTCTGTGCTCACAATAACCTTGCGAGAAAACTATCCTCTTCCCATCTCACCCGGGGAGCATGCAAGCCGTGCTGGGCCGGGAGGGGGGGTTCCACCTGGGAGGGAGGGGCCAGAAGACCAAGCAGGCCCTGCCCATTCCAGAGCTATGCAGGCTGCAGCTTATATCTGGGAGAGTGTAACATTGATAACTCAAAGGGAAGAAAACCCAGCAGAGAAGAATGTTGCAGGCTTCACGGCTGCTTCTCCAGGTGGACCAAACAGCTGCAGTGGAATTCCCCCTGGGGCCCCACAGTGCAAGGAGATTAACCAGAGCGGGCTCTGGACCCTGATCTGGGATCTGGCCCGGCTAGCATCCCCTAAATTCCAAAAAGGAAGTGACAATTCTGTGGGATAAGTTCTGTTACCAGCCCAACAACCCCCTTAAAAAGGATATTCATGTCCCCAACATAGATCTTTGTAGTTGTCTATCTGCATTTTATCTCTGCACATGACATAGTGTGGGAGAGGAGGATGGACCCCAGGACGTTGTGTGGCTGGGAGGATGGGCCATGGCGACACTGTGTGGCTGGAAGGATGGGCCACAGGGACACTGTGTAGATGGGAGGATGGACCATGGTGGACAGTGTGTGGATGGCAATATGAACCATAGGGACAGTGTAAGGATGCGAATATGAACCATGGGGACAGTGTGTGGCTGGGAGGATGGTTAATGGGGACACTGTGGCTGGGAGGATGGGCCATGGGGACACTGTGTGGCTGGGAGGATGGGCCATGGCGACACTGTGTGGCTGGGAGGATGGACCACGGGGGACAGTGTGTGGCTGGGAGGATGGGCCACGGGGACACTGTGTAGATGGGAGGATGGACCACGGGGGACAGTGTGTGGATGGCAATATGAACCATGGGGACAGTGTGTGGCTGGGAGGATGGTTAATGGGGACACTGTGGCTGGGAGGATGCACCTCAGACACTGATGATGATGAGCTAGCTTGTGGTTGGGAGCAGCCTCAGCAGGTCCGCTAAGGGCATGGTCCCCTCACTCTGCGTTTCTGAGATGCAGCAGATGTCACCTGGGCTTAGTGTCTGGGCTCCAGGGATGGAAAAGTGGAGAGTGTTGGAGCTCCAAGGTCTTGGAGAACATCCCAGTCTCGTGTCCGGTCCCACCTAGAGCCCTTGAGACTCCTTGGATCTCCGCGTCCCTCTGCTGTGACGTCATCCCTGGACGAGATGCTCAGAAGGCCCCTTCCAGGTCCACTGTCTGTGTCGTTGTCCCGTCTCCCCTCACAGCCATCTGGAAATGCCCCGCGCTGCTGTGTTCTTGGCTCCAGCCACTTGTGCAGGCCGACGGTGATTTTAATTTGTCTCCTTCACATGAGTGGGGATTAACAATCGCTGCAGCGTGGTTTCCTGCCGAGGAAAGAGCTGACAGAGCTGCCTGAGAAGCTGCTCCACTGGCCCCCGTCCCAGGCACAGACGGTGGACCGAGGGGTGGGGGCATCCCAGCTCCAAGGAAGCCCCTCCCGCCCTCCCACCTAGGTCAACAGTCTCCCCTGCCCCAGTTAGCTCTGGAGCCCTTCTCCAGTCCCTTTGAGTCTCACTCAAGTCAATTCGTGGCCACAGCCTGGACTGGTCAGTCTGAGAGGCTGAAGCCACACGGTGACCCCAGGGGCTCCCACATCACCAGGAGCAGAGAAGGCAGAGAGAGTACAGGGCAGAACTCACCTTCCCATCAAAGCAGGGGGTACAGGGACAAGCCCCACGCAAGGCAGCAGAAGGCCTCCAGCTTACAAGCTCCGGTCCAGCTCTGCCCTGGACCAGCGGGGTAGTGGGACAAGCTCCACCTCCAAGCCTCAGCCTCCTCGTGTGAAAAATGGGAGCAGTGAAAAATGGGGCGTAGGAGCAGGTGATCCCGAGGGAAGCTGGGAGTGTGGAGCCAGGGGAGACTGAGGCGGGCAGACCCAAGGTCATCAGGCAACCCAAGCCCACCCACCGCACTCCTGGACTGGGGAGGGAGAGGCTGAGCAAGTTCCCAGTTCTCCATTGGCACAGAGAGAGGATGGAGCGGGGCTGGCGGCCCGCGGGTTTAACTGGCGTCAGAGCCCTGCAGTTGTGCACAAAACCACATGCATTGCTTCTTCAGTATCTGACACTACATCCGCACCCCAGACCTCTGGAAGCAGAATTTCCCGGGGTGTGACTGGGTATTTGTCACCTTGGGGCAGGTGGGGCTCTGACTGTGGTGGGAGAAGCATCCACGGGTTTCAGGTTTCTGTAAGCATGGTCCTGGGAGGCTTTCAGCAAAGCCAATGGGGCCACCCTCGGGGCAGTCCCCATGTGCCAGTCCCCCATGCAGACCACCACTGTCTGTCTCCATTTCTAATCCCCAAATCCACGCCCAGGAGCTGCTAGAGACTGGCTCTGTCACCCCCTGGGACTCTCAAATACTGCTGGCGGGAGCAAAAAAGCAGTTCAACCACTTCGGAAAAGCGTTTGAAAATATCTACGAAAGCTGAACATACGCCTAGCCTGTGACCCAGCAATTCCACTCGGGTGTTTTTCCACAAGAGAATTGAGCACATATGTCCACAAAAAGACGGACACAAGTATGTTCACAGCAGTTTTGTTTATAATAGCCAAGAAAAGAAACTCGATGCCTATCGATGGAAAAACAAAGTGTGATACATCTATGTAATGGAACATTATGCAGAAATACAAAAGAATGGTCAACTGCTACATGCAAAAAACTGGATGGATCTCCCAGATGTCATGACGAGCAAAAAAAGGCAGCTCAGGCCGGGTGCTGTGGCTCACGCCTGTAATTCCAGCACCATGGGAGGCCAAGGCAGGTGGATCACCTGAGGTCAGAAGCTTGAGACCAGCCTGGCCAACATAGTGAAACCCTGTCTCTACTAAAAACTCAAAAAATTAGCCAGGCATGGTGGCGGGCACCTGTAATCCCAGCTACTCAGGAGGCTGAGGCAGGAGAATCGCTTGAGCCTGGGAGGCAGAGGTTGCAGTGAGCCAAGATTGTGCCATTGCGCTCCAGCCTGGCCAAAATGAGCAAAACTCTGTCTAAAAAAACAAAAACAAAAACAAAATAAAAAGGGCAGAGGGCAGCCCAGAAGGCAGCAGGCAGCATGAGTCCATTTGCAGAAAGTACAAAACAAGCCAAAGCAGTCGATGATGACAGTGGTCAGAAGAGCGGCTGCGTTTTGTGGGGAGGGTGGCTGATGGGGAAAGAGGAGAAACAATCTTTCTAGGTGCTGGAAATGTTCTACATCGTGAGCTGATGATGATTAGATGGGTGAACACATAGGTAAAAAGTCATCAACATGTCAATTTAAGAGTGGGTCACGTTATACACTTTACAGTGTGTATGCTATATCTCAATTCTAAAAACTGTGGTGACTCCTCGTTGCCTACAGGCTCAAGTGCAAAGTGCTGGAGGCTCACGGCACCTGGCCCTCCACAGTCCAGGCTTGCCCCAGTTTTTCTCTCTCCTCCACTCCTCTCTCTCTCTCTCTCTCTCTCACACACACACACACACACACACACACACATACACACTGTACTAGCCATCTTCATACTCATGATCTGACTTTATTCTCACAGCCACTCTGGGGGGTAGATGTCATCATGATCATTTGACAGATGGAGAAACAGAGCCTCAGAGTGATGTGGCCAGTGATGAAGCTCCGGGGGGCCCAGTTCTTCAGCTCAGCACACAGGCAGTGGGTATATGTGGACACCAGTCGTGCAAACAATGGTGTGGGCCAGCCTTGCCTCTGACAGCTTCCAGTCTGGAGGGAGGCAAATCACCAAACAGAAAATGTTCACATGTGGGAAGAGCATGGGCCCAAGAACGGTCCCTGTTCTGCCACTGGGCAAATTAATTAAACACTCCAAGTCTCCATTTATTTGACTGTAAGATGGTGATACGACCTCCCTGCTTCTGGCCTTTGGTGGATACCAGACAACTGACAGCAGCATTACTATTCTGATAATGAAATAGCCTTCTGATCCATCCAGTTGTCCAAGGTTAAGATCAAATGCCACCACCTCATGGTGGCGCCTCAGCTTTGCTGCCTTTCTAGACCCAAACCATCATCATCATCATCATCAAAACAATAATGAAATAATACTAGCTCTAGCATCTTAATGAAATAATACTAGCTCTAGCATCTTAATGAAATAATACTAGCTCTAGCATCTTAAGAGAGTACCAGGTGCCAAGGACTATGCCAAGTGCTTTAGACACATTTGCTCATTCAATTCCGAAAACAACTCCGTAAATAACTGTTATTGTCTCTACTTTTTTTTTTTTTTTGAGACTGGGTCTTGCTCTGTGGCCCAGGTTGAGTGCAGTGTCGCAAACACAGTTCACTGCAGCCTCGACCTCCTGGGCTCAAGTGATCCTTCCACCTCAGCCTCCCAAGTAGCTGAGATTACACGCATGTGCCACCATACCTGGTAATTTATTTATTTATTTGTTTTTGAGATGGAGTTTCGCTCTTGTCGCCCAGGATGCAGTGCAGTGGCATGATCTCAGCTCACTGCAATCTCCACTTCCTGCATTCGAGTGATTCTCCTGCCTCAGCCTCCTCAGTAGCTGGGATTACAGGCGCCCACCAATATGATGGGTTTTCACCATATTGGGCAGGCTGGTCTCGAACTCTTGACCTCAGGTAATCCACTCGCCTCGGCCTCCCAAAGTGCTGGCATTACAGGCATGAGCCAACATGCCCTGCCCCATCTCTACTTTTTCATATGAGGCTTAGAGAGGTTAAATGGCCAGACCAACGTCACCAGACCTCTTGTGATAGATGAAGTGGAGACTCAGCCAGGTCTGTGAGCTCATGTGCTTGGAATCTTAACCACTGGGCGACAGTGCCACCTGTCCTTCTTTGAGTATGGAACAGTCTCACACAAGGCAGGTTAATTGTATTAACTAACATTTAGATGACATTTTACTACTTCCAGGACACACTCCTCATTCCACAGATGAGAAAACTGCCGTCCATTGCTTTTTCTTTCAACAAATAATCAGAGAACGGCCATGACTGGCAGGGGTGCATCTGGGCACAGCATGAACAGGGCCTGCTCTCCTGGAGCTATTCGTTTAACAGAGAGTGAGGGGGTGGGTGAGGATGCCAACAACACACCTCAGTGGGCAATGGAGCCGGGAAGAAACTCAAACAGGTGTGAGGGAGAGCAAGGGTGGGGAAGCTTTGGCTTGGAGGCCGGGAAAGTCCTCTCTGAAGAGCAGCGTTGAAAGGCACCATCTGGGGAAAGGGCATGCTGGGGAGAGGGCACAGCAGGTGCAGAGGCCAAGGGAGGGGGCAGCTCGGCGTGTTTGAGGGACAGACAGATACACCTTGAGAACTGTGGAGTAGGGTGAGCTCGGGGAACTAGCTGGGGGGAGGGATGGAGGCTGCACGGGTTTTATCCTAAGTGAGAGGGAAGTCACAGGAGGGTTAAGCAGGAGTGTGACGTGATTCCGTTCATGCCTCAAAGAGGGCCCCAGGAGGGCATGGGCAGAGCCTGGGAGAGGAGTCAGGTATAGAGACCCGGGTGAGAGATGAAGGCAGTTTGGACAGAGACAGAGGCAGAGTTTAGGGACAAGTGAAGGGAGTCAGGGATCGGGGTGGACTCAATGGATTAGATTCCAGGGATGAGGGGGGTGGGGCGCCATGACTCATGCTGGTGATCTTAGCACTTTGGGAGGCTGAGGCAGGTGGATCGCCTGAGCTCAGGAGTTCCAGACGAGCCTGAGCAACATGGTGAAACCCCCTCTTTACTAAAAATACAAAAATTAGCTGGGAATGGTGGCATGCACTTGGAGTCCCAACTACTTGGAGAGGCTGAGAAAGGAGAATGGCTTGAGCCCAGGAGGCAGAGGTTGCAGTGAGTCGAGGTTGCACCAGTGCACTGCACTCCACCATGCGTGACAGTGAGACCCTGTCTCAAAAAAAAAAAAAAAATCCCAGGGATGAGGGAAAGATGGTCCCCAAGGTCTTGTGCTTCTGCATGAGTGGCAGTGCCATTTCAGATGATGGAAATTAGGGACAGGGTGGGACTGAGAGCAAAGGACACCAAGAGGAAACAGCAGGAGGGAAGCGGAGGGTGCTGAGCCACGTTGTCAGGGAGCCAGGAAGGCAAGCCCGGTCCTGGCCACTGCAGCCTGCCATGCTGTGCTGCTGCCTCGTGGTCAGTCCTCAGTTTCAGTGGCCTTGTCACCGCCTCCAAGAAGCCTTCACAGGTTGCACCAGCTGGACCACCCGGAGAGCGCTCACCTGTCACAGACCTAGTTTCACTGTCCTTACAGCAGGATCAATGTCTGTGTTAACTGCTTCATCCAATCATTTATTTTCTCCCCCCACCTAGAATGTTGGCCTCTTGAAGGCATGTCCTGTTCTGAGAGCTTAGTCTCTCCGTGGCCTCAAATAGGACCTGTCACATTATAGATGCCCAATACTATTAACCCATCCACTGATTTGACATTGTAGTCTGAGCAAATAGATGGATCTCTGTCCAGCGCCCGGGGTGAGACAAAACTGCATTCCACTGGAAGTTAAAGAAACTGTCTTTGGGGTCAGACAAGAGTTCTGCATTTCAGCTGTGTGGCTTTGGACAAGTCTCATGACTTCTGTGAGCCTCAGAACAAACACTAATGCCCATCTCAGGAGATTGTGTAGGAATAAATACTGTTCACATAGAGCTCAGCCCTGCCTGGCACAAGGCCAGACTTCACATGGTAGAGGCACTAAAGTCAATAGCAATACCCAAAGTGATGCTCTTCAAAACTTTGACAGTGATGCCTTGCTCTTTATTCTCCATGACTCTCACATACAGAATTTAGAATTGTTAGTCACATTGGCACCAACCTCCCTTTCCAACCCACTGGCTCAATAAAAAGGAGCAGTGGCACAGACAGCTGTGCATGGTGTGAGATTAAAACAGAGCCATGTGCTTGGCTCTGGGGGGCTGTAAGCTGTTCCCTCCGGCCCCCCTGCACAGGCAGCAGTGACTCAGTCATGACTGCAAAAACTTCTTCCCAGAAACGATGATGATCTTTTGTTTTATGAATCGACTCACTGTATTTGCCTCTATAATTCCTAACAGTGGCTTTGGAAAGAATCAGACAGGAGAGAAAGTGACAGCCCTTCTCAGATTCCTCAGTGGGGTGTTTGGCAGAAATGCCCCATTTCTTCACCCTTCCCTCTGCAATGGGACATTGCCTTCCTCCCATTGAGAGGTACAGTCCGTTTGCCACACTGCCCTAGGTAGGTCATACGACTTGTTTTAGCCAATAGAATGTTGAAGAAGTGGCTGGGCGCGGTGGCTCAAGCCTGTAATCTCTGCACTTTGGGAGGCCGAGACGGGCAGATCACGAGGTCAGGAGATCGAGACCATCCTGGCTAACACGGTGAAACCCCGTCTCCACTAAAAAATACAAAAAACTAGCCGGGCGTGGTGGCGGCGCCTGTAGTCCCAGCTACTCGGGAGGCTGAGGCAGGAGAATGGCATAAACCCGGGAGGCGGAGCTTGCAGTGAGCTGAGATCCGGCCACTGTACTCCAGCCTGGGCGACAAAGCGAGACTCCGTCTCAAAAAAAAAAAAAAAAAAAAAAAAAAAAGAATGTTGAAGAAGTGACCATGTGTCTGTTCCAAGCCTGCCAGAACCCTGCCACCTCCATGGAACAAGCCTGGCTAACCACGAGATGGACATCATTATTCACTCTGAGGCTCAGAGAGGTTATGGGAGCTGTCCAAAGTCACACAGCTGGGGAATGAGAGACCCCACGGAACAGGGCCAAATCGGCCCAGTTGTCCCAGTCTAGGCTCCAGAGGCATGAAAGAGACCAGACAAGTTAGGCAAAGCCACCTGCTCAACCTGCAGCTGACCACAGACTGATGAGAGAACCCAGCCATAAACGGACGAACCACCTGGCTGAGCCATAGACTCACGAGAAAAGAACAGCTGTTTAGAGCTGCTGAGTTGTAGGGTTGTTTGTGAGCAGTCGATAACTTGGACATTCAGTTCCCCGAGGACAGTCTAAGGCCTTGGGTCCTCCCACCCTAAGCGCAGGCAGGTGCAGCCAGGGCCGGGGCAGGACAGGCAGAAGGGTGGATATTGCAGGGCCACCTGGGCCTTCCTTGCAGACGAGCATAGAGTTGGTTTTTCTCGTAGATAATGAGAATTTACAGTTAAGAAAAGTTCCTTCTAGAACATGGATTGGGGGGAGTAGTGGGGTTGTGATTAGGAGACCAGCTGTTGAACTCGTCTAGGGAAGAGATGATGGAGACTTTGCACCAAGGCAATCCCAATGGGAGGGATGGATGGGAGAGGTGAGGATACCGAGTTCTCACAGAGCTGGGGACAGACTGGCCGGGAGCAGATAAGGGAGGGTGTGGTGGGCTTCAGGCCAGGGCACCTAGCTGGCTGACGAAGCAGTTCACCAAGACAAAAAGGCTGGAAAAGAACCGCCTTCGGGGCAGGATGACAAGCCCCATACTAGTTGGCTTGAGTGGGATCCACAGTATTCCTCCTCCTCCCCCCTCCCCTCCCCCTCCTCCTCCTCTCCCTTCCCCCTCCTCCTCCTCCCTCCCTTCCCCCCCCTCCTCCTCCACCTTCTCCTCACCAGACATATGCAGTCACTGAGCCCCTTGCCCCTTCCATTCGCCACCACTGCCCCAGCAATCCTTCCCTAGATTACCGGGGTGACCTCCCCACAGATCTCCTTCCTCCCTCTCCCCCCGCTACCCTCATGGCTCCAATCTAACATCCACTGGGACCATGAGCTTCTGGCAAAGCCACACGACCCTGGCAAGCCCCTGCCTAGGTTCTTCAGAACTCTCAGGACAGAGCTCAGACTTCTGCGTTCTCTGTATATGGCTTTGGGTCTCATGTCCCACAGCTTCCCCACTGGAATGCAAGCTCCGCAGGGGCAGGGAACGCACCCACCTTGCTCTCTGCCCAGAACCTGGTGCAGGGTCAGCGGTCTGAAAGACACGTGAGTGGATAAACTCAGTCCCTGCTGCCTCAGCCTCTCATCTGACTCACTGTTCCCTCTGTCTAGTGAGAAAACTCTCTCCACCCATCTTTGCTTTGCTAACTCCTCGTTGGCCTTTAAAACTCAGCTCTAGGGACACTTTTTTTTTTTTTTTGAGACAGAGTCTCACTGTTGTCACCCAGGCCAGAGTGCAATGGCACCATCTCTGCTCCCTGCAACCTCTGCCTCCCGGGTTCAAGCAATTCTCCTGCCTTAGCCTCCTGAGTAGCTGAGATTACAGGCGTCTGCCACCATGCCTGGCTAACTTTTTTTGTATTTGTAGTAGAGACGGGGTTTCAACATGCTGGTCAGGCTGGTCTCAAACTCCTGACCTCAGGCGATCTGCCCACCTTGGCCTCCGAAAGTGCTGGGATTACAGGCAAGAGCCACTGTGCCCAGCCTCTAGGGACACTTTCTTCTAGAAGCTTCCCTTAGTGAAACGACCTGTTTAACCTAACGTGTTAAGCATCTCATGAGTGTCAGGCAGTGTGCTGAGGTGTTGGGTGCTGTTTCAAAGAACTTAGAGCCTGGATCTACCCAGGCCCTCTAATTCGAATGAGTTCCAGTGATTTGGAAGTTCAGGATGTGGATCCCCAGGCAGGTGTCTTGAGAAAAACTCTCCAGGTGATTTTGCTGCACCCCTGCCGCCTACGTCCTGAGAAGAGCCGATCTAGGAATTAGAAGATCCACTGCCCTCTGAGCGCTGGCTGTGCCGGGCACGTGTAAGACACTATGCTCACCTCGCCTCTGATCCCCACACCCCAAGTGGTGATAGGTGCCATTATTATTCCCATTTTATAAGATGAAAAAACAGGAGCTTAAAGGAGTTACTTGCTCCATGTCACGCAGCTGGGAAGGCACAGAGCCTTGTACAGCAAGAAGGGATCTCAGGGCCCATCGAACCCAGGGATTCCCCACCACGCTGTATGAGAATCACCTGAGGAGCTCTGAAATTTGCCTGGAGCTTCTGATTCAGCCCACGTTGATATTCTTTCCCCCTGGGGAGTCTCATGGCCTGGCAGAAGTGAGAGTCATTGACTCATCCAACACCGTGGTTTTACAAGTAGGGAAACTGAGGCTGGGAGAGCCCAAATGGCTTGTTCAAGTCACACAGAGTTCTCGATGAACAAGGACTCAGATGGAGGTCCTTGTGGCACCCCATCCAATGTTCTTTCCAACGTACCAATGTTTTCCCAGTACTGTTACTTCTTTCAGAGAGGCTAGAGGAGGCTTCCCTAACCAAAGACACAGAAACCCAAGCCACGGCCAAGTTTTAACGCAATGTGACCCAGGCAGGGATTGCTGAAAAGCAGTCCCACCCAGCCTGGCATGAGGAATCACTACCCCAGCCTAGAAGAAAACAAGAGGGTTTTCTCCAGGAGGAAGCAAACCCGAACTACTCTCCAGCGCCATCTAGTGACAGGGAGAGGGGCCACCAGAGCTTTTCGCAGTCAAAAAGGACAAAACTGTCACAAATCCACACCAATGGAGCCTTGGAGATGGCTGGGAGGCAGCAGGACATGGAGGAGAGTCCTCAGATAAAAGGTTCCAGGGAATAGAGATGGTCAGAGAATTGTCACCAAGGAGGTGGGACTTGAAAGGTAGGAATTCACATTAAAACAAAGTATTTTACTGAGAAAGAGTTAGGTGTGGTGATTCCTCAAAAATATTAAACACAGAATTACCATGTAATCCAGCAATCCCACTTTGGTAAATACCCCAAAGAATTGAAAGCAGGGACTCCAACAGATATTTGCATATCCATGTTTAGAGCAGCACTCTTCACAGTAGCCAAAAGCTGGAAGCAACCGTAGCTCCATCTACAGATGAATGGGTGAACAAAATGAGGTCTATCCACACAACAGAATATTATCCAGCCTTAAAAAGGAGGGAAATTCTCACCCTTGCTTTGACATGGGCAAACCCAGAGGACATTACGCTAAGTGAAATAAGCCAGTCACGAAAGGACAAACACTGTGTGATTTTACTTACATAAGGTGCTGTGGTTTCAATGTGTTTCCCAAAAAGCATATAATCCCCAATGCAGCAGTGTTGGAAGGTGGGGCTGCCTAATGGGAGGTGATTAGAACATGAGGTCCCCGCCCCTCACAAATACATTCGTGAAGATATTCATGAATGGATAATGTTGTTATTGTGGGAGTGGGTTTCTTTTTTTTCTTTGTTTTTTGAGATGGTGTCTCGCTCTGTTGCCCAGGCTGGGGTGCAGTGGTGCGATCTCGGCTCACTGCAAGCTCCGCCCCCCGGGTTCACGTCATTCTCTTGCCTCAGCCTCCCCAGTAGCTGGGACTACAGGCGCCCGCCACCTCGCCCGGCTAAGTTTTTGTATTTTTAGTAGAGATGGGGTTTCACCATGTTAGCCAGGATGGTCTCGATCTCCTGACCTTGTGATCTGCCCGTCTCGGCCTCCCAAAGTGCTGGGATTGCAGGCATGAGTCACCACGCCTGGCCTGGAGTGGGTTTCTTATAAAAGGATGAGTCCAACTTGCTCTCTCTCTCTCTCTCCTTCTGTCTCTCTCTCTCTCACCTTTCCACCTTCTGCCATGAGATGACACAGAAAGAAGGTGATATGGTTTGACTGTGTCCCCACTCAAATCTCGTCTTGAATTGTAGCTCCCACAGTTCCCATGTGTTGTGGGAGGGACCCAGTGGGAGGTCATTGAATCATGGGGTGGGTCTTTCCTGCTCTTCTTGTGACAGTGAATAAGCCTCATGAGATCTGATGGTTTTATAGGGGGGAGTTTCCCTGCACAAGCTCTCTCTTTGCCTGCTGCCATCCCGGTAAGATGTGACTTGCTCCTTCTTGCCTTACGCCCTGATTGTGAGGTCTCCCCAGCCATGTGGAACTGTGAGTCCGTTAAACATCTTTCCTGTATAAATTTCACAGTCTTGGATATGTCTTTTTTTTTTTTTTTTTTTTTTTTTTTTTTGAGGCTGAGTTTCACTCTTGTTGCCCAGGCTAGAGCACCATGGCATGATCTTGGCTCACTGCAACCTCCATCTCCTGGGTTTAAGCGATTCTCCTGCCTCAGCCTTCCTGAGTAGCTGGGATTACAGGCATGCTCCACCATGCCCAGCTACTTTTGTATTTTTAGTAGAGATGGGGTTTCTCCATGTTTGTCAGACTGGTCTCGAACTTCCGACCTCAGATGATCCGCCCATCTCAGCCTCCCAAAGTGCTGGGATTATAGGCATGAGCCACCACGCCCGGCTGGATATGTCTTTACTAGCAGTGTGAAAATGGACTAAAACAAAAAGCGTTTGCCAGATGCCAACACCTTGATCTTGGACTTCCCAGCCTCCATAACTGTGAGGATATAAATTTATGTTCTTTCACTCTTGTTGCCCAGGCTGGAGTGCAATGGCATAGTCTCGGCTCACTTCAACCTTCGCCTCCTGGGTTCAAGCGATTCTCCTGCCTCAGTCTCCTGAGTAGCTGGGATTACTCATGCCACCACACCCAGCTAATTTTTTTTATTTTTTATTTTTATTTTTTTGTTTTTAGTAGAGACAGTGTTTCACCATGTTGACCAGGCTGGTCTCAAACTCCTGACCTCAGGTGATCCAACAGCCTCCCAAAGTGCTGAGATTACAGGTGTGAGCCACCACACGCAGCCAAATTTATGTTCTTTATAAATTACCCAATCTGTGCTATTCTGTTATATGTTATAGCAGCACAAAACACACTAAGACATGAAGTACCTAGAATAGTCAAATTCGTAGAGACAGAATGTAGCATTGAGGTTTACCAGGGGCTGGGGAAGGAGAGGATTACAGGAAGTTAGTGTTTCCTGGGTACCGAGTTTCAGTCTGGAAAGATGGAAAAGCTCTGGAGATGGATGGTGGTGATGGTTGCCCATCAATGTGAATGTACTCATGTCACTGAACTGTACACTTTAAACTGCTTAAAATGGTGAATTTTATGTCAGGTATATTTTATCATGATCTTAAAAGAGGAAGAGTTAGGTGTAAGGTCCAAAGTGCCAAGTCAGACTGAATTGAGGGTCACGCCCCAGAATGGGATGGTCATTTGTTTTTCACTCATTCATTTACCCCTCCACCGGCAAACACTGACACCACGACATACCAAGGACCATTCTGGGCACTGGAAATCTGACATCAAACCAAACAGACAAAAATCCCTGACCTGGCAGAGCCTACAGACCAACAACAACAACCAACAAATCAAGTAAATGCCTAGCATGGCAGCTGGTGATACCTGCTGTAGAGAAAAACAGAGGGAGGGGGCTATTATTTTATTTTATTTTTAACTATCAAATCTGTTTAGTAAAGACAACTTTGCTCATACAAAACAAAAGTTTACAACACTCTGGCCAGGCAAGGTGGCTCACACCTGTAATCCCAGCACTTTGGGAGGCCGAGGCAGGTGAATCACCTGAGGGCAGGAGTTTGAGACCAGCTTGGCCAAATGGTGAAACCCTGTCTCCACTAAAAATGCAAAAATTAGCCGGGTATGATGGTGGGCACCTGTAATCTCAGCTACTCAGGAGGCTAAGGCAGGAGAATTGCTTGAACCTGGGAAGCAGAGGTTGCAGTGAGCCAAGATCACGCCACTGCATTCCAGCCTGGGTGACAGAGTAAGACTCTGTCTCAAAAACAAAAAACTTTACAACAATCTGAGTGCTGGACACCTCATCTGAGACAAGGGAGGCATGGCAGGCACCTAGAGCCCTCCCCCTATATGGAAAGGAGACCCTGGGTGCTCCTCTACCATCTGCCCCAGGGAAGAGAAAAGCTGAAGTATTCCTGTAGCCTCTTCCCCCAAAGGGAAAAGGGAGCCGGGAACGATGGCACAGAGACCCCGTCTCTAGCTGCTCCTTGTCTGTGCTGAGGGAGGCCCCTCCCCTTACTCGCCCGGATCCCTGAAGCTGAGCTGTTTGAGGGTGATGGCAAATGGCTGATGGGCAAAGGGGGCAAAGTTGGGACATCTTCGGTGCAAAGACTCCTCCCATCCCCCACCAGGTCACACAATGGAAATTTGAGGGAGGACCTCAGAAGTGGCCCTGCCTTTGCCCACAAGGGGTAGCTGGCTGACGTGTGCTGTTCGTTTAAATAGGGACAGAAGGAAAGAGCTTTCTGACTTGGTGACATTGGTGAAGGTAGTGAAGGAGTGAGCCCTGGGTGTCGGGGAAGGGGAGCACAGGCCCTGGAGGGGGGCCCCGCTCTGAGTGCTGGGGCGGGGTGAGGCAGGACAGAGTGGGCAGAGAGACGGCCAGGAGTGACCACGCGGGGCCTTGCTCTCCGTTGTGAGAACAGTGGCTTTCCCCATGGGTGAGATGAGAGCCTCAGGTGGGCCTGGGCAGAGGAAAAGCATGATCAGACTTTGAATTTCACAGGGTCATCCAGGCTACTCTGAAAGGATGGACTCAGGGGCACAGGAAGAAATAGAAAGGCCAGTTGGGGCCACTGTCAAAACCCAGACTGAGACGATGGGAGCTTGATAAAGGAGCAGAGGCGGCTGGTGAGGAGGGCTTGATTCTGGGTCTGTGCCAGAGGAGGAGGCATGGGGTTTTCTGATGCCTTGGGTGTGGATGAGAGAAAGAGGGATCAAGGATGACTCCCAAGCCCTTGGCTTTTGTCCTGAGAATGTGGAAGGAGGGAGCTGCTCAGTTACTGAGATGAGGAAGACAGAAAGAGGTGCAAGTCTGGGGAGAGAAGAATCGAAATGAATTTTTGAACATATCAAGTCTCCTCCAGTGACCCAGCCTGGGCCTCAATCTATCCACCCATCCCTGCCCTCTTCTCTTAGATGTGTGCGTCCACCCCATTCCTCCCGATCAGATATCTCCAGATTTCCAGTGTTCAGCAGGACCTGGGGTGTGGCCGCAATGTTCCCGTTACATATTTGGAGTCCAAGGAGGGCCTGTTACTGTGAAATGAAAGCACTTCCCTATCTGCCCCCAGGGCCTTTGCCATCTGCACGTTAGTTAAGCGCTTACTACCTACACTTTGGGGATGAGGGTTTCTTTCGCCTTGAGACTCAGAGGCAGCTTAGCAGTGGAGACAGTTAGCTCATAATTCCTGCAGGGGTACAAGTGCCAAACCAAGTGCTATGATCCCTAGAGAGGCAGCCTCACCCGCTAGGGCCTGGGGCCTGAGTTCAGATCCTTGCTCTGCATCTGACTAGCCGTATTGACCGGGGAGGGTTACTCAGCCTCTCCTGCCTCAGTTTCCTGATTCATATAACAGAGATAACATCAGCTGGCTTCCCTTGACACACCATCTATTAAATTGATTGATAAGAATAAAGGATTTAGAATAGGGTCTTGAAGAAGGTGGTGCTGGGTCCACGGACAGTGGCCAATGGGTATTGTTTGTCATCATCATCGTCATGATCAGCATTGCTTTCATAATAATCATCATTGTCACCATCATCAGGGTTCAGAGGAAAGGGGGGTGTAGAGGGTCGTGTTTCACCAAGAAGTGGGTCTTGAGTTAAGCCTCGAAGCAGAGTAGGAGCTAGCTGTGTACGATGACGACCTTCACAGCAGGCACTTTCCTCTGTTTTTTACATGCATGACAACGGGTTGACAGAAAAGGTGGGAGTTGGGTATCAGTCAAACAGAAGGTTGTGCACAGAAATACAGAAAAGGGCTCAGTGATATTTACGAGCCCGTTAAGTACAGAAGTAGTTAAGGACTGGAGTTCCAGTAAAAGTGCATGCCAGTCTTCCTGTGCCCTGCTTTCTGGAATGATGAGACTCCCCTTCTCCCCTCCCCCTCACCCACTCCGTCTCCCGCTGCCTCCCACCCTCTTAGCTCCTCAAACTCTCCAGGGACTGGTTAGGCCTTAACTACTCTGGAGAGCTATTAGGATCTATCAAGTGAAAAATAATTTACTTTACAAAGTGATGTGTGTGATTTTCACCATTGACTGTAATCGCAACAGAAAATCATTTCAGTCGGCTGAGTGCATAATCGGTGTGCACTCAACTTCTCTAAGCTTGGATTTACCCAATGGAGGAAAACAGCCCCCTGGGCCCACTCCGCGCCTCAGAGTAAACAGCATGTGTTTCGTAAATGGGCTGGATGCGCACCAGAACCGTCGCGGGGGACCCACTGCTGTCAGCCTAGAGGGCCGTCGAACACTCAGAAGCCATCTTCACAAATCCTTCTATGGCGAGGCGTGGGGGTGGGGAGTCAGGGGTCATGCACCTAAACATCAAGGACACTGTGGATGTCCTGCTCATCTGCCACCGACTGGCACAAGGAGAAAAGGAGAGCAGACAGAGCAAGGAGGCACGTGTCCTTCCTCCTCCCTCACATCTGCAGACTGAGCCTAAGCATCAGGAGCCATAGAGTCGGGCAGAAATGGGAAGTCATCTGTGCCCCCTGCTAGCTGACATGGTCCCAGGGTTGTGGCCTTAGAGAGAAGCACCATTGTGGTTGCAATGGCTGGGCTGTTTGAAAATGCTGCAGGACCTGCTTGGCTCCTTGCCCCCTTCTCTCCATTCCCCATGGATGAGTCCCAGGATCCTCAGGGGAGAGTTAATCCAGCCCCGGGCTGGCCTGTCCTGTCCTGAAGCTGGAACTTCAGGAGTCCCAGGCCAGTCATCAAGCTAGCAACTTGAGGAGCTTGAGATTTTTAGTTCAGAAAGCAGGTACACAATTGTACATACAGCACCAGCGTACCCAGTTATAAAGAAAGAAATATGCCAACCTGTTGGCCGTGGCTACCTTTCAGAGACTGGATTATGAGGTTTTGTATTTTCTAAAATTTTCTACAATGAATATGAAAGTAATAATAGTAATATAAGATCTTACAAAGAAAAACAAGTCTCAAGATTCCACTCTGACCATGTGTCCAAGTTCTAGCAACAAAACTAATGCCTTGGGGAATGCCATGGCCAAATCCCATCAGGACTGGAACTTCACAACATCAAGAGATTTTAGTAAAAAATGCAGGGGCCAGGCACAGGGGCTGTAATTCCAATGCTTTGAGAGGCCAAGGCAGGAGGATCGCTTGAGCCCAGGAGTTCAAGAACAGCCTGGGCAACATAATGAGATCCCTGTCTCTACAAAAAAAATTTTTTTTAGATTTGCTGGGAATGGTGGCATGCACCCGAAGTCTCAGCTACTCAGGAGGCTGAGGTGGGAGGATAGCTTGAGCCCGGGAGGTCGAGACTGCAGTGAACTGAGATTGCACCACTGCACTCCAGCCTGAGCAACAGAGCAAGACTCTATCTCAAAAAAGATGGGGGTTGGGGAAGGCAGGAAAAAGAGCACAGAGTGGAGAAGCAGAAGAGATTCTTGAGTTCTTGTCCTATAGGTAAGAGCTAAAGCAAGTCACTTGCTGACCTAGAATCTCAATATTCACATCCCTTGACTGCAGGGAAAAGCTGGTCTCACCTCCTATGATTGATACTTATTGCTTCTTCCTGCTCGGATTCCTTCCCCTCTCCTTTGGTGCCTACTGCTCTGTGTAATTCGGCACGGATGTCCCTGCTTCCCCCAGGTCAGGCAGGCTCCTGAGCAGCCCCCAAAGCACAGATGTAGTGCCGGATGGGGTGGGGAGGGGAAGGCAGCAGCCTGAAAGAGCTGGACACTCAGGGAAAGGGAATTTCTCTCCTTTGGGCCACTCAAGTGCTGAGGGTCACGGAAGCCGGGAGCTGCCATGTTGCACAGAGAAAGTCTGTCTGAGAATGAAGCCAGCTAATGAGAAAACAGAGCAAAGAGATGGAGAAACTGAGGCCTGAGATGTCACTTGAGCCATGACATCAGCATAGCCAAAGCCAGCCCCAGCCTCTGAAAGAAAAAAAAAAAAACACAAATTTGGCTGGGCGAGGTGGCTCATACCTGTAATCCCAAAGTGCTGGCCTCGGCTAAGGCCAAGGCAGGCGGCTCACCTAAGGTCAGGAGTTCAAGACCAGCCTGGCCAACATGGTGAAACCCCATCTCTCTATCAAAAAAAAAAAAAAAAAAAGTTAGCCAGGTGTGGTGGCAGATGGCTGTAATCTCAGCCACTCAGGAGGCTGATGCAGGAGGATCGCTTGAACCTGGGAGGTGGAGGCTGCAGTGAGCCAAGAGCGCCACTGCACTCCAGTCTGGGTGACAGAGTGGAACTCCGTCTCAAAAATAAATAAATAAATAAATAAATAAATAAAATTCCCAATTCCTATTGTGCTGTAAAGCCCCAGCCCCTTGCACTCACCGTTTACTGAACGATAACTTTCCTTCTATTTCAGACCCAGCTTGGGTGGGATTTCTGCCCCCTTGCCACAGAAGCCTTCTAGGGCTGTGTGGGGCTGGCTCTGCCTGGAAGTGCCAGAAGCACCAACCAGAGGGAGCCAATGGTGGCCTGCCAGCCACATGCCAGCCCCAGTGGGCTCTGTTGGCTCCCATAGGATTAAACATTTGAGCCCATACTTTAATATCTGAATTTCATCTCAAACTCTAAGAGTTTCAGTTTCTCTGAAAAAAAAAAATCGGAAGATCTGGCAATGCTGGGTCTAGGTCCTATGTCCTACATAGCAAAAATGAGGGGGGTCTACACAGGGGCTGCCACCTTGGCTTGGAGCATTTCATTCTCTGTCAGCTCCCTGCAACTCCCTATTTTCTCTCCAGTGCTGAAGCTGGGTTTCAGTTGGCATTTGTAAAATTTTGGGGGGCTTGTGTTTTTACAGGAGGAAAAATTTTCTTTTTATTTACACCTCTGTCAACAATGGCGTGGTAAGATGTAGGACTGGTGGCCCCAGTGGATCAGGCCACCTGGGTCCCTCTCTGGCCCTGCCCATCTGGACACTGGCCTGAACCATGTGACGTGCTTTAGCCAGAGGTCCAGCAGCGCATTAAACACACACACGCGCACGCGCGCACACACGCACTCACGCACGTATGCACGCACACACACGCACTCATGTATGCATGCAAGCACACACACACACGCACACACACACGCATTCATGTATGCATGCACGCACACACACGCACACGCACACACACGCACACGCACACCACACACACTTGATGGACACTCTGTCCTCTTTGAACCCAGAATTTGGGGTCAAGATGAGAGGCCATGTGGAGAGAGACTTTAAAGAGGAAGGAAGTGCTCAAACAATAATAAGGATGCGTCAAAAACCAAGAAGCTGCTTTGGAAAGGTGACCACTGGCCAAATCTAGGACAATCTGAACATAAAAATAAATTATAGTCACAAAAAATTATGATCTATTGAATATAACAGGAAACCAAGAATCCATACAGATATAAAAAATGAATGAATGCACTGAGAATTTGGTGAGGAATGGAGATATTTGCAGAGTTTCAAAGTACCTACCCACAGAATGGCAGAGAACATGAAAAAACAATGACTCTAGCCGGGCGCGGTGGCTCAAGCCTATAATCCCAGCACTTTGAGAAGCCGAGGTGAGCGGATCACTTGAGGTCAGGAGTTCGAGACCAGCCTGGCCAACGTGGTAAAAGCCCATCTCTAATAAAAATTATCCAGGCATGGTGGCACACGCCTGTAATCCTAGCTACTGGGGAGGCTGAGGCAGGAGAATCGCTTGAACCTGGGAGGCAGAGGTTGCAGTGAGCCGAGATCATGCCACTGCACTCCAGTCTGGGCAACAGAGCCAGACTCCACCTCAAAAAAAAAAAAAAAAAAAAAAAAAAAAAGAATGACTCTATAAAAGAGATGCTGGCAGACACCACCGTTGTCAAGCGATCAAAGTAAACATCAAGGGACAAATCGAAACCAAGCCCCACCCTATGGGAGGCAGTGAGAAAAACAAGGCATCCATTTGCGACAGTGCTGCCAGATTGCGTAGTTGCTTGAGTAGGAGGAAGAGTAAACAAAGGGAATTGAGGAGAGAAAATGAATCGTTCAAAAGTGTTACCCTCCCAGGAGAAGTGGAGATGTGTGCACCAGAATGCCGGGACAGGGATGGTCACGGGAGCACCACTCATGAGAGCCCGAGAGTAGAAATAGTCCAAATGTCAGCGTTCAGCACCTCGGTAGTGGACAGACAAGTCCTGGTCTAGCCACATGTTGGAATGTTATTTGACAATAAAAAGGAACGAGGCACTCATACATGCCACACCATGGATGAATCTTGAACACACGATGCTAAGCGGAAGGAGCCAGTCACAAAAGACCATTTATACAAAATGTCCCAAAGAGGCAAATCCGAAGTGACGAAAAGCAGATTCCTGTTCGCTTGGGGCTGGAGTAGGGGCAGGAGGAGGGGTGACTGCCAATGGGCGTGAGGTTTCTTTGGGGGCTGATGAAAACGTTCAGATAGTGGTGATAACGATACAAGTCTGAATACATGAACATGGAACTGTATCTATAAAATTGTATACACTGGATTGTATATATAAAAGGGTGAGTGTTATGGTATGTGAATTATAGCTCAATAAAGTTGTTATTGAAAATAGTAAAATAACTTGTAGGTAGGTTTAAATGTTGGACCAGTAAAGTACTAGAAGGAAAACAAGCAGAACTTATCCTACACGAAGGGTTGGACTCAGAGGACGGATGTGATCAGATGTTGTTCTGTATATTTTATTTGAGAGACAACGTAGAGGGTGAGGAAGCAAAAGGACTGGGAGGCAGGAGGCAAGATCACTGTAGTAACCCAGGCAAGAAACAATGAGGGTCTGAAGCAAAGGGTAGCAGTGGACACTAACAGGGAAGGAGAGAGATGAGAGGCATTTGGGAGCGAGAACTGAAGGGCCCTGGTGTTGAGTGGGTGGTCACGGGAGAAGAAAGACCTCCTTCCTTCCCATTCTTCCAACGCAGAGTAAGTGTCACTTCCTCGGGAGCCTCCCTGACTCCAAAGCTCCGTGGGGTTCCCCTCCAGGGTCCCACCACCTCCATATCCAAGCACTGATCACAGGGAGTGGCCATGGTCTCTATTGCCCTCTGGACAGCTGGGCAGCAGGGCCTGGGTCCTGTTCACCATCAATCCCAGCACCCATCAGCATTCAGCACACTATGAATGTTCAGTTAGTATTTGCTGAGTAGAAATGCGAGTGGATGAACCAGCCTGTGATACCCACCAGGTTTTGGCGTCTGAATTCATTCACTCTGTTGGCCATTCTACCATGAATATACTCCAGCTTGCCCCCGAGACATGGAGGCAGCTGGGGTTAAGGCGGACACTGCAGCCCATGCCTTCTGCTCCTGGGTCTGTGCTCCATGTGAGGTTAGAGGATGCCAAGGACTGAATGTGTGTGCCCCCCTCTAATTCCTCTGTCGAAGCCCTAATCCTCCATGTGATGGTATTAGGGGCGGGGTCTTTGGGAGATGATTAGGTCACGAGGGTGGAACCCTCATGAGTGGAATTAGTGTCCTTATAAAGAAGACTCCAGGGAGTTATCCAGCTCTTTCTGCCCCATGAGGACACAGCCAGAAGACGGCCATCTGCAAACCGGGAAGGGAGCCCTCCCCAGATGCCAATCTGCCGGCACCTTGCTCTTGGATTTCCCAGGCTTGAGAACTGCGAGAAATAAATGTCAGTTGTTGAAGCCACCCAGTCTGTGGCATTTTTGTCATAACAGCCCGAGCTGATGGAGCCAGGGAGGCTGCATGGTCACGAGCATGCTGGAGGCTAGCGGGGAGCAAAGCAAGAGAAGACTGGGGTGGGTGCCAACCCCGGGTAGCCTATGATTGTCCTGGCCACTGCTCCTCAACTTCATCCTGGAAACCCAGCTGTCACCTGTGAGGAGAGGCTGCTCTGTCCCCTCAGAGCACAGGGCTGCAGCCAAGGTGGCTTGGGGGTCCTCCTCTCTAGTTCCATCCCAGGTGACTCAGATGCCATGGGCAAGTGTCCCACCTCCAAGCTCTTGTGGCTGTAGGGCAGGGGCTGAGCTGGAAGCGTCAGCAACACCAGGAAGAACATTCAGAATATCTGCCCCATGTGTCAACTGCTCACCACGTCCACCATCCACTCCCAGGTCCAGGCCACCACCGTGTCTTGCCTGGATTGCTGTTAGGGACTTCTGACTCTGTGGCAGCTTCCAGTCTCACCCACGACAGCCACCCTGTTTCCCGCACAGCAGCCTGCAATCTTTTAAAGATAAACATCATACCTTGATATTCTCCTTCCTCACATTCTCCAGGGCCCCCTGGACAACTGCTCTCAGGATAAAATCAAAACCCTTCCCCAGCACATGAGGGTCTGCATGATCTGGCTCCCACATCTCCTTCCCCTCTGTCCCTCCCTCACCAGGTTGCAGCCATGTTGGCCTCCTTTTCACCAAACCTGCCAAGTCCCTTCCCACGCCAGGGCCTTTGCACCTGCTGTTAGAAGCACTTGAAGCTTGGCTGGGTGCAGTGGCTCATGCCTGTAATCCTAGCACTTTGGGAGGCCGAGAGTGGAGGATTGCTTTAGGAAAGGCGTTTGAGACCAGCCTGGTCAACACAGCAAGACCCCATCTCTATTTTTTTAATTATACATTTAAATTTTTTCTTAAAAAGAAGCACTCTATCTTCCCACTCCACCCATCCACACCACATAACCCCCACATCTGCCAATCCCTGCTTGCTCCATCACACCACTCCCTCCATTCCTTCCCTCATAGCAGCTTCCTCCGCAGTGGTTGTTTGTGCATCACTGCATCACTCCCAACCAGAAGCAAATCTCCAAGAGCACAGGCACCTGTTCTGTCTTGTCCCCACCATTTCACCAGGGTCCAAGGCAGTGCCCAGCAAACAGTCCAAGCTCAATAAACACTTGTCAAGTGAATGAAAGAACCAAAAGCTGATCATATTTTATTACCTTTATGATGCTTATCATTGTCTGCCATGAACTTGTTATGATTGATGACTGTGGTTCTGCTGTGATGAGAATGTAAACTTCAGAAGACCAGACACTTCATCTCCGTTCCTGTTGTACCTCTGGCACCCAAAGCAGTACCAAGCATAGAGTAGACCATTAACAAATAGTTGCTAGATGTTGAATGACTGTTGGTGAAATTTTACCATTTTATCAAATTCTTAAAAATATACAGTTTAAAAAAATAGGATACTATTCAAAAATTGTCTCAGCAGCCTGGGTGTGATGGCTCATGCCTGTAATCCCAGCACTTTGGGAGGTGGAGGTGGGAGGATCACTTGAGGCCAGGAGTTCAAGACCAGCCTGGGCACTATAGGAAGACCCTCTCTCTAAAGTTTTTTTTTTTTTAATTAGCTGGGCGTGGTGAGCACCTGTAGTCCCAGCTACTTCAGAGGCTGAGGTGGGAGGAGAGCTTGGGCCCAGGAGGTCAAGAATGCAGTGAGCCATGAACACACCACTGCACTCCAGCCTGGGCAACAGAGCAAGAGTCCATCTCAAAAAAAAAAAAAAAGGTCTTATCATATATTTTTGTCTAGCTTGATCACATACGCACAAACACGAATCATTCTTAGTTCTCATTAGAATCCTCCATTAACCGGCACTATAGATTTTAACAAATTACTTCATCCATGCAGGCTAAAGGCATCATCTACAAGGATTTCTACGACTTCCTCCAACTCTAATCTCCTATTATTCCATGTATTCTGCTTCATACTACAAAGGGTTTAAGCCATACCCCAGCCCCAATATACTGACTTCAGTTCCTGGGCATTCCTTACCTGTGGGTGGGTGTGGATGTTCGCTGGGGTACTTGATGGTATACCATTAGTGCCAAGGCCACATGGATATCCCCACACAGAAATATTGATGAAAGCCCCACAGCTGATCCAAGAGCCAGAAGCTCCGCAGGTCCCTGAGGAAGGAAGATGGAGACTCCCTCAAGCTTTGCCACTATGGAGATTCACTGGCCCAGATCAATATCTGCTTTTATCTTTCTTTTTTTTTTTTTTTTTTTTGAGACGGAATTTCACTCTTGTTGCCCAGGCTCACATGCAATGGCGCAATCTCGGCTCACCACAAACTCCGCCTCCCGGGTTCAAGCAATTCTTCTGCCTCAGCCTCTCGAGTAGCTGGGACTACAGACAGGCGTGCGCCACCACACCCAGCTAATTCTGTCTTTTTAGTAGAGATGGGGTTTTTCCATGTTGGTCAGGCTGGTCTCAAACTCCCAACCTCAGGTGATCCGCCTGCCTCGGCCTCCCAAAGTGCTGGGATTACAGGCGTGCGCCACCGTGCCTGGCCAATATCTGCTTCCCGTCTTCACAGGCACAGGCAATTTCTCTGAGGCCTTCCTAGTGGCACGGCTGTGGGGTTGCTCATGGTCTAGCTGGTTCCATCCCACAGCCAATCGCCACAGAAGTCAATGGATCAGTTATGCAGCAAACCCAAACCAACCATGGACAGGTGGAAAACAACTGACTAGCAACCTTCAGTCTTTTTGTCTCAACCTGAAATCTAAAAGGTCCAACCTCATCCCTAAATACCGACTGAAAACCTACGGCATGATTACTGTGAAAGGGAGGGGGAAATGGGATGGGATGGAGGAAGGACCACAGTGCAGGCCAACAAGACCAAGGTCAATCCAAGTTTTGGCAATTACAAATAAAACTTCTATAAATATCCATGAGCAGGTTTTTGCACAGACGTAAGTTTACAAGTTTTCCTTTGGGTAAATACCAAGGACTGTGGCTCCCGGTACATAAGGTAAGAGTGTGTTTAGCTTTGTAAGAAACTGACAAACTATTTTCCAAAGTGGCTGTGCCATTTTTCATTCTCACCAGCAATGAACGAGGGTTCCTGCTGCTCCACGTCCTCGCCAGCGTTTGGGATCATCAGTGTTCTGGATTTTGCCCATTCTAATACGTGTGTCGTGGCATCTTGTTTTGGACATAGACTTTTTTTTTTTTTTTTTGAGATGGAGTCTCGCTCTGTCGCCTAGGCTGGAGTGCAGTGGTGTGATCTTGGCTCACTGCAACCTCTGCCTCCCGTGTGCCTGGGACTACAGGCACACACCACCATGCCTAGCTAATTTTTGTATTTTTAGTACAGACAGGGTTTCACCATGTTGGCCAGGCTGGTCTCGAACTCCTGACCCTGTGATCCGCCCGCCTCAGCCTCCCAAAGTGCTGGGATTATAGGCGTGAGCCACTGTGCCCAGCCTGGACATAGACATTTTTAGATTAGAGGGCAGAACATTTCAGGAATTACAACTGACATGTACAAAAGCAAAGGCAGGAAGGCACAAACTGTGTTTGGGAAGCAGGTGCATGGTACTGCGAAATAGACCACCCCCAGGTCAGCAGGGCTGTGCTCTTTCTGAAGGCTCTGGAAGAGGGTCTGTGCCATGCCTCTTCCCCAGTTCCTGGTGGCTCCAGCAATCCTTGGCGCTCCTCGGCTTGTAGATGCATCGCTGCAATCTCTGCCTCCGTTTTCACATGGCCTTTTCCTCTCTGTGTGTTTGTCTCTGGATCTCCTCTTTTGATAAGGACAACTGTCATATTGGACGAGGGCCCACCCTCCTCTGGGGTGATCTCATCTGAATTTGATTAAATCTGGAAAGACCCTAGTTCCAAATGAGGTCACATTCATGGGTACCAGGAGTTAGGACTTCAGTATATCTTTTGGAGGAATACAACCCAACCCCAAATAGGAGGTGATCCCAGGGAACTCCGTGGGGGTGGCTGGGGGACATGGGGTGGCAAAGAGAAGAACCAACACACAGTGTTATCAAGCAAGTCACCCACGGGGTGGCTGGGGCTCAGTCCTGCTGCACAGAATGCATCTCAGAGTTGCTCCAACCCTGAGCAGGGATGGGGGCCGAGAAGCTGAGCTTTTCCACCTCCTCCCCAACCATCATCAGCTGACAGAGGCCTCCAGGGCAATGACTCTTCTGCACTTCCGACTCGCCTCGCCCAATGCCCAGACCCCGCATGGTCTCAGAGCCGTAAAACAGGGCCTCAGAACACAGGTGCTTGTGAGAAGTAGCTCTCAGCATGTAGAGACGCAGGCTGAGGCATAAGGTAGGAAGTCACACACTTCAACAGACTCAGCGTAATTCTATTTACAGTAAATCAGAACAAAAATATGAGAAATCGGATCCACATGGGCTCCACCCAAGGTTTTTCATCCTACACTATGAACTCAGAATGTTAAATGTGGCCACTCATATGGTATGAAGTGATTCTGATGCAGCGGGGTCCTGGCATAGAAACTGGCCAACTGATACCAAAAACAGGGCCCTCCAAATGTTTACTGGCCCACCAGTTGCTTCTCCCACCTCACCTTATTCCTTTTGAGTTGAAAGAGTTGATGCCGTGAATCAGGGGCTGGGATGCATGTACCAGTCTAGCCACCTGCCCGATTTTACCCCTTTCACCAATGTCAGAGAGCATCCTTCCTGACTTATGAGAACGAAAATGAGTCAGGCCTTGGCACGTCTCATCTGAAAAACTGCCACTCTGCTAACAAAATTGAATCCTGCTCTTAGCTCTGATACCTACAGACCCCCAGGTGCTAAAATCACAATGTAACTTCTTTCTTCAAAAGTGATTAGAGCAAAGGTAATCACTAGGGGAAGGTGATGATGGTGGCAAAAACATCATCTAAATATCTTGGGCACTTCCCTTGAGACATAATTAGTCTATCTTGGCAATTGTTCATTTTTAGCATCGTCACAATTTTCAGCAGCAGGTTAAGCTACTGAGAATGAAGTAATAGCTATTAATTAGTTCATAGATTCATTCATCAAGTAATAAGAAATAGAAAGAAATTAGTTTGTGAGGTGGGAGGATTGTTTGAGCCCAGGAGGTCGTTGAGGCTGCAGTGAGCTGAGATCATGCCACTGCACTCTAGCCTGGGTGACAGAGCGAGACCCTGTCAAGAAAGAAAAGAAAGAGAAGAAAGGAAGAAAGAAAAAGGAAAGAATGAAAGAAAAGAAAGAAAGAGAGAGAGAGAGAGAGAGGGAGGAAGGAGGCAGGGAGGGAGGGAGGGAGGAAGGAAGGAAGGAAGGAAGGGGGAGGGAGGGAAAGAGAAAGAAAGAAAGAAAGAAAGAAAGAAAGAAAGAAAGAAAGAAAGAAAGAAAGGAAGGAAGAAAGGAAGAAAGGAAGAAAGAAAGAAAGAAAGAAAGAAAGAAAGAGAAAGAAAGAAAGAAAGAAAGAAAAGAAAGAGAGAGAGAGGGAAAGAAGGAAGGAAGGAAGGATGGAAGGAAGGAAGGAAGGAATTAGTTTGGAGGATAGAAAGTATAAATCATCCCATACATCTATTTCCATTATGTGTGTCTCCCTGAATGCTGGGCTTAACAGAGCCCAGCCTGCTGTTGTCTTTGACCAGTGGCCTGGCTGCTGCTGTGAGAGTGAGGTGACCTCCCGCACACTATTAATGGCCATACAAGGTCATCCTCTTCCGGGTAGAGCCTTCCCAAGCCAGCTCTGCCCAGAGTCACTTCCTCATTCTCCGGATTCAGAGGCCTGTCATCCATGAGCTCATCACGTCCTATTCAGAACATATCCTGCGTTGTTGCCTTCTACCATTGTGAAACTCATACTGTTCTTTAACTTCTACTCTTCTTTCTAAAATATTCTTGAGAGGCTAGATGTGGTGGCTCACGATTGTAATCTTAGCACTTTGGGAGGCCAAGGCAGGAGGATCGCTTGAGTCCAGGAGTTGGAGACCAGCCTGAGCAACAGGGCGAGATCCTGTCTCTACAAAAAATTTTAAAAATAGCTGGGTGTGATGGTGCACATATGTAGTCCTAGCTACTCAGGAGGCTGAGGTCAGAGGATTACTTGAGTCCAGGAGATTGAGGCTACAGTGAGCAGGGATTGCAACCTGGCACTCCAGCCTGGGTGACAGAGTGAGACCCTGTCTCAAAAATAAAATATGAGAATATAAACTTGAGGTGGAGACCGTAGCCCTTCCCTTCCCATCCAGAATTCGGTCCTAATTTCAATCAAATAATAAATCATTACTGCTTTAATGGAGAGATAATATTACCTTCCTGCAGAAAATGCACTTATCAGCCTGTGGGGTGGAAATTTGCGTGTCATAAGCTTCAGATCATTCAGAGCTGAGGCTGTGGGACAGCAAGCTTCCAGGAGACAGAGACATGGGAAAGGAGGTGGGGCCCTGGAGACAACCTCATGGCCACTGAGGCCCTGGAAGCCTGCAGGGACTGGAGAGTGGTGGTGATGGAACGGAGAACCACATCCTTCTCGTTCCAATTAAATGTCTTCTTTCAAATATCTGTACCGCATGACTATCTCACTTGGACTCTACTGAACATAATTGTGTTGCCTCAGTAAAACACAATATAACACAATAAAAGCCCTTTCTGATACCATGAAAGTTCAGTGGAGACATCCTGAGCAATTCTCATTTGAACCATGGGAACAAGCATGGGTGGGCGTCCATGGATCTCTTCCACCAGGCAATGTCTTAGAAAGAATGAGGCAGAATAAATAGTCAAGAAAGTAACCATGACCTCGGGCCATGGCAACTGTGGCAACCAGACCTCAACACAATAAGCCCCAGCACTGGCGCTGCAGTCGAGCTCATCCAAGCAAAGCTATGTCCCGTAGGGAAGTTCCCCTGTAGGGAGCAGGCACATTTTGATTTTACCTGTCCTCAGACCAACCCTTTGCTCATTATAATAGTAAAAAACACACCCTTGGGTGGAGATTTAACATGCTAATGAGACACATGACGTACAAAAGTAGGTACAGCTACTGCGCATGCGCACCCAGAGGACCATCCAGAACACGCTTCCTAGTAACACTTCTTTCCACCTCTTTATGAATAACCATGTAAGACTCCCACAAAAGGGGTTTCCCCAGCAATAATCAATGCTGTCTCATCCTTATGAGCAGCCCGCCCTGCATTCTTTCTCTCTCTCCAGGGTATGTCTATTCTGCACTTCACTTTCAATTTTTTTTTTTTTTTTTGAGATGGAGTCTCACTCTGTTGTTGCCCAGGCTGGAGTGCAGTGGTGCGATCTCAGCTCACTACAACTTCCGTCTCCTGGTTTCAAACAATTCTCCTACCTCAGCCTCCCGAGTAGCTGGGATTACAGGCACCTGCCACCATGACTGGCTAATTTTTTGTATTTTTAGTAGAGGTGAGGGGGTTTCACCATGTTGGCCAGGCTGGCCTTGAACTCCTGACTTCAGGTGATCTGACCACTTCGGCCTCCCAAAGTGCTGGAATTTCAGGCATGAACCACTGCGCCCAGCACTCAAAATATTCTTTTACTCTTGTAATAAATTACTTCGTACGGCATCTCCTTCACTGTGTGTCTCTTGTTTAAATTCTTTTAAACTAAGAAGACAAGAACTGAGTTCTCACAACAGCTGTCAACAAGACTTCACTCATTCACCCACTAAATATGTACTGAGCCCTTCCAATGGGCCAGACGTGGCGCTGGACACTGGGGAGCGGGGAGGCCAGTGGGTGGAAAGGAGGAAGAGGACAGACAGGTGAATCAAAGAGCCAGCCTGCCCTGCAGGTGTTTTGTGTAAGGAACAGGGGAATGAAGTTAGCGCATAAATAACTCCAATACAATAGGGAGCGAAAGGGGGACTGAGACGTTCAGAGAAATTTCTTGGAAGCACAGAGAAAGTATGACAGGAATTGAAATAAAAACATGATGTTGGCTCCCTCCCTCTCAGACTTTCTGCCAGGAAAGTGTAGAAACTAGAGAATACCCTAGAACCAGGTTGAGCATCCACTTAGGGGCCCTTGGTCATTGGATTTATTTGTTTAAATACGCTGTTCATTTACAACATTGTTTCGATATATTGTGTTTATTTGTATAGCATTTGATGCATTCTATTTATTGATTCGAGGGTCATGGTAAGTACATGATGTGGACTGATCGTGGAAAAAGTGCTATAATCATGAAAAAGAAAATCACCTGAAGTCGTTGCAAATGTGCTAATGCTCAAACAGCCTCAGTGGCTCCTTTCTTTCCCAGTGAGAGAGAATGATATTTAAGGACTTTGGCTCGGGCAGCCATTAAACCAAGATTGAGTGCTGGATGGTGGACAAGCCCCAGACAGAGCTCACTTCTGCTCAGGGCACGGGCTCAGGAAGAACACTAGTTTTGTGACCTGCGCAAACTGCTTGACCTCTCATGTCTGTTTCTTTTTTTTTTTTTTTTGAGACGGAGTCTCGCCCTGTTGCCCAGGCAGGAGTGCCGTGGTGTGATCTGGGCTCACTGCAAGCTCCGCCTCCTGGGTTCATGCCATTCTCCTGCCTCAGCCTCCCAGTGGCTGGGATTATAGGCGCTCGCCACCACGCCCGGCTAATTTTTTGTATTTTTAGTAGAGATGGGGTTTCACCGTGTTAGCCAGGATGGTCTTGATCTCCTGACCTCGTGATCCGCCCACCTCGGCCTCCCAAAGTGCTGGAATTACAGGCGTGAGCCACCGCGCCCGGCCATGTCTCAGTTTCTTTAACCACTTAGAGTTGTTGTGAGAAAGAAATGAGCTACCGTGTAAAGGTAGAGAAGCATAAGTGTTAGCTAGAATCATCGTCATCATCAGGATAGTGGGACAGACCCTGCCCTGATGGCCTCCTAGCAGGAAGAATGGCCAGCAGGGAAAGGGGGAAGAGGGTCCAGGAGTAACCAATCTGACTGCTGAGTTCAAGCTGATTTTAAAATTAGAAGTGGGGGCCGGACGCAGTGACTCACACCTGTAATCCCAGCACTTTGGGAGGCTGAGGCAGGTGGATCACGAGGTCAGGAGATTGAGACCATCCTGGCTAACATGGTGAAACCCCGTCTCTACTAAAAATACAAAAAATTAGCCAGGCGTGGTGTCGGGCGCCTGTAATTCCAGCTACACGGGAGGCTCAGGCAGGAGAATGGTGTGAACCCGGGAGGTGGAGCTTGCAGTGAGCCGAGATCAGGCCACTGCACTCCAGCCTGGACGACAGAGCCAGACTCCGTCTCAAAAAAAAAAAAAAAAAAATTCGCCTGGCATGGTGGCGGGCACCTGTAGTCCCAACTACTCAGGAGGCTGAGCTAGGAGAATCTTGTGAACCGGGAGGTGGAGGTTGCAGTGAGCCAATATTGTGCCACTGCACTCCAGCCTGGGTGACAGAGCAGGACTCCATCTCATCATGATGATGATAATAATAATACAATGAGAAGTGGGAGGTAATTTCCTATCAATCTAGACAAGAGGTATGTGAGACTGTTCTTTTTATTTCACACAGAGCAAAGTCAGGGGACCAGCTGGTTTTGGTCTTCAGAGAACAGGGTGGGGGCTGTGTGGGGGGTGGGAAGAGGATGCTGAGGAATGGGCTTCTCTGCACTCTTCCGAGCCATTCTTTAAGCCCAGGATGAACGAGCCCACTGGGGACTTTCTGTCCTCAATGCCTCTCGCCCTCCTACAGCCTGTGGCCAACCCAGTGCCTCCATGCTCAGCTAACTGGATCTGGCTTCAAAAGAGGGAGAACTGATTTGATTTTTCTGATAGACTGTGCGAGCTCTGACTGGCTAAGATTGGAAAGCAGTGGAAAGACACAAAAAAAAAAAAAAAAAAAGGGAAATCTGATGGTGGTGTGAATAAGAGAAAACATTTTTAAAACAAATTTTAAAACCATACTAGGGTCAGAAAGAAAATACAAATTACCGATAAAAGTCACATACATTTCTTTTTATATTGAAGACTTTGCAGCCAAGGCAGGTGGATCACCTGAGGTTAGGAGTTCAAGACCAGCCTGGCCAACATGGCGAAACCCTGTCTCTACTAAAAATACAAAAATTAGTCAGGTGTGGTGGTGCATGCCTGTAATCCCAGCTACTCGGGACACTGAGGCAGGAGAATCGCTTGAACCTGGGAGGCAGAGGTTGCAGTGAGCCAAGATCAGGCCATTGCACTCCAGCCTGGGCAACAAGAGCAAAACTCTCTCTCAAAAAATAAAAATAAAGACTCTGCCAAGCACCTAATTTGTAGTGATAAAATATCTTTTTTTTTTTTAAAGCTGTAATATCAAGAGACCCTGTAAGATAAGATCTATTTCACAATTAAGTAACCCCCAAAATAATTAAAGACAAGATAAACTAGTTTCAAAAGCATCTTCAATTAAATTTGTTCAAAGGTGCAATACTACACTATGTGTGAGTTAAATACTTTTTGAAATTGTAACTTTCAAAGGAAACAAACCCTCCAGGCATGGAAAAACAGAAAAGAATGCAGAGAAATAAGCCAGGTACAAAAGAACAAACGCTGGATGATTCCACGGGTAAAGTATCAATAACAAGCAAATTCACAGAGACAAAAAGTCTAATAGAGGTGCCAGGGCTGAGAAGAGGGGGCTGGGGAGTTGTTTAATGGATACAGAGTTTCTCTCTGAGATAATGAAAAAGTTCTGGGAGTGGATAATTGAGAGTGACACAACATTGTGATTTATTTAATGCACTGAATTGTACGCTTACACTTAATACACTTAAATATGGTGTCTAGACAGGGCTGCCAATTCATTCCCTGAAGCCAGTGTCACCCTGCTACCAAAATCACACAAAGACATCACAAGAAAAGAAAACTAGGCCAGGCGCAGTGGCTCACATCTATAATCCCAGCACTTTGGGAGGCCAAGCTCGGCAGATTCCCTGAGGTCAGGAGTTTGAGACCAGCCTGACCAACATGGTGAAATGCCATCTCTACTAAAAATACAAAAATTAGCCAGGCATGGTGGTGCATGCCTGTAATCCCAGCTACTCGGGAGGCTGAGGCAGGAGAATCGCTTGAATTCAAGAGGCGGAGGTTGCAGTGAGCCGAGATCAAACCACTGAACTCCTGCCAGGGTGACAGAGTGAGACTCCGTCTCAAAAAAAAAAAGAAAGAAAAGAAAAGAAAACTAAAGACCAATATCTCTTTTGAATATACCACAAAAAATCCTCAATAAAACATTGGCAAATTGAATCCAGAAACATATAAAGAGGATTATATGCCGTGACCAAATGGGGATTTATCCCAGGAATCAAATGATATTCTTATCCCAACAATTCAAGTTTGATTTAGCATCCAAAAATTAGTATGATGTAACATATCGATAAAGAACAAAATCACATGATCATCTCAAGAGATACAGAAAAGGCATTTGACAAAATCCAAAACCCTTTCATAAAAACATTCAGCAAGCAAGGAATAGAAGGAAACTTCTTCAACTTGATAATATGTGAAAAACTCACAGTTACATTTTTTTTTGAGACGGAGTTTTGCTCTTGTTGCCCAGGTTGGAGTCCAGTGGTGTGATCTTGGCTTACTGCAACCTCCGCCCACCTCCCAGGTTCAAGCAATTCTCCTAACTTAACCTCCCGAGTAGCTGGGATTATAGGCATGCACCACCACGCCTGGCTAATTTTTTGTATTTTTAATAGAGATGGGATTTCTCCGTGTTTGTCAGGCTGGTTTGAACTCCCGACCTCAGTAATCTACCTGCCTCAGCTTCCCAAAGTGCTTAGATTACAGGCGTAAGCCACTGCGCCCAGCACACAGTTACATTCTACTTGATGATGAGAAGTTGAATGCTTTTCCCTTAAGATCAAGAACAAGGATATCCATTCTTGTTACTTTCATTCAACACATTATTGGAGATTGTAGCCAGGGTTATTAGGCAATAAGAAGAAATAAGAGGCATCCAGATTAGAAATAAAGGAGTAAAACTATTTCTATTCATGGATGACATGACCTTGTATATAGAAAATCCTGCACACTAACATGGCACATGTATACATATGTAACAAACCTGCACATTGTGCACATGTACCCTAGAACTTAACGTCTAAAAAAGAAAAAAAAAAAACTAAGAAACCCACAAAAACTATTAGAACTAATTAAAGAAGTTCGGTAAATTATAGGACACACAACCAATATCAAAAAATTAATTGTATCTCAGCCAGGTTCAGTGGCTCACACCTGTAATCCCAGCACTTTTGGAGACCGAGGCGGGCAGATCACTTGAGGTCAGGAGTTCAAGACCAGATTAGCCAACATAGTGAAACCCGGTTTCTACTAAGAATACAAAAATTAGCCAGGTGTGGTTACAGGTGCCTGTAATCCCAGCTACTTGGGAGGCTGAGGCATAAGAATAGTTTGAACCCAGGAGACAGTGGTTGCAGTGAGCCAAGATTATGCCACTGCACTGCAGCCTGGGCAACACAGATAAACTCTGTCTCAAAAAAAAAAAAAATTAATTTTATCTCTATATATTGGCAATGAAAAATCTGAAGATTAATGAAGAATAAAATTCAATTTACAATAGCATTGATAAAAATAAAATACTTAGAAATACATTTAATAACAGAAATGTACACTGAAAACTACAATATTGTTGGAAAAAAATTAAAGAAAACCTGAGTAAATAAAAGACACCTGTGTTCATGGATTGTTAGGATGGGAGTATCCCAAATTCATCTACAGATTCACTGCAACCTCTATGAAAATTCCAGCTGCTTTTTTTTCTCCAGAAATTGACAAGCTGAACCTAAAATTCATTCAGAAATGCAAGAGACCCAGAATAGCTAAAACAATCTTGAAAAACAACAAGCTTGGAAGGCCACATTTTCTAATTCCAAAATATACTACAAAGCTACAGTGACAAAAATAGTGTGGTGCTGACAGAAGAATAGTCATGTACATCAGTGGAATCAAATTAAGAGTCCAGAAATAAAGCTTCACATTCATGGTCAATTGATTTTGACAAGTGTGCCAAGACCATTTAACGGGGAAAGAGTAGTATTTTCAACAATTAGTGCTCGAACAACTAGATATCCACATATAAAAGGATGAAGCTGAACTACTACTTCACACCATATGCAAAAAAAAAAAAACCCAAAACCTCAAAATGGAACCAAGCTCTACCTTACACTGTAAACAAAAATGAAGGAGGCAGGCAAATCACTTGAGGTCAGGAGTTCAAGACCAGCCTGGCCAACATGGTGAAACTCTGTCTCTACCAAAAACTACAAAAATTAGCTGGGCGTGGTGGTACACGCCTATAGTCCTAGCTACTTGGGAGGCTGAGGCAGGAGAATCACTTGAACTTGGGAGGTGGCAGTTGCAGTAAGCCGAGATTACATCACTGCACTCCAACCTGGGTGACAGAGTGAGACCCTATCTCAAAAAACAAACAAACAAACAAACAAAAAATTAACTCAAAATGGATCAAAGATCTAAACATAAGATCTAAAACTATCATATTCTTTGCAGAAAATATGGGAGAAAAACTCCATAACATTAGATTTGGCAATGATTTCTTGGATATGACACCAAAAGTCAGACAACAAAATACAACTTAAAAATTTTAAACTTCTGTTCATCAAAGGACATAATCTACAGAGTGAAAAGGTGGCCCTGGAACAGAAAAAAAAAGGTTTGCAAATCATATATCTGATAAGTTATTAACATCCACAGAATATAAAGAATTCCTGGCCGGGCGCGGTGGCTCAAGCCTGTAATCCCAGCACTTTGGGAGGCTGAGACGGGCGGATCACGAGGTCAGGAGATCGAGACCATCCTGGCTAACACGGTGAAACCCCGTCTCTACTAAAAAATACAAAAAAAAAAAACTAGGCCGGGCGCGGTGGCTCACGCCTGTAATCCCAGCACTTTGGGAGGCCGAGACGGGCGGATCACGAGGTCAGGAGATCGAGACCATCCTGGCTAACACGGTGAAACCCCGTCTCTACTAAAAAATACAAAAAACTAGCCGGGCGAGGTGGCGGGCGCCTATAGTCCCAGCTACTCGGGAGGCTGAGGCAGGAGAATGGCGTGAACCCGGGAGACGGAGCTTGCAGTGAGCTGAGATCCGGCCACCGCACTCCAGCCTGGGTGACAGAGCGAGACTCCGTCTCAAAAAAAAAAAAAAAAAAAAAAAAAAAAAAAAAAAAAAAAAAAAAACTAGCCGGGCGAGGTGGCGGGCGCCTGTAGTCCCAGCTACTCGGGAGGCTGAGGCAGGAGAATGGTCTAAACCCGGGAGGCGGAGCTTGCAGTGAGCTGAGATCCGGCCACTGCACCCCAGCCTGGGCGACAGAGCAAGACTCTGTCTCAAAAAAAAAAAAAAAAAAAAAAAAAAAGAATTCCTACAACTCAACAATAACAAAATGACTTAATTTTTAAAATGAGCAAAGAACTTGAATAGACATTTCTCCAAAAAAGATATACAAATGGCCAATAATTACATGAAAACATGCTCACCAGAGAAACACAAATCAAAACCACAGCGAGATACCTCCTTAAATCCATTAGGATGGCAACTATCAAAAATTTTTTTAAAAACTAACAAGTGTTGGCAAGGATGTGGAGAAATGGGGACCCTTGTGCAGTGTTGGTGGGAATGTAAATGGTGTAGCAGCTATGGAAAACAGTATTGTGGTTCCTCAAAAAATTAAACATAGAATTACCATATGATCCAGCAATTCTACTTCTGGACATATAGCCAAAATAATTAAAATCAAGGTCTTGAACAGGTATTTGTATACCCATGTTCATAACAGCATTATTCACAATAGCCAAAAAGTAGAGGCCAATCCAAGTGTCTGTGAATGTATGAATAAATAAACAAAAATGTAGTATATCCATACAATGGAATGTTATTTAGCCTTACAAAGGAAGAAAATTCTGACACATGCTATAACATAGGTAAGGCTTGATGACATTATTAAACTAAGTGAAATAAACCAGTCACAAAAGGACAAATATGATATGACTCCACATATATGAGGTCCCTAGAGTATTGAAACTCCAAGGGAGAAAGTGGAATGATGATCTCCAGGGACTGGGGAGGGGGGAATGTATTGTTTAACAGTTTCAGTTTTGCAAGATGAAAGGAGCTCTGTGGGACTGGTGGTGGTGACTGGCTGTACAACAGTGTAAATGTGCTTAATGCTACTGAACCATACACTTCAAAATGTTGAAGGCACTAAATGCTCTGTGTATTTTATCACAATTTTTAAAACTAAAAAAGGATAGAAAAAAAATACATCAAAGTTCTGAAGTAATAATGAAAACTATAAAACCCTTATAAGAAAAATAGGTTAAATCTTTGTGACCTTGGGTTAGACACTGGTATCTTAAATATGACACCAGAAGTACAAACAACAAAAGAAAAAATATTAGATAAATTGGACTTCAACAAAATTTAAAACTTATGTGTTTCAAAGGAAACTGATATGGTTTGGCTGTGTGTCCCCACCCAAATCTCCTGCTGAATGGTAATCCCCAGTGTTGGGGGAGGGTCCCGGTGGGGGGTGATTGGATCACAGGGAAGAATTTCCCCCTTGCTGTTCTCGTGATAGTGAGTGAGCTCTCACGAGATCTGGTTGTTTAAAAGCGTGTAGCACTTCCGCCTTTGCGCGCTCTCTCCTGCTCCAGCGTCGTAAGATGTGTCTGCATCCCCTTCACCTTCCGCCATAATTGTAAGTTTCCTGAGGAACCCCCCAGCCGTGCTTCCTGTATAGCCTGCAGAACTGTGAGTCAGTTAAACCTCTTTTCTTCATAAATTACTCAGTCTCCGATAGTTTTTTTTGTTTTGTTTTGTTTGTTTTGTTTTTTTGAGATGGAGTCTTGCTCTGTTTCCCAGGCTGGAGCGCAGTGGCGCAATCTCAGCTCACTGCAAGCTGCGCCTCCCATGTTCATGCCATTCTCCTGCCTCAGCCTCCTGAGTAGCTGGGACTACAGGCGCCCGCCACCATGCCCGGCTAATTGTTGTGTTTTTTAGTAGAGACGGGGTTCCACCTTGTTAGTCAGGATGGTCTCGATCTCTTGACCTTGTGATCCATCCGCCTCGGCCTCCCAAAGTGCTGGGATTACAGGCGTGAGCCACTGCGCCCAGCAGTTCTTTTTTGTTTGTTACAAATCACAACCCACCAGCGCTTACTGAGATAATTACTCAAGGAAGATCTTGTCTACAGTTCTGGTAGACCTCTACTTTGGGTTACAGAACAAACAAAACCCTTGCTTGTTCCGGACACAGTCATTACAGTACTTGAATCAAAATTTCAGGTTATACATAATAGACTTTTAATATATATTAATGAGAATATATGAGATGTCTTTGTAGAAAGAGATACAATAAAACCATGAATTCTTCTCATCAACAGCTAAATTGTCATTCCATGACCTCAAGCTTCCAGTCCTCCAAATGGTTGATATTACTTAGTTTTGACCTAACAAACCCAAGGGTCTGCTTCTAAAAATGTCTGTCTCCTGATATTCAAGAACCCTGCAAAGGCTGACTAATTGAAAGATAAAGAAAGAGATGTGTTGTAAATTGATATGTAGTCGCACTCTGAGAGTCCTTGAGATCCTTAGATATTCTGTGCGATGGTTCCTACATTAAAAGTAATGGTGGCTGGGCAGGGTGGCTCACGCCTGTAATCCCAGCACTTTGGGAAGCCGAGGCAGATGGATCACGAGGTCAGAAATTCAAGACCAGCCTGACCAATATGGTGAAACCCCATCTGTACTACAAATGCAAAAAAAAAAAAAAAATTAGCCGGGCTTGGTGGCATGCCCCAGCTACTCAGGAGGCTGAGGCAGGAGAATTGCTTGAACCTGGGAGGCAAAGGTTGTGGTGAGCCAAGATCGCACCGCTGCACTCCAGCCTGGGCAACAAAGGAAGACTCCGTCTCAAAAAAAAAAAAATTAAATAAAAAGTAATGGCAAAATCCACAATTACTTTTGCCCCACCAACCTAATAGAATGGAAACATGACTCTCAAATGAAATTGCATTCTGGGTGGTAGATGAGCTGACCCCACAAGCAGCTATTATGGCCAATTCAGGCCTCTGCCACCTTTCAACTAAATGATACGATGGTTTTCTAACTCCTCTTCCCTTGTTGCTCTTCTTAGACTGCTGTTCAAGGCATCACAGCCTGGCCTTCTGCTGGTACATGGGGCAGAAGTGAAATGCATCCCCCATGAAACCCAGATGTAAGGGAAATTAGATTGCTCTCCAAAATATTTGGCTGGGCACAGTGGCTTACTCCTGTAATCCCAGCACTTTGGGAGGCCAAGGTGGGAGGATCACCTGAGGTCAGGATTTCCAGACCAGTTTAGTCAACATGGTGAAACCCCGTGTCTATTAAAAAAAAACACAAAAAATTAGCCGAGTGTGGTGGTAGGCGTCTGTAGTCCCAGCTACTCAGGAGGCTGAGGCAGGAGAATCACTGGAACCCGAGGGGCAGAGGTTGCAGCGAGCCACTGCACTCCAGCCTGGGCGGCAGAGTGAAACTCCAAAAAAAGAAAGAAAAGATTGTTCTCCAAGATATTATCTAAAATCCCTGGACAATGATGACATTAATGATTTGCAGGAGTAACCTGGGAATTTCAGTGAAAGTGAGACCCAAGAGTTTGGAACATTTTGCCTCCACCCCCAACCCGCCACCCTCAACCCAAGTTCCAATCCAAAAGTCTGGGTGGTGATGTGCTGGTAAATGTCTAACAACTGGCTCTTTGTGGAAGAAGTCCTGATTCATAGTGCTTGTCAGTTTCCGTGGTGTAACCACTCCCACCGTGGCCAATCAAGCTACCCTTTTGACAAAATTGAATGAAGAGTTGGGGGGCGACGTGTACCCTCAGTTCTCCCCAGCTGGCATGAGCCGGCTCCTGCACACTCCTGAGTCTTAAAAAGATGGGACTGCAATACCAGTGTAAATTAGTAGCAGAAACCCAATTAATCATTGGGTTTCTTTGGAAGGAATCATTGGAAGGAATTCTCTGCAAACTAAAAGACAGGTGATCATGGAAAAAAAAAAAAAAAAGAGGAAAGGGAAAAACAAAGAGCCAAGTCCCCAGTGCCTGTGTGAGCACTGTCCAGGAAGAGGGTGTCCTGCTCCAGGATTTAAGCTGCCCCTCACAGAGGACCCAGCCCTCACATCAGGCTGGCTGCATCAGACTGGAAGCCTCCAACTCTTTTTTTTTTTTTTTTTTTAAACCATAGCTTCTTGCAGCCTCAGACTCTACCCCCATAACCTGATTCCCTAACTCATCAAGTAACTTTCTGATTAGAACTTGATTTCCCTTGAAGAGTGGGTTTATCTGTCCAGAGGGGAGAAGGCATAGTCTACTGCTCAAGAATTTTATTTTACTGAACAGTTTCACTCGTCATTCATTGTTTTGTTTGTATTTTGTTTTTTGTTTCTGAGACAGAGTTTGGCCCTTGTCACCCAGGCTGGAGTGCAGTGGCGCAATCTTGGCTCACTGCAACTTCCACGTCCCGAATTCAAGTGATTCTCCTGCCTCAGCCTCCTGCGTAGCTGGGATTACAGGCGCACACCAACATGCCTGGCTAATTTTTGTATTTTTAGTAGAGATGGAGTTTCACTATGTTGGCCAGGCTGGTCTCCAACTCCTGACCTCAGGTGATCCACCCGCCTTGGCCTCCCAAAGTGCTGGGATTACAGGCCTGAACCACCGTGCCTGGCCTGCTCATTCATTGTTAATGATAAACTGAATTTTAAAACCGGAATTCTAAAACCGCTTACCATCCACAATCTTTCATCCTGTCCTGACTGCTTTGGTGGCAGTCAACTCCAGTACTCTCCACAGCATCTTGAGAGAGCGAAAAGCTCTGGGCAGCACTTCCGCTCTGGCTCTGAACTCCGTGCACAAATCAGCAAATGCCCTGAAGAGAACAATGGTGATAGCCTGGCTGACTCGGTTGGCCTCTAATGCCTTCAAACAGGTGTTTTTGAAATATTATTCAGCTTTTGTGATGGGTCTCGGTAGGAAAGTTGGTCTATATTTTTTTAAATTTTTTTTTTTTAAGAGACAGGGTCTTGCTCTATCATCAAGGCTGGAGTGCAATGGCGTGATCATAGCTCACTGCAGCCTCGAACTCCCCAGCTCAAGCTGTCCTCCCACCTCAGCCTCCTGAGCAGCTAGAACCACAGGCACACACCACCACGCCTGGCTAATATTTTTAGGAAAGTTGGTCTAGTCTCAGGTACTTGTCACAGCCAGAAGTAGAACCCTCTGAAAATATCCTTCTCCACACCTGATGTTTTCTCCTATTTCAAGGTCTAGTTCAAATGACGCGTCCTTTTCATAGTTTTCTCTGCCCAGGAGGAACTGCTTCCTGAAAAACAACCTATGATAGCTACATTTTTGCATTGCCCGAGGGAGTAAAAGAAAACTGCCATAATTCGCTAAGACTTCTTCCAGCTGTGGGATGGTTTCTATTAGAATCCACAGGGAACGGGAAGGGGGATGAGGAAGCCTGGCAACGACACCTGTCTTCAAAGTCAAGGTCCAAAAAATGGGCTGGCCTCTGCCTTCCTGACATTTAACTGCTTGAAATTAGACTGTGACCCGTATCATTGCTGCCAGATGCCATAGGACACTGTGCTTCCCAACAGACATGGGGTACATTAATTAAGACAGAAAGTGCTGTGCACTGAAAAGGCAGCTCCAGGGTGCTTTCCACATGCAGATGCTCCGAGGAGGCAGAAGAAGCGACACCCAGGGATCAGAAGCGCAGCTGAGGAGCGGCTTTGTTAAAGACCATCATTTGGATTAGTGGACGGTAACAGCCTGACCACGACTCTCACCACTGGCTCCGCTGATGAACATGTTATTGTGAGAATTGCTGTGCTTGCAAGAGGTCTAAATGGTCTTAGATTTTCAGAAATAACATAAAGATGGGACAAAATCAAAACCCTGTTGGGCCTTTTTTTTAAAAAAAGGAAAAAAAAAAAAAAAACCTTGAAGCATGAGAACCATTTTTTAAACATCTTAGAACAATTGGCAACTGGGAACCTTTTGCTTGAAATCCCTGGCTCTGACAAAGGCAATGAGCAGCTTTGAAGGATTCCAAAAATGAAAAGGCTGCCGGGATCATTTCCATTCATTCTGATCTCGTTCTTTACTATTTTATGCACTCTCATTTGGAAGCTTTTTTAGCTGTCCTTTGTAGGTCTGTGAGAATGATTTGCAAAGCCTTGGAAACATTTAGCTCCTCTCCAACTCCTAATTCCCTAAGTAATTCTGTGGCCTGTTGTTCACGGGGCTCCTGGGTTTGCCCATCATCTCCGGGAGTTCTATGCACTGCCTGTGTCAGGGAGGCATACAAGAAGCGCTTGCTCTCTGTAAACAAGCGTCTTTGCTGTAGGAGGAATGAGCTAAAGGTGCTTTCCAGAAGGATGATGCAGTGAAATGGCAAACGCTGCTGGGACGCTTTCCACACTGACAGCATTCTCTTAGTTGCTTACAGAAATGAGGGAGGGTGACTATTCCTGGAAGTAACCAGGAGTGATGAGTAGCTGTTCCCTTAAGGATAACAAAGCATGTCGATTGCCCCCTCACCCTCCTGCCACACCACACTGGACTTTGCAGCAGTGGCTTCCTGCCTGGCCAGTGAGCCTGGTGTGGTCAGCAGCCTGTTCAGGCTGAAGACAACAGGCAAAAGGCAGCTTCTCTGAGGCTGTGAAACTGACTTTATCCCCTTCATTCAGACGATACTTGCTGGATTACTTGAGAGAGCCATTGTATTGACCATAATATAATGACAGAGACTTCCACAGAATATCTTTGATATGGTTGGGCTCTGTGTCCCCACCCAAATCTCATCTTGAATTGTACTCTCATAATTTCCACGTATTATGGGAGGGACCCCGTGAGAGATCATTGAATCATGGGGGCAGGTCTTTGCAGTGCTGTTCTCATGATAGTGAATAAACCTGACATCCGGGGACCGTGGCTCACGCCTGTAATCCCAGCACTTTGGGAGGCCAAAGCAGGCAGATCACTTGAGGTCAGGAGTTTGAGACCAGCCTGGTCAACACAGAGGAACCATGCCTCCACCAAAAATATAAAAGTTAGCTGGGCATTTGGCACACACTTGTAATCCCAGCTACTCGGGAGGCTGAGGCAGGAGAATGGCTTGAACCCGGGAGGCGGAGGTTTGCAGTGAGCCGAGATTGCGCCATTGTGTTACAGCCTGGGCCACAGAGTGAGACTCCGTCTCAAAAAAAAAAAAAAAAAAAAAAAAAAAATCCTCACAAGATCTGATGACTTTATAAGGCAGAGTTTTCCTGCACAAACTCTCTTTGCCTGCTGCCGTTCACATAAGATGTGACTTGCTGCTCCTTGCCTTCTGCCATGATTGTGAAGCTTCCCCAGCCACGTGGAACCTCTTTCTTTTGCAAATTGCTCACTCTCGGGTATGTCTTTATCAGCAGCATGAAAACAGACTAATACAATCTTCTACTGGTTAAATCCATATACAGTTGAGCAATTCCAGGAGTATCCCTTTTACAGATCATAAGAAACTTTAAGCAAAATTTCTTATGATCTGTAAAACTTGCCTTAGTCAATCTGGGCTGCTGTAACAGTACCAGAGACTGGGTGGCCTAAACAACAAACATTGGTTTCTCACAGTTCTGGAGGCTGGGAAGTCCAAGATCCAGATACTTACGGATTCAGTATCTGGGGAGGGCCCACTTCCTGGTTTGTAGACAGCCATATTCTTGCTGTGTCTTCACATAGAGAGAAAGAGAGAGCCAACTCTCTCCCATCTCTTGCTAAGGGCACTAATCTTATCCTGATGGCTTCATCTTTATGACATAATTGCTTCCCAAATGCCCCATATCCTAATGTCATCACATTGGGGTTAAGGTTTCAACATACAAATTTGGGGTAGACACAAACATTCAGTCCAAAGCACTTTTACTCAACCAAAGCATGCCCTTTAATATACAATAAGGAGTCAATAAAAGATGCCTTTAAATTACCAGTTCAGCTCCCCAGTCCACGTAAAGCATAGTCAAGTAGGAAACATCCAATTTGCCATACAGACCTATGGAAACAAATGGGAGTTTATGATTAAGAGCAGTGGCTCACGCCGTAATCCCAGCACTTTGGGAGGCCAAGGCAGGCAGATCACGAGGTCAGGAGATCGAGACCAGCCTGGCTAACATGGTGAAACCCTATCTCTACTAAAGACACAAAAAACCTGGCGTGGTGGCGGGTGCCTGTAGTCCCAGCTACTCGGGAGGCTGAGGCAGGAGAATGGCGTGAACCCAGGAGGCGGAGCTTCCAGCGAGCCGAGATCATGCCAGTGCACTCCAGCCTGGGCAACAGAGCGAGATTCTGTTTAAAAAAAAAAAAGAGCAGTTATTCACTACACAAAGCATTCCTAAGGAAATTTCCACCCTTGAAGTGTTTATATTCTAAGCTGGCAAAGGGGAGGAAAAAACATTGGTTCTTTTTTTTTTTTCCTTATTTCCTGGATACATAAATTGCACAGAAAGGAACAGGTTTTTTTGGGGTGAGGGGATGGTCATAAAAGAATGCTCAGAGAAGAAGTGTGCCTCTTTGCAGCAAACAAGATGGAGAAGCTTTGCAAGAGGTTTCTAGTCCTGCAAAATTGTGGTCAAGTTATCCTTGACACTCTTCCATTAAAAACACCTAAAATTCTATATTAAATATAAAAAGTATTATTTTAGATGCATGGCTAGGCTCATGAAAAAAATGAGAGGCCAGGCACGGTGCCTCACGCCTGTAATCCCAGCACTTTGGGAGGCCAAGGCAGGCAGATCACCTGAGTTTCAGGAGTTCAAGACCAGCTTGGACAATATGGTGAAACCCTATCTCTACTAAAAATACAAAAATTAGCCGGCCATGGTGGCAGGTGCCTATTATCCCAGCTACTCAGGAGTCTGAGGCAGGCTTTAACCTAGGAGACAGAGGTTGCAGTGAGCTGAGATTGTGCCACTGCACTCCAGCACTCTGTCTCAAAAAGAAAAAAGAAACAGAACAATGGAATGTGTTAGCAGATCCTCGGTGGCCCAGTAGCCAGATTCACAGGTCTAGCACCAACGGGTGAAGATGGGAGTAGCACCACCCACTATTACCCCTAGTGACTCACTAGCAAAATTTTTGCTTCCTGTCCCTGCAGCTTTATGGTCTGCTGAGAGGTCTTAGTCTCAAGGAAGGAATGCTTCCTTCCATTAGAAGACACAACAGTGGTTCTATTGAGTAGAAGTTAAGACTGCCCAGTCACTTTGGGCTCCTCGTGCCACTGAATCAACAGGCAAAAAGGGAAGTCTTGTGCTGGCTGGAGGGATTGATCCTGACTACCAAGGGGATAGTGGACTACTCCACAGCAGAGGCAAGGAAGACAATATCTGGAATACAGGAGGTCCCTTAGGCTATCGCTTAGGATTACCGTAGCTTGTGATTAAAGTCAATGGAAAACAAAACAATCTAATCCAGGCAGGATTATGAATGGCCCAGACCCCTTAGGAATGAGGGTTCGGGACACCCCACCAGGTAAAGAACCACAGCCAGTGCTTGCTGAGGGCCGTGGGAATGCAGAATGGGTAGTGGAAGAAGGTAGTTTTATGTACCAGCCATGACCACATAACCAGTTACAGAACCAAGGGCTGTCATTGTCATGAGCATGTTCTTCTTTTCTCCAGAGAGAGATTTTATTTTAAGGAATTGGCTCCCATGATTGTGAGGGCTGGCAAATCCCAGATCTACAGGCTAGGCCAGCAGACTGGAGAGCCAGGATAGGGATGATGGTTGCAGCCGGAGTTCAAAGAAAATGTGCTGGCAGAACTCCGTCTTCCTTCTGGGAGGTCAGTCTTTTTTTTTTAAGGCTGTCAACTGATTTGGTGAGGCCCACCCACATTACCCACTTTACTGAAAATCCACAGATTTATTTATTTATTTATTTATTTTTGAGACAGAGTCTCACTCTGTCACCCAGGCTGGAGTGCAAAGGTGTGATCTCTGCTCACTGCCACCTCTGCTTCCCGGGCTCAAGTGATTCTCCTGCGTCAGCCTCCTGAGCAGCTGAGATTTCAGGCATCTCCCACCACGCCTGGCTAATATTTGTACTTTTAATAGAGATGGGGTTTTACCATGTTGGCCAGGCTGGTTTTGAACTCCTGAATTCAAATGATCAGCCCGCCTCAGCCTCCCAAAGTGCTGGGATTACAGGCATGAACCACCATGCCCGGCCCACAGATTTAAATGTTAATCTCATCTAAAAGGACTATCTCCGCAGTACCATTTAGACGAGTGCTTAATCGAGTATCTGGGTACTGCTGGCCAAGTTGACACATAACATTCATCACATGGCTGGATCATGAGCATGCATAGCTTGGAGGAAGAGCCAACGGGGTGCACTGAGAGGAGGAGAGAAGATCTGAAAGGACAGATTTTGTCCTCACCCACCTGGAAATATGGGGATGCCATTAACCAAGATGGAGAGACTGCCAAGAAAGCAGACGAGAGGCAGAGTCAAAGGTGGAGATCAGGGGTCCAAGCTTTTGAAGTCTGAGACATCTATTAGACATCCAAATAGAGGTGCTACGCTGGATATATGAATCTGGACTTTAGGGGAGAGGCTCCGGTTGGATAAAAAGTTTATATCATCTTCTCCATGAGCTTTTTGTAAGATTTCCCACACAATTCCTAAATTAAAACAAATCCTTTGTGCCCCAGTTTTGGATGTGGGAAATCACTATACTTAAAAACCGAGAGGGCTTAAAGTGTAGGGAGATGAGCTTTGCAGAAGAGGCTGCGGGCTAACCCAGGCTAGATGGTGAGGGGTGAGCAGGAGCCTGCCAGCTGAAGAGAGGCTGGAGGGAAAGTTAACGAATCGCCTTCGCTAAAAAGATGAAAGTGATACTAAATCAGAATTGCCCTGGAAAATTGCTGCCACCCAGGCACACGGTATCATGGCCAGTCGTTTCTCGGAGACATGGTTTGTGAATAAGAACAAGAGCGTGACGTCTCCACAACGAGCACAGCCCCCAGAGTCCTTTTCCGGAGTTTTCATTCTAGTCCCGCAGTTCTAACCTAGGACAAGTCATCTCATTTCTCTTCACCTCCTTTCCTTCATGTTAAAATAGCATCACACTCCTGCCCACTTCCTGGGGTTGTTGTGAGAACCAAATGCTATGGCTGCATGGCCCAGAGTCCATGCTCCATAAATGTTAGCTGTGATCATGGTTATTTATCTCTCCGACTTCTCTCTAATGCTGTAAGAACCTTAGATTCATACCCACTTGTATCACCAGCTCACAGGTTAAGCAAGTATCTGATGAGTCAAATTGAACAGGAAAGTAGCAACATCTTGTAGCATGAAGGAAAGGAATGCTGTTCCTTGAACTCTTGCACCTGGGAGCTTCCTTGCCTCTTGCCCTCCTGCGTTAACGCTTCTGCCAGACCCTCCCACCTTTTCAAGAACTGCACTCCTTCTTTCTGTTATGCCTCTCTTTTCCTTATCTCTGACCTCTCCTTAGATCCTTCCCCTCTGCATTTTAACATGCCCAGGGGTTTCCCACTTAAACAAAAATGATACAACTCACCCTTTCACCCCACAGCCCCCTCCAATTTTCTTTTCTTTTTTGAGATGGAGTCTCGCTCTGTCGCCCAGGCTGGAGTGCAGTGGTGTGATCTTGGCTCATGCAAGCTCTGCCTCCCGGGTTCACACCATTCTCCTGCCTCAGCCTCTCAAGTAGCTGGGACTACAGGCGCCTGCCACCACGCCCGGCTAATTTTTTTGTATTTTTAGTAGAGACGGGGTTTCACCGTGGTAGCCAGGCTGGTCTTGATCTCCTGACCTCGTGATTCGCCTGCCTCGGCCTCCCAAAGTGCTGGGATTACAGGTGTGAGCTACTGCACCAGCCCAGCCCCCTCCAGTTTTCTTCCAGTTTATAAACTTCTCAAACTTTTTTTTTTTTGGATAGACATGTGATAATGAGGTTTTAAATATATGTGTATATATAAATATATATATGTGTGTGTATATATAAATATATATGTGTGTGTATATATATGTGTATATATAAATATATATGTGTGTGTATATATAAATATATATATGTGTATATATATTATGGGGATGCCATTAACAAAGATGGAGAGACTGCCAAGAAAGCAGACAAGGGAGACAGAGTCAAAGGTGGAGATCAGGGGTCCAAGCTTTTGAAGTCTGAGACATCTATATATATATATATATATATATATATATGTGTGTGTGTGTGTGTGTATATACTTTTTTTTTTTTTTTTTTTTTTTTGAGATGGAGTCTCGCTCTGTCGCCCAGGCTGGAGTGCAGTGGCCGGATCTCTGCTCACTGCAAGCTCTGCCTCCCGGGTTTATGCCATTTTCCTGCCTCAGCCTCCTGAGTAGCTGGGACTACAGGCGCCCGCCACCTCGCCCGGCTAGGTTTTTTTTGTATTTTTTAGTAGAGACGGGGTTTCACGGTGTTAGCCAGGATGGTCTCGATCTCCTGACCTCGTGATCCACCCGTCTCGGCCTCCCAAAGTGCTGGGATTACAGGCTTGAGCCACCGCGCCCGGCCTTTTTTTTTTTTTTTTTTTTTTTTTGAGACAGAGTTTCACTCGTCACCCAGGCTGGAGTGCAATGGCACAATCTTGGCTCACTGCAACCTCTGCCTCCCAGGTTCAAGTGATTTTCCTGCCTCGGCCTCCCGAGTAGCTGGGATTACAGGCACATGCCACCACACCCAGCTAATTTTTGTGGGTTTTTTTAGTAGACATGGGGTTTCACCATGTTGGGTAGGCTGGTCTTGAATTCCTGACCTCAAGTGAACCGCCCGCCTCGGCCTCTCAAAGTGCTGGGATTACAGGCGTGAGCCACTGCGCCCAGCTGGTTTCAATGATTAAGATTTCCTGCTTAAGCAGAATACGATCAGAAGTAAAAAAATAAATAAAAATAAATTTTAAAAATGACAATTTTTCCCCTCAAGTTTTGAACAACTGGAAAGCATAAAGATACAGTCTCGAAAAAATTTAAGGAATGAGCTTAAGGTTCTAATTTTCAACCTTCATTGTTCATCCTAGATTTCTCTTTTTTTTTTTTTACTTTAAGTTCTGGGATACATATGCAGAATGTGCAGGTTTGTTACATAGGTATACATGTGCCTTGGTGGTTTGCTGCACCTCTCAACCCGTCATCTAGATTTTAAACCTTGCATGTATTAGCTATTTGTCCTAACACTCTCCCTCCCCTTGCCCCGACCCCCACACATCCAGTGTGTCTGCATTTCCAAACTTCTGCAAAGTTGTTTACTCATGATTTCTACGGTTCCTCTCGTCCTCACTTCCCAATTCATCGCAAAAGGCTCCAACCCAACCCTCCCTTCTGCACATGGCTTTCTCCAGGGTCACCAATGACCAATTTTTTTTTTTTCCTGAATCCAACAGATACTGTAAAATCTTCATCTTACTTGCCCTTTCAGCAACATTTGGGAACCCCCCCAACCATTCCCTTTCTTGAAACACTAAACACCTTCTCCTAGTTCTCTCTTCCTTTATCTTCAGTTGGCTGTCCTCAGTCTCCCTGGCTGGCTTACCATTCTCCAGTGACTTTTTTTTTTTTTTTAAATCCGGAGACAGGGTCTGGCTCTATCACCCAGGCTGGAGTGCAGTGGTGTGATCTTGGCTCACTGAAACCTCCGCCTTCTGGGTTCAAGCGTCGGCCTCTCGAGTAGCTGGGAATACAGGTGTGCACCATCACGCCCAGCTAATTTTTGTATTTTTAGTAGAGGCAGGGTTTCACCATGTTGGCCAGGCTGGTCTCGAACTCCTGGCCTCAAGTGATCTGACCACCTCGGCCTTCCAGAGTGCTGGGATTACAGGTGTGAGCTACTGCTCTTGGCCTGAACCTGGCTTTGAATACAAATGAACGTATGTGTATGTGTCTGAGAGAGTGACAGACTGGGGAGGAAGCAGGCTAAGTGAAAAGGGAGAAAGGAGGCCAGAAGGAAGGAGGAGAAGCAAAGAGGGAAGCACTGAGTATCTACCCACCACCTGGAATCTTCTGGATCCTGCACGGCCCCAGAAATGATCTGCCTATGGCTTCAAACACGGAGACTTTAGAATGCCATCATAACACCCTCATTTTGGCAGACCTCCTGGGCCTTAAAGCTTCACCATCTCACTCAAAATTGATGGTGGCTTTTCCAAGCTAGCTTTCATTTGCCTTGAGATTGTCAGAATCACCTGGTGCTTTCCATTTTTCTTGCCTCCTCTCTCATCAATGCCAGTATTGCTTTCATACCCTAAGGACGCTGTCTTTTAGCACCTTCTCTTTCATAACAAGTTAACTACACATCCATATCCACATACACATCCACATCCACACCCCTCGGGATCAGAAAAATAATGTGGCCTAGAAGGAGTGTAAAAGCATTTGTAAACTTTATTTGTAAACCATATACATTTCAGAAATAACGTCAAATATTTTCTTTCTTTTTTTTTTTAAGACAAAGTCTTGCTGTGTCGCCCAGGCTGGAGTGCAGTGGCACTATCTTGGCTCACTGCAACCTCTGCCCCCTGGGTTCAAGCGATTCTCCCTGCCTCAGCCTACTGAGTAGCTGGGATTACAGGCATCCACCACCACACCGGGCTAATTTTTGTATTTTTAGTAGAGATGGGGTTTTGCCATGTTGGCCAGGCTAACTCCTGGACTCAAGTGATCCACCCACCTCGGCCTCCCAAAGTACTGGGATTACAGGTGTGTGCCACCATGCCCAGCCAAATATTTCCTTAAAAAGTAGGATCTAAAGTAATTCAAGGGCTGGGCACGGTGGCTCATGCCTGTAATCCCAGCTCTGTAATCAGAACTCTTGGGTGACAGGTGCATCGTCAAAAAGCAGTAATATTTTGAAAGGAATTGTTTTGAGCATTAGGTTTCCATAGTGGGCTCAAAATATTCAGTAAACCACACTATAAACAGATGAGCTGTCAACCAGGCTTTGTTGTTCCATTTCTAGAGCACAGGCAGAGTAGATTTAGCATCATTCTTAAGGGCCCTAGGATTTTGGGAATAGTAAATGAACCCGGCCTTTAACTTAAAGTCACCAGCTGCACTAGACCCTAAAAAGAGAGTCAGCCTGTCTTTGAGGGTTCAAAGCCAAACATTGACTTATCTTTCTAGCTATGAAAGTCCTATTAGGTGGTAGCTCACGCCTGTAATCCCAGCACTTTGGGAGGCCAAGGTGGGTGGACCATGAGGTCAGGAGTTTGAGACCAGCCTGGCCGAGATGGTGAAACTCCATCTCTACTAAAAAATACAAAAATTAGCCGGGTGTGGTGGCAGGCGCCTGTAATCCCAGCTACTCGGGAGGCTGAGGCAGGAGAATTGCTTGAACCTGGGAGGCGGAGTCTGCAGTGAGCCGAGATTGTGCCACTGCACTCTAGCCTGGGCGACAGAGCAAGACTCCATCTCAAAAAAAAAAAAAAGGAGGCCGGGCACGGTGGCTCAAGCCTGTAATCCCAGCACTTTGGGAGGCCAAGACAGGCGGATCCCGAGGTCAGGAGATTGAGACCATCCTGGCTAACATGGTGAAACCCCGTGTCTACTAAAAAATACAAAAAACTAGCCGGGCGAGGTGGCGGGCGCCTGTAGTCCCAGCTACTCAGGAGGCTGAGGCAGGAGAATGGCGTGAACCCGGGAGGCGGAGCTTGCAGTGAGCTGAGATTCGGTCACTGCGCTCCAGCCTGGGCGACAGAGCGAGACTCCGTCTCAAAAAAAAAAAAAAAAAAAGAAAAAAAAAGAAAGTCCTGTTAATAGATAGCATATTCTTGCAGTATAACGTTGTTTCATATACATTGAAAATCTGTTGGGCTGGGTGCGATGGCTCACTCCCGTATCCCAGCACTTGGGACGCCGAAGCAGGAGGATCACTTGAGTCTAGGAGTTTAAGACCAGGGTGGGCAACATAGTGAGACCTTTCCCTATAAAAAAATAAATAAATAAAAACGAGCCGGATGTGATGTTGCACATCTGTGGTCCCAGCTACTCAGGAGGCCGAAGTGGAAGGATCACTTGAGCCCGGGAGGTCAAGCCTGCAGTGAGACGTGATCACACCACTGCACTTCAGCCTGGGCAAGAGAGTGAGACCCAGTCTCAAAGAAAAAGAAAGAAAATCTGTTGTTTAGTGTAGCCACCTGCATCAGTGATCTTAGCTAGGTTTTCTGGAGAACTTGCTGCAGCTTCTCTATCAGCACTTGCTGCTTCTCCTTGCACTTTTATGTTATGGAGACGGCTCCTTTCCTTCAACCTCATGAACCAATCTCTGCTAGCTTCCAACCTTTCTTCTGCAGCTTCCTCATCTCTCAGCCTTCACAGAATTGAAAAGTTAGGCCTTTGCTCTGGATGAGGCTTTCGCTTGGGAATGTTATGGCTGGTTTGATCTTCTATCCAGACCACTCATACCTTCTCCATGTCAGCAATAAGGCTGTTTTACTTTCTTCTTCATGTGTTCACTAGGGTGGCACTTTTAATTTCCTTCAAGAACTTTTCCTTTGTATTCACAACTTGTCTGTTTGGCACAAGAGGTGAAGCTTTTGTCCTATCTCAGCTTTTAACATGCCTTGCTCACCAAGCTAATCATTTCTAGCTTTTGATTTGAAGTCACAGATGTGTAACTCTTCCTTTCATTTGAACACTTAGAGGCCACTATGAAGTTATTAATTGGCCTAATTTTCAATATTGTTGTGTCTCTGGGAAGAGGGAGGCCCAAGGAGAGGGAGAGAAACAGAGTAACAGGGTTTGGTGGAGCACTCAGAACACACGCATTTATTGAATAAGTTCACTGTCTTCTATGAGTGTGGTTCATGGCAGCCCAAAACAATTATAAAAGTAATGTCAAAGATCACTGATCACAGGCCAGGCGTGATGGCTCACACCCTAATCTCAGCACTTTGGGAGGCCGAGGTGGGTGGATCACCTGAGGTCAGGAGTTCAAGACCAGGCTGGCCAACATGGTGAAACCCCATCTCTACTAAAAATACAAAATTAGCCGGGCGTAGTGGTGCACGCCTGTAGTCCCAGCTACTCGGGAGGCTGAGGTGGGAGAATCTCTTGAACCTGGGAGGCGGAGGTGGCATTGAGTCGAGATCACACCACTGCACTCCAGCCTGGGTGACAAGAGTGAAACTCTGTCTCAAAAAAAAATCACTGATCACAGATCACCATAGTGGATATAATCAAAATGAAAATGTTTGAATTATCATGAGAATTACCAAATGTGACACAAACACAAAGTGAGCATATGCTGTTGGAAAATGGCATTGATAGACTTGCTCAAAACAGGGTTGCCATAAACCTTCAATTTGCAAAAAAAAAAAAAAAAAAAAAAAAAAAGCAGTATCTGTGAAGCGCAATAAAGCAAAGCGCAATAAAATGAGGTGTGCCTGTAGCATGATGAATAGGGCTGCAGGACAGAGAGATGGACGCAGAGACGGAAATGGACAGATGGGGTCATCAGAGCTAAGAGACATAGAGAAGATACTGATCACATCTGCCATGCAATTAACAAAAATGTAAATACGTTTTCCTTTCATGAGTGGAAAAAAACAGTAACTCCAAAATTCTCTGGTAGAAAATAGAGAAGTAGGGCTTTAAGGAAAAAATGAGCCGGGCGCGGTGGCTCAAGCCTGTAATCCCAGCACTTTGGGAGGCCGAGATGGGCGGATCACGAGGTCAGGAGATCGAGACCATCCTGGCTAACACAGTGAAACCCCGTCTCTACTAAAAAAATACAAAAAACTAGCCGGGGGAGGTGGTGGGCGCCTGTAGTCCCAGCTACTCAGGAGGCTGAGGCAGGAGAATGGCGTGAACCCGGGAGGCAGAGCTTGCAGTGAGCTGAGATCCGGCCACTGCACTCCAGCCTGGGCGACAGAGCAAGACTCCGTCTCAAAAAAAACCAAAAAAACAAAAAAACCCAGCAAATTGTAACTAATTTGAATATAAAAATGAGTTTGAAGTAAAATAATGAATAATAATAACATATAATTCTTACTCTGAGCAGGGCAACAGGGGGAAAAATGACATAGAAGACATAAAATGACATATTAAGTCCAAACAGGTTTTTGGATTATAGCATTTTAAACTGTTGGCATTATCCAAGACTATAGTAGAGATATTGATTAATTTCAGACAAGTCAGAAATGAATGTTAAATATGCAAATTTTAAAAACTTCTACCCGTGGGATGGGGTAGTTGAGAAGTGGGTATAATGAAAACTCAGTTGAAACAGAAAACAAGAATAGTCTTTTTTAATCAAATAAACAACAAACATGAACATTAGTACAATGTTGTTATCTATAGTCACAATGATTGTAAACAAAGTTTCCACTACAAAACAGAGAATCACAGACAAGACATAGACAAGAAAAATTAATCTTTATAATACTGAAAGAACCACACCCAAAGTTGAAGTATCTAGAAAGACAAACTGAAGGAAGCGGGGGGTAAGGGGAGAAATAGGTTTACCTATTTCTATTTCACCAGACAAATATGAACCAAAAGAAAGCTTGTATAGTTATTTTATTCTCAAAAAAAAAAAAAAAAGAAAGATAGAAAGTATTATCAGAAATAGAAGGCTATAATAAAAGGAGCATTCCCCCACAAAAGTATAAACATTCGGAACCTGTTTTCAACTTAACAACATAATCTCAAAACATAAACCAAAAATGGACAGAATTACAAGGAGAAATTGGCAAATCCACATCAAAATCGAAGAACATATCATTTTCCCAAGAATATTTACAAAAATTGGTCACATACTAAGCTATAATGGCAAACTCAACAAATACCAAAAATTGATACAATAAAAACCAATTTCTCAAATCCAATTTCATAAAAATAGAAATCATTAACAGAAAATAAGTCCAACATGTCCATGCAATTGGAAAGTTAAAAAATAAACTTCACTATAACTCATGGGTCAAAGAAAAACTCAGCAACTATCATTTAGGATGGAATAATGTTTTTGAACATTACCTCAATGGTGCCACTCTACCCGCTCCTGACCAATGCTGAGACAACACACACAAACACACATATACAGACACTATACTGGGAAGGGAGAAACAAAATTGTCATTATTTGCAGAAGATTCCAACAAAAAAAAAAATGAAAGAAGATCAAAGACAAGGCATAGGTAGAAAAGAATTTAATTAGGCTGCAGGATATAAGATGAATATACAAAAATCAATTGTGTGCCTATATGCCCACAACGAATGGCTGAAAACTGTCATTTTTTTTTTTTTTTTTTTTTTTTTTTGAGACAGAGTCTCGCTCTGTCTCCCAGGCTGGAGTGCAGTGGCCGGATCTCAGCTCACTGCAAGCTCCGCCTCCCGGGTTCACGCCATTCTCCTGCCTCAGCCTCCCGAGTAGCTGGGACTACAGGCGCCCACCACCTCGCCCGGCTAGTTTTTTGTATTTTTTAGTAGAGACGGGGTTTCACCATGTTCACCAGGTTGGTCTCGATCTCCTGACCTCGTGATCCACCCGTCTCGGCCTCCCAAAGTGCTGGGATTACAGGCTTGAGCCACCGCGCCCGGCCTGAAAACTGTCATTTTTAAAGAATTACAAAGTAAGGTACCTAGGAATGTATCAAACAAAAGATGTATAAAATCTTTATGTTGAAAATTATAACACATCTTGAATAACATAAATGGATGAGAAAACCTCCCATTTAGAGGAGAATTCTCTCAAAACTAATATTAAATATCAATATTAAGCGCAGTTTCACACAAAATCTCAACAGGCTTTTTTTGAAGAACTTGTAAACTGATTCCAAAATGTATATGAAAGAGCAAAAAGTCAAGTACGACTAAGAATATTTCAAACAATGTGAGACTTCCTTTGCCAGTTATCAAAACTTACTAAGAAGCTATTAAATTTAAGATATCGATACTGAGATAAATATATGGTGAATGAGAATAAAGAGCACTGGGGAGCAATGGGAGTCGATTTTTAAGGGATACAAAATTACAACTAGCAACTAGACAGGAGGAAGAAGTTCTAGGGTCCTATGTCAATGCAGTCTAACTGTAGTTAACAATAAGATATTATATAGTCTCAAATAGCTAGAAGGAGAATATTGAATGTTCCCAACACAAAGAAATAGTCCATGTTGGAGATAATGAATGTGCTAATAACCCTGACTTGATCACTATACATTATACATCTCAAAACATGACTCTACCCCATAAATATGTACATTATACATCAATTAAAAATCAAATTTGAAAAGGAGAGCAGCAAACCAACTCATGCATACATGAAAACACAATGTGTGATAACATATGATAGCTGTTATTACAAAAGGAAAAGGATTTAACAAATGGGGCTCGACACAGTTGGTTTTCTATATGAAAAAAAATTGAACTGCTTCCTAATACCATTCACAGAAATAAATCCTAGGTGGATTAAAGACCTAAAAGCAAAACTTGAAATCAAAGGAAACAGAAAGACAAGAAAAATAGCAAAACTTGAAATAGAAGAATAGAACGAAAACAGAATATTCTTATGCTCTCAAGGATAAGAAAGGTCTGAATAGACGAAACACATCAACCATAAGGAAAAGGTTGGTAAGTTTGATGATATAAAAAAAATAAAACTTTGTTACAACCAAAGTCACCGTTGCTGGGATAAAAGTCAGCCTATAGAGCAGGAGACATACACAATACATACAACTGACTAAGAATTCACTTCCAAAACATATAAAGAATGTTTAGAAGGAATAAAGGACAGGCGTGGTGGCTCATACCTGTAATCCTAGCGCTTTGGGAGGCCCAGACTGGAGGACTGCTTGTGGCCAGGAATTCGAGACCAACCTGGCCAACATAGTGAGACCGCATCTCTATTAAAAAAAAAAAAAAAAACTTAAAAAATTATGCATACATATCATATATATGATATATGTATATATAATGTATATATAATATACACTATTATATGTTATATATATGTATATAACAATTATATAACATATAACTAATATATATGTATATATCATAATCCATATATGTCTATATAAGGGCCAAAAACTCCAGTAGAAAAATTGGGAAAAATATAAATAAGCATTTGACAGAAGAGGGAACAAAAGGCCAAGGAAAATCAACCTCACTGGTAATCAAGGAAATGCAAATGCAAATGATGAGGTTCCCTTTCATACCTAGGAGAAAGGAAAAACTTAAATTGGACACAATCAAGTTTCCAAGGAGGCTGGGCACAGTGGCTCATGCCTGTCATCCCAGCACTTTGGGAGGCCGAGGTGAGCAGATCACTTGAGGTCAGGAGTTCGAGACCAGCCTGGACAACATGGTGAAACCTTGGCTCTACTAAAAAATACAAAAATTATCTGGGTGTGGTGGCACACACCTGTAATCCCAGCTACTCGGGAGGCTGAGGCGGGAGAATCGCTTGAACCCAGCAGGCGGAGGTTGCAGTGAGCCGAGATCATACCACTGCACTTTAGCCTGGGCAACAGAGCCAGATTCTGTCTCAAAAAAAAAAAAAAAAAAAAGGCAGGAGGAGGTCAAGGCGGGCAGATCACAAGGTCAGGAGATCGGGCCCATTCTGGCTAACATGGTGAAACCCCATCTCTACTAAAAATACAAAAAATTAGCCGGGCGTGGTGGCAGGCGCCTGTAATCCCAGCTACTCGGGAGGCTGAGGCAGGAGAATGGTGTGAACCTGGGAGGCAGAGCTTGCAGTGAGCCGAGATCGTGACACTGCACTCCAGCCTGGGTGACAGAGTGAGACTCCGTCTCAAAAAAAAAAACGTTTGGGAGGAAATGTGGAGTAACAAACTCTCACACATACTGACAGGGTCATACAAACACTTGGGGTAACCATTTGGACAGAGTTGGTAGACGAGGATGCTGGTACCACATAACCAAGCAACTCTATGTAGGTGTATACCCAAACACTTCCACAAGGATATATGGACAAGAAAACACCTGCTGCAACATTACATGTGATGGCAAAGATTTTAAAATAGATCAACAGTGGTGCCCTTATTTGATGGACCATGATTAATAGCTGTGACAAGGAGTGCCTGGCATACCAAGCACTATGTAAGTGTTTGATGACATCATCATTGTCATCATCATCATCAGCGTAGATAAACCTCAAGAGCTCAAGTTCAGTGTAAAAAAAAAATCAACAGAAAGTTGTGCAGGGTGTGTTATTCCTGGTACAAAGTTTATGCAGTTTAAAATCATTTTACCAATGTTGTAATGCATACTTATGGATAGATACATGTGTAATGGTATAAACTACGAAAAGCTGCCTGGGAATAAAAAACATGAAACTCGGGATGACATTCATCGGTGAGGGCAAAGGAGGAAAATGAAGTCAGGGAGTGCAGAAAGGGCTCCATTTGTGTTTGCAGTTTTATTTCTGAAGCTGGATAGAGGGAATATGGAAACTCCTTATCTTACTCCCCATATGTCTTTTTCTTTTCTTTCTTTTTTTTTTTTTGCAGGCAGGATCTTGCTCTGTCATCCAGGCCGGAGTGCAGGGGCGCACAATCTCAGCTCTTTGCAGCTTCGACCTCCCCAGGCTCAGGTGATCCTCCCACCTTGGCCTCCCAAGTAGCTGGGACTACAGGCATGTGCCACCACACCCAGCTAATTTGTGTGTGTGTGTGTGTGTGTGTGTGTGTGTGTTTGTAGAGGTTTATGTTGCCTAGGTTGGTCTCGAACTCCTGGGCTCAAAAGATCTGCCTGCCTCAGCCTCCCAAAATGCTGGGATTACAGGGGAAGGCCACCACGCTCAGCCCTCCATGTATCTTTATGTACTCAATATTTCATATTTTAAAAAGAAGTCTGGTAATGCCATGTGCCAGTGAGGATTTTCAGAAAAAGAAACTCTTACTGCTGCTGGGAATATACATTGGAATAGCCATTTTGGGGAGTAATTTGGCAAAACGTAGTAAAATCTGAATGTCTGTCTTGGGAGCCAGCAATCTGGCTTCCAGGAGCCTGTGCTAGAAAATCTCTGCTGCATATGGGAACAAAGACACTGATAAGGATGGTTAACCAACCACTGTTTATAAAAACAAATAGAAACAATTGTTTCTAAATGTCCATCAATAACAACTGACATTTACTAAGTGCTTGCCACACACTAGTGGTTGTATAGGGGGATGAACGCATAAATAGAAATAAAATGGATAAACAGAATAGCCTACTACTACTATTAAAATGACAAAGAGGACCTAAATATATCAAATATGATAAACCTAAAAAATATGTAAAAATGGTGACTAACAGGTACACACAGTATAAATTTTAAAATCATAAAATGATATCAGTGCCACTCATAAAAACATAGAGGGCCAGGTGTCGTGGCTCACACCCGTAATCCCAGCACTCTGGGAAGCTGAGGCGGGTGGATCACTTGAGGTCAGTCATTTGAGACCAGCCTGGCCAACATGGTGAAACCCCGTCTCTACTAAAAATACAAAAATTCACTGGGCTTGATGGCGGACACCTGTAATCCCAGCTACTTGGGAGGCTGAAGCAGGAGAATCCCTTGAACCCAGGAGGCAGAAGTTCCAGTGAGCCTGAGATTGCGCCACTGCACTCCAGCCTGGGTGACAGAGCGAGACTCTGTCTCAAAAAAAAAAAAAAAAAAAAAAAATCAAATAAAAAGTTGTAAAAGTGTGTATGGAGGGGATGCCCTTCAAAGAAGCAATGATTAGATTGATTTTCCACAGCAGTGAGAGAAATCAGAAGACAGTGTAAGAAATCATCTCAAAGAAAATAACTGCCAAGAAAATTTTCAAGAATTAAAATGAAATAAGAATCATTTCAACAAACAAAATTGAGAATCTGTATCAGTAGATCCTCACTGAATGAAATAGTACCAATCGTGTTTCAGGCATTAGAAAAGAGTTCCCAGTTAGAAGTTCTAAGATGAAAAAAAGGAGTAATAAATGTGTGGGCAACTATAAATAAACATTGATTGTATAAAGAATAATCATGTCTACGAAGGTTATAAAAAATGATAATACCAGACAATAGTAACATATGATTAAGAGATGATATAAGGAATAGTAGGTAGGATTTTAACAGGTAGAGATGACAGAGAGAAACGTTCTGGGTAGAAACAGAAGCTTGAACAAAGAAATAGTGGTAACAACAACATAGAGAATAAGCAATCCAGTCTGACTGAAACAGGGCAAATAAAAAGAACCTGGTGAGTGATGCTGTAGTAGGAAGGATGTGAGGACTTGGTCTTTGATGACTTGTGCATCTGGGGCTCATAGGGGTAATGGCAGACTCTTGATTAATGTCACAGGACTCCCAAAGTCTTAGAAAACAGAGACAAAACTGATGTGATTCCTGTCCTCAATAAGCTTTTAGAAGCGCAAATGAAGGAACACCAGAGATCTTTGCAGTTTATCCCTCCAATACAACGGGTAGTTCTGAAGTGAACCTCTAACAAACAGCATGTTGGAAAATTACAAAGAATACATATTTCCTTAATCTGCCTTCGAGTCCCATCATATTTTTTTCTTAATAACAGCTTTGTTGAGATATAATTCACAAACCATAAAATTCACCCCTTGAAGTGTACAATTTAGTGGATTGTAATGCACTCACAGAATTGTGCAATCATCAACCACTATCAAATGTTATATTTTTATCACTCCAAAGAGAAATCCATACTCATTAACCATTGCTTCCCATTCCCTGTTCCCTGCAGCCCTTAGCAACCACTACTCCACTTTCTATCTCCATGGTTTTCTGTATAATGGCTATTTCATGTAAACAAAGTCATACAATATGTGGTCTTCTGTGACTGGTCTTCTGTTCTTTCACTTAGCATGTTTTCAAGGTAGATCCAAGTTGCAGGATGTATTAATACTTCATTCTACTTATTGCAAATAATATTCCATTGTATGAACATGCCACATTTTATGTATCCACTCATTCATTTATGGATATATTTCTACTTTCTGGTAATTATGAATAATGCTGTAAATACTTGTGTAAAAGTTTTTCTGTGGTCATGTTTTGAACTCTTTTGAGTGTATACCTAGGCATGGCATTCCTGGGTGATATCATAACTCTGTTTTTTAACATTTTGAGGAGCTACCAAACTGTCTCCCAAAGTGGCTACACTATTTTTTATTACCCCCAACAATGTATGAGGGTTCTAATTTTTCTACTTCATCAACACTTGTTGTGTGTTTTATTATATCCATGTAGTGGGTGTGATATCTCTTTGTAGTTTTGATTTGCATTTCCCTGCTGATGATGTTCAACATCTTTCATATGCTTACTGGCCATTTGTATATCTTCTTTAAAGAAGTGTCGGCCGGGCGCGGTGGCTCAAGCCTGTAATCCCAGCACTTTGGGAGGCCGAGACGGGCGGATCACGAGGCCAGGAGATCGAGAGACGATCCCGGCTAACACGGTGAAACCCCGTCTCTACTAAAAAATACAAAAAAACTAGCCGGGCGAGGTGGCGGGCGCCTGTAGTCCCAGCTACTCGGGAGGCTGAGGCAGGAGAACGGCGTAAACCCGGGAGGCGGAGCTTGCAGTGAGCTGAGATCCGGCCACTGCACGCCAGCCTGGGCGACACAGCGAGACTCCGTCTCAAAAAAAAAAAAAAAAAAGAAGTGTCTATTCAGGTAGTTTGCCCATTTTTACTGGGCTTTTTGTCGTTTTTATTGTTGAGTTATACACTTTTTTTTTTTTAAAGAGACGGGCTCTCAATTGGTCACCTAGGCTAGAGTGCAGTGGCACAATCATAGCTCATTGCAGCCCCGAACTCCTGGGCTCAAGTGATCCTCCCGCCTCAGCCTCCCAAGTAGCTGGGCTGACTTTTTATGTTTTTTAGAGATGGGGTCTCACTACATTGTCAAGCCTGGTTTCAAACTCCCTGCCTTAAGTAATCCTCCCACCTCAGCCTCCCAAAGTGTTGGGACTACAGGTGTGAGCCACCACTCCTGGTCCCAACATGTCTCATATATATATATGTATGTATGTGTGTGTGTGTGTGTGTGTATATATATATATCTCATTCCTTATCAGATATATGATTTGCAAATATTTTCTCTCATTCTTTTGGTTATCTTTTCACTTTCTTGATGGCATCTTACAAAGTACAAAAGTTTTGAGTTTTGATGAAGTCTCATTAATTTTTTCTTTTATTGCTTGTGTTTTTGGTGTTACAAATATGTAAGCAATCATAACCTAATTCAAGGCAATGAAGATTTATGCCTATGTTTTCTTCTAAGACGTCTGTGATTCTAGCTCTTACATTTAGTTGATTCATTTGAGTTAATTTTTGTATATGGTGGGAGGTGGGGGCTCAACTTCATTGTTTCTCCTGTGGATATCCAGTTGTACCAGCATCATTTGTTGAAAAGTCTATTCTTTCCCCCATTGAAATCTTGCCTTTTATTTCTTTTTCTTGTCTAATTGTCCTGGCTACAAATTCCAGTACAGTGTTGCAGAGAAGTAACAAGAGTGCCCTTCCTTGTCTTGTTCTTGATCTTAGGGTGAAAACACTCAGCATAATGTTCATTGTGACTTTTTCAGACCTTTTATCAGGTTGACAAAATTCCCTTCTGTTACTAGTTTGCTGTCTGTTTTTATCATGAAAAGCTGTTAGTTTTTTTTTCATCAAATGCTTTTTCTGCATCAATTGAGATAATCATATAGTTTTTTCCACTTTATTCTATTAATGTGGTATATGACATTGATTTTTATATGTTGAAGTACGCTTGCATTCTCAAGACACATCTCACTTGATCAGGGTATATACAGTCACACGCTGCACAACAGCATTACATATGATGGTGCTCACTTGAGATAATACCTTACTTTTACTGTACCTTTTCTGTGTTTAAATACACAAATACTTGCCGCTGCGTTACAATTGCCTGCAGTATTCAATGCAGTAACATGTACAGGTTTGTAACCTAGGAGCATGGGCTATACCACACAGCCTAGGTGTGTAGTAGGCTATACCAGCTAGGTTTGTGTAAGTATATTCTATGACATTTGCACAACAAAATTGCCTAACGATGCATTTCTCACAAGGTATCCTCGTCATAAGTGACAAATACCTGTAATTCCTTTTTTATTTTTTCTTTTTCCTTGGCTCTGTCACCCAGGCAGGAGTGTAGTGGCGGGATCTCAACTCACTGCAAGCTCCACCTTCTGGGTTCACGCCATTCTCCTGCCTCAGCCTCCTGAGTAGCTGGGACTACAGGCGCCCGCCACCACGCCCGGCTAGTTTTTGTATTTTTAGTAGAGACGGGGTTTCACCATGTTAGCCAGGATGGTCTCCATCTCCTGACTTCGTGATCCACCCGCCTCGGCCTCCCAAAGTGCTGGGATTACAGGCGTGAGCCACCGCGCCTGGCCTGTAATTCTTTTAATATGCTGCTAAATTCAGATTGCTGGTATTTTCTCGAGAATTTTCACATCTATGTTCATAAAGAATACTGGTCTGCAGTGCCTTTTTCTGGTTTTGGTATCATGGTAATACTAGTCTCATAGAATGAGTTAGGAAGTGTTTTCTTCTCTTGTTTTTTTGAAGTTTGAGAAGGTTGGTGTTAATTCTTTAAATATTGGGTAGAATTCACCAGTGACACCATCTGGTCCTGGGCTTTTCTTTGTTGGGTGGGTTTTGGGGTTTTTTTTCATTACTAATCCAATCTCCTTACTTGTTAAAGATGTATTCAGATTTTCTAATTCTTCTCAAGTTTTGGTAATTTTATCTTTCTAGGAATTTGTCCATTTCATCTAGGTTATATAATTTATTGGCATATAATTATTCATAATATTCCCTTGTAGCCCTTCTTATTCCTTAAGGCCATTTGTGATGTCCTGTCTTTCATTTCTGATTTTAGTAACTTGAGTCTTTTTTTCTTGGTCAGTCTAACTAAAAAGCTTGAAAAGAACAAAGGAGTAACTTTTGATTTTTCTCTATTTCTATTCTCTATTTCCACTAAAATCTGTGTTATTTTTACTCTTCTGCTTGCTTTGGCTTTAGCTTGCTTTACTTCCCGCCCCCACTTCCCCACCCTCCCCCCCCCCTTTTTTTTAACTTTCTTAAAAGGTAAAAGATTTTAGATTTGGTTATTGGCCTGAGCCCTCACTTTTTTTTTTTTTTTTTTTTTTTTTTTTTTTTTTTTTTTTTTTTTTTTTTTTGCCCCTCTCTGTGGCCCAGACTTGAGTGCAATGGTGTGACCACCACAGCTCATGGCAGCTTCCAACTCCTGGGCTCAAGTGATCCTCCTGCCTCAGCCTTGCAAGTCCCTGGGATTATAGCCATGAGCCATTGTGACTGAGATCTCTTGTTAATATAAATTTCCTTCTAAGCACTGCATTTATTGCTTCCCATAAGTTTTGGTGTTATGTCTTCATTTTAATTCATTCCAAATATTTTCTAATTTCCCTTGTGATTTTCTTTAACCATTATTTATGAGTATGTTGTTTAATTTCCGTATCTGTGAATTTCCCAAATTTCCTTCTGTTAATAATTTCTTAACTCATTCCCTTGTGAATGGAGAGCATACTTTGTATGATTTCAACCCTTTTAACTTTATAAGGCTTGTTTTATGGCCTAATACATGGCCTATCTTTGAGAATGTTTTATGGGCCCTTGTGAAGAGTAGGTATTCTGATGTTCTTGGGTGGAATGTTCTCTCAGTGTCTATCAGGTCTAGTTGTCTACAGTGTTAAGTCTTCTATTTCCTTGTTGATCGTCTGCCTGGTAGTTTTGTCTATTATTGAAAAGGGGGTATTGCATTTCTCCCTTTGATTGTCGCTTTTTATTTCATGTATCTTGGTCTTGTTGCTTTTATGGAAGAGTTGATATTCTCAGGCCTTTATTCCACCGTTCCAGAAGTGCTCCCACCCTCGACATCTGATTTGGAGCTTAGAGAATGTGTAAGCTTTTCAGTTAGAATCAATCTTGTTTTATAATATCTTCTAGGCCACAATATTGAGGTTCATATACTGTACAATGATCATATTCATTTTCTCCAAAATTATCATTTAAGGGATCTTAAACATCCATCAGTGACATAGATGAAGAGTAAGGTAAACTTGAAGATAAAAACTAATATACCAACCCTAATGCCCTCTTCAGTGTTTTTGTGTAGTAATTATAGGCACCATATCTCTGAGATCCTCAAACATTACATTTCTCCCAGGCTGTGTTTTTCACCTGAAAATCATAATCATGAAACTATACAGCTGTCAGGATTTTATCTCTGCCTAGAATCTATGTAGATGCCAACCCAGTTTACCCTAATATACTCAAGGTCTCTAAATTCTTGGTAGAAATGTTCCTGACTTACAATGAATTGACTTAAGGTTTTTCAACTTCACAGGGATGCAAGAGTAGTACCCATTCAGTAGACACCATACCTTGACTAATTACACAACCATTCTGTTTCCCTTTCAGTACAGTATTCAATCAACTGCATGAGATATTCAGCATTTTAAAATAAGCTGTGTGTTAAATGATTTTACCCAATTGTATGCCAATGTAAATGTTCTGAGCAAGTTTTAGGTAGGCTAGGCTAAGCTATGCAGTTCAGTAGGTTAGGTGTAGTAAATGCATTTTAGGTTTATAATAGTTTCAACTTATGATGAGGGACATAACCTTATCGTAAGCTGAGGAGCATCTATACATGGCCATATATATTAAATATTTCACTTAGATTATTTCGGTTTCTTAACTGCACACCTGAAACTCCTATCTTATAAGGTTGGTTTTTTACTACAAAACAAACCTAAAATAAAATCTAAATTGGGATTTAATTAATCTCTATGATATAGAATTTTACTCAGTAGCTTATCCTCTAGTCTGTGTTCATAAAAAGCTCTTAAGTTGTTCTTTTCATATCAAGTTTATCCGATTGTAAATACTAAAACTTGTTTTGCATTCAGCAGTCTGTGTTTGTCAAGTGTGAGTTTTGCTGGCAAAAAAATCTGAGCCTAAAGCTCAAAACAATTATGAAAATAGTTAAGCTGAGTCAGAGACTGAGTGGCTTATTGCTATTATAGACATCTGAAATGTAGTATGTTCTTCTGGAAGATTCCAGTGAGAGTGATTGTAATATCCTTGCCTAACACAACTTGGTGCAAGCATTCTGCATATATAATTATGTAGATATATAATCCTAGATTATCTTATTCCACTTGTGGTCATGGTTGTCAGTATTTGATTCTACCTTTTATTCAAAATATTCTTTTTATTCAAATAGAATTATTTGTTGATAGCTCATATCAAGATGGAGACTGGTGTTCACTAACAATTGAGACTTAATTTTTTCCAAATCAGCTTAAATCCTGATTGACCATGTGTTATAGGCTGAACTGTGTCCCCACAAAATTCATATACTGAAGCCCTAATCCCCAGTGTGACTTTGTTTGGAGACAGGACCAATAAGGAAGTAATTAAGGTTAAATTAGGTCATAAGGGTAGGGGCTTGACCACATGTGGGATTACTGTCCTTATAAGAAGAGACACCAGAGAGCCCTCTCCCCCTCCCGCCGGCCCGACCTCTGTCTTCATATATGCACGGAGGAAAGACCATGTGAGAACATAGCTAGAAGGCAGCTCTCTACAAGCCAGGAACAGAGTCCTCACTAGAAACCAACCCTGCTGGGCTTTGATCTGCGACTTCCAGCATCCAGAACTGTAAGAAAATAAATGTTTGTTGTTTAAACTACTCAGCCTGTGATATTGTGTTAATAATGGCAGTCTGAGCAAACTAATACACCATGTTTGGCTCTAGAGGTACAAAAATGAATCAGACCTAAGTCCTACACTTTAGGAGCACATTGTCTAATGAGGAGAGACTTTCATGAAAATACAATGACAAAAAAATTCTAACTCAGCCTGGAAGCTCTGGAAGGCTCCACAGAGCACACATTTGACTAAGGTTTTCAAAGAAGTCCAACTAGGAGAAGAAACAGCAATCCAGGCAGAGAGAATCCTCAGGAAGGACTCAGAGGCATTCAAAGGTAGGATGTGTTCGGTGAACACTGAGAGGCCAGAGGGCATAGAGCGCATGAGGGACTGTCAGGACAGAAGGCTGAGTAAATGGCCCAGGGCAAGATGTCTATGAAGGGCCCTGAGAGCCAATATATAAGAGAACGTTTATTAAACAATGTGTTAGTTTACTAGGGCTGTCATCGCAAACTGCCATAGACCGAGTGGTTAAATAACAGAAATTTCTTTTCTCACAGTTCTGGCAGCCAGAAGTCCGAGATTCAAGTGTCCGCAGGGTGGTTCCTTCTAAGGCGGCTCTCCTTGGCTTGCAGATGCCTCCTCACGTGGTCTTCCCTCTGTCCATGCATCTACATCCAAATTTGCTCTTCTTAAGAAGACAGCATTCATACTGGATTAGAGCCCACCCTAATGACTTTATGTTAATTTAATTACCTCTTTAAGGACCCTGTCTCCAAATGCAGTCCCATTCTGAGGTACAGGGATTAGGACTTGAAAAGATAAATTTTGGCCGGGCGCGGTGGCTCAAGCCTGTAATCCCAGCACTTTGGGAGGCCGAGATGGGCGGATCACGAGGTCGGGAGATCGAGACCATCCTGGCTAACACGGTGAAACCCCGTCTCTACTAAAAAAAATACAAAAAACTAGCCGGGCGCGGTGGCGGGCGCCTGTAGTCCCAGCTACTAGGGAGGCTGAGGCGGGAGGCTGAGGCAGGACAATGGCGTGAACCCGGGAGGCGGAGCTTGCAGTGAGCTGAGATCTGGCCACTGCACTCCAGCCTGGGCGGCAGAGCGAGACTCCGTCTCAAAAAAAAAAAAAAAAAAAAAAAAAAGAAAAGATAAATTTTGGGGGGACACAACCCAGACTCTTAGCAAACAACTACCACATGCATAACACAAGTTAAGTTTAAAACACTGACCTCTAGAGAAGTGATTCCTTTTACACAACTATTATACTTTTACCCAATGAACTCCCAGGCTTTTAAACATTTCGTCTGCCAAACTGCATTTATTAGCTTACAACTTCATCATTTTTTAAATTTTTTTAAATCAAAGACAAAATGTCAATCAAATTTCATCAGCAGGAAACATCTAGAATGATCATACTGAGTTGAAAAAGACTCAGTATGAAAAATCCCAGCCAAGAGAGAAACTGACATTCTAATTAAAATGTGACAACCGTTGTGGGGTAAACATGTGACCAGGGATAAACTTTCTGAAGTAGACTTCCTGAAGCGTACACACCTACAGCAGCATCCTGTGCGTGTCTGTAGTACAGCACTCAGCATACTGTATTGAAATTCTGTTTCTATGACTGGAGCCCGTCCCACACTCTGAATTTCCTGTAAATAGGGACCATGTCTCACTCATTTTTACATCTCTAGCAATGTCCCTGTGATAAGCTGTAATGAAGCCATTACTAGCTCTTCATAATCCCTAGAGACCAGAGGAGCCCAAAGCTGAAAAACACTGCTCGAGGATCTTAAATGTAAATGAGATCACACATGTGTACATACACTCATGTGTTCATATACACACAAACGCCTACTTTAAATGCCAAGACAACGCACACGAAGAGGCCTCAGAAGAATGATACCGGGGGTGCCACAGGATTCTGAGGAGGAGTTGATCAAAAGCTGGAGCACGCAGGGAAGACTTACGGGAGAAGGTGAGATGGGCTTTGAAAGACAAAGTAGAATTTGAACAAGCAGAGAAGAGGGAGAAGGCATTCCAGTGGAAAAAATGACATGAGGAAACTCAGGGATGGAAAGGAAACATTTCATGCTTTTCAGCAATTAAACACTTTTTTCTTTTTGGAGACAGAGTCTTGCTCTATCACCCAGGCTGGCATGGCCCAGGGATAGGCCCATTGTCATAGGTTAAATAATGACCACCCAAAGATATCAAGTCCTAATCCCAGGAACTTGGAAATATTACCTTATTTGAAAAAAGAGGTCTTTACCACATGCACACGTATGTTTATTGCGGCACTGTTCACAATAGCAAAGACTTGGAATCAACCCAAATGTCCATCAGTGACAGACTGGATTAAGAAAATGTGGCACATATACACCATGGAATACTATGCAGCCATAAAAAAGGATGAGTTTGTGTCCTTTGTAGGGACATGGATGCAGCTGGAAACCATCATTCTCAGCAAACTAACACAAGAACAGAAAACCAAACACCACATGTTCTCACTCATAGGTGGGAACTGAACAATGAGATCACTTGGACTCGGGAAGGGGAACATCATACACCAGGGCCTATCATGGGGAGGGGGGAGGGGGGAGGGGGGAGGGATTGCATTGGGAATTATACCTGATGTAAATGACGAGTTGATGGGTGCTGACGAGTTGATGGGTGCGGCACACCGACATGGCACAAGTATACATATGTAACAAACCTGCACGTTATGCACATGTACCCTAGAACTTAAAAGTATTATAATAATAATAATAAATAAAAAAGAAAAAAAAAAGAGAAAAAAGAGGTCTTTACAAATGTGACTTGATCAAGGATCTGGAGATGAGAACACACTGAATTACCTGGGGGGGTCCTAAATGCCATCACAGTATCTTTTCAAGACAGAGGCAAAGGAAGGTAAGGAGACACGGAGAGGGTAATGTGAAGGTGGGGGCAGAGATTGGAGTTTCGCAGCCACACGCTCAGGAATGCTGGGGCAGCCACCAGAAGCCGGAAGAGGCAAGGAAACTACTATAGGGTAAAGTATTAAAAAAAATTATTATTTTATCATTTTGAATTTTATTAATTTGACTTTTTTTTTTTTTTTTTTTTTTTTTGGAGACGAAGTCTTGCTCTGTTGCCCAGGCTGAAATGCACTGGAGCAATCTCAGCTCACTGCAACCTCTACCTCCTGGGTTCAAGTGATTCTCCTGCTTCAGCCTCCCAAGCAGCTGGGATTACAGGCGCCTGCCACCATGCCCGGGTAATTTTTGTATTTTCAGTAGAAATGGGGTTTTGCCATGTTGGCCAGGCTGGTTTTTTTTTGAGACGGAGTCTCGCTCTGTCACCCAGGCTGGAGTACAGTGGCCGGATCTCAGCTCACTGCAAGCTCCGCCTCCCGGGTTCACGCCATTCTCCGGCCTCAGCCTCCCAAGTAGCTGGGACTACAGGCGCCCGCCACCTCGCCCGGCTAGTTTTTTTTTGTATTTAATAGAGACGGGGTTTCACCGTGTTTGCCAGGATGGTCTCGATCTCCTGACCTCGTGATCCGCCCGTCTCGGCCTCCCAAAGTGCTGGGATTACAGGCTTGAGCCACCGCGCCCGGCCAGTTACTAATGTTTCTAATGTGGTATTATTTTGCTATATAAAGGTCCTGGGTTCAAATAAATTTGTGAAAATATTAAATAGCTTAAACAGCTTTAGGTCTTAACTTCTTGGCTCCTATGATGATGTGCTTGTGAAGCTCCAAGACGGGGGAGAAACGACATTCTGAGCCTATTTAACCTACTTCAGAGCATTTCTCAGCACTGGCATTCCATTGGCTATTTTTTGATAAATGCTGAACTGCAGCAAAGAAAGAAACAGTCTTGAAGAGATTTCACTCAGACCAGGAAGTAGCGTAATGATGAAACGTCCATGACCCACTGAACAGAACACTTCAATAGTAACCAAAATGTTTCGTTTCTAGGTTCCTCATCTCTTTCACCTGGACCGGGATGGAATCATATGGCAAAATATTCTTTTCCAAGCCCAGCTTATCTGGTTTTTATTAACAACACCTTCTTTTGATTACTTACTATTCTTTTTTTGAGCAACACAGTCTTGCTGCATTGCTCAAGCTGGAGTCATTGGTGCGATCATAGCTCACAGCAGCCTCCAACTCCTGGTCTCAGGCAATCTTCCGGCCTTAGCCTTCCTAGTAGCTAGGACTACAGGCATGTGCTACCATATCCAGCTAATTTTTTAAAATTTTGTAGAGATGGGGTTTTGCTTAGTTGCCTAAGCTGGTCTCAAACATCTGGCCTCAAGCAATCCTCCTGCCTTGGCCTCCCAAAGGAATTATTTTCTTAAATTTGTTTTTACCATTAGTTAAGCCAGATAGATTTCCCTAATCAACTAGACTTTATCTAGTGGCTACTGAGGCTGCTCTAACAATTACCACAAACTTGGTGGCTTCAAACAAGAGAAATTTATTCTCTCACAGCTCTGGAGGCTAAAAGTTGAAACTCCAGCAGGGCCTCACTCCCTCCAAAGGCTCTAGGGGAGAATCTTTTCTCGCTTCTTCCAGTGTCTGGTGGCTCCACGTGTTCCTTGGCTTATGGCTGCATACCTCCATTCTCTTGCTGTCTTCCCATGGCCGCCTGCCCCTCCTCCCTTAAGAACACCTGTCCCTGCATTTAGTGTCCACCTGGAAAATCCAGGATCATCTCATCTCAAGGTCCTTAATTACATCTATAAAGACCCTTTTCCCAAATAAGGTTACATTCACCAGTTGAGTGGGCTAGGATGCTGACATATCTTTTGAGGGCCACTAACTATTCAACCCACTACAACCCTGAAGAGGTATTAGTGTCGGTCTGCCGCCAACCTCATCTTTGGGTAATTACAAAAGTTTAGACCTGCAAAATTGAGGACCGGATCACAGACAGTAAACTCATCTGGTAGTACCTTTCTGCTTCGCTATGCACCATGCCCATCACCTCTCAACCAAACAGCAGTAGAAGTCAGTATTTCCATTTTACAGACAGACAAATAAACTGAGGTTCCATGAATGTAAGTAAAGTCTCCAAGGGCACAGAACTCATCAGTGACAGAACTGGAATTCAGATCTGGGTCTTTATGACTATGAAACCACACTCTCCTCTCCATCTCATTGTCTTCCACATTCCTTCTAGGACTGTTAGTCTTATCTACTTCTGAGTCATACAAAACACATATAACAGACAACAAACAATATGAGACTTTTCCAGATGTGTCAAATGCTTTATATCCTGTTTTCTCATTTCTGGTCTTAACATCCCTGGCTCCTTCAGCCTTCAGTTCGATGACATGGCTTGTCCCCTTCCCTTTTCAGTCACATTCTCTAAATCTGTGGCACTTAGTCTATATGCTTCTTTAAAGAATGTTTCCCAGAGCAGACTAATTATAAACACCAATTTTTATTCAGTACTTATGTGCCAGGCTGTGTTTAAAGCATTTCAGTTGTATTACTTGAATCTTCAGTAATCCCGTTAGATAGGTTACTATTATTAGTCTCCATTTTGGAGACAAGGAGACATAGAGGTATCCTGCTCAAAGTCACAATGCTAGGATGTGAAAGACAGTATTAAAATGCAAGCAGCCAATCTCCAGGGCCCTGCAGGCTTAGCCTCTACTCTCTTCGCTGCCTCTCCTTGTGCCTACTACAAGTTTGGTCTCAACTGCTGGGAATAGAAAGAGGTCATTTCCCTCCTTCTAAATAGTATACAGTTAATGCCACCTAAGATCATATGATGGTCATATCACCTATGGGCATCTGGACACTGCTAAATGTGTGCCCAGCACTGATTCCCTTCCTCTTCCTTCTCAAAAGGATCCCAATTTTGTTCATCTATCTATCCATCCACCTCCTGAATTAGGGGATGGCAAATGAGTGGAACCATCCTCAGTGTCAGGGGTACAGTTTGACTGGCCTAAGACCTATTGTTAGTGCAGGGATGAACTCGTACTGAAGTTGACCCAAAGAGAACTGAAGGAACACTGACAATTTTCAGAGGGACTCATACCCCTGTGTATTAGTTAGCTTGGACTGCTTTAACAAAATACCATAGACCGATGACTTAAGCAACAGTTTATTTCCTCACAGTCCTGGAGGCTGGCAAGTCACTTCCTGGTGGTATGCAGATGGCCATTCTGGCTGTGTTTTCACATGCTGTATGACATCATGTAACCTAATTACTTTCTTACTCCTAATTCAATCACGTTGGGAGTTAGGGCTTCAACATATGAATTCATGGGGAACACAATTCAGTCCATAGCATCCTGTACTCTTCTGTTACATAAGCAAGAGGTCAGATGTGTTTGCCTTCTACTCCTGCATTCTCTGAAAAGGAATCCCAGTCCCAGACTCTTGCTCTCTGATTTCCCTGAATAGAAGCAGTTAACTAGGTTCTGAGGCAGAGGCAGAAAGAGGACTTGGGGATGAAGACTGAAAGTCCCTGATGGCTGGGGAGAGGGAAGAAAGTCTGAAAGGAGCGGCTCAGGCAAGGCAGATTCAATTCGGATAGACAACTTAGAGAAAACTCTTGCCCCTGCCCCAAGAAGCCTATGCATCTAACACTGAGACCTCTTTCCCAGTGAACGTCTGTACTGTCCATCCTTTCAGCCATTAATGGTAAAACCAGGGCAATATGCCTTTTTAAACTGTACCCTGAATGTCAGAAATATACCGATTTCAGAAATGTCAAAGGTACATTTTTTAACCACAGAAGTGGGGTATTTCCAATCCCAGCTTTTACTTGGTAAAGCCTTTCCTATTACCCTGCTGTGGGCTCAGTTTTGTTTCCCTCGAATTCTTATGTTGAAGCCCTAACCCCCAGCACCTCAAAATGTGACTATATTTGGAGAAAGGGCCTCGGAAGTAACTAAATTAAAATGAGGCAGTTAGAAATCCAGAGATTGGTGTTTTTTTGTTTGTCTTTGAGACGGAGTTTCGCTCTTGTCGCCCAGACTGGAATGCAATGGCGTAATCTCTGCTCACTGCAACCTCTGCCTCCTGGGTTCAAGCGATTCTCCTGCCTCAGCCTTCCACGTAGCTGGGACTACGGACGTGCACCACCATGCCCAGCTAATTTTTGTATTTTTAGTAGAGATGGAGTTTCACTGTGTTGGCCAGGCTGGCCTCGAACTCCTAACCTCAAGTGATCTGCCCACCTCAGCCTCCCAGTGTTGGGATTACAGGCGTGAGCCACTGCATCCAGCCTTATTTGTTTTTGAGATGGAGTCTTGCTTGTTGCCCAGGCTGCAGTGCAGAGGTGTGATCTCAGCTCACTGCAACCTCACCCTCCCCAGGTTCAAGCCATTCTCCTGCCTTAGCCTCCCAAGTAGCTGGGACCACAGGCGCAAGCTACCACTCCTGGCTAATTTTTGTATTTTTAGTAGAGATGGGGTTTTACCATATTGGTCTGGCTGGTCTCAAACTCCTGACCTCAAGTGATCCTCCTGTCTCAGCCTCCCAAAGTGCTGGGATTACAGGCGTGAGCCACCGTGCCCAGCCTGACTGGTGTTTGTGTAAGGGATTAGAGACACAGACAAAATAGAGAGGGAAGACCATGAAGACACAAGGAGAAAGTGACCATCTATAAGCTGAGGAGAGTCCTCAGAAGAAACCAACCCTGCTGACACCTTGATCTTGGATATCCAGACTCCAGGACGGTAAGGAAATCAATCTTTAGTTTAAACCACTCAGTGTGTGCTACATGGCTACAACAGCACAAGCAGACTAACACAGGCCCCAGTCTGAAATGATCTCTCCCCTCGCTTCTCTCAGCTACCACTGGAACTTCATTTGGCATTTAATCAAGCACTGCTTCGCGTTATCTGGCCCACTAATATCTCACACAGTAAAATTGCTTACTACTTTTTTCCCATCCATTTTTTCTCATTTCCCCAACCAGGTCCTTCACAGTCTATGAATACAGGCTTTGCCTTACAAAATACACATCTTGAAATCTTTCCATGGCTCAGCCCTCCAGGCAGAAACCACCTGCTGCCAGGCCATAGGATGTGCTGGGGGCCAGCCAAAAAGGTCTGCTAAAGTCACAAAACTGGAGAAAAAGTATGTGAAAGAGGGTGGGGATGGACAGGAGGAAAGAAGGCTAAGTATAATGGAGGGCCAGACACAAAGGGTAAAACAGCAAGCAGGTCAACATAGTGAAAGCAATGACAGAGCAGGTCCAGGCAGACTGAGGCCTGGTTTGATACAAGTCTCAAAGAGAGGGTCTTCCAGTCGCCACTGGTAAACTCAGCTCTTTCCCCACTTTGTATCGATTTAAACAGAGGACATCCAACCGTAAACAGTAACCAGGTTTTAGTCGCTGGCCAGGGAAGGAGCTCTCACTCTAAATGCCCCTTCTCCCCAAACACTAGAAGGCATGGAGTTTCTAGGACTAGGTGTGGGACAGGAGAAGAATGTTAGCATGTGCAAAGTGAGACTCTAAATGTGCACGCACGATTCATAAACATACATCTTCATGCATCACATGTACACAAAATGGTGGAGACTTTCTTTTAGGGGAGGGGATAATGATAATGATCTGAAGCCAACTAGAGGTTGCCTATCCTGTTCCACTCTGCAGTCTTATCTTCCTCTGGTATCTGATAAGGGGTCAAGAAGCTCTGGCACCATCCTGGGGCCATCTGGTTTCTTTAAGCAGTTGTGGCTATAAAGGGACTGAAGAAAAATAGTAAGAAAAAGGAGCTTTCCCAGTGATTTCATCAGCACCCTCCCCCACCTCTCCACCTCCATAAAACCATCCTAGGAGGTCATTCAGCTCCAACATGTGGATGATTAATCACTTCTGCTTGCACTGATTCCTCCCTCCTCGGAATGCAGAGCAATTTTTGCCTCTGTCGTGATTAGCTGGTGATGTCTCTTGATGGTTTTATTATTTAATTGGCTAATTTTGTTCTCAGAAAAAAACATATGCTTTTACAATTCAAGGTATCTTTTTTTAACATACTATATATTGTTACTTTTTTAGTGTCCATAAAGCCTCAAGAAAAAATAAATAACAGCATTAGAAAACTTAGCCATTAGTTTTAATCTTTCTGTACTGAAGCCTAAAATATGAAAAAATATGAAAAATACAAGTTGTGAAAGTTTCTGAGTGTCCAGTAGATTGGAATTTCTAGGACAAAATAAGTCATGTGCTCTGCCCAAAGCCTCAGGGCAATCCAGCTGAATCCCAGTTTAAGAAGTCTGTTGCAGAGCCAAATGTGTTCATACTGAAAGAGATTCAGTCTAGAATCTATGAATGGGCACAGGGAGTCCCTGACCTCTGGGCAACATTCCCAAAAGCCTACTGGAAATCATAAATCTAACTCATAATAAAACTGCTCTGGCTAAAACACAGCTCTTTGCTTTTAGCCAGAATTACAGGAACTCAGTTCAATATTAGTGACGGTCTGGAAGCCGAAATCTCTGAATGTCCGCTACACTTTTGTATTTTTGTTCCTTTAAGCCTCAGTGGGGGTGAAAGTTATATTTCTGATCAGTAAAGAAAAAAAATGGAACTGAATTACCATTTCACAAATATTTTATTTATGTTGAGACAAGGTCTTGCTCTGTCACCCAGGCTGGAGTGCAGTGGTGCAATTACAGCTCACTACAGCCTCGACCTCTCCGGGTTAAGCAATTCTCCCACGTCAGCCCTCCCAAGTAGCTGGAACTACCACATGCCACCATGCCCAGCTAATTTTTATAGTTTTTGTAGAGATGGGGTTTTGCCACGTTGCCAAGGTAGGTCTCAAACTACTGGGGTCAAGCGATCTGACCATGTTGGCCTCCCAAAGTGCTGGGATTACAGGCGTGAGCCACCGTGCCTGGCCTGTTTTTCAAAAATTTTCCATAGTTTTTTGACGAGACGAGGTCTCATTATGTTGCTCAGGCTGGTCTCCCAACTCCTGGGCTCAAGCAATCCTCCTGCCTTGGTCTCCCAAAGTGTTGGGATTACAGGTGTGAGCCACTACGCCTGGCCAAAAATTTTACTGTAAAATATTTTAAAACAAGAATTAGAAAAATATTAGCTTTAGAAAAAAATGAAAATCTTTTGAGGTGTTTAGGAAAGCTCCAAGGAACTTAAAAACAACTGATACTATCTTATTTAACAGTCCATTTACTCAGCCCATACTGTGTGCTTTACCTAAGTGTTCACATTTAATCTCTACAACCAAATGAAAGTACATAATATACCCTCACTTTACAGATGAAGAAACTGAGCTCAGAGTTCAGTTTGTCCAAGGCTGTCAAGCTGGGAAGTGATATGGCCAGGAGATTAACTCCAAAGCCCCACTGCCAGGCAGAAAACAGAACATTTCCTGTTTTCATTTCTTATCAGTAGGAGCAAAGTGTAGTTCTGTAAGCTTCCTGTTGGGTGTTTTCTGGTAAATCGTAACAAGAATGACTCCAGGTCAAGGTTTAAGCCTACCTAAAATGCAGGCCAGAACACAGCTAGAATACAGCAATATTATCTTGCAATTTTCTTTACTAGGTTAAACTGGACTTGAATGATCTGAGACATTTATGACTTGATCACTGTGGCAAAACGGAGACAAAGCTGGCTCCTGGCATAGACCTCTAACAGCAGAAAGAAAGGCAGGATCACATCACCATGGACTCGTTTGGAATTAGGTCAAGTAGGTAAACTGACATGTCTGGATATTTATTTACTGAACATGATGACAATGACCCAACCTAACAACCATCAAAGTCCTTCGGCTCTCAGGGGTTAAGCAAATTGAAAGGGATTTTTGAAAGGCAGAGTATAGGAAAAAAGTGGCTAACACCTTTGGAGCAGTATTTCATAACCTGAGACTTGAGCTTCATTAAAAGTAACCAAATTCAATGGAGGTAGATGTCTGCGTGCAAAGTGCCTCCATTCTCCTGAGTTATAGCCAGTTTAAAGTTGTCATTTTAGTCAGCAGTGAAATCCATCCAGAAAGGCTCAAGTCAGCTACAGTGCTATTATAGACATAAATCTTTTTTATTTGTATTAGAAAAGCATCAGTTATTTCATGCTACAATGTGTAATTAAGAATTAAATGTGTTCATTATTTTGCTTACCCTTACAATAAGATATTTAGGGTTACAGGAACAGATTAATAATGTTAACAAACCCAGGACTTAACAGACCCAGGAAACATTTTGATGTCGCCGTATCTGTTAGTCCAAACTGCACCATTTTCTAAGCCCCCCGCTATTTCGCAGACACTGGTCAAAGTGAAACATTCCACACGGGTTCGGGCCGCGGTGGTGGCACCTGAAATCCCAACTACTCGGGAGGCTGAGGCAGGAGAATCGCTTGAACCCAGGGGACGGAGGTTGCAGTGAGCCAAGATCGCGCCACTTCAATCCAGCCTGGGTGACAAAGCTCAGTGCCCAGGACGCACTAAGGGATCTCAGGGGCTGAAAAAAAAACAGAAGAGAAGCCACGCGACGCAAAATCAAATGTCAGCGAACGAGGGGTCCTTTAACAGGCGGTCCACACGTCCCCTCCTGGCGCCGAGACCCAGCCGCTCCGGGCCACCCCGGCCAGGTACGGCCAGCCCCGGGGCGGGGCCTCCTGACGTGAAGCGATCCCACTGGCACCTCACAGGATTCCCGAGGGTCGCGGGCGGCCTCTCCTCAGCCCTGCAGCTCCCACACACGGACACCGCGAGCCTCGGCCATGTCCACTGACCGACCTTCCTCGCCGCAGCTCCTCGCGCCATGGCCGGCCCCTTAGCAGCGACTAGCGCGAGAACAGCCTGGAAGACGCGCAGCCAGCCCCACGTGAGCCGAACACCCCAAGCCGCCGCTGCCGGCGCCGGCTCCTCGATTAAGGTCGGCGCGTGCGCGCTTGCGCGAGACGGGCACGCTCAGCCCGGCGCCGGTTTCTAGGGAGCTGGGCGCATGCGCCGCGTGAGGGGCCCGGCCGGCGGAAGGAGGCGCTGCTACCGGAGGTGCCGGCGCGCTTGCGCAGTAGCTGAACGCGGGCGTTTCTTTCCTCCCTTTTTTTCGAATTGGTTTTGGGGGTAGATTCGAGTTACAAAATGGCCGCCCGGAGCGTGTTCGGCGCGGTTACTACGGCGGTCTCGGGCTGAACCGGCTCTCTCGCCTCCCTGCCGAACACAGCGTGAGGAGCTCCCCCCCGCCCGGGGACATGGTGTTTGAGTCTCTGGGCTTGCCGAGCACCAAGTCCTCTGAGGCCCGCAGGGCAGCACCGGAAGCGGCCGAGCGCGCTCAGCCAGACGACCACCAGTACGCTCCAGACCCCAGCGCCGCCGCGCCCCGGGTTTCGCCGCACCCAAGACCTAGCGAGTGCTGCGGCAGCGGCCGAGGAGGTGAGGGGCGGCGGCTGGCGCAGGAGGGGAAGGGGCTGAGGGCGGGAGCCTGGTGCTGAGAGCCCAGGGCCGGGAGGGTGGGAGCGGGCTCGGGCCTGGGAGGGGAGTGCTAGTGCAGGGCTGGGGACTGGACCCTGGGGAGAGGGGTGAGGGCTCAGGGCCGGGGGACGGGCCCCTGGGGAGGGGTGCGGGGCCGGGGGACGGGCCCCTGGGGAGGGGTGCGGGGCCGGGGGACCAGACCCTGGGGAGGGACTGGAGGACGGGACACTGGGGAGTGGGGTACAGGGCTAGGGGCCGGGACCCTAGGGAGGGAGCCTGGGTCGGGCGCGCGTGCCGGGCGGGGCGCGCGGGTGGGCAGCGACGGGTGGAGGGTGGGGTGGGATGACAGCGGCGACGCAGCGTGGGCTGTTTGTGAAGCGGGCCCTGGGCCTCGCCAGGCTGCGGCGTCCGACTCGAGTGAGGCTCGCCCCTGCGGCCCCGGCGGAGGTAGGGGGCTGGCAGGGCTGTCCTGGCGTGGTGGTCTCCGTTTCCTTCCTAGCGATTCCTCTCGATTCTCCTCTCCCCCTGGCCACCCCTCGTCGCTTTTCTCCTGGGCCCATTACCTCTCTGGCCTAGCTTCACTTTCTTACTGCGTTCCCGGGTCATTGATCACCCATTTGCTCGGTTCCATTAAGAAAGAGTTTGGAGATTCGCTATTTCTGTCTCCTTAGTTGGCCCGCTTGTTCTCTCCCTTCAACAAGGCACCTCACTATTAAGTATAACGAAATCTGTGTTTTCGTTCTAAGCTGATGTTGACAAGTTGAGCTCCAAGGGCAGAGCTACACCAGATGCCAGAGACCACATAACTATATCAGGCACAAATAATGTTTTTTCCAGTTTGCCTAGACTTTCAGTCTCCTACCACGTTGCTTCATACCTAGAAATCATGTCGAATTTGGTGGTTTTTTACCCACAAGCACAGACGCTTTTTAAATTCCCTTTTATTGATTGTTTGGTTGAGACTGGGTCTTGCTTTGTCACCAGGCCGGAGTGTAGTAGTAGCTCACTGTAGCCTCAAGCTCCTGGGCTCAAGTGATTCTCCTGCCTCAGCCTTCCAGGTAGCTGGGACCACAGGTGTGCGCCACTACGCCCGGCTAATTTTTTATTTCTATTTATTCATCTAATCTATGTCCATCTTTATTTTTGTAGCGACCAAGTTGGTTTCCGTCTCCTGGCTTCAAGTGATTCTTCCGCCTCCCTTAAGTTCTTCATAATAGTAGCTAGACATAAGACCAGGTGCCAGGCCTTGTTCAGAATATTTTACAGAGGGTTCCCCCCCGCCCCCCACTTGTAGCATAGAAGTAAAATGTATTGTCTGAAGTGTCATGCTTTGAAATCAAATAGGGATTAGGTAAAATGTTTTTAAAAGTCTGGTTTGTAATCCAAGTTATTCTTCCATGCTACAACTTTTACGTTTTGGAGGAAAAATGGTAGTTTATAGCCTTTGCTTCTAATAACACTTGTTTGTTTAATAATTTATTAAGCCCGTCCTCTGCTCCAGGCAGTGTTCTAAGCCAATCTTTGTTTATCTTAACTTTCTTAATACTTCCTGTTCCACAGATGAAGAAACTGAGGCACAAAAATTAAATATAACTTGCCCAAGTTCTCACAGCTAGAAAATGGCAAAACTGGGACGCCAGATCTTTCAGTATTTTTTGAAATACTTTATGCAATACCCCAGCTCATTGATCTAATGATAGACAGGACACCTGCTGTTTGAGCTGGGCGCTGTTGGGACATTTGGAGTATATCTGTAAACAAAAGAAAGATCCCTGCCTTTTGGTTATATACTGATTTGGTGAGTGTGTTAGGACGTGGAAGCCCCTACATTTATTTAGACTATTTTGCTGTGCCACCTGTCTCTTCATTGTGGGTATGAGTTAGAAGGTAAAATTTTACTGTTACAGTTTTTGTGCATTCAGCTCCATCCCTTTTTTCTCCACAGTTAATTTTCTTTTTTCTTTGTTTTGTTTTGTTTTGTTTTGAGATGGAGTCTTGCTCTGTCACACAGGCTGGAGTGCATTGGGGCGATCTCAGCTCACTGCAACCTCTGCCTCCCGGGTTGAAGAGATTCTCCTGCATCAGCCTCCCGAGTAGCCGGGATTATAGGTGCCACCACCACATCCAGCTAATTTTTGTATTTTTAGTAGAGGTGGGGTTTCACCATGTTGGCCAGGCTGATCTCAAACTCCTGACCTCAAGTGATCTGTCCGCCTTGGCCTCTCAAAGTGCTGGGATTACAGGTGTGAGGCACTGCGCCGGCCCTACAGTTAATCTTAAATAGCATATGTGACCATTGGCAACTTCTTACTTTTCCGACCCTCTGGCGGAGATGTTAGTTAATGAGTAGAAAAATTGCTAAAAGAATCTGTATAGAGGGCCGGGCGCGGTGGCTCAAGCCTGTAATCCCAGCACTTTGGGAGGCCGAGACGGGCGGATCATGAGGTCAGGAGATCGAGACCATCCTGGCTAACACGGTGAAACCCTGTCTCTACTAAAAAAAATACAAAAAACTAGCCGGGCGAGGTGGCCAGGTGGCGGGTGCCTGTAGTCCCAGCTACTCGGGAGGCTGAGGCAGGAGAACGGTGTAAACCCGGGAGGCGGAGCTTGCAGTTAGCTGAGATCCGGCCACTGCACTCCAGCCTGGGCGGCAGAGCGAGACTCCGTTTCAAAAAAAAAAAAAAAAAAAGAATCCGTATAGAGACCTGGTTTCTGAACAGTAAAGAATTATGTGTATTCCTGTATTTGTTTTTGTTTGTATGACAAAGATTAATGACAAAACTTAACCAAGTATTTTTGGCCGGGCATTAAAAAGAGAGGGTTCCCAGCGAATGGAAAGTGTATTCTCATACTTTATGTTTTAGAATCTTGGACTTTAATATCATTTGTAATCAGAAAAATAGCACATACTTATAAAATGTAAAAATCACTAAAATGTATTACAAGCTGACAGCCCCTGTGTAATTACTCAACTGGCCATCAAATTGTAGAGGCCTTTGGAATGCCAGCATTTGCATTTTACTTTTAGATACTAAAGAGTGATGTATCACCTTATATCTCAGTGACTACAAAGTTCTGGGAAGCTTACTCTGGTGTGTTGTGGTGTTGAGGGCAAACAAGAGTGGGGAGAATATCAGGAAGGAGTTCAAGTAGGTTTAACAAGACCTGGCAGGTCCCCAAAACTAATCAGTAAGCTCCTGGGCGAGGTGGGTAGTAGAGGAAATGGAAAGGTTTGTTTGTCCAGCTGGAGAGTTAGTGAAGAAGCCAGCATAACACTCAGAGTGGAGCTCTGGATTGTGGACTTTTTTGTTTTGTTGTTGTTATGATATTAGGATCAGAAAACAAATTGCAAATTTTAAGGGATGGACAGGAGCACCCTTTTTGGATAGGCACCGGAATCCACTGCAGAGTTCATGCTGTTCCCCCAGTCCTGCCCCTTCCACTAATGCCATGGTATTCAAGAGTTAAGCCAATGATTTATTTTTGAAAGGTTATAAGTTCTCAGAATACTAACACATCCATGTTAATCATTTTGAACTTCTAATTGTCTTGGCAATATACAATTTGAGGCAACGAAATGTTCAGTCTTGGAACCATGTATCTCTGTCGGCTGTAGCCTAAAGAACAATATTCGTGTTGTGAAGGCATTTCCAACCCATTACTTGTATTCTCACTGAAAGATACACTTCTTTAATGCATCATCTTTAAGAGAATTTTAAATATTAAAATTGTTTTCCTTATGGCAAAACTTTAAGTATATGCATAGAATAAGTTAGTTAAGGACTTTTTGATCATATATACGTACTTCAGATTCCAGATTTTTAAAAATCAATTGATAATTCATTTTAATTTTTCCAAATGGAGCTGGTTTAGTGTTGTTCAGGAGTGCTGGTGTTCCCTAGGAATCTTCTTTTGCCTCCTGGAAAAAACCTTTATTGATTTGTAACACTGGGAGTCTAACAGCACCATTGTGAAGGTTTCATTAAAGCAGTTTCCAGTGGGATCAGAGATGTTTTTATCTCACTTCATGCTAGAGTGAATTTTTTAAATTCTTTGTAAGAATTTATTCTTTTAAGGAAATGAACTCCTTACTTCTGTTTTCTATAACAGGTTCGAAAACATGGCCAAAAGAAATGCTGAGAAGGAACTGACAGATAGGAATTGGGATCAAGAAGATGAAGCTGAAGAGGTAAAAAGTAGCTTCTCTAAGAATGATTTCCTGTTTCTTCTACCTTTTAAATTCATTTTGGGGTTCCTCATGAAGACTTGTGACAGAACTAAAAGACCTTTCTAAGAACATCATGAATGGCAGATGACAAATCACATGACCTGTACTTAGTGTAGCTATTAATTACATTTCTGTGACCTCTAGTTAGTGTAGAAATGTATTAATTTCATTTAGATGTGCTTTTCCACTAGTGCCCGCTCGTTAAATATTCTCCTTAGTAGAAGCAGTTTCCTCCTGAGTTTCGTATACTTGAAGCATTCTAAACCCATGGTTTGCAGTAAGCCATTTTAGTCATGATTGAAGGCTGAGGTAGGTTATCTAGTCATGAACTTAGCACACTGCTCAGATGTGAAAGTGGTATGCCATCACCATTCGGACTGTGGTACTCCCTTTCCCTAATGCTTCTTGGAGGCCTGCTTTATTTCCTCTTCTTAATGGTAGATCTGAGACCCCTAACAATTGCATTTATAGAAATAGAATTTAGATTGGCCTAGTTCCTTTTCCAGCAAAATAAAAATGGTCTCCCCTGAGGAAATCGGATCATTTTTCCCTCATAAACAATAGGACTGGGCAACATAGAGAGACCCCAGTCTCTATAAAAAAATTTTTTTTTCTTTTTTCTTTTCTTTTCTTTTTTTTTTTTTTTTTTTTTTTTGAGACAGTCTCACTCTGTCACCCAGACTGGAGCACGGTAGCATGACCTCGGCTCACTGCAATTTTTATCTCCCAGGTTCAAGTGATTCTCCTGCCTCAGCGTCCCAAGTAGCTGGGATTATGGATGTGCGCCCCCACACTCAGCTAATTTTTATATTTTTAGTAGAGACAAGGTTTCACCATGTTGGCCAGACTGGTCTCAAACTCCAGACCTCAAGTGATCCGCCTGCCTCGGCCTCCCAAAGTGCTGGGATGACAGGCGCAAGCCACCACGCCTGACCCAAAAAAAATTTTTTTAAATTAGCTGAACATGGTGGCCTGAGCGTACAGTCAGAGCAGTTTGGAAAGCTGAGGCGCGAGGTTGCTTGAGCCCAGCAGTTGAAGGTTGCTGTGACCTGTGATTGCACCACTGCACTCCAGCCTGGGCAGCAGGGTGAGACTCTGTCTAAAAAAGAGTAAAACACAGCTGTACTTACAGGATGTGGGTGAAGGATTACCCAGGTGCAGAGGCAAGAGACCGAAGGCACAAACTGTTTCAGTGTAACAAAGAAAATAGTTAGAATAATTATAATACAAATGAGATATAGAGATGATCGTGGACATTATCAATCATTAGTATAAACATTACTAATCATTAGCTTTTAATATTACTCTTTGTTGTACTACTGATATGACCAAGCAATAACCGGCAGGTATAGGGTCAGGTGCTGAAGGGACGTGGTGAGAAATGACCTAGAAAGCAAGAGGTGAGCCCTCTGTCACGCCCACATAAGGACCGCTTGAGGGCTCCTTGGTCAGGTGGTAACGCCAGTGTCCGGGAAGGCACCCTTTACTTAGCAGACCGCGAAAGGGAGTCTCCTTTCCTTGGAGGAGTCAGGGAACGCTCTGCTCCACCAGCTTCTTGTGGGAGGCTGGATATTATCCAGGCCTGCCCACAGTCATCCGGAGGCCTGTGGTGCTATGCTTCAGTGGTCACGCTCCTTGTCCACTTTCATGTTTCTCCCGTACTGGTTCCTCTTTGAAGTTCTTAGTAGATAGCAGTAGAAGAAATAGTGAAAGTCTTAAAGTCTTTGATCCTTCTTACAAGTGCATAGAAGAAAACGCTGATGTATGCTGCCTTCCCTCTCTGCTTCGGCCCCCTTTTACCTAAAAGGGAATGGCCCCCTGTCACATGATCACGTGACTTGCTTGACCTTATCTGGACGACTCATCCTTGTTACGCTGCTCCCTTGTCTTGTATGCAGTAAATATCAGCACGCCCAGCCTTTCAGGGCTACTACCAGTCTAGTGTCTTGGTGGTAAGGGTCCTCCAGGCCCAGCTGTTTATCTCTTTGTTTTGTGTCTTTATTTTTTTTTTTTTTTTTTTTTTTTTTTTTTTTTTTTTTTTTTTTTTTTTTTTTTTTGAGACGGAGTCTGGCTCTGTCACCCAGGCTGGAGTGCAGTGGCGCGATCTCGGCTCACTGCAAGCTCCGCCTCCCGGGTTTACGCCATTCTCCTGCCTCAGCCTCCCGAGTAGCTGGGACTACAGGCGCCCGCCACCTCGCCCGGCTAGTTTTTTGTATTTTTTAGTAGAGACGGGGTTTCACCGTGTTAGCCAGGATGGTCTCGATCTCCTGACCTCGTGATCTGCCCGTCTCGGACTCCCAAAGTGCTGGGATTACAGGCTTGAGCCACCGCGCCCGGCCGTCTTTATTTCTTAAAATCTCTTTTTTCCCCCTTCAGGGAGAACACCCACAAAGCCTTGCAGGGCTGGACTCTACAATAATACCTTATCAGCAGTGTGTTACCCCCAGGCCAGATGACTAAGGAAATCTGTAACCAAGTTAGCCTTTCAGGTTAACAGCATAGTGCTAAGGAAAAAAAAGAAAAATTTAAAAACTTGCAAGTGTTTCCAGGCTTATTCTTTTTTTTTTTTTTTGAGACGGAGTCTGGCTCTGTTGCCCAGCCTGGAGTGCAGTGGCCGGATCTCAGCTCTCTGCAAGCTCCGCCCCCCGGGTTTATGCCATTCTCCTGCCTCAGCCTCCTGACTAGCTGGGACTACAGGCGCCCGCCACCTCGCCCGGCTAGTTTTTTGTATTTTTTTAGTAGAGACGGGGTTTCACCATGTTAGCCAGGATGGTCTCGATCTCCTGACCTCGTGATCTGCCCGTCTCGGCCTCCCAAAGTGCTGGGATTACAGGCTTGAGCCACCGCGCCCGGCCTACCAGGCTTATTCTTAGACTGTCATCTTTCTTCTTTCGGAATCTTTCTGGTACTAGTACTTTTTTTCTCTGCAAGTGTATCGCGTCTCATATGTTTATGAATCACAAGGATGTGAATGTTTTGACAGGGTCAAAACTGACTTGGTGCTTTTTAACTAAAATCTTTGGTTATGGGGGTTTTTGGCTTTTTGTTGTTGGTTAAGATCTTAAGCAGTTACATTCTGGGCTATAGTAACATCTAGATTACCATGTAACAATTTGCTTAGACATTAAAATATTGAGGAATGAAAGAGCTCCCATTTGAACATATGCTAATGAAATGTATGGAAAGATTACATTTAGTTAAGTCCATTTAACTTGGGGCAAGTGCAGCCAGACGTCCCCTCTATGAGTGTAGGATCCCATTATGTTTAATATGATCTGAAACAACTATAGGTGAGCATTTTTGCACGGGAAATATTTTATTCCGACCCTACAGAGTAAAAAAAAGGTTATAAACTAAAGCCGAAGATACTCAGCAGATTTCTGATGTGGACATCAGATGTGTGGACATGAGTGCACTTTGAGCACATCTGGAAGAGCAGTGGTTTTCCAGCGAGGTCCTAGGTGCCTCTGTGGCCTTTTGTACGTTGGGCAGGACTCATCTTAAAAATCGTGTGTATGTTATAAATAACAAAATTAATTAATTTTTTTGAGACAGAGTCTTGCTCTGTTGCCCAGGCTGGAGTGCAGTGGCGCTCTCTCGGCTCCCTGCAGCCTCTGCCTCCCAGGTTCAAGTGATTCTCCTGCCTCAGCCTCCCGAGTGGCTAGGATTACAGGTGCTCGCCACCATGTCCAGCTAATTTTTCATTTTTAGTAGCGACGAAGTTTCGCCATGTTGACCAGACTGGTCTCAAACTCCTGACCTGTGGCCTCCCAAAGTGCTAGTATTACAGGCCCTAGCCACTGTGCCTGGCCAAAATTTATTTTTTGAGAGGCCAGGCGCAGTGGCTCAGTTCTAGCTTCTTGTTGAGCATTTTGTCATCTTTTTGGCTTTATCTTACTGCTGCTGAATTTGTATTGTCTTGCAGGTGGGAACATTCTCCGTGGCCAGTGAGGAAGTCTTGAAGAATAGAGCCATAAAGAAAGCAAAGCGCAGAAATGTTGGATTCGAAGTGAGTGCCTCCTTATAGCTCTTGCTATTAAATACTCATTTGATTTCTGAGTTGTACAGCATTCCCTCCGCTGGGAGCAATGATATCAACAAATCCTTTCTTAAAATGCTTATTCTTTAATGTAGATCAGAGGAGATAGAAAAAAATAAGAAACGTAAGGTCTGGACCTTAAAGAGAGCTTATCCAGTGGAGAAAATAAGATAAATACAGACAAATTCAAGTTGAGTGACAATATGGATAAAAAATGGAGAGGAGAAGAAAAACTAGCAAAGCAGTACAGAGGTGGGTGAAGTGGCATCAGATTGGAGGAAGAAAGGAAAATGCAAGGATCTTCTGAGAGTCTTGTCTGCTCCCTGGTATCGAGGCCTGGGTAGGAGGAGCCCTTTCACTATACTAGAAGCATTTTAGGTGTGGACTTTCTTTCTAGTATAGTATATTAACATGATTCATTCCTGTGCCAAGAAAGATGAAAGATGAGTTGTAACTCTTAAATTGAAATAATGTGGTGATTATTAAGCAATCACTGCATCTAAGAACTCTGCCTGAGTACATCCTCTCCCTTCAGATACATTCTAGACGCAACAGTGTGTGGTCTTGGTGGCCTGGACATCTGGTGTTAGGCAGGAGAAGCCACTTTGAACATCCTGGGTGGCAGCTTTGAAATAAACCTACCCTACCCCACATTTTGTGATGTTTAAAACATCAAGAATAGACTATATTCTTGGGTGTCTCTAATCTGAATATCCAAAGTGCTCCAATATCTGAAGCTTTTTGAGCACCAACGTGATGCTCCAGGGAGACCGTCATTGGAGGATCTCAGAGGGTCAGGTTAGAGGTGCCGCACCAGTGAGCATAACACAGACATCCCGGGAACAGAAATCTTTCCATTTCTAAGCATTCTCCTTAAGGGACATGAAGCTTATTTCCCTTTTATTTCCAAATAAAAAGGATAGGAAAGGTATATCACTCACTTTGAGAAGCAATGAAATTAAATTATTACAAAAATATTCATTACGTTGCCAAAGTTTTGATTATAAAATTTATTAAGTTTGAAAACATGTGAGGAAGGGAGCCAGGTAGGTGGCAGTGGTGGGGAGACAGTCAGAGGTTTACAACAGCCAGTCACGCAGAGTGTCTCATAAATGATGGTATGTGTTAATGGGAAAACAATTCATATTACAAAGATCAAGTATTCACAATTTTCCTAAAATATATTACTATATATACTAATATAGTGTGATTCGAGGCAGAGATACATAACCATACATCAAATTGATTCTCAGGTGGTTCTGGGTAGTCTTGAACTTTAGAATGCCATGGCTAATGTCATAAGTGTGTGCTCTTTCTCTGCTCCATTGCACGCTTCAGATGCATGAGAGGAGCTTCATTTCCTGACGTTGTAAAAGCTCTTTCATGTAGAATTCAGGTTAACAGGGGTTGCACTGCCAAGAAAGGAAGTAGGTACAGAGGAAGCATATCTCAGATCCAAGCTAGAGATTAGGTCTTCTGTTTTGTAATTAATTACTTATATTTTGCTTAAAAATTGTATTTCTGATTTGACAAAAATTACGTGCTTATGGTGTACAACATGGTGTTGTTTTCAAGTGTACGATACATTTCTCCCTGCCTATTGTACAGTAAACCTCTTGAACTTCAGGTGTTTTTATTTGTTTGTTTTTTCTGGTCTCATTTTATGAATTGCCTTGACTGGTGACTAGGTGGTAGATGTAGGTGTTGAGCTGAGTGGTGTTTGATGGCTCTTTCACTGAGAAGATACATGAGGGAAGGGACAGTTTAATTAAGGAGGAAATGGTTCGTCTTGGAAATGTTGTATTTGAAAGGCCTTGGGACACTCAAGTGGAGCGCCCTAGAAGACCACTAGGTAGAGAACAGGAATTAGGGCAAGGATCACAGCTCCGGGAGCTTTCGTCATGTGGGGATTGAAGCCATGGGAGTAGGCGAGAAGAGTCATGCAGGTGGAGGGCCCTATGAGGAAGGAGGAACAAAAGCTCACTGCAGAAGCCGAGGGAAGCCATTCTGAAGGAGGGGCAGTCCCCCTGTGGAACTGAAGGAAGGTCAAGAGATAGAAACAGTACAGACCATAATCTACAATTAAGCTGAAGGGACGAGGCAGGGAGAGGGCAGGAGCCCTTGGGCCACTAAGGGAAATTCAATGTAGGTGGATAATAGAAATCCACAGATAATTTTAGCTGTAACTCTTAGCCTGAAGTTTTCATCAGAACTTGTATATTAGGACAATTAAATGTCATGTCACCCACCAGAACGCTGAAATGTGGCTTTTCCTAAATAGTGGATTCAATAGATCTGCTAAGCACTGGAGATATATTGGTGAGTAAAAAAGACCAAAATCTCCTTGCCCTATGGAAGAGAAACAAATAAATGCACAGCATTAATTTTTCTTCTGTAAGTGCCATGGGGAAAAATAAAACCAATGAGGGAAATTGAGGGATGTGGGGCTGTGTCAGTACCCATGCAGCCCACATGGGTATTCCCCCCCCCACTTTTTTTTTTTTGAGACAGGGTCTTTGTCGCCCGGACTGGAGTACAGTGGCACAATCTTGACTCTGCAACCGCTGCCTCCTGAGCTGAAGCAATTCTCCTGCCTCAGCCTCCTAAGTAGCTGGGACTACAGGCACGCGCCACCACCCCCAGCTAATTTTTGCATTTTTGTAGAGATGGGGTCTCACTCTGTTGCCCAGGGTGGTCTTGAACTCCTGGGCTCAAGTAACCTGACTGCCTCAGCCTCCGAGAGTGCTGGGATTTTATAAGTGTGAGCCACACGCCGGCCCCTTGGTGAATATCGTAATCAACTTTTACTCTCATTTTTCTGAATATCTTTTTTTTGTTTAACTTGTGGTTCTTGAATTTTTGTTATGATTCTAGAGCCAGTTTACTATCAGCAATTTCTAAAATCCCTAGAAAAACCAAGTGACTGTTAAGTTTGTGCAAAATTCAAGGCTCTGAGTTTGTCCATGAATCATTGTTTTAAAATGACAGCTATCAGTTTGGTGTATTTGGAATTTTAAATGACGAAAAATCAAATTTAGAGCAACAGAATCTAAGCTGTATTTGATATGTGCATTAAAACTCATACAAGTTAGAATTTTACATTCTTTGCCTAATTTTATTGCCATAAATATATCAGTGGTCAGTAAACATCTGAAATTCTGTAGATGAGATCGACACTTTGGTTTTGGAAAAACATGCAATAAAGTTTAGGCTAACTGGCCCATTTAGTAAATGAAGGGGTTCCAGTTTAATTTCTTTTTTTGGTGAAATCATGATTATAATTCACTCGTGGAAACTTAAGATTGGTGAACTTTCTTAGGTGTTTGGTCTGAGAAGCAGATCACTTCCTATAATGTAATCACTTCTTTGAACAACAACAAAAAAGGGCTTCTAAAAATTGTGGTGAGTTTATTTAGCAAAACACTATAAACTGAGGAACCTTTGTCCAAAAGTTCCAGGGGCAGAGAGGAGCTTTAGAATTCATAAGGAATGCCAAACATTTCCAGAGCATTTTAGATTAGAGATGGGAGCAGGCTAGCACAAAGGGAAAAGGCCTACTAGAAAAACCTTGTTAAAACAATCGAGTTTAAGGAAGCAGTGAGGAAAAGGAGAGTAAGAAGTTGTCCCGGGCTGCTCAACTAACAGGAACATGTAGATTTGAGACTTGATCATCTAAGTTTTTGTAGGCTGAAAGCAGATTGCAAGCTACCGATGTTCTTAAGAAATTAGGCAAATGGATATTCTTAGTTAACCTAACTTGATGTTTTTATAATTTCTTTAGGCAGTAAATGGTCTTTGGCTGAATAGTACATGAAGTATCTTTCACTGGGATTTAGTTTTATTGAGACACTTCAGTAATTCTGAGGCTGGGCAGTGGGTACACAGGTTTATTGCATTAGTCTTTCTTACCTTTTATGTCCTAAAAATACACATATATTTTTTAAATGTCCTTCCTGCCTGTTTCAGGAAGGCAGCTGTGGGTTGCAAAGCCATTCTTCTGAATAGAATCCTCCCATCTCATTTCTTATTTCTGCTTGTGCCAGCAGTTTGCTTTATAATGCTGACTGCATATGGAGTCTAGGTGCTATTTAGCCAAGATGCTATAGTCACTCACTTGCTTATTTGGTAATAGAAAGTATGCTTACCTAATGTGTGCTCCTCCTTCATATTTCAGTCTGACAGTGGAGGAGCCTTTAAAGGTTTTAAAGGTTTGGTTGTACCTTCTGGAGGAGGACGGTTTCCTGGATTTGGTAGTGGCGCTGGAGGGAAGCCTTTGGAAGGACTGTCAAATGGAAACAACATAGCCAGTGCCCCTCCCTTCACCAGTGCGAAGGCAGCGGCAGAGCCCAAGGTAGCCTTTGGTAAGTAGGCTCCCATCCCCCAGCCACCTGTGTAAGTATAATCTATGGAAAATAGCTTTGCAAAGATGTTTTTCTTATACCTACCCTGTGTCTTGGAACTGTGTGAGCAAAACTAGAGTAATAATGAAAGAGATGAGACTTAGGGAGGTGTTGGTTATTTACAGAGTAAGTGGGCAGAGCACAGGCTTTTGATCCAAAACATCTCGATTTTGTTCTCAGCTCTGCCAGTTACCAGTTGTGTGACCCTGGCCTCTAAGCCTCAGAATGTTCAATTTTGAAAGGAGAATGACCCTCAGAATTGACGTAAAGTCAAGAGAGAAAAGAAAATGCTATGTAGACCCTTTGTGTGCAAGGGCTTTCTGTGTGCCTCACACCAAAGCAGCTACTGGGAACTCAGATGAGGTTCTCCGTGACCAGGGTCCCTCCCACGCTAGACTGGTTTGGGTATGGGATGTGTTGATTGCCTGATCCTGTTTTGAGGGAATTAGTCAAAAACTCTTGGAATTAGCAACATGGGTTAAAAGCTTGGAAATGATCCTGACTAGTTGGTTGTAGTTAGCTGATGATTCTGAAAGTGTGTACTGTTTGATTTTAATTTGGCAGAATGTGTAGTGTGATTTAAAATAAGCGTTCTCTGTTAAGATTTTTTTTTTTTTTTTTTCCTGAGTTAGAGTCTTGCTCTGTCACCAGGCTGGAGTACAGTGGCATGACCTCTGCTCACTGCAGCCTCTGCCTCTGGGTTTAAGCGATTCTCCTGCCTTGGCCTCCCGAGTTGCCGGGACTATAGGCGCACGCCACCACGCCTAGCTAATTTTTGTAATTTTAGTAGAGACGGGGTTTCACCATGTTGGCCAGGATGGTCTCGATCTCTTGACCTCGTGATCCACCTGCCTCGGCCTCCTAAAGTGCTGGGATTACAGCTGTGAGCCGCTGCGCCCAGCCTCTGTAAAGATTTCTAACTACGGCCATCCCCTAGTATCCTGGGGACTGGTTTCAGCACCCCCTCGGGTGTTCAAGTCCCATAGTCAGACCAACATAACTCTTAGGAAACGTGAGTGTTTGTATCCACTAGTCCTCATCCCCAGAGTACTGCATTGAGACAGGGTCTCGCTGTGTCACCCAGGCTGGAGTGTATTGGTGTGATCTTGGCTCACTGCAGCCACAACCTCCGGAGCTCAAGTGATCCTCCCCCATCAGCCTCCCCAGTAGCTGGGACTATAAGTGCACACCACCACACCCAGCTAATTTTTGCATTTTTTGTAGAGATGGGGTTTTGCCATGTTGCCCAGGCTGGTCTCAAACTCCTGAGCTCAAGCGATTTGCCCGCCTCAGCCTCCCAAAGTGTTGGGATTATATGCATGAGCCACCGCACCTGGCTGAGGACTGCATTTCACACGTGTGGAACCTGCAGATACAGAGGGGCGACTATAATACTATTCATTCCAAGAACCTTGGGTATTAAGTGTTTATGCTGACCTACTATTCTGACAGTGCTGTTTGAAATGGGCATCCTTTTGTCTACAGCCACACCACCCTGGACATGCCTGATCTCATCTCAAATAGGTGTCCTTTTGAAGGAAAAGATTATTTTTAAAATACGTAGAACAAGCATATGGTAGTTAGTGTTCTTATATAAACTTTGACTTGATCTTTATTCATCGGTTTTACTGATAACCAGTTACTAAATACTACTCCTTGAACACATACTTCTTGAGCTGTCACAAAAATAGGATACAGTAGGCCAGGCACAGTGGCTCACGCCTATAATCCCAGCACTTTGGGAGGCCAAGGCAGGCGGATCTCAAGGTCGGGAGTTCAAGACCAGCCTGGCCAACATGGTGAAACCCCGTCTCTACTAAAATACAAAAATTAGCCAGATGTGGTGGTGGGCGCCTGTAATCCCAGCTACTCAGGAGGTTGTGGCAGGAGAATCGCTTGAACCCGGGAGGCGGAGGTTGCAGTGAGCCAAGATCATGCCACGGCACTCCAGCCTGGGCGACAGAACAAGACTGTCTCGGTGGAGGGGGAGATACAGTCAAAGCAGGAAGTGTAAAGGCAGAGTGGCATAAAAATCTAGATGACTTAATCAAATTAGTCTAAATAAATGGCTTAATTATTAACTTTCTATAGGTTCTCTTGCTGCAAATGGCCCTACCGCCTTGGTTGATAAAAAAGTTTCAAATCCCAAAACTAACGGGGACAGTCAGCAGCCCTCCTCCTCTGGCCTTGCTTCCAGTAAAGCTTGTGTCGGAAATGCCTATCACAAGCAGTTGGCCGCCTTGAACTGCTCTGTGCGGGATTGGATAGTGAAGCACGTGAATACAAACCCCCTCTGTGATCTGACACCTATCTTTAAAGACTACGAGAAATATTTAGCAAACATTGAACAGCAACACGGGAATGGTGGCAGGAATTCTGAAAGTGAATCTAACAAAACGGCGGCTGAAACACAGTCTCCTTCCCTTTTTGGCTCAACAAAGTTACAGCAAGAGTCAACGTTTTTGTTTCACGGCAACAAAACTGAAGATACACCTGACAAGAAGGTGGAGGTTGCATCTGAAAAGAAAACGGACCCGTCACTAGGAGCGACAAGTGCCTCGTTTAATTTCGGCAAGAAAGTTGATAGCTCTGTTTTGGGCTCATTGAGCTCTGTCCCCCTGACTGGATTTTCATTTTCCCCTGGAACCTCCAGTTTATTTGGCAAAGATACCACCCAGAGTAAACCAGTCTCTTCACCATTTCCCACTAAACCATTGGAGGGCCAAGTGGAAGGTGACAGTGGTGAATGCAAAGGTAAGTACCAGCTTTGGCATTGGGTTGAGGTTTGCATAAGATTTGTGTCTTGGGAAACACAGAGACTTTGATTCCGAATGGATCTGGATCCACATTGAGACACTGTTGTCCTCTCCATGTGTGATCCTGGGCAGAGCTAATCGGCTTCTCTGAGTTTCCAATTCCTTCTTTATAAAAGAGTAAGACCTATTTTGTAGGGTTGTTTATAAGGATTAAAAATAAAATGAATTTGGAAACACCTGACTTTGAAACGTCTCAAACACACGTGGCTTAGCATATAAAAAAGAAGTGAATTAAAGACGTTTTTTGAGAATTGTGTTTTGGAAAAAGTTGATCAAGTTCATCATGAATGTCCCCTGAATTGATTTGTACTTAGGAGATTTGACTGTAAATAAAGTCATGTGGCAAAACAGTACTTGACTATACATTAAAAATGTAGACTTTTCATAGCCATAGAGAACAAATCAACAGTGTTTTCCTCTTGTGGGTTTGGGGGCACCTCCTTTCCAGAGGACAGCAGTGGTGTCTAAGTGATGTCTCCTGTATGTAGCATCAGTACCCTAGACCAGGCAAAAGGTCTGGGCCTTAGTCTGGGCCCTCCACTCCCTCTGTTGTTAGCTTAAAAAGTGGGGTGATGTCATAATGCCGCTTCCTTACATGGTGATTGTGAACAAATGATGTCTGTGAAGATGCCTACTTGTAAGCAGTTAAAAATGAGGCCAGGTGAGGTGGCCCACGCCTATAATCCCAGGACTTTGGGAGGCTGAAGTGGAATGCTCACCTGAGGCCAGGAGTTTGAGACCAGCCTGGGCAACATAGCAAGACCCCATCTCTACAAAAATTTTAAAAAATTAGCCAGGCCAGGTGGTGGGTGCCTGTAGTCACAGCTGCTCAAGAGGCTGAGGGGAGTATTTCGAGCTCAGAAGTTCATGGTTGCAGTGAACCATGGATGCATCACTGCACTCCAACCTGGGCAACACAGACCTTGCCTCAACAAAAGAAAAAGTGTACTTTTCAGACATATGAACATACTGATCCTTAGAATTACGGTTTTCTAGCAGGAGGCTAGACTTCCATTGCTGTTTTGCCTTGCCCTACTTTCAAGTCTATCCTCAGGCATGGGCCCTTTGGACACAGAGTGAAATAAAGGTCTCCCCTTTTAATTCCTTCTCTGCTTCCCATAACTACAACAAATGGGGTGTCTTTCCTGAGGCAGGCACTGGGACACAGTGATGCTGGATTTGAATCGAGTCCCAGTGGATGCAGGATGCCCCTCAGTGAGCGCCTGTTCCTTGCTCTTGGTTATCAGTGTACACATCAGGAGACCGGGGAGATTGGAGTGATGCGATGGATGGTCATGTGACCGGGGAGATTGGAGTGATGAGATAGCTAGTCGTGTGACCGGGGAGACTGGAGTGATGAGATGGATAGTCATGTGACCGGGGAGATTGGAGTGCTGAGATGGATAGTCATGTGACCGGGGAGATTGGAGTGGTGAGATGGGTAGTCACGTGGCCGGGGAGATTGGAGTGCTGAGATGGGTAGTCACGTGACCGGGGAGATTGGAGTGGTGAAATGGGTAGTCACGTGGCCGGGGAGATTGGAGTGCTGAGATGGGTAGTCATGTGACCGGGGAGATTGGAGTGGTGAGATGGGTAGTCACGTGGCCGGGGAGATTGGAGTGCTGAGATGGGTAGTCATGTGACCGGGGAGATTGGAGTGGTGAGATGGGTAGTCACGTGGCCGGGGAGATTGGAGTGCTGAGATGGGTAGTCATGTGACCGGGGAGATTGGAGTGCTGAGATGGGTAGTCACGTGGCCGGGGAGATTGGAGTGCTGAGATGGGTAGTCATGTGACCGGGGAGATTGGAGTGGTGAGATGGGTAGTCACGTGGCCGGGGAGATTGGAGTGCTGAGATGGGTAGTCATGTGACCGGGGAGATTGGAGTGCTGAGATGGGTAGTCACGTGGCCGGGGAGATTGGAGTGCTGAGATGGGTAGTCATGTGACCGGGGAGATTGGAGTGCTGAGATGGGTAGTCACGTGGCCGGGGAGATTGGAGTGCTGAGATGGGTAGTCATGTGACCGGGGAGATTGGAGTGGTGAGATGGGTAGTCACGTGGCCGGGGAGATTGGAGTGCTGAGATGGGTAGTCATGTGACCGGGGAGATTGGAGTGGTGAGATGGGTAGTTACGTGACTGGGGAGATTGGAGTGATGAGATGGCTAGTCATGTGACCGGTGAGATTGGAGTGATGCGATGACTAGTCACATGACCAGGGAGATTGGCGTGATGAGATGGCTAGTCATGTGACTGGGGAGATTGGCGTGATGAGATGACTAGTCACATGACCAGGGAGATTGGAGTGATGAGATGGATAGTCATGTGACCGGGGAGATTGGAGTGGTGAGATGGGTAGTTGTGTGACTGGGGAGATTGGAGTGATGAGATGGAGAGTCATGTGACCAGGGAGATTGGAGTGGTGAGATGGGTTGTCGTGTGACCCATCATCTGAGCACCAGAGTTGTTTTTCTTAGAATTGCTTTTTAGTGAGTTTTTATGCAACTGCCATTCTCTTTAAGAGGATCCTTTTATATATGTGGGTTTATTTTTTTGAGACAAGGTCTTGCTCTGTCACCCAGGCTAGAGTGCAGTGACGCAGTCACAGCTCACTGCAGTCTCTACCTCCTGGACTCAAGCAATCCTCCCACTTCAGTCTGCCATGTAGCTGGGTCCACAGGCATGCACTGCCACACCTGGTTAACTTTATTTCTTGTAGAGATTGGGGGAGGTCTCACCATGTTGACCGGGCTGGTCTCGAACTCCTGGGCTCAAGTGATCTTCCTGCTTTGGCCCTGCAGTGTGCTGGGATTACAGGCGTGAGCCACTGTACCCGGCCTAATACATGTGTTTAAATAGTGTCTTGTTTAAATAATGGCCTAGGTCTCCCATGTTTGGGAGACCCCATTAGTGGGGATACCTTTGATACCAGAGCAGTGACCCATGTGGCAATTCAGACAAAGCTTAAATTACTTACACTGGGGTTTTGGAATGATTTCTCCGACAACTTGCCCCGTTGTAAAAAAATATATATATATATTTTTCTATCTTTGGCCATTACTGATACTTGTTGTGGATATGGTCACAGGAATATTCAGGGGTGAAGGTGTTAAAAACTCATCTGAGATGTAATTTTCCAGTGGGTAATTTGAATATAGAGTGATGATTATTTTTCTGTCATAAGCATGGAGATTTTTCCATTCTAAGGTTTTCTATATATTGGAAGTTATTTAGAATTAAGAGGTATGTTCCCATTAGAAAGGATTCTTGTTTTTCACAAAATAGTTAAAATCCAGCAGGCACTCCCTTCTGGCATCCCCCTGCGTTATGTCTCTCAGTTTACATGGAGTGCTCAGATGGATGTTTAGGGTGTTACATAACAAAACTCTCACTTTTTTAAACTCTGGATTGGAATCTTACTGAATTATTGTCTTTTTTATAAAAGGTGGAGATGAAGAAGAGAATGATGAGCCACCCAAAGTAGTAGTTACCGAAGTAAAAGAAGATGATGCTTTTTACTCCAAAAAGTAAGACTCACCAGAGCCTGCGGGTGCATGTGTTTTAGAGACATGGTAGCATGCTTCAGACCGGAGAATGTCCTTACGGACTTGACTGAGGGTCAAGCTTTGCCTGCTCTCAAGTGGAACAGGAAAGAATTCTTGGCCAGTTTATTTTAAAAACCAGTTCTAGGAATGTCCTGGTGGGCAGGTCTCACTCTTTTCTGTCACTTTAGCTCTTTTAAAGTGCTTTAGAGACAGGCTCTTCTATGATCTTCCCAATCCCATCCCGTCCCATTCCCTCTTCTCTCCCTGTGTCTTTCTCCCTCCCCTTCCTCCTCCCCCAACAAAGAAATCGCGGAGTCAGTCACTGATTTCAGGTTTGGCTTCACTTACTTTACCCTGGAAGTATCTCTGATCCCTTCCAGGAGATTTGGTTGGCCTTTCTGGATTTTCTCATAGTCAAAAAGTTATGCACAGTAACCGTCCCTTCCTGTTTAGGACCTATAAAAATTTTCATCTTCCTTTCAATTAAATGAGATTAGTTTTTACAAAGATATTTGCTGAAAAAACACTTGTGCCATTTCAGAAACTTTCAAGATGTGTTTTTGTAATGCAGAAGTTTCAGAATAATGAGCGAGCAGCTCTCCATGTAACAGGTCACCACATCCTGGGGATTCCCAGGTGTTTCAAGAACTTGTAAAAGAGGCCAGCAGTTTCTTCTGTGTGTGTTTTAAATTTCACTACTCACATGACATAAAGGAGTGACCCAACTTTAAGATTTTTAATTAGAATCAAATGAGGCCAGGCATGGTGGCTCATACCTGTAATCCCAGCACTTTGGGAGGCTGAGACGGGCAGATCACCTGAGGTCAGGCGTTCCAGACCAACCTGGCCAACATGGTGAAACCCCGTCTCTACTAAAGGTATGAAAATTAGCCGGATGTGATGGCACACACCTATAATCCCAGGTGTTTGGGAGGCTGAGGCACGAGAATTGCTTGAACCCTGAGAAACAGAGGTTGCAGTGAGCCAAGATCATGCCGCTGCACTCCAGCCTGGACCACAGAGTAAGACTCTGTCTCTAAATAAATATATAAATGAGCCATGGTTTTGTATTATTAACCACCTCAGGAGATGTGTAGCATAGGAGGCTGGGAAGATATTTGATTACTTTGTTATTAGTTAGACCCTACCCAAGCATGTTTTCCAAATTTATTTAAAAATGTTGGGCAAAAACTGAAGGAGCCTTGAGGAGAATTTTTAAAATAAGAAATAGGCCAAAAAAAAGGGAGAGGTGGGTGAGATGCAGGACAGAGTCTGTCCTTTATTTGCCGCTGTCTGTAGAGGACCAGATCAGCTCTCTTGAGCTCAGGGCCAAAGGAGCAGAATAGGGAGGGAGGGGTGTTGAGCCCTGATATTGACTGACTTGAGAACACAGTTTCATAAAGTGTTATAAAAAGTTTCATGGGGCCCATTGTTTAATTTGAAAAAATGGGGAGGGGGTTTTAAAATCTCTAAGCAGATTTTCTTATTCTGGTTTTTGCTCAGGCTCCTTTTGGATCGTTTAAAGATTTGTCCTGAAACTTCCTGTACTCTCATTTAATACAGATTTTCCACCCAAGTGTGAAGAGTGCTTGTTAGAAAACTGTGACTTGATTCGTCTCTGAATGCTTGATGGCACCTATTTTTCTTCTCCATAGGTGTAAACTATTTTACAAGAAAGACAATGAGTTTAAAGAGAAAGGCATAGGTACTCTGCATTTAAAACCTACTGCGAATCAGAAGACACAGCTTTTGGTGCGGGCAGACACCAATTTAGGTGGGTACCTTTTTTTCACTTGGCGCAAAATCATCATCATCATCACATAATATATAAAAGCCTTTGCCCTGCTGATTCAAGGTTATTAGTACGTTTTTAAACAGAGCGCATTCAGGCCAAATTCATCCTGTATTTACTTATTTCTAGTTTTGAGTCCCAGGATAATAGTGTGTAAGGAAACATAGATGTGTTAGAAACTGTAAACAAAATGGTTTTTCATTTTACTTTGTGTTAGAAATGTGACTAAGAAGCTAGAGATTAGACCGTTTAATAAACACCCAAAGGAAATTAACCTTTTAAAGGAATCCTTTTTATATAGCAAGTAATCACTAACTGATCGCTGTCCACCCTCAGTTTACCCTGAAAAGAGTCCACTGCAAGGAGCCTAGCACCCGGAGGAGGAGGAAGACGGGCAGGCTGCGGTGGAGTGGCCAGTAGTGGTAGAGAACGGGGGGCTGTGTTGCAGAAAGAAACTCCAGGGAGGCGTTTTTCTTGCCCGTAGGCTTGACTAGTAATAACATTATGGTCGTGTCACTCTTGCCCAGGGAGCTGTGCCGGCCTCTGTGACAGAGGTGTCCTTTGGTCATGTGGTGCAGTGAAGATTCTGTTGTGCCACCGTGTTCTTCCTTCAGTGCAAAAACGGACAGTTGAGAGGGCTGATGGTTCTGAGCCAGGCTGTTGGCTCAGTGAGAAACGCTGTGTGGTTGCGGAGACCCGGGCTGGAGCGAGGGCCGAAGGCCACTCCTCACAGTGAGGGCAAGTCCTCCCCGAGGCCTCCCAGTTCTCAGGGAACCAGTCCTGATTTTGAGCCATTCCTGTTGGCTCTCCATGTTAGATCCATTAAGTATAAGTTATTTCAGTGTTTAATGTTTAGCATGTTACAGACTCGTTTGGTGGAGCTGTAGCTTCTATAATTTTGATGGGTTTGGTTTTGTTTGAATGCAGGCAACATATTGCTGAATGTTCTGATTCCGCCCAATATGCCATGTACGCGAACAGGGAAAAATAACGTTCTTATCGTCTGTGTTCCAAATCCACCAATCGACGAGAAGAATGCCACCATGCCAGTCACCATGCTGATTCGGGTAAAAACCAGCGAGGATGCAGATGAGTTGCACAAAATTTTACTGGAGAAAAAGGATGCCTGAACGTGCGAAGTCGGCTGCGGAATTATTGCCAAGTTGCTGCTTCTCCCACCGCCCCTTAAACTTAGTTTTCTTCTCTTCTTTGACATTCTAAGAACTTATAGATAACTTAAAACTTTTGTGAGGAAGATTAATGTGGCCAATAAAACCTTTAAATGTTAAGTGTCAGGAAACCGCACTCTCCCTTAAGAACTGCCTAAAGTCTAAAATACATTCGAATGCAATTTTTGGAAGATTTTTTAATGTTCGTTTGTTTATTAAACTAACCCTAAGTGATTTCTTCAAGGACCGTAATCAGGGTATCGATTCGCTTTCCCAAAGGCTCTTCCAACTCGTGGGTTTTGGGGTCCACCGCCACCACCAGAGAGGCTTTTGAACAGGTGCCTGGCTACGTTCAGAAGAAAGCTGGCTTGTGTGCTTCTCTCCGGTGGGCTCAGCCGACGTGTGAGACTCATTCTGTTACCAAATGAACTGGGCTGCCACGCTGTGACAGGTGTTTGTCCTCTGCTTTATTTTTATTTTGAAGCTAAAATGTGAGTACTAAGTGTTCACCTCAGCATACGAATCATTGGCCTGTAACCCTGTGGGCTGCTTCACGAGAATTCAGGACCTGCATTTTCATTTTAAAAGGAAATGAACAGCTTGTGAAGGATTTTTTTGGCTTTGTAGTTTCTATTCATGAGGTAGTGTTAACTTCTTTATCCCCCTAAAGACAAAATTAAGATAATGGGGGATTGCCAGGAATGGGTTTAAAAGCACAAGTTTGGTAGCTTATCATCTATACCATGGACAGTGAACCCTTTTACGAAATGAAAGTCAAACGAGACCATCCTAGAAAAAGAAGATGCTCATAGGCATTTGTACCATAATCAACCCCACGCATAATGAAAACTATGACCAAGTGACGTGCCTGGGAGCTTTGACACATGAGCCATTTGAATTCACTAGGAAACATGTAATAAGGTAATGGAAGAGAAAATCGTGTGTAAATTTTGCCTTTAACTTTAGACAGCAGTATATTATACATTTGATATCTGAAATACCTTTACTTTTTTAAGAATAAGATTCCATATGTCTGTCTGGAAGGGAGCCATGGTTATGCTCACGAATATCGACGTCACTTCTCCAGAGTGGTCAGGTAACTAACACGAGCATTCTTTGAAGACTCTGGGCACAGGAATGAGATGCAGAATTGAATGTTTAAATTTCCACTTTGATTCCTCATGAATCGTTTGAGACTAGTGCCAGCTGATCTTGTGTACAGGCTCAGGGTCGGTGCCGTAAGGGCTCACGTGTGTGTGTTCTGATCTTCGGTGCTTTGCGCATTCGCATGTAGAAGAGAGTAGTCAGAATAATTGTGGATGGCACAAGTGGCTTTTTTAAAACTACAATCTTTAAGTGTAAAGTTTGGGGCCGGGAGCAATTTCATGATCAAATATGATGAACTCCTAGGTACCTGAGGTGTGATTGGGTCAACGCTGTCACGAGGTTCCTGAGGTGCGACTGGGCCAGCGCTGTCATGAGGTTCTTGCTCTACTTTTAGTGTTCTGATTCCACCGGGAGACTCTGGCCTAGTGTGTGGCCTTGCATGAATCTGTGCAGAGAGGTGTGCTTGTACTGTTACAGGGTGCTGTCAGACATAGCTATAGTAGGCACCTAGGAAGTGGCCATTATTTTTACATTGACTTTTTAGAATTGAGAATGCATGTGAGTTTTTGTTGCCGATGATTTCTAGTAAGCAAGTGGTTGATGCTGTTAATACCGGCCCTGCCCGATTGACATTAGGTTTATTCAACTTTTAAAAAGATGAAGAACTAAGGGGAACAAATTTTAAGTTTGTTGCAACTTAGCCACATGTGCTTCCCTGGTACCAGCTGGAATCAAGCTCGCAGGCATCTTTCGGACACTTAAGTGTATATGACACAGTACTTTGTTAGCGTCTGCGCGTGTATGGAAAGTCTACAAAAAATGGCATGAAAAGATCATGATTGGATTATCTTTTAAACCTGCCCCTTCTGTAAAAAATAGTTTATATATTTTTAAATTAGTGGGTATGTGTGGCTTTCTTTTTTCCTAACATTCCCAGCAAATTTTTGCTGCTAAGACTATCACTGTTAAAGTGAAAATTACAGGGAAAATGTGACACGTCTACCATAAAACTTAGAATGGGGGATTTTCTTAAAATCACTCTTGTATGCTTTAGGAACTGGTTGGTCTCCACTTTGATTATTGGTGTAAAGAGCCCGAGTATATGTGGATTTGACTGTGAAATGTAACTCCTTGTCTTTTATTTGGGGCACGGGGCCCCCGGAGGGCTTACCTGTTTTCCCCACTATGTTAACAGGTAATTCTGATTTATGCGTCTAGTTTGACTTATTTTTAACAAAATATTAGCAATTATGCTTTAAAATGTTTAATGTGGACTGAAATTTTCGTCTTTTGAGAATCTATGAAGTGTATCATATACGTGGCCTAAAGCAAGGTGTGTATTTTGTTATTCTAAAATTGTTTTGCATCTTGGCAAATACTAAGTATCCCAGTGGCCTTTTTTTTTTTTTTAAACCTGTGTATCCATCTCATCCTTTTGCGCATTCCTAGTAAGCAAAAAATTTGTTATGCCATCTTCATTATTCGAATTACAGACTTAAAATATGTCCAGTTTTTAAAGAAGTTTAGATTATGTTTTCCATGGAAGGACAAGTCTGACTGTTCATGGACTGATTTTCTTTAAGAGGATTATTATATTTTACAATTTCAATTCTAGATTGCAATTTTGTATATGCTGCATGCCAAAAAAAAAAAAAAAAGGAGAGAGAAAACTACCTTTTCTGGTGTAGAGGGGAAGAAAAACTAATATTCTACCTTACTAGTAGAGTTCAAAACAAGTTTTCCCTGAGAGCCTTTTCAGTAAAAGTTAAACAAGTTTGTTTTTTGAGCATTTGTCAGTTATTCTGTTTCAGAAGAGTCCAAATTCAAGCACGATGTATTTTGAAGGCTTTGCAAACTCCTAAACCCCTGATGAGTCCTCTCATTCTGGAAGTGGGAATTTGAGTAGATACTGGTTTGTCCCGTAGTATGGTAGATGATGGGGAGGTCTTTTCCAATCAGGCATTCGCAACACAGGCCACTGTATGTTCTCAGCCAGTAACAATCATCCTGAGGACGAAGGACTCTCCGTTTGATGCAGACACAATTGTAATGGAGATGTAAACTTCTTAGCAATCAGATGGATACATTGTTTGCTTTTTACTTTAAATAGGAAATTGTTTTCTAAAACTAAAATACTTGAATTGTCAGACAATATAATCTCAGCTTGTTAGTTTTGAATGCTCCCATCGAAGAAGTGTAACAATCCATGAAATGTGAATAAATGAAAAGTAAACAAAATCCCAGTGTATGGCAGTCTTATGTTCCTCTGTGATGCACTTGGCATTAATACAAGTCAGACCTGAGGAAAAGAATCACGCAGAAGCTGCAACCAGAAAGTTCTTGAACAACAGGAGGGTCGGCTTGGAGGTGAGTGAGAGACCAATTTATTATCAGACTCTTGGCTGGGGGTTGAGACTACTTTTAAACCATTCAGACCAAGGGTTCCTGTTGGATTAAAATCTTAACAGATTGGAATGGGAACAATTGATCCCTAATGGGCTAGTGTGCAAAGCATTGGCTAGCTGCTTTATATGTATTACCTTGGTTAGTCCTCAGAGCAAACCTTTGAGACATATTTTTAACCTTTCCTACGTTACTCAGCATTTATTTGGTTTATAAGGGGTATTTTCTGGTTTAAAAAAATAGTACTGCAAAGACTGGTTATTCATCAAAGTATTTTCCTGAACTGTTAACATCTAATAGAAACTAAATGACACTAAGAGAATGTTATCTCAAGAGGAAGATGGTGCCTAAACCGCAGAAGCCCTGTATAGATACTCAGCTGCATGGCTGGGCTAGAACCTGGGTTCTCAAAGTGGTCTTGGGACTGCCACATAGGAACTTGATAGAAATGCAAGCCCGGACAGGCGCGGTGGCTCACGCCTGTAATCCTAACACTTTGGGAGGCCGAGGCGGGTGGATCGCTTGAGCCCAGGAGTTCAAGATCAGCCTGTGCAACTGTCGGGAAAAGGGCTTGTGGGTGCCTGTATAAACTGACCATAAAAATACGGGACATTAAGTTGTGGAAAGTCACAAGAGGCCTGTGAGGAGGAAAGCCTATTTGCCATCATGTTCCCATGCTCAGAGCGAGACCCGCTCTCCTATCTGTAAACGCTGTGTTCAAGGAGAAAGACACTCCTTTGAAGCACTGGAATGTGGACAGACATGCAGGCTCCTAGTAAGCCGCTCCCACTAGCTACTCTCCGATAAGTTAAAGATACGCTGTTTGAGCACAAAGGAGATTCATTTAAACCGCTATTGCTGTGGATTACGCCTGTGACTCACTGCACCCTTTCACTGTCCCGCCCTCAACATCTGCTTCTGTAATTGTACTCAATAAATACTGTAGAGACCAGAGCTCTGAGCCTTTTGCAGCCTCCACATTTTGCAGCTGGCCCCCTGGCTCCACCTTTACTCTTAGCCTGTCTCTTCTCAATCCTTTGTCGCCAACAGACTTCGGGTACCCTGTGGGTGGTGCTGAGGCTGGTCCCCAACATGCAACATAGCAAAACCCTGGCTCTACAAAGAATACAAAATGTAACCAGGCACGATGGCACGCACCTGTTGTCCCAGCTACGTGGGTGGCTGAGGTGGGAGGATGGCTTGATCCCAGGAGGTGGAGGCTCCAGGGAGCGAGCAGTGATCATGCCACTGCACTCCAGCCTGGGTGACAAAGCAAGACCCTATCTCTCAAAAAAAAAGAAAAAAAAAACCCGTCTGGGCAAGGTAGCTCATGCCTGTAATTGCAGCACTTTGGGAGGCTGAGGTGGGAAGCTTGCTTGAGCCCAGGAGTTAGAGACCAGCCTAGGCAACACAGCAAGACCCTGTCTCTAAAAAAAAAAAAAATTTTTTTTTTTTAAATTAGCTGGGTGTGGTAGTGGAAGGAATCGCTTAAGCCCAGGAGGTCCAGGCTGTAGTAAGCTGTGGTCGCACCACTCTACTCCAGTCTGGGTGACAGGACAAGACTCTGCCCGTTCCCCCGCCCGCCCCAGAAAAAGGCAAACCCATGGGCCCCAACTAGGCTACTGAATCAGCACCTCAGGCTGGAGCCCATTTTTAAAAATTGAGATAGAATTCATATAAACTGCACCCCTTTAAAGTATACGATTCAGTGGCTTTCAGCATACTCACAGAGTTGTGCAGCCGTCATCACTGATTCCAAAGTACTTTCCTTACCAGTCTTCTGGGTTTGAACGTTGGGTTAGAGCATGCATTAGGTGATCCTGATGCACGTTCACATTTGGGAACCGCTGGCACACATGCACTCCTGATGACTCTAAAGATGGCCCATGAAATACCCCTTGGGCACGCCGGGAAGACATGGCAGTAGTTATCAGCATTGCCAGGAACCACGCCAGCCTTTGGACGTACCTTGTCTCACTTCAACATTGTCGCATCCCTGGAAGGAAAGTGGTGATTCTACTTGAGGAAACCCAGGCCCAGGGTTGAGTGTGTCTGAGGTGCTGCAGCTTGAGGTCCCAGCCCCACACTCCTCTCCCCACGTGCCATGTTAAGCAGATGTACGTGCCCACTAAATTACTCAACTGCACTGACTTCTGGAATTGGCTAAAATCTTTTGAGCAAAATTGTTTATTCAGAGTAGCATAAAATTTGGCTAAAAGCCATGGTTATTTCAAAAGGAACAACCTAATTGTTTTATTAAAGTCAGACTCCAAGAGGAAAGACCCCGGTTCACACGGAGGAAAGAAATCTCGTTAACCGGGCCGGGCGCGGTGGCTCAAGCCTGTAATCCCAGCACTTTGGGAGGCAGAGACGGGCGGATCATGAGGTCAGGAGATCGAGACCATCCTGGGTAACACAGTGAAACCCCGTCTCTACTAAAAATACAAAAACTTAGCCGGGCGAGGTGGCGGGCGCCTGTAGTCCCAGCTACTCGGGAGGCTGAGGCAGGAGAATGGCGTGAACCCGGGAGGCAGAGCTTGCAGTGAGCTGAGATCCGGCCACTGCACTCCAGCCTAGGTGACAGAGCGAGACTCCGTCTCAAAAAAAAAAAAAAAAAAAAAAAGAAATCTCGTTAACCTGGTGGCTGATGGAGAGGCTAGGTCGGGGGCAATTTGGTGATGCTGCAAGGAAAGAAAAGAACATGATCCTTCATCCCCAGAAACAAGTATTTTCCCTTCCTCATGTAAATTTTCCAGCTATTCTCGTCATTTTAACAATCAGGCACAAAGTATAGCATGTTACCACAGTCAACATGTCTATTTACAATGAACTGTGTTATTGTACGGATTGAGTTACATTCCCCTCTCCTCCCAGTATGATTCCCAAAGGTTTTCCTTTCCAGTTAACTTTTTTCCTTCTAAGCTAGGGCATGACAGTAGTTCCTAAAAGCTCATCTAAGGATAAAGGAACTGAAACAGCAAAATTAGCCTTCCAGAGGAGGCAATGAATAGGAATGAAGTTTCTGCAGGCAGCTTCCAAGATACAGACTCTCCCCAAATATCTATTAAACATTTTTCAGGTGACTGCTTTAAAAGGACTTCCCACTGTTCAACGAGAAGGGGGTTGACCTGGATGACAAGGAAGTCCTCACCTGCTAGACCGTCTCCTTTCTAACCGCCATCTTCATGGGCTGCCTTTGAGGTGCTGGTCAGAAAATTCTCCTGGTCTGGTGTTTCTAAGGCAGTGACTGTTCCCAAGAAGTGTCACTGGTGGGGTGTCCCTTACTATGTTCCAGAATGCTTGCATTCCTCTCAGACCCTCTTTTCTCTCTGCCCCTCATTTTCCATTCTGTAACTTTCTGCGGTGTCTTGGGCCTTACACCCATCGCTGGTAACTTCCTCAGTCCATCTGACCATGGAAAGGAAAAGCTCGTGTGAAAGGCGACAACGAGCCTGCTTCCACCTACGAGGGCCTTGCAGTAGCAGGCTCGGAAGGATCCGCCAGAAAACGCGAGAACCTGCTCGAGGTCCCCTCGCCCGCTGAGCTGCAGCAGAGCCGCCTGGTGCGAACGCCTCATCTTCCGTTAGACCAGGCAGCTTACCTGGAGCCTGCAAAACCTGAACTTGGGACTCCTGGCCTCTGTTCCATTGTTTTCCCACTTCTGTGAGGGTTAAGAGGTTCTCTGAAAAAGCTTGGGAAATTTTACAGTACAACTGAAAGGGTATGCACTACCTTGTGGAGGCTGAACGCTAAACTTGAAATGCATTTTTTTTGTTTTTTTGAGATGGAGTCTCTGTCACCTAGGCTGGAGTGCAGTGGTGTGAGCTCGGCTCACTGCAACCTCCGCCTCCCAGGTTCAAGCGATTCTCCCGCCTCAGCCTCCTGAGTAGCTGGGACTACAGGTGCACATCACCACGCCCGGTAAATTTTTGTATTTTTAGTAGAGACGGGGTTTCACCATGTTGGCCAGGCTGGTCTCGAACTCCTGACCTCAAGTGATCTGCCTGCCTCGGCCTCCCAAAGTGCTGGGATTACAGGCGTGAGCCACTGTGCCAGGCCTTGAAATTTATCTTGAAATGATTTAATTCTGCAAATATGGCATCTCTGGCCAAACCCCAGTCACTGACCTGCCCACCACTTCTCGGACTCCTCACTGGCTCATGACAGGCAAAGCCAGCACACAGGGTGATTTCTCTCTGCCTCCAGCACACTCCAGTTCAAAAAAGCAGCTTGTGTGAAAGCTCCAAAAAAAGTTTAAGGAATCATTGGGGGCAAATTAAGGTTCAATCATGATCGCTTTGCTATATCTGTATTTACCCTGAAATGCCCATGACAGAAAAAAAGATTAGAGGAAGACAAAAGACAAATTTAATATTCAACATGCAAAACAACTTTTAAAAGAAACATGAAATCATAAAGCAAAGCTAACAGCCAACCAACCAATACCGCCTAGAAATGATCGCTACTGGACGTGGAAGACGGTTAATAAAGCAGCTGTTGGGAATGCTTATGAAACTAGCACTGGCAATTAGCATACCGAGCTGTCCAGTGCAGGTATCGTGGTGTTTTTGCTAAAATACATTTTGTAGAAATCATAATTCAGAGTCAGTTTTCTTACAGATTTAATTACTCACACAAATAATTCATTTGGAAACCATAAAAGATACCTATGTACACCTAAACTGCCTGGTCTTCCACAGAGCGGGGACTAAAGGGGCACGGCGGGGCAGACGACAGCGAGCGTGCCCTGGGCTCTGTAGGGTTGCGGGGTCACTGTGATTTTGATCTGCTGAGCTCAAGGACTGGAGACGGAATAAAAATGCCTACTTGCCTTAGACATAAGAAGTTGCAAACTCGCCCATCGGCAGCTGCCTCCACTTCTGAGACTCCTCCCCCTGCGGGAGCTCTGAACCAGCCCCGAGGCCACTCCATGTCCCAAGGAGCGTTGCCGCTGAGGATCAAGCAGCCAGTGAAAAAGAGAAAAGGAGAGCCCCAGCAGGTGTCCATCACCCGGCTCCCAGGGCCCACCTGCTGAAGAGCTGCTCTCCCTCGAAGGGCAGTGGCTGCCACTCCAGAGGCCGCTTCCTTCAAGCTCAAGGGCACGTGCGTTTCCTTAGCTTGTAGTGTCCATCCTATCAGGTGGTTATTTTTAAAACAGAAGTACAGTCATTCTGCTTTTTGATACAGACTAGAGCAAGAGGACAGGAAGAACCAATGGGCTGTCAAGAGAGACTTGGTTTTTGAAACAGGACATGAAAGCAGATCCCACCCAGATTCAAAAATTGAGAAAAACGTCAGTGAAACCTGTTAAGTTCACTAAAAAGTTGGCAGATGTTTCATATGTCTTTAGAGGATTTTGGCCAACAACTTAAAACCAGCATATTAGGACGTGGTCAAGGCAGTCATTAGAATATACCGGCTGCACAGGGCCTTTCCTCCGGCACGTCTTTTAATGACAAAAAAGTTTTACTTTGTTCTTCAAAAGTCTTCTACTGACTAGTCTGTTTGTGATTAAAACAGCAAAAACAGGCCCTGGTTTGAGTGCGGGTAGACTCTTTGAGGGAGGGCACCTCAGACTAGTCTGTTTATGATGAAAACAGCAGACACAGGCCGTGGTTTGAGTGCGGGTAGACTCTGAGGGAGGGCACCTCAGGAACGTGCCTTTAGACCCTTCCCATGGCTCCATGTAGAGGGAAGCACTAACTCACAGTCCGTAAGAATCCAGACGTGAGCGGCGACCCCACTCAGCAACCCATCCTGCCTCCAAGCTGACTTGGCTAGAGAGTATCTTGCATCCTTTTGTTCTCTTCTGACTACCTGTCACTCGTGTTTTCAATAATCTTCTTTTGAAATAATGAGTCTTAGTTGTCTTTGCAGGCAACTAGGCACCTCCAGTAGGACGTCAAAATGTAAGACGGCCACTACCTGAACTCACAGCTGCTGAAAGAAGAAAGGGTATAAACGGAGACCATCATCACCCATCAGAACCTGGGATCATCACATTCCTTTAAATGGAAAAGCCCATCCCACAACTTTCTTCTTCATGTTCTAAAAAGTGACACCTAGGTTTCCTCAACAGAAAACTGTGCTTCAATCCCAAATCCTCTTTAAGACCAACAGGCCTTTTTTAAAGGGAGTTTGCCATTAAAGACCAATATGTCTTTTTTTTTTTTTTTTTTTTTTGAGACGGAGTCTGTTGTTTCCCAGGCTGGAGTGTAATGGCACAAGCTCGGCTCACTGCAACCTCCACCTATCGGGTTCAAGTGATTCTCTTGCCTCAGCCTCCCGGGTAGCTGGGATTACAGGCACGTGCCCACCACGCCTGGCTAATTTTTCTATTTTTAATAGAGACAGGGTTTCACCATATTGGCCAGGCTGGTCTTGAACTCCTGACCTCGTGATCTGTCTGCCTTGGCCTCCCAAAGTGCTGGGATTACAGGCGTGAGCCACGGCGCCCGGCCCCAATATGTCTTAAAGGGAGTTTGGGATTAAAGCACAGTTTTCTGTTGAGGAAACCTAATGTGTTAAAGGGGTTTTGGGATCAAGTGTTCTGTTGAGGACACCTAGGTACCTGTCACCATGCTTGAGTCTTCCCTGCATTACACAAGAGGCAGGTTATGTTCCCAGAAAAATTAAAGATGGCCGCACAAGAAATACAAATGTGCCCACACCCGGACTTTGGGGGCGCTGGTTCTGGCCCTGCCACTTGTTACTCTGTTACTTTATTCCACATGTCATTTGTTACTTTGGAAAGACAAACCTGGGAGTAATACCTTCCTGTCTAGTTCTCAAGTGGCTAAGTGGCCCTGAGCAAGGTTTGAATCCGGCATCGCAAGTACCCTTTGGAGAGGGTTTTAGGGACCGAGAAAGGCAGACTCCACCAAGTGTCTGTCCATATGTCCGGGCAGCACCGTGTGGCTCAGCGTGCAGGCCGGGCCACATGCCTGGGTTTGACTCCCGTCGCTGGCCCCTGCTGTTTGTTCCAGGCAGTCCCCTAGTGCCTGTGTGCTGGTTTCCTCGTCTGTAAGATGGGGTCGGACCAGCGGCCGCACATAGTAGATGCTATGTGTTGGCTATGAAACCGCCAGTCCACCGTGTGCTCTGTTCACATGCCTTACACATTGAGGGCTGGTCTCTAAACCAGCATGATGTGCACACGTTTCTGTGACCAGCGAGCCCTCTCACACATCACTGTGACTGGTCCTCATGGTCACCTGTGAGGCGGGCAGCACTTTTACCATCTGACAGACGAGGAGCCCAGCTCGCCCCGAGCCATCCAGGCAAGCCTCCAAGCTCGGCCAAATGCTGGCCTAGGGGAGAGAACCTTCTCACGCCCCTCACCTCTGAGAACAGAGGGCGGGCCGCTGTGCTGCTCATGACCTGGACTGCCTCATCTTCCCACGGACGAGCTGTCAGGGCTGTGTTCCTCCCAAGGTCCCCAGAACAACCAGGGGAAGAGTTCCTGAAGAAATAGGTGGATTTTAGCCACACGGACACAAACTTGGAAACAGCATTTGGCATCCCCTGAGAGCACTCAAATGGGGCTGGGCCAGAAGGCTGGGCCACGCTCGGGGCTCGCTGAGGCTCTCTCCCCACACTTTGGGGCACGACATGACCTGGCTCTGTGCTGCCCTAAGACATGGGTTTGGAACATGAAATCGTGCAGAGCTGAGCCGTCAGGCCTGAGCGGACACTGCTAGAGGAGAGAGAAGGTTCAAATCCCCCATCAAGCACGGTCTCGGACTAGGTTATTACAAAGGGTGAGGGGGAGGTAGGCATCCCAGGAGTCTAACATCCGACCCGACCTAGGCAGAATGATGGGTGACCGTGCCCTGACCCAGCCACACACTTGAACCCTGGAGACTTCAGTGAGGTAGGTGGTGTAAGCCCCATTTCACAGGTGGGCAAATGAGGCAGAATGAAATGCAATAGCTCGCTTTTAATAATAACATACAAAAGTCTGGAGAAAGCCCCAAAGTAGTCCCCTGTTCCCGGAGCCCAAAGAATAAACAGATGGGCGAACAAGCCCCTCCTCTTCCTTTTCCCCCCCCCGAGATCCCTAAACACATCGCTGGAAAACCTGAAACATTCCTGGGAACTTCAAACAAAACCAGCCACGAAGAGACCCAGCTTCCAGCTGATTCCCAGTTGGGGAGGGGACAGGCCTGCTCTCGGGGAGGGCACCGTGCATCCTTGCAGATGGAAACGCCTTCATGCTGGACCAGGCTGAGGGCAGGCCTGGGGCTGGGCGGCTGCTCACACGAACCGATGGGAGTGCCCATGTGAGCCTCTGAGCAACTCCTCTGCCTCAGTGAGCTGGTCTGAGATGGGACCAGCACACGCTGTCAAAGGACGTGAGCTCCAGGAAACCAAGGACGATGAAGCCACACCCGCCCCCAGAAGACGGGGCCCCACCTAGAACCTCCCTGGGATGATGCCAGCCCCACCCCACGTCAGACACGCTTTGGCAGATACCCTGTTCTGCGCGGCTACCGAGGCCTCCCAACCACCCTCAGAATCCACATTCTGCGGGTCCCTCCGTCCGAGGCCCAGCGTGGATGTCCCAGGTTGGAGGTGTGTGTGTTGGCGGTGTTCTTTGGCTGGAAGCAAAAGGCCGTTCTGGCGGGATCGGGGCCGTCTGCTCAGCTGGAGGCCTTTCTGGAACTGGGCATGGGTGAGGTATTCCCAGCCCAGGGCAAAGCCATCAAACTTCTTGTATTCCCATCTCCTGTTAGAACAAAGTGGTAAACTGGGAAGGATGAGCTGGGACTGACGCGGGTGCTGAAGTTCATCCGCATGGCATTCCAGAATCTTCAACTGGCGTTCCTCAAGAAGGTGTGGACAGTCTGATGCGCTGAGTGCCCTGGCTGGGTGGTTCCGCCTGCTGCTGGGGGCATGAGAACATAGATGCGCGGGTCCGGCCCCGCTCTGGGCATCAGCTGCTCCTCCCGCTCTCTCTCATGGCCGCTCGGCAGCTCTAGTCCTGTTTGGGTGCAGAGGGCTCTCCAGAGATGGGTGGGGGGCGACGGGCGGGGGCACAGGGCGGAGCAGAGCCAGCAGGGGAGGGAAGAGGCACTTCAGTTTGGGCTGGTGTTCGTGGAGTCGGCCCTGGCCCCGGGAGTCGAGTGGCCTCGCCTGGCTGTGGCTCCAGCACTGGCGGGTCACAGGAGGCCCCGGTGGCGGTGGACAGGTAGGCACTTGGCAGCACTCCCAGGGCTGGGCCCGGCCGGGGCTCTGCACAGGCTCCGCACGTGGCTAGGTCATCAGGATGGGCTTCTGCCGAACTTCCAGGATGTCTAGGGCCGGCAGGAGGGAAGCAGGTGAAACAGTAACCCTCAACAGCAGTGAGTGCTAAGCAGTGCCACTTCTGAAGGAAGCCCGCCTCGGCCACTCACGCATCTCCTCTCCAGGCCTCACAGACTGCAGAGGAGACGTGTCTCCACCATCCCCACCCTGCAGACTGGGAAACGGGCCCGCAGCAACGGCACACCCTGCAGGGGCTCAGGTACAAGCTGGTGTTGGGGCCAGAGCCACGGCCTGTCACAGCTGCTGCAGGCCTGGGTCGGCGAGGTGGCCCAAGAGCCTCCAATCGCCTGTGAATCACACACACCCGGGCATGTGGCCACTCGAGGGGACAGCAGGTGTGCCAGAAAGGTGAGCAAAGGGAGGATTCTGGGAAAGCTACGGCTCCACCCAAAGTCTGAGACAAGGAGGCCAAGAGCCTTGCAAAGAAACCCACCGACAGGACGGGGCGGGACGACTCCGGGTGGCTCGCAAGCACCAAGGCCCTGGAGGTAGAGCTGGCTGTGAGGGCGGCAGCTTCCCTGTTAAAATCAGCCAGCGTTACCTGTTAAAATCCGATGCAGCGGCAAAGTGACGTAGGTTAAGTGTGCATAGAGAAGGAAGTTTCCATCTGCTCTGTTCAGCTTCAGCCAGGACCCAACCAGGGACCGTCCCGTGCCCGACAGGGACCGAGACCGCAGGTTGGTTGCATTGTGCAGATCGGCTGGAGGAGAGAAAGCCAGGTCAAGGCCCACAGCACGGGCTGCGGGGGGAAGAGCAGGACGCCAGCTCCCAGGCCAGGCTGAGGCCACACTCTGCTGAGGCCGGGACGCTCCTTACCAACACCCCCACACCAGCACCCACGCACTCCAGAGCGGCCGCCTCCTCGCCCGTGACACCCCTCCCCCCTCCTCCAGCCAGACCCACGCCTCCACCTCCAGGAAGGCTTCTTTGGCCACCCCTCATCTCTCCCTTCTCTGTCTCGAGCTCAGTCTCCTCCAGGGGGGCTGGTACACAGAGCGTGTAATTCTCTGCTTCCGCGGGCCCTGTCCCTGGAACTAGGCACTGCCACCTGCAGAGCATGGGAGGGGCAAGCCTGGGCCGACCTGCACCGTTACCCAGTCCTGCGGTCCCGGCTGGGGGAACCTGCCCCAGAGAGGTAGACTAGGGCAGTGATCAATACTTCTCACTGACTCGGGAACGGGCCCAGGTGGGGAAGGGGCTGGCCCAAGTTCACACAAGAGCAGGTCGAGGCCAGTGCTGGAGTCCCTGACCCGGGCCTTGCATAGGCGGGGCCCCTGCCTCTTGGTTCCAGCAGTCAGGACAAAGGCTGCCACCTCTTCTGACCAATGCTGCAGCCCCAGCTCCCCGCTGGGGGAGGTGCTCAGTGGGAGTTATCAGCGAATCCTTCACTTCCTTATTTTTTTTTTTTTGGAGATAGTCTCACTCTTGTTGCCCAGCCTGGAGTGCAATGGTGCAATCTCGGCTCACTGCAACCTCTGCCTCCCGGGTTCAAGCAATTCTCCTGCCTCAGCCTCCAGAGTAGCTGGGATTACAGGCTCCTGCCACCACACGGGGCTAATTTTTTGTGTTTTTAGTAGAGACGGGGTTTCACCATGCTGGCCAGGCTGGTCTCGAACTCCTGACCTTAGGTGATCCACCCACGTCGGCCTTGCTAAATGCTGGGATTACAGGTGTGAGCCACTGCGCCTGGCCAATCCTTCACTTCCATACACTCAACAGACAGGCACACAGTGCAGAGCCAGGCCACTGGGTCCTGAGGATGACGTGAGGAAGGCACGTGGTCCACGCCAGCAGAGCGTGGCAGAACCTCCCAACCTGTCTGTGATGGCCACCCCTGTCCTCAGGAGCCATTTCCCACAGGGTCTGCTGAGTGGCATTTTAAATATGCTAATCTGATTGTGTCACTCCCTTGCTTAAAACCCCCCCATGGCCTCCCTGGGGGCTCTGGGAATGACTCCTGTATTCTGGACAGTCACTGAGCACGGACAGGGAGCAGGTGCAGGCGCTCAGGAGAGAGTGCAGACTGCCTGGGCAGGACTGCGGGGCACAGGAACACCCAGATACAGACACCCAGAGTCTGGGGGACAGGGGCACAGGAGGCTGGGGGGAGGCTGCACGAGGTGGCGACTCTGTCACCAAAGAGCACACGGTCCTGGGAGGCTGCACAGAGCTAGCAAGGCCGGGCCTCCCCCTGAGGGTGAGCTGACCCAAGGGAGGGGAGCCCTCCTCCCTCCCTCCACAGCCGGTGTGTGTGGAGCCATCAGATCACCCATCGGCCTTCTTAAGCAGGCTGAAAGGTCCTAGAAAGGTGGGGAATCCTCTGAAACTGACATACTGCTGCACATCTGGGCTCCAAGCACTCTGCCAAGGAGATGCCTGGGCCCACCAGGACGGGACCCCCGGAGGCAGCCATTTCTGTCCATCCCCGGCTCTACCCTCAGCTCCTGGAGGCGTGGCTGGCACATGGCACCCACTCTCTAAGTGTTGCTGAATGAACAAATGAATGAATAAATAAATGGTCTGGATCAAGAGGAGACTGAAGGGTGCGGGGGCCCTAGGGCACGGAGTAGGGGGTCACCTCCGCCGTCGTCCTCCCGGAAGAACTCCTCGCTGTCGTTGGCCGAGTGAGACTTCTTCATCTCGGCGATCCGGTTCCGGGGCACCTTCCTCTTGAGGGATGGGGAGAAGAAGGCGGGCCGGTTGTTCCGCTCTGGGGTGGGGGGCGTGCTGAAGGAGGTCACCTGGGAACAAGGATCCAAAGTCACCAGAGCAGAATAGCCCCATACCCGGGGGTCCCAACGCCCCTCCTCTCCCGTCCTCAAACAACCTGACACAGCTCCCAGGGAAGAGGCCGCTCGGCCAAGAGGATCCAGCCCCAACTGGCCCGTGCTAGGTGGGGCCTAGAGACTGGAAGATGCGTTCTAGCCCAGGGGCCAGCAGGCCACCTGGTCACCAGTGCTGCCCGAGGAGCGACCAGGCTGCTGCCACAAATGGCAGGAAGACCCCGTCCTCTGGGCCTCAGACACTGGTTAGGGGGATGTTCAAGCACAAATGAACAACAGTTGCTGACGCTGAGTGAGCACTGGCCCCACAGAGACCCACCGAGCCTCCCAGCTCCATGAGACAGGGGCTAGCATCAGCCCATCTGACGGATGGGGAAACTAAGGCAGGGACTGAGACCTTGGCTTGCCTGTGGTCACCAAGCAGGACGGCAGCAGCCCTGTCTTCTGTCCTCCAAGGGACACGCTCCTTATCCTACTTCTCAGGGCTGAAGTGGCCCCATCCCTCTTGTTCCCAGCACCCCTCACAGGAGATGCTGTGCTAAGTGTCTCTAGGCCTCTGTCTCCTCCCCACTTCTAATCACGTTTGGTTCTGGTCACCAAACATTCACACCCACTCAGGGCCAGGCAGCCACAGCACTAAGGACAGATAGACACATCGCAGGTCCCTGCCCTCAAGGAGCTCACAGTCTGCTGGGGTGACAGACTCAGAGTGTGACAACCATAGACAGCATGCTGGCTGTGGAGACAGAGAAAGAGAAGCACAGGATACATGAAGCACAGAGGCAAAAAGGATCCACAGCCTGGGAAATCAGGGAAGGCTTCCTGGAGGAGACGCCGCTGGAGCTGGGTCTTGAAGGACGAGTAGGAGTTCGCCAGGTGAAGAAGGGGGGGAAGGGCGTTCCAGCCAGAGGGAACTTGGCCCATCTCCTCCCTCCTCCCCATGCCAACAAGAATCTGAGGAGCAGGATGAGCTGGGACCAAGACTTCGGGAGCCCCGTCAGCCTCCTCGTCAAGGCTCCGACATCCACCAAAGTCCTGGCAGCTGCTGGGCTCCAGACGGTGTTCCCACAAGCCGGGGAAGGTTTTCAAAAGATAAAAGAAACAAACAGCACCAACCACAATACACAGAGTCAGCATGTGTCACGCACTGGCTCCAGACGACCCCGCAGGAGAAGGAGACAGGTAATAGCAGGCGCACAGGTGGCAGTCCCCAGGGGCCAGCCCCGCTGCTGACCCTGTGTGACCCTAGCACGTCCCTCCCCCTGAATCCCACGGCTGCCCAGTTGCTAAGGCACCAGGGACTTTCACACCCCTCACAACCACTCCCACTGGACAGATGGGAAAACCAAGGCTCAGGCAGGTCTAGTGAGCTATGGTCACTCAGCCCTCACGCTGTGGCTGGAGACGGCACCCACATTTGTCCAGCCCAGAGCTCGGGCCACATCTTCATAAGGACTTTCACACACACATTTTGTCAGAGTCCCAGGGGATAATTAAGGACCAGGAAGAAGAACCAGGCCCTTTATCTCAGAAAGGAACTCAGAAATATAAACCACCTCATTCCAAAGATGAGAGAGGCCGCTGCCTGCCGTTCTCACCCATCTTTGCAAAACATAGCACTTGCTGTCTTTGGATTGTAAAACACATTCATTACAGAAGATACTCCCCCCACCCCAACAAAAAAAGGTATACAGAAGAGAAAGAAAACCAACATCTGACCGCCTGGAGATAAGTATGGTTAAGATCTTTCTCGAATTAAAAGTATAACAAACACACACTCCCTCATCGCAGGCATGTCTGCAGTAAAGCATTGATTACATTCCCATGCGTCTGCTTTCCAAGTAGGTCAACAGCAACTACAGCGGCTGCCACCTGGGAATCCTCCTGAGGGCCAAGCCCCAGACTCCTCAGAGCCTCCCAAATACTGAAGGGGCAGGTATCCTCGTGCCCTGTTTCTAGATGAGAAAACTGAGGCTTGGAGAGGAAGAGACACACCCAAGGTTGTGAGAGCAGCAGAGCAGGATTCCGGCTGTGGGCGGCATCTCTCCTGGACAACGGCTGGGCAGGACTGCCCCGGACCTGTGCCACGGGCACCCCCCGCCCAGCACACCTGTCCTCTTCCAAGACCTACGGCTCTGGGCAGCCCCTCTGCAAGAACCAGGCAGAGCAAAGCAGCCAGTGGGCTGGAGGCCTTCTCCTGTCTGTGCCCCACTACAGGCTGCTGGGAGCAAAGCTGCTGCTGACCTCAGCCTCCCGCCCTGGGGAAGGAGGGTGGCCTCACGACAGAGCAGGGGCCCAAGCCCAGTGCTATCCCAAGACAGCGTGTGACCTGGGGCAAGCTGGCAAGTCTGGTTTCCAGGTGTGCGAGGCAGGAACGCCTCTCCTGCGGCAGTGCTTCGTACAAACCGCGGGGCAGAGCTGGGTGGTCTAGGCCTCTGCATGCTCTGGCTGGCCCTCAGCCACCATCATTCCCATCTGACTCACCGGGGAAGGCTGGCCATGTACCCACGCTCACCCAGCAGGTCCACCCAGCAGGTTCACCCAGGCAGGCGCCAGGGCCGGGCCTGGGTCCCCAGCCAGTCTTTTCTGCCCACTGGCCCTGTGGACTCAGCCTGGCTTTGCGGCATCTCAGGGAGGCAGAAAGAGGCCTGGCCCAGCACCAGCCTGCGGTGTGACCTTGGCCAGGCACAGCCCTCCAGGTCTGCAAGGCAGGAACACCTCCCCCGCAGCAGCGCCTCCTACAAACCACTGAGCAAAGAGAAGGGCTGGGGGTCCAGCCTCCGCACGCTCGGCACCTCGGCCTGCACACTGGTGGGTGGGGATGATGACACCTTTGTCCCCGGGGGGCCGTGAGCACAGGGGAAGACAGTGGAAAGTGAACCCGAGGGACGGGAGCCCCAGCCCCCAGCCATGCAGCCCTTACCCGCTCGTGCATGGGCGAAGCTGGGCTGGAGTCCTCTTCAGTCCCACAGGGGGACGTGTCACCTGTGGACACTCGGCTGACCGCCATCTCGGCGTGGCCCTTGCCCTGGGGGCCCTTCATGCGCACAAACTCCATGTTGTTGTACTTGTAGAAGCCAAACGACATCTTCTGTGCCATGCGGGCGGCCACGCTCACCTGGGGGCCGGCGGGGCAGCCTGAGTCAGGGAGGTGGCGATGGCTCCATGGGGCCCCTCCCCGGGACATGAACAGCCAGGGTGACCATCCCTCAAGGAGCGGGGGCTGCCCAGGAGGGAGGGTCTGAGCCAGCAGGCGGGGCAGCTGGAATGGAACCACATCCCTGCCTGGTGCCCCTCCTGGCGCCCCTCCCACCGCCCCATGAACCACACGCCAAGCTGAGGACAGGGCGCCAGGCTGAGGACAGGGCGCCAGGCTGAGGACAGGGCGCCAGGCTGGCAGCAAGGCTGGCTGTAGATGGTGCCTGCTGGGGGACAGCAGCCTGCCCACATCTGCTTGCTTAGTTGGGGGCGACTCGGAGCGCTTCCAGGGCCAGTCGCAGGAAGCGAGTGACACTATCAGCCATCACTTCCCAGGGAACTAGAGACTGAGGAAGTCCCGCTCATTTCAGATGAAGGCAAGTGGCCCGTGTAGGCTGAGGCCGACCATGAAGAATGATGTGAAGAGGGCCAGGGAGCGCCTAGAAGGAGCCCGGGGGCTGCGGGTGCCCCTGGTGGCCGCTACCACGCAGAAGCAGGCTGGGAGGCCTCGTGGTGTGGACCAAGGTGGGCTGTAGAGCCGCCGACCCCGGGCCCGGGAGCGCCTGTGAGGCCGCCCCGCACTCACCCGGTTGTCATACACCTTCTTGAGCGCCTCATAGCGGATGGAGCCCTGAAAGATGACCCCCTGGAACGTGTTGGTTTTGTCACTGGCCACCAGCTCCACACAGACCATCTCTCCTTCTCCCACAGTCATGTCGCTGAACACCTGGGGCAGGGCACAAAGAGACAAGGACATGACCATCGGCTCCCACCACCCACACCACAGCCTGGCCCAACCGGCAGGGAGGGCTGCTCGGAAAACCCATTGTACAGGGGACAGCTGGCTCTCTGTCACACACTCCTGTGGCCCCATGCCCTCCAAGGCCCATGGGACAGGAACAGCCTCACATTGGGGCAGGGGCTGAGCAGCAGAGGAGGACAGGGACCCTTACGGAGACGCTGGGACTGGCGGAAGACGCACGCCCTCATGACGGTTCACCAGGACCGTCGGCCACTGTCTGGGCCCCTCCACACCGCCTGGGGTGCCCAGCCCTGCCCGCCACATCTTTGAGGCTCCTGTGTAGCCAAAGGCTCAGTGGTGGTGGCAGGGTGACTGCCCACCTGGGGTGACAATATCAGACTAAGGTGCCACAGGCCCTATCCTGCCGCCTTAACGAGTCGTTGCTCCCAGGGTCTGGCGCACAGACTGAGCTCCGAGGACACAAAGACTTAGATGCAAATCTCAGCTCTGCCACGCAGGAGCTGCGTGTGCCTGGGGAGGGGACACGACCTCCCCGAGCCTGGGATCTTCCTGCGGACGCGCATGCCTTCCTTCTCAGTCCTCAGGACCCTAAGGGCCTCGGATGCGCACAAGGACCCGGACCAGGGCCTCAACAGAGGAGAGACATGGGTGGGCAGAGCAGGGAGTGAGTCTCATTCTGCCCAGGCCCGTTTCCCAAACCTTAAAACAAAGGCTTGGCCCAGATAACTCCGGAAACCCCATCCCTCTTTGACATCCTAGGATTCCAAGTCAGTGCAGGCGTGGAGGTGCTTCTTTATAGTTTACTGGCACTAATAATGGCTCCTCCTGCCCGGGCAGCGCTGCTTGCGAGAGTTTATGAGGCATCCTCCCACTCAGGAGCCTTTTGGTCTTCAGCCCTGACAGTAAGTAGGACAGATGATCATGACACTGCTTTTACAGAGGAGGAAGCGGAGGCTGCGCCAGGGGAATTCACCTGCCCACAAGCAAACACCAGGAAGAGAGCGAGCCACGTCTGCCTCAGCTGGACTCTTCCCGGCTCCAAGCCACCCACGCCTTTCTGCAAGGCTAAGGCGGGGGGGAGAAGCGCCTGACACCCATATCCCGAGGAGGGGAAGCTAAGGAGAGGGGCCCTGCGTGGAGCTCACCTCCTCGAAGCTGTCAATCATGAAGAAGATGTTGGGGTAGCTGATCTTGGACTCTTCCCCTTTGCTGTCCATGGGGTGTTTACTCGGGGACGCGAACACTTGCTGGAAGAAAGCAGATGTGGAGGACAAGTGAGGCCCTGCCCCGCACACAGGCCCCGAGTCAGTCCAAGCCAGTAGAGAGAGGCCACCTGGCCCAGAGCCGGTCCAAAGCCACAGACCTCCCCGGAGATGTGAGGGATAAGCTGATTCTGTGCTCCTCGAATGGGATACAGGATCCCAGGAGCTCAGCGGATTTCTGGAGTCAGACCCCTCACCTCAGGGGCAGAGAAGTAAGCGGGAGGACTTGTCTCTCTCAAATGCTGGGCAGCCAGAGGTCTACCACGCGGGGGCTGAACTGGCAGTTGGGAGGCGGGGGCTCCCGCGCCAGGGCTCACCTGAGATTTCTTCTTATGGATGTGAATGTCCCCACCATCGGCACGTGTGCACACCGCACAGGTCACCATGTAGTCCAGCTACAAGAGAGCATGGTTCAGCATGCAGGGAGGGGTCAGCCACCCCTCGGGGCCAATCCGCAACCCCAGCCATCCACCCCATACCTTCTGCAGGATGAGATTCAGGCAGACGCTCTCCTCCCAGTCGATGTCAGGGTCTCCCAGGCCTGGGAGCTTCTTGGAGTCCCGCCGGTACACCTCCACCTCCACCTCGGGCTCAGTCGCCTGCGAGGCCCACAGCAGAAGTGAGTGTCCAGGGCCCACTGTGGTCCAGGCGCTCTTCTTCGCCCTGACTACTATGCTGGGCAGGTATTACAACGGACAAGGACTCCACTTCTTTTTTGTCATTATTTTTTGTGACAGGGTCTCACACTGTTGCCCAGGCTGGAGGTGCAATCACAGCTCACTGTAGCCTCAACCTCTTGGGCTCAAATAATCCTCTCACCTCAGCCTCCCAAGCATCGGGGACCACAGGCACATGCTACCACACCCGGCTAATTTTTAAGATTTTTTGTAGACATGGGGTTTCGCCATGTTGTCCAGGCTGGTCTCGAACCCCGGGGCTCAGGTGAGCCTCCTGCCTCGACCTCCCAAAGTGCAGGGATTACAGGTGTGAGCCACTGTGCCCGGCCAGAACTCCAATTCTTGTTCCCCAGTTCTCTAGTGATGGGAGATGGGACACGGGGGCCATCCATTCTCCTCGCTGAGCCTCAGTTTCTTCATCTGTACAATGGACTAAGGGCATCTTCCCCTCAAAGTTGTCACAATGATTTGAAGAGCTAATATTTGCTAAGTGGCACCAATGATAATAGTGATCCCTATTGAGCTCTTAGTGGATGGCGGGATCTGGGCTACACATTTCACAAATTATTAATCCTTTCACAGCAACCCTGCAAGGCAGGTATTAGCCCAGTTTTAACAGATCAGAGTCAAGTTTACTGAAGATCAAATAATAAACACAAATCAGAGAGAAAGCAAAGCATGTCTATACCTCTCCTAGGAGACTGGCTTTCAATTTCTTTTTTTTTTTGAGACAGAATCTCGCTCTGTCACTCAGGCTAGAGTGCAGCACGATCTCGGCTCACCGCCTCCTGGATTCAAGTGATTCTCCTGCCTCAGCCTCCTGAGTAGCTGAGACTACAGGCACGCGCCACCACACCTGTCTAATTTTTGTATTTTTAGTAGAGATGGGGTTTCGCCATGTTGGTCAGGCTGGTCTCGAACTCCTGACCTCAGGTGATCCGCCTGCCTTGGCCTCCCAAAGTGCTGGGATTACAAGCATGAGCCACTGCGCCCGGCCTCAATTACTTTTTTTTTTTTTTTTGAGACGGAGTCTTGCTCTGTGGTCCAGGCTGGAGTGCTGGAGTGCAGTGGTACAATCTCAGCTCACTGCAAGCTCCACCTCCAGGTTTCATGCGATTCTCCTGCCTCAGCCTCCCAAGTAGCTGGGGTTACAGGCGCCCGCCACCTCGCCCAGCTAAATTTTTTTTTTGTATTTTTAGTGGAGACGGGGTTTCACCATGTTAGCCAGGATGGTCTCGATCTCCTGACCTTGTGATCTGCCCGCCTCGGCCTCCCAAAGAGCTGGGATTACAGGTGTGAGCCACTACACCCGGCCTCTTTTAGTTTTTGAGATGGAGTCTCGCTCTGTCACCCAGGCTGGAGTACAGTGGAACGGTCTCAACTCACTGCAACCTCCACCTTCTGGGTTTGCGTGATTCTCCTGCCTCAGCCTAACAAGTAGCTGAGATTACAGGCATCTGCCACCACACCTGGCTGATTTTTTTTTTCTTGTATTTTTAGTAGAGACAGGGTTTCACCATGGTGGCCAGGCTGATCTCGAACTCCTGACCTCAAGTGATCTACCCGCCTCAGCCTCCCAAAGCGCAGGGATTACAGGCGTGAGCCACCATGCCCGGCCTGGCTTTCAATTTTGATGCAGCTGTGCTGACTGGGGGCCTCTGGTCCTGGTCGCTCTCACAGACTCGGGCTCCGAGGGGCTGGGCATTGCTGGGCTCCCTTGCGGGTGCACAGGCCTGCGCCCCCCGGGGCAGAGCTGGGATCTATGGAAAGAGATGCAGGAGGCCAGCCTTGCCTAGGAGTGAGAAACAGACGTCTCCGGGTGGGGGGCCTCCCACTTCCACCGCCTGTGCGGCTCTGCAGTCACCCCGAGCCCCTGAGCTGAGGGTCCTAGGGCTCACAAGACTCTGCTGCTCCTCCTGGTCTCGCTTCATTGATCCGTTCATTTGATTTTGCTCAGCAAAGCATTATGGACTCAGTGAATGAAAGGCTCGTGGGCACGACTGTGGGCACAGCTGTTCAGGGCAGCCCACCGCACAGGCAGGCAAAAGAGCAGGTTCCCCATCAGAAAGGTGCCCGTGTGTGCACCAAAGCCAGGCCTGAGAGAACACTGGGAGCTGCCTGGTACCCACTGACAGGAGGGTGGCCAGGCCACCACGGTACACTCCACAGGCATTACACTGCAGTGAGACCAGACAGAGTGCAACCACCTGTGTCAACAGGCATGCCTCACAAACATGACACAGAAAGAAAGAAGCCTGAAACAAAATATACTACTATACTGCCCGGTTCCAATGTACGAGCTGTGAGAACAGGCAGAACCCACCGAGGCCACACACATGAGCTGTGAGAACAGACAGAACCCATCAACTCCACACACATGAGCTATGAGAAGACAGAACCCGCCCGACTCCACACACAGGGGCTGTGAGGACACAGAACCCACTGACTCCACACACATGAGCTATGAGAACAGACAAAACCCACTGACTCCACACACACGAGCTGTGAGGACAGAACCTGCCCGACTCCACACACATGAGCTATGAGAACAGACAGAACCCGCCAACTCCACACACATGAACTGTGAGGACAGACAAAACCCACTGACTCCACACACACGAGCTGTGAGGACAGAACCTGCCCGACTCCACACACATGAGCTATGAGAACAGACAGAACCCGCCAACTCCACACACACGGGCTGTGAGGACACAGAACCCGCCTGACTCCACACACACGGGCTGTGAGGACACAGAACCCACTGACTCCACACACACGGGCTGTGAGGACACAGAACCCACTGACTCCACACACACGGGCTGTGAGGACACAGAACCCACTGACTCCACACACACGGGCTGTGAGGACACAGAACCCACTGACTCCACACACACGGGCTGTGAGGACACAGAACCCACTGACTGCACAGGAGGGTGAGCCCTGGGGTGGGGTGAAGGGGCCTCAGTGTTCTGGTCACTCTGTATCCCGGGGCTGGTGAAACCAGGTGTTCAGTCTAAAAAATCAAGCTGTGTACACCTTTGTTTTTCCGTATAGATGTTATATTGAAAACAATCTACCAAAAAGGAAAAGGTGACACTGGGGTCAGGGCTTCGCTGCTGGCAAGCTGTGTGACCCGGGGGAGCTTCCTCCCTGTCTCTGAGCTTTGGTTTCCTGAGTGGGTGTGAAGATGATCTGCACCTTAGGGTCCTGAGGTGTCCCGGGACCATGACACAGGGCTCGGGCCACCAGCGCAGAGCCAGCAGCACACAGTTAGGTCCCCCTCCTGCCAAAGGCACAATGGGCTGCCCAGGAACATGGAGCGTTTTGTTCAGGGCTGGAGCAAACAGAGGGCAGGAAATCCAGGACATCCCTCCCTAGGAAAGGCTGGACTGGGGATGTCCCTCGTGCCCTGGAGCACTGCGGGGTTCCCGGCATTCTGTCCCCCTGATACTGCAGCTCCTGCCAATCCACCCTCCCCTGCTAGGTGCAGGAGGCCTGGCCGGTTGCTATGGCGACCGGGTACCAGCGGGATGGGCATGGGGAGGGGGCGGGAAGCAGCCAGGCTGCCGCAGAGGACTTGCAGTGCGCAGGCGCCTCTGCAGGGCCCCCACCTCCATCCAGGGCTCAGGGCTTTTGCCAGGAGGGTCTCCCCATCTCCCCATCAGCACCTCCAGCCCGCCCCCTGCAGGCCACCCTCAGCACTGCAGCCCGGCAAGCTGGGAAAAATGCCAAGTTGGGGCAGCCCCAGGACTCCACCCCCCACCAGGCCCCGCAATCTCCATCGGCCAAGTCTGGCAGGTCCCATGTGGCACCCATCACACACCCTCCCGCTCTGCACTCGCTGGTCCCTCCACGGGGCGTGTCAGCCCACTGCTGCCCGCTCTCTCTGTCCTACAATCTGCCCACCAGATGTCACCTTCTGCACTCTCCCCACCGCCCCGCTCCTCTTCCCACCATCACAGCACTGATGGCTCCGTACCACTGGCTACACTGTCTGTCTGTCCCAACAGACTGAGGCCAGATATGAGTCATTTCTGTGCTCCCAGCACTGAGTGTGGGGGGGCATCTGCACATGGTTCACAGTGGGTGTTACAACGGAATATTCTAGCATGTGAATAGCAGGACTGCCACCTGCTCCCGTGGGACTCAGGCTTCCCTGACCTCGACACCCCCAAATTTTCAGCAGAGCTTGGATGTGGCCCCATCCCTACTGCTCCAAATTCCTCAGGCCTGGATCTAGGGCTGTGCTTTCTCAGTGGAGGGCTCTCACCTTTAACTTCTCCTCCACCCAAGACGGACCCCTCATCTGATGTTCCTTTCTCCTCCCCCTACCCCAGCCTATCTGGGGTGCACACAACCCATCCTCCCACCTCCCTGTGTGCCCTCTTGACCAGAGTCGTGACCTCTCTGGAATCAAAATTCAAAGTACAGCTGACAGTATCTCAAATGCGCCAAGTCCTCGTTAGAGCCCCTGCTTGCAGCAGACTCTGCCTTGGGGAAAAGACCAACATTTGGGGGTGGGGGAAAGGTTCTCTGCAACCTGAACTCCAGCAGAAGCTGAGAGGCCGGAGTGGACGGAGACAGGGGCAGGGTCCACAGCCCTGGGACGACAGAGGGCCTGAGCCTCTGAGTTCCAGCTCCCATGGGTGAGAGCAGTGCCTCCCCCCAGAGCTGTGCTGAGGTTAGAGGAGCCTGTGCCCGCCATGAGGGTCACGGGCAGTGAGGATCCCGAGGCACCAGCCACCTCCCTGCCAAGGGCACTCATGTGGTCACGCCAACCCCAAACATCCCAGCCTCCCAGGTGTCCACAATGGGAGGGCCCTCACCTTTCAGGGCACCTGCCCTGATCCCCCTTTACCCCAGAGAGGAGATGACCTGGCAATGTCATATGGTAAACCAGGGGGAAGCAAGACTGGCCATGAAAGCTGGTCTCTCGACTGCACACCCAGACAGGGCGGGCGTGGCAGCAGGTTCTGAGGGGCCGTGAGCCAGCTCCAGAAGGTTCTTACTCAGGGATCCCATCACCAGTCAGTCCGTCCTCCTCTTCATCCCTCCCAGAAAGCATCCCCTGCCTGCCTGAGTGGCTCCAGTCCCTGCCCACCTGCCACTGAAACTGCTGTGCTAAGGCCGCCACCCCTCCCTGGTACCAAATCCAATGGGCCCTTCAGACACTGCACCCCACTGGCTGCCCCCACTTCTCCAGACTTCCCCTCCTGGGCAGCCCTCCCCTCCTGGGCGGCCCTCCCCTCCTGGGCGGCCCTCCCCTCCTGGGCGGCCCTCCCCTCTCCTGGCTCCTCCCCCACCTCTCTGGCCAGTTGCTCATGGTCTCTTGCTGGTCCCTCCAAAGTGGGGCTAGCTCAGGGCTCAGGGCCAGCATGAAGGCACCCAGGCCTGCCCACTTGCAGAAAATCCATCCCGCATGTGTTCAGGCTCAGAAAATGGGCCCAAGGCAAGGCCAGGCTCCAGGTAATCACTACATTAGCCTCTGCCCGCAAACATGGCCCCAGAGTCACAGAGCCAGGCAGGCTGCAAGTTCCAGACCTGGCTCCACGGCCCTCTCATTTCTTGTTTTTAAAGGAAAACAAAAGCATGTCCATGTCTGGCATATGGGGTTGCTTAAACATTTTACAAACTGCAAAAGCCTGTGAAAAACAGAGAAGGAAGCATGCAAAATGTATTTTATTAGCTCCTCCCACACTTAGATTTAGTGGATGAAATATGTTAGGTGAATCACTTCGTCTCCGAGCCCTCCGTTTCCTCATCTGTGACAGGGATAAGAACACCCACCTTGTCGAGCTGTTGGGACTTCACAATGAGGCTGAGAAGAAGAGAGCTCAGCACTGTGTCCAGATGATGGCGAGGGCTCAATAAGTAGAAGGCACCATCATCATCACCACCACTGAGCCACGTCACCCTGTCATGGCTGAGGGAGGGCTCTGGGCTCTGGAGCCCGACCTTTGCTCTACCATCTACTGACTAATTATAAGAGGCCAGCCGATCAGCTGTCTCTGAACCTGTTTCCTGAAAGCTACGATGGTGACAGCAATCACTGCCCTTCAGGGTCACAGTGAAGATGAATGACAATGTGCACAGACACTCAGCACATCCAGATTTGCACATGAGACTGTCTACACAGTTCCTGGAATACAGTAGGTGCTCAATAAATATCACTCACCCTCTTTGCTATGCATGAGCACTGAGGAAAGCCCACATGCACGCCGAGAGCAGACACCACAGGGATGCTTGGGGCACGGACGCAGGGGCAGGGGCCAGGGGTCACTCACCTTCCTCCCGTCTGCACCGCTTTCGCTGCCAGAGTACGCCAGCTTCCGGCGCACATAGAAAAGCATGTCGTCCTGCCGGGGAGCCCATTTCTCCATGAAGTAGGTGGAGAACATCCAAGTCCAGAAGACAATGCGGTCATCCTTGAAGCACCCTGCAGAGGGAGGCCAGACAGGAGTGAGGAAGGATGGCCACCCTGGCCCTTGCAGCATGGCCTTGGCCAAGCTGTGCCCATACCCCCACATTTCTGGCCAGAAATTTGCCAGGGCTCTGAGATGCGCTGCCCCTCCCTCACCACTCCCGACCCCCACCCATGGGGCATCCAGAGAGGCTGGAGGACACCCCCCAAGAGGCCCAGTTCCTCCGCCCAGCAGCAGCCTGAGAGCCCGTGCTCCCAGCCCCACAGTTGAGCCCGACTCCAGCCTGGGGATGAATCAGCAGCTTCAGTGGAAAAGGAAAATCCCGAGGAGCCAGAAACGCCACTGGCTGGCGGCTGTCTGGGCTGGAAGCCGGGAAGGCTTGGCTGGGGGGGGCCTTTGGAGAGGCAGGGCTCTCACCAACATCTCTCACCCCCACCCACTCCCCGATGGCTGCGGCAATCCCAACGGGAACCCGACTTAAAGGGACAGCCGCCCTCCGAGGCTGCAGGCGGAACCGCGGGGAGACAGCACCTGCCCCACCCCTGCCCCGCGTCTGCACTGCTGGCCCTGAATGCTCGCCAGCTTCGTGCTCATCTGATCCTCACGGGGACGTCTCCTTGTATTACAGATGGTATTTCTTTATGATAAATATTTGCAATATTTTCTTGCAAAAGAGAAAAAGCCCACCGGCTTTGGTAGGGAAGACCTGGGTTTCCGTTCCAGCGCGGCTGCTGGTGACGGGACAATGGGCGGGGGCTCTGAGCCACAGGTTCCTTGGGGCACCTGCAGACAAACCGAGACCACGGGCACACAGTAGGATCAACATAGGTGGGTTTGTCCCCTCTCTAGATGGATTCAACACTTCGAAATATGCTGCCAAGCTCCCTCTTATCAACTCAGTAGATTAAACCAGGGCTGCTTTTGTTGTGTGTCTTCCTCACTGACCGGTGCAATCTAGTGCTGGTACTAGACCGCACTAGTCCAGCTGGAAGGAACTAATCCTGACACTTGGAGATGGGGAACCTGAGGGCCAGTGGTGCTGGGACCCTCTCTCGCCCTCACAGACAGACCAGTGGGCCGACCAGGACTCGGCCATCAGCCAAGTCAAACGCAGAACACCCCAGCCTTGGCTGATGTCAGCCACACCACGAACCAAAGAACCAAAGAACCAAAGAACCAGGACTCGAAGCTAGCCCCGGCCCCCGGCCCTCAGCCCAACAGTGTGTTACCCACCCACACCCATGCCCTGCCTGGCTCTTGGGCTCTAGGGCAGTGAGGAGGAGGAAAAGAGAAGGAGGCTTCATTGGTGAGGGTCTGGGTCAGCAAGCCTTGTCAGCCTCCAGGGGTGAGGGTCAGGAGAGCCCACAGGACTGGCAAGACCTCCCAGGCTCACAGGACCTGGGGAACCACACATGCATGCTGTCTGCAGAGTCGCTTTGAAATTCCTGCCGCGTTTTTGCAACAGGCAATGCCCAACTCACCCTACTACAGACCCTTGCAAAATTAAGCAAAGGGCTATGATTATTCCTGGATAAAATTCAATTCTTTGTTACCTCCTCTTAACATTGTTTCACTTTTGGTTCCCTCTTAGAGCCCAACAGAATAAGAGAATAAATTTGGTCTTTAAGGCTCACGCCTATCATCCCAGTACTTTGGGAGGCTGGGGCAAGGGGGCGCGGATCACCTGAGGTCAGGAGTTCAAGGCCAGCCTGGCCAACATGGTGAAACCCCGTCTTTGTTAAAAATACAAAAATCAGCCGGGCATGGTGGTGGGTGCCTGTAATCCCAGCTTCTCAACATGCTGAGGCGGGAGGATCACTTGAACCCGGGAGGCAAGAGGTTGCAGTGAACCAAGATCACGCCATTGCACTCCAGCTTCGGCAACAGAGCGAGACTCCATCTCAGAAAAAATAAACAAACAAACAAACCAATAAATAAGCCAAGTATGGTGATGGATGCCTGTAGTCCCAGCTACTCTAGAGGCTGAGGCAGGAGAATTGCTTGAACCCGGGAGGCAGAGGTTGCAGTGAACCGAGTTTGCACCATTGCACTCCAGCCTAGGCAACAAAGCAAGACTGTCTCAAAAAACAAACAAATAAACAACAACAACAACAACAAAAAAACAAAATCAAACCCCAAAAAAATAGCCCTTAGGAAAACTGCCAGATTCTCACAGAGTTAAACATACACTTACAAAACCAGCCACTAGCCACTCCTAGGACCTGCCCAAGAGAAATGAAGCACATGTCCACCGAGACTGGCACACAAATGTTCACAGCATCTTTGTTCATAACGGCCCCAAACTGGAGACCAGGAGAATGCACACGTGTCACGATAAAAACAAACTAGTGATCCACACCACACCGCGGATAAACCTCAAACTTGTCCCACAGAGCAAAAGAAAGCAGGCGCAAAAAGCTATTTACTGTATGATCCCATCCACGTGATGTTTCGGAGAAGGCAGAACTGGAGTGACTTAAAGCAGATGGGTGGCCGCCCTCAAAGGTTCTGCGTCTTGATTGTGGCGTTGGTTTCACAGGTGTGTATGGCCATCAGCACTCATCACACTTGGCCGGGTGAGGTAGCTCACACCTGTAAATCCAGCACTTTGACAGGCCAAGGCGGAAGGATTGCTTTAGGCCAGGAGTTCAAGGTCAGCCTGGGCAACGTAGTGAGACCCTGTCTCTACAAAAAAATAAAAATTAGCTGGGCATGATGGCACGTGGCTGTGGTCCCAGCCACTACAGAGGCTGAGGTGGGAGAATCCCTTGAGCCCAGGAGTTCAAGGCTGCAGTGAGCTATGATCGAACCACTGCACTTCTACCTGGGGGACAGAATGAGACTCTGTCTCTAAAAGCGTATTAAAAAATAAAATTTAGGCCAGGCGCGGTGGCTCACACCTGTAATCCCAGCACTTTGGGAGGCCGTGGCAGGTGGATCACTTGAGGTCAGGAGTTCAAGACCAGCCTGAGCAACATGGTGAACCCCAATCTCTACTAAAAATACAAAACTTGGCTGGGCGCGGTGGCTCAAGCCTATAATCCCAGCACTTTGGGAGGCCGAGACGGGCGGATCACAAGGTCAGGAGATCGAGACCATCCTGGCTAACATGGTGAAACCCCGTCTCTACTAAAAAATAGAAAAAACTAGCCAGGCGAGGTGGTGGGCACCTGTAGTCCCAGCTACTCGGGAGGCTGAGGCAGGAGAATGGTGGGAACCCGGGAGGCGGAGCTTGCAGTGAGCCGAGATCGCGCCACTGCACTCCAGCCTGGGCGACAGAGCGAGACTCCGTCTCAAAAAAAAAAAAAAAAAAAATATATATACAAAACTTAGGCGGGTGTGGTAGTGCTCACCTGTAATCCCAGATACTCAGGAGGCTGAGGCACAAGAATCACTTGAACCCGGGAGGCGGAGGCTGCAGTGAGTCGAGATGGCACCACTGCACTCCAGCCTGGGTGACAGAGCGAGACCCTGTCTCAAAAAATTAATTAATTTATAAAACATAAAAACTTATCAAACTGTTCAGTCTACATATATGCAGTTTATTTTACATAAATTATATGCCAATAAAATTGTTAAGTCGTAGCTGATGCTGGCAAGGGTGCACTGAACTGGAACTCTCCGATATGCTAGAGAATAAAACGTGAGAAGCTAATGAGCACTTTCTCATTCCTATGCATCTACCTTATGGCGGAGTGCACAATTAAAGGCCTTTTGCACAAAAACATTTCATGTGTTACTCATGAGAGAAAATAACAGCAGTAACCACGATGAAGACGATGAAAGGAAAGGACACAACATCCTGCAGTTTCCGGCATTTCCCCAAGGTAAAGCAAGCCGTATGTATTCACCCAAATCGTCACCCATCTTTTTAAAGGATGGCTATAAAGATGACATGCAGATGCACGGGAATATGTGTAATATGACGTTTAGCGGAAAAGCAGAACCCCAAGTTGCAGACACACTGATGACAACTCCATAAATCACATGGAAACGCTAGAGGAAAACAGACCAGAACGGTAGGAGTGGATGAATTGAACAGAGTTGATGTTTTCCTTTTTTTTGTTGTTTTGACTTAATATTTTCAGTCATAAGATATTACTTTTTCCCATGAATGTACAACTTTTAATATCATAGGACTCATTAAGAAAGGGAGCGGGGAGAGTGGAGAGAGAAGAGATTCCCTCTCTTCAGAGGGAGGAAGGGAGGCAAACATAGACACACTCCACATCCAAGAGCCAGGAAAGGTCGGGACTGGAGGGATATCTGATTCCCGGAGGCACAGTACAATGTTAGGAGCTGCAGTCAAACACACGTGAGCTCAGGTCCTGACACTACCCCTCCCTACCCAGGTGGCCAGTTCATTCAACCAACCTCTCTGACCCTCAGTGACTCCACCTGTCAGATGGGCCTCTGACCTGCCACCCGCCCAGAATCCAAGGTGAGGACTTGGCTGGAAGTGAAAGCGCTCTGCTGGCTGCTCAGCTCCAGCTGCTGCAACGTGGGCTGCTGGAGACCCTCTGCTCTGCTGCCCTGCATGTCAGAAACACTGACACCAAGCACAGCAGTGTGACCTGCCTGGATGACGTCAGTGGATCCCAAACCTTCCAGTGTCCTTTGGCCTCGCGGTGCAGTAACTGGCTGTGAATAAGCACACAAGGTACAGCTGGCCTGTGAAGTCACTGCTGACTCTTTCTCCCACAAGCAAACCCCTTCTCCCTTTACCCTTTCCCAGGGCCTGCCGAGCAAGAAATCCCCTGGGTCACAAGCCCTGGGAGCTTCTAGTCCAGCACAGAGCCTCCTCATCTCCAGACTTCCGTCTGTCCCTTCTCCCTGCTGTCTTGCCAGTCAGGGCTGCAGGTCTTCCCCACCCTCAAGCACAGTGGAGACTTATGGAAGCAGATGTGGCCCCCGAAAGCTGAGCCAGGCTCACTGTGGTAGCACCTCGGACAGCTCTGTGCCCGCGGGCCTGCCTTCCCTCCCCGGGTCCTATGGAGCCAGATTACTGTCCATTCTCCTCATCTGAGGCAACCGTGAACACTGAATTAGTCAATACCAGCCCACTGGCTCCTAGGGGAAATACAAGGTTAGGGTCCTCTGATCACATTTTCAGCAACTGATCAATTCATAACCTTGCTTTATGTATGTTTCTCTTTCAAGACACCTTATTTGAGGCCAGATGCGGTGGCTCATGCCTGTAATCCCAGCACTTTGGAAGGCTAAGGCAGGCAGATTACTTGAGGTCAGGAGTTAAAGACCAGCTTGGCCAAAATCGCAAAACCCCATCTCTACTACAAATACAAAAATTAGCCAGGCGTGGTGGCGGGCGCCGTAATCCCGGCTATTTGGGAGGCTAAGGCAGGAGAATCGCTTGAACCTGGGAGGCGGAAGTTGCAGTGAGGTAAAATCACGCCACTGCACTCTAGCCCGGGAGATAGAATGAGACTCCGTTTAAAAAAAAAAAAAAAAAAAAAAAAAAGACACCATATTTAATATATAGTTCATTCACTAACATTGAACTCACGCCCAGCAACAATCAATGTTGAACGAAGCTTCTCTAACACGTGTATTTTCTCCAAAGAGTACATCACAGCCATCTCGTGCCTGGGATTAGACAGCACCTCAGCCCAGGGCCATTTTAAATCACTGCCAAAAAGCACAAAAAATGCAAAAGACATGGCACTAATTAGACGCAAAAAGGACACTACTTTGCAGTGTGAGGACCGACATACGAAGATGCAGCATCGCCTTGTCCGACCTCAGCTGGAAACGTGCGTCAGGTAAGGAATTTTTCGGCACTCCATGAATGTCAGTCATTAACCTGAAAGTACCATGAGTACTGATACTGGGGTCACAAATACATTTCAGTGAGTAGGTGGATCCGTGAATAATGGCAATGGCCTGGACCGGGAAAACTGATATTTGCTGGGAGTTCTGGCAATCCGGCTGCCTCCCCTGCCTCAAGCGAGTGACCTGCTTCTGTAAGTCAGTCACTTTCTTCCAATTCCAGAACTGGCAGAGCCCTTTCCAGGAGAGTGACTCCAGGGACGAGCAGGGAAGAGGGCGCGTGGGAAGTGAGCATTAAGCCTGGGCCATCCACACCCCAGTGCAGTGTCCACCACCTCTGAGTTGCCACTAGTTCTCCTAGTTCTGCACGACACCAGACGGGTGACATGCCAGCACCAACAGCTCAACAGTGCTAGTTTCAGGAGCGAGGAATGTGATGACAGCTCACATGTGCCCTGCACCCTACAGTTTGTTTACTTATTTATTCATTCATTTATTTTTGAGATGGAGTCTCGCTCTTGTCGCTCGGGCTGGAGTGCAATGGCACGATCTCGGCTCACTGCAACCCCGGCCTCCCAGGTTCAGGTGATTCTCCCACCTCCGCCTCCTGAGTAGGTGGATTACAGGCATGCGCCATCACACCCAGCTAATTTTTTTTATTTTAATTTTATTTTTTTGTTTTAGTAGAGAGAGGGTTTCACCATGTTGGCCAGGCTGGTCTCAAACTCCTGACCTCAGGTGATCCACCTGCCTCAGCCTCCCAAAGTGCTGGGATTACAGGCGTGAGCCACCACGCTCAGCCCACCCTACAGTTTATAAAACCCTTCCACCCATTGTCTTTTCAGATCCTCAGGGCAACTTTATGAGGTGGGGACAACCTCAGCTTAGTTTCAAACCTCAGTTTTCATTTTCAGCCAAAACTTGAGACTCCAGTGGCTAGATCAGGCATATTCAGGAACTGAGACTCGAACCCAGCCCCTGCAACAGAGCTCATATCCTTCTCCTGGATAAGCCCACATCCTTATCCTTACCCTGGCCCTGCACAAGGATTCTCCCAGCTGTGTTGCAAATGCAGAAACTGAGGGAACCCAGGGGTCACCTGGTGAACAGCTAGCTAGGAAAGCAACTCAGGCTTTCAAACCTCCCCCCTCCCCCAACTTCTAAGTCCCCAGCGGAGTGGGCTCACAGGGGCCACTCTGAGCCCTGAAGCACCCCCAAGTCTTCCTGGGATAGCCTAAGAATGCCTGGAAGAACTTCGGACAAGAGCTTCATGCACGGGGGCTGTGGGATCCACTTCCCAGCCGAGTGCCAATGTAACATGATTTAATTATTTTCCACGGAGATGGTTCTTCAGATGCACACGGAAAAAGAAGGGAAACTTTTATCTTTTGAGGCCTTTCACATGAGTCCAATCACTATACGGGATGGGGGAAGGATTTGTCAGACTGGAGTTCAAGAGCAGACTTGATTCCCGTTTGTGATGCACTGCCCAAGTGGGTAAGTGACAACCTCTCCGACCCTCCGTTTCCTCATCAGTAAAATTAGAACAGCTGCCTCCTACGGTTACCATGGAGACCAAATGAGATCCTACACAGCGCTCAGCAGCGCAACCCGCACTTAGAAACGATGAATGACAACTGCCACTCTGGTTACTATGATAACTTGGAATATTTCCCACCAACCAGACCCTGGGAATAATCATGAGTTCGACTTTAGGAGGCACTCCTTGAAACCCACCCCAACCCTTTTTTAGAAAAGGATTAAGCCATTAAACCACACAAGTTAAGCAAGTTATGGTAAAGCCCTAATTAAAATAGTTTACAGCGATTAAAAATGATGGTTCTGTTTTATAAAGAAAAATGTCCAAGAACTACTCCCAAAAAAAGTACATTAGCCCAGCAGGCCAAGAGGTTTTTTTTTTTTTTTTTGAGACGGAATCTATGTTACCCAGGCTGGAGTGCTGTCACGTGATCTTGGCTCACTGCAACCTCCATTTCCCCGGCTCAAGCCATCCTCCTGTTTCAGCCTCCTTAAGTAGTTGGAACCATAGACATGCACCACGACACTCAGCTACTTTTTGTATTTTTGGTAGAGACAGGTTTCACCATGTTGCCCAGGCTGGTCTCTAGCGCCTGAGCTCAAGTGATCCGCCTGCCTCGGCCTCCCAAAGTGCTGGGATTGCAGGCATGAACCACTGCGCCCAGCCCAAGAAGTGATTTTGGGAAAGCAATTCTATCAGATCTTCAGGAAACAGACAGCTAGCTTCAGGGCTACTCACCCAACTTCAGAGCCTAAGAAACATGCCAACTCATTTTTACAAGGAGGCACAGTATTGATTTCAAAGACCACATACACAGAAAATTACAGGCTAATCTCACTTACGAATGTCAAGACAAAAATCTTAAATATAGCATTTAAAAGAATCCAGCAACTTCTTAAAAATATATGCCATTAGCCAAGCAGGATTTAATTGGGAATAAAGAATGGTTTAGGCCGGGCGCGGTGGCTCAAGCCTGTAATCCCAGCACTTTGGGAGGCCGAGACGGGCGGATCACGAGGTCAGGAGATCGAGACCATCCTGGCTAACACAGTGAAACCCCGTCTCTACTAAAAAAAAATACAAAAAACTAGCCGGGCGAGGTGGCGGGCGCCTGTAGTCCCAACTACTTGGGAGGCTGAGGCAGGAGAATGGCGTGAACCCGGGAGGCGGAGCTTGCAGTGAGCTGAGATCCGGCCACTGCACTCCAGCCCGGGCGGCAGAGACTCCGTCTCAAAAAAAAAAAAAAAAAAGGAATGGTTTAGGCCAAGCTCGGTGGCTCACATTGTAATCCCAGCACTTTGGGATGCCGAGGCGGGCAGATGACCTGAGGTCAGGAGTTCGAGACCAGCCTGGCAAACACGGTGAAACTGTCTCTACTAAAAATACAAAAAAATTAGCCGGGTGTGGTGGCACGTACCTATAATCCCAGCTACTCAGGATGTTAAGGCAGGAGAATTGCTTGAACCCAGGAGGCGAAGGTTGCAGTGATCAAGATCGGGCCACTCCAGTCTGGGTGACAGAGTGAGACTCGGTCTCAAAAAAAAAAAAAAAAGTCCAATATTAGAAAATCTATTAATATATTCATATTTAGAGCTCAAAAGAGAAATAACAGAGGATTATCTCCATAGATGCTGGAAGAACATTCAATCAAATTCAACACCCATTCCTGATTTATATTTATTATTTTATTTTGGGACAGGGTCTATGTCGCCCAGGCTGGAGCACAGTGCTATGATCATGACACACTGCAGCCTCCACCCCCGGCCTCAAGCGATCCTCCCACCTTACTTTCCCAAGTAGCTGGGACTACAGGCGTGCAATACCACGCCCAGTTCTGTTTTGTATTCTTTGTAGAGGCAGAGTTTCACCATGTTGCCCAGGCTGGTCTTGAACTCCTGGGCTCAAGCGATCCTCCCACCTAGGCCTTCCTAAGTGCTGGGATTATAGGTGTGAACCACTGTGCCCAGCTCCCCCAGCCCCCCCACTTCTCACAAAACACTGCTTCCACCCTGTGCTACGCGTCACCATCCCGGCCCATATCACCATCACTGCCTGCTCACTGGTCTCTGCATTCCACCCTGCCCATTGTTAGAACACAAATCAGTTCTCATCACTGCACGGCTCAAGTTCCTCCACCAAGCTTATTTCCTGACCTGCCCCCAGGCTCTTCACTGAAATATCACCTCCTTCTCAGAGAGGCCTTCCCAAACCAACTGATTTAAAGTTGCAAATCCCATCCCCAATATGCCCTATCCCACTTCCAGCTTGATTTTTCTCCACAGCACTTGTCAGTATCGAATATATATTTTGCCTATTTGTTCTGTTTACTTTCAGTCTTTCCCTAGTAAAGGAGTCGGCAAATTCCATGAAAGTCCAGAGAGAAAATATCTTCAGCTTTGCAGACCACAGGGTCCTGTCTCAACTACAAAATCAGCCATGGCAATACGTAAAGAAACGGACGTGGCTATGTTCCAACAAAAATTTCTTTACAGAAACAGGAAACAGTCCGGATTTGGGGTATAGTTTGCCAACACCGGCCCTACCAAAGCCGACGTATGTTTTCACACAGATGCCCTACCAGAACTTAAGCTCCACGAAGATACCATTATTTTTCACTCTTTGATCATTTTGTTCAATGCTATACACTCGGTTTCCAGAATGGCTTCTGGCATATAGGACATAATAAATATTTGCTAATTGAATAAATGAATTAAATGATTAATGAAAGCAAGGTGGTATCAGTACATGATTGGACAGATCAATGGAACAGAAAAGAAAGCAAAAACACAAAACTCAAACACACAATAACTGAGTTTTTGGGTTTGTTGTTATTGTAGTTTTTTGAGATGGAGTCTCACTCTTGTTGCCCGGGCTGGGGTACAGTGGCACGATCTTGGCTCACAATCTTTGCCTCCCAGGTTCAAGCGATTCTCCTGTCTCAGCCTCCTGAGTAGCTGGGATTACAGGCATGTGCAACCATGCCCAGCTAATTTTTCTATTTTAGTAGAGACGGGGTATCACCATGGTGAGCAGACTGGTCTCGAACTCCTGACCTCAGGTGATCTGCCTGCCTCAGCCTCCCAAAGTGCTGGGATTATAGGCATAAGCCACTGCGCCTGGCCAAGAGTTTTTATGAAGACAGCACTTCAAATCAATAGGATGTAGATTCTTCTTCCACAGTTGGTCTTGGTACAAATGGTATGCTGAGGAAAAAGAATAAGGTTGGGTCCCTGCTCGAGCCAAAATAAATTCCAAAAAGATTAAAACTTTTAATGTTAAAAGTAAAACTATAAAAAAGAAAAACCATGAGAGGATTTTTTATTCCCTCAGAGAGGGAGAAGCCTTTCTAAGGAGAACATAAAAGCTATTAAGGAAAAGAATGATCAAACTACATAAACACTTAAAATGTCTCTTGAGACAGGGTCTCACTCTGTCACCTAGGCTGGAGTGCAGTGGCACAATCACTGCAACCTTGACCTCCCCAGGCTCAAGTGATCCTCCCACCTCAGCCTCCTGAGTGGCTGGGACTATTGGCACACGCCACCACACCCGGCTAATTTTTGTATTTTTTGTAGAGATGAGGTCTCACTATGTTGCCCAGGCTGGTCTCAAACTCCTGAGCTCAAGCAATCAGCTTGCCTTGGCCTCCCACAGTGCTGGAATTACAAGCATGCGCCACTGGGCTTGGCCAAAAATTAAAAATTTCTATAGGAAAAAAACCAGCAACCCCCACTACCACCATAAACAAAGCAAAAAACAAATACCACACTGGAAACATAGACGGAACTCTTTTTTTTTTTTTTTTTTTTTTTTGAGACGCAGTTTCGCTCTTGTTGCCCAGGCTGGAGTGCAATGGCGTGATCTCGGCTCACCGCAACCTCCACCTCCCAGGTTCAAGCAATTCTCAGTAGCTGGAATTACAGGCATGCAGCACCACACCTGGCTAATTTTGCATTTTTAGTAGAGACGGGGGTTTCTCCATGTTGAGGCTGGTCTCGAACTCCTGACCTCAGGTGATCCACCCGCCTCGGCCTCCCAAAGTGCTGGGATTACAGGCGTGAGCCACCGCACCCAGCCGGTGGAACTCTTAAACGAGGGCAATTTCCTTAACAAATACTAAATTGTATACAATGCATAAGAAAATAAAACGGCAAGGAAAGCAGAAGGAAATATAAGTGGTTTTAGAACACAAAAACACACTCAACTTCACACAATTAGAGAGTAAATTAAAGCCTCAAGATTCTATTTTCCACCTATCAGATTTGCAAAGATCAAAATACCTGACAACACTTCAGGTCAAAGAGGATGTGGAGAAACAGGGACTTTATATCCTGCAGTAGGGACGTAAACTGCCAAAAATATCAGATGGTCAAAATCACAAACGCATTTTACCTCTGACCCAGCGATCTCACAAGGAGAATTTTTCCTTGTGGTCTCACTACCTACCACCTACGTAAAATTCTGTAAGTATTACAGCACTGTTGGCAAAATACTGGACTTGTCCTATCAATAGGGATAGTAACTAAATTAACTAACTATAAGACATTCACAGAACAGAATACTACACAGCAATTAAAAAAGATTGAAGCAACTCTATCTGTTCCAAAGAGGAAAATTCCCTAGGATAAATGAAGCGATAAATGGAGAGCAGACCAATATTAGAGGTTTTTCCTATTAAAGCCAATCGTTTAAGATGACTCCCATGCTTGCTGGAGCCTGCGGAAGAGAAGGGAGGTGAGGAAGCCAGATTGTCAGGGTCCATCCTGGCTCCAGCGGTTCTGGTCATGTGACAGACAAATCCAAACCTCTTGGTGCCTGTTTCCTGACTTGTAAAATGGCAGTAACAATGGTATCTACCTCCTGGGTTGTTGAGAATTTAAGTTAGTCCATCCACGTGAAGCCTTTAAAATTGTGCTGGCACCGAGCCAGGACCTAGGATCAGCACCAGATAAGCACCCAGGGTCACCACCGAGCCAGCACCCAGGATCAGCCCCACATAAGCACCCAGGGTCAGCACTGAGCCAGCACCCAGGATCAGCCCCACATAAGCACCCAGGGTCAGCACCAGATAAGCATCCAGGGTCACCACCGAGCCAGCACCCAGGATCAGCCCCACATAAGCACCCAGGGTCAGCACTGAGCCAGCACCCAGGATCAGCCCCACATAAGCACCCAGGGTCAGCACTGAGCCAGCACCCAGGATCAGCCCCACATAAGCACCCAGGGTCAGCACCAGATAAGCATCCAGGGTCACCACCGAGCCAGCACCCAGGATCAGCACCAGATAAGCACCCAGGGTCACCACCGAGCCAGCACCCAGGGTGGGAAAGTATTATTACATCATTACTAGTATCCTCATGGCCTCTGGGGAGAGAAACTGTAGAGGAGAAGAGAGACTCAGTATTTTCATTAAGAATCTTCTCATAACCTTTGTATTTTGTACCCTGAGCATGTTTACCTATTCAAAAAGTAAACAAAATTTTTTTTAACAATGCAGTTACTTGGAAAAACGCTCATGGTGGAGGAAAAAAGCCGGACATAAAATTATACCTGAATACTTAAATGAAGGAAACTATTTTTAAAAATGCCTAGGAGGAAAGCCTGAAGGAATTACACGAACATGCCCACAGTGCAGGGTTAAGAGTGGTGCAGTGCACAGATCCTCATCCTGCAAACAAAACAAAAGACAAAAAAAAGTGAGGCCAGAGCCGGGCGCGGTGGCTCACGCCTGTAATCCCAGCACTTTGGGAGGCTGAGGCGTGCGGATCACGAGGTCAGGAGATCAAGACCATCCTGGCTAACACGATGAAACCTCGTCTCTAGTAAAAATATAAAAAAATTAGCTGGGCGTGGTGACGGGCGCCTGTAGTCCCAGCTACTCGCGAGGCTGAGGCAGGAGAATGGCGTGAATCTGGGAGGCGGAGCTTGCAATGAGCCGAGATCGTGCCATTGCACTCCAGCCTGGGCCACAAAGCGAGACTCCGTCTCAAAAATATAAAGAAATAAATAAAAAGTGAGGCCAGAATAACTTTGTCCTGTTTTACAAATATTCTGCGGCATGTTTACAAATACACCCAAGGGCTTCCTGGGTGCCAGACACGGTGCTAAACACTGGAGCCTGACGCTCTTGATCTCACAACTGAAGCAGATTTTATTTTACAAATGAGGACGCGGCAGGAGGGAGAGACTGCCTGGCTCCCACGGCTGCTTGGAGCTGGTGCTTGAACCCACTCGTCCTCACATCAGTTAGTCTGGTCTCATGCGGTCCCGGCCCCGGCGAGCTTCGGCGGAAGCAGGACGTATTCATAAGTAACACAGTGAGGAGTGAGATGGTAGCTGTGGCAGGGGCCAGCAGGGGAAGGCGGTGGCTGGACAGGGAATTCCAGTCGGCTGGGGACTCCAGGAAAACTAGGAATCAAGCAGGCAAAGGTGGAGAGCAGTCAACACTCCCCTGCAGGGAAGACGAGGGAGCCCGGGATGGTGGAGCGGCCCTGAGGCCGAGGAAGCGGAGTGGGAAGCAGAGCTGCGGGGGCCGGGCCCTTTTCCCTGGGTCAGCGGTTCTGCGTTATCCCCAGAGGGCTGGGGACCCCTGAAGCGTTTGGTGGGGAGGGGCTGAGAAGGCATCTCTGCGTGGGGCGGCCTGCAGATGCCGGGTGCCTGTCCCGGAACTGTCTGGGTCAAGGGCCTGGAGAAGGTCCTCTCCAGAGAACATGGGGCTCAGCAACAGACTCCACTTGGCCCTGGCCACGGTCCAAAGGTGGGGGTCAACTGGCCTCTTTGGGGAGAGTCCAGGCGGCCCTTGGCCCTCTGGAAGCCTCCGCACTCAGGCAGCCAGGGCCGGCTGAATGGGCTTCTGTGGCCCCTCAATAGGCCTTTCATCCACTCGTGCCTCGCAGAGCCTCTCCCAGAGCCTCTCTAGCTAAGGGCCTCCCTCCCTCGGGGCACAGCAAACAAAGGCACCGTCCAGGGAGGCCCCAGCTGCCCGAGGCACTCGGAGGAGGAGAGCTGGACCACTGGGTCCCCACGTGAGCAGTGCCATGTCCTCTCCTCTGACCAAAGGGAAGCGTGGGCTCTCCACTGTGCGTGCCTAAAACCCCTGCCTAGTTCCACATCTTCCTCTGGAAGAAGTCCAGGCTCCCTTACCAGGCAAGCCAGGCTCTCCAGGCAGCCCCCGCCCTCTGCCGTGTGGTCCCCAATGTTCCAGTCATCCTCGGCTCTTCTTCCCTGACCAAACACCCTGCATCCCCCCGGGAGGCCTTGCTCCCTCTCAGCAGGTCTCGACCACACCACAGGGCACAGGACACGGGCACGGCGCCCATTCCAACTTGGCCTGTGCAAGTCAGCTCAGTGGCCACCTCCACAGTCACCCCCTAGGGGTGCCTTCCTTACCACCCCACCCCAGCACCGGCCTTCCCTGACCCAGATAGGGCCCTTGCAAGGCATCCCGAGTGCTGCTTGTGCCACGTGCACCTGACCCCGTTGCCTCACTTGATCTTCACAAAGATCCTGACAGGTAAGAATAATTCCCTTCATTTACCTGATGAGGAACTTGGGACTCAAGGCCTGAGCACCTGGTCTGCAGTCGCTCCGCTGGCATGGGTCAGGGCCAGACCACAGTCCCACCTGCCTGCAGAGCCATGCTCCCGGCTCCACACTGCAGACTTGTCACACTGGTTCCTGACTACCTGTCCCGAGGGCTCCTCCCCACCCATACAAAGCCCCCTGCTGGCAGGGCGTCCGGGGCCCAGTGCAGGGCAGTATCCACCACAGGGAGCCAGTGAATGATGACAAACACAGGACATGCACAGGACATGCCGAGCCCCGTCCTCAGTGCGCTCGGAGAACACGCGGCAGCCTCTCCACTCACCCCCAGCTGATGGCAGGCAGAACTTTATTCATCGGCCCGTCTTAGACTTGTACGACGTTGTGAAATACTCAAAGTGCTTTCACAATCCCCAGGCCACATCTGTGACCGCCTAATAGCAATTTTACAGTTAAGGAAACCAAGGTCTTTAAGTCTGGGTACCTGGCAAGCTTGTGGGAGCTGGGCTTCATATCCAGTTCCACCGGCCTGCTCTGCCCCAGGCACTGTGTGAGGTCCTGGGGGACAAAGGAGAATAAACCCTGACCTTAAGGCGCCTTGTATGGGGTGGAGGCTCCCGCTGGATTGGGGCTCCCATAAAGCGTCCTTTATCCTCCTCCAAGCAGCAATTTCCACAATCCCCCCCACCTCCTGTGACCACTGCACCTGCCGCCCCCGCACCCCACAGCTGTTTCCAGTTTCAATATCTCCTAAGCACAATCATCAAGCCGAAACAGTGGCTCCAGATTCAAATTCCCGTCTTCTGTGAGATCATCCTCACGTGGGCCTTATCCAAGCTCCTAACTCACTGACTGCCCGACACAGAAAACCGCCTCCTACGCAACCGGCTGACCACTTCCTGAGTAACTTCTCAGGCCTCGCCTTGCTCTGGCTCCAAGTGTCCCTGGGAGAGAATGGGCCCCACTGAACTACAGGGAAGGATCCCGGACGCAGTGCCTTCTTGTCGCAGCCTGACAGAGATGACCTCATCCCTGCACCCTAAAGCAGCAGCAGCTCCGGCTGGGGCTGATTCATCCGGGTTTGCTGCAGGGAGAGCGCTCCTGGGAGCTGAGCAGCAGCTCACGAGCTCCCACTGTGTGCAGGGGCAGCTCCCTCCTCCCAGGGTCAGGATAAATCTGGAATCCTAGACCCCCACACCCCTGGTAGGCGCGCGGTCTCAGGGATGGCCCAGGTCAGCACCGGCCAATGGAGACAGTCCATGGGCCGGCAGGAGGGACCTGCAGACAGAGCTGGGGGTTTGGGGGAGGAAACCTACGACCCAAAGGGTGAAGTCACAGTTCACAGGGTTGTGGGATGACAGGGTTCCGATTTCCATTTTGTGGGGCCAGAGTGGGCTGTGATTCTTCTTGCTTGTCTTAATTCCTTCACTTCTGATGTCCCCGAACCCCAGCACACACAGCGTCCCCCTCCCTGAGCAGCTGGTCCTGCCTGTCCACAGTGCTTTTTACAAGTGGCTTGGTTTCAAGTGGTTAAGAGTGTGGACCAGTGAACATGTGTCCCAGGACCTTGGCTGTGAGCAGTGACCAGGTCCACCTTCTTCTCCCTACGTAATAAAAGGAAACTGAGGCACAGCTCTGCCACCTGTCACAGGCAGTCTCCATGACATGCTCTGAGGCTGTAGGTCTGACCCTCACTCCCTCCCCAGGTAGAGACAGAGCAGTAAGCAGTCCTACTCTGCAACGGGGAACGGAGCCCAGAGGGCTACAGGGACTTCCCTGAAGCGGCTCCGCAAATCACTGTGCGAACCTTCGTTGCCCTCTTCCTGCCGCCTCTGCTCAGGCGGGGGCCCTGTGTGGGCAATGCCTCGCTCAAGGACCAGTTCCCCAACAAATGATCACCTCTTCACCCGAAAGATCCCTCTCCACCCACCCACCACCACACGCGCCCCTAGGCAGCTCCCCGTCGCTCCCAGGGGCCTGCGCCCAGGCATCCATCTACTCTGAGCTGGCGCAAGGGATGAAGAGCCGGAGCCCTGGAGGGGAGCTCAGGTGGGAGAGGGACAGGAGCCACACACGGGGGGCTATGTAGAGTCACAGCACTGGGGCAGGAATCAACAGGTGCCACCAAGAACAAGCGGAGCGGTGGCCGATTCCACCAATGGGTCAGGAGGAGGCCACAGAAGGGCCCTAGAGAAGAGAGCTGAGGACCACCCCCCTCCGCCAACAACGGGGTGAGGAGGGTGATTCCAAGCAGCATGTGGAGGGGTCCTCGGGAAACCCCCTCCAACGTCTTATGGCTGCGGCACAGGGGGTCAGCTGGGGCAGGTCACCAAGGGTCTTGGACTATATGCCTGGCAGACATAGGAAGCTGAGGCAGGAGAACCGCTTGAACCCAGGAGGCAGAGGTTGCAGTGAGCTGAGATTGCACCACTGCACTCCAGCCTGGGCAATAGAACAAGACTCCATCTCAAAAAAAAAAAAAAGAAAAAAAAAGAAAATACACAGGTTGAGTCCATTTCTTTGGATCTTCATTTCCTTTTGAAGGCTCCTGTATCATGTAAAACTCATACTAAATTACACTTTTCTCTTGTCTGCCTTTTGTTATAGGAACCTCAGCCTTGAACCTAAGGTGGGAAGAAAGACATTTTTCATCTCCTACATTGGCAGTGGGGCCTGGAGATCCAAGGGATGTCTGGGCTGGTCCCAGCGATGTGTGTGAGCAGGATACAGAGGCAGGGGCGGGAAACCAGAGGCACGAACGATCAGCCTGCACCAGCCTGCCACCACCCGCTCCCCAGTGAGCGCCAGGCTCCCAGGAGTCAGATCAACCCTAGTTTAGCACTGCATTTCCAGGGCTCCAGACATCAAGAGGTTCTTAAAGGTGTGAACATGGGCCGGGTGCAGTGGCTCACGCCTGTAATCCAAACACTTTGGGAGGCCGAGGCAGGTGGATCACCTGAGGTCAGGAGTTCAAGACCAGCCTGGCCAACATGGCAAAACCCTGTCTCTACTAAAAATACAAAAAGTTAGCCAGGCGTGGTGGCGTGCGCCTGTAATCCCAGCTACTCAGGAGGCTGAGGCAGGAGAATCACTTGAACCCAGGGGGTGGAGGGTGCAGTGAGCCGAGACGGTGCCACTGCACTCCAGCCTGGGCGACAGTGACACAGTCAGGAACGGCCACGTGGGGACATACGGGACGATGCAAGTGGGGAGAGGAGACAGCCCAGGCACAGCCTGGACCTCAGCCATAGCTGGCTGAGGGGCAAGGGAGGGCTGACTCTTGGCCTGCGGCTGAGGCGTGCCGGGGAGAGCAGACACGGGGCGGGCAGCGAGTCCCGTCTCGGTCAGGCTGAGCTGGAGGTGCCCGAGACACACATAGGTGGGAGCAAATGTCCGAGGGTCAGTTGGTGATAGGGTTCAGGCCACATTACGCCAAAAAACACGCTGGCATTTGAGAAAATAGAAGCAGGAAGGTCTCTCTCACCCCCTCTGCCCTTCTCCCTGAAGCAGGTCATAAGACCCTCATGTGAGAGGCACCCTCTCTCTGTCTGGAGGAAGAGAGCATTCCCCATCTCTGAAGACACAGGGATTAGTTGAGAGAAGAATCTCAACAAACAGGCCTTGCTAAGTGCCCCCAGTTTATTACCACCGTATCACATTTTTTTTTTTTTTTTTTTTTTTTTTGAGACGGAGTCTCGCTCTGTCGCCCAAGCTGGAGTGCAGTGGCCGGATCTCAGCTCACTGCAAGCTCCGCCGCCCAAGTTTACGCCATTCTCCTGCCTCAGCCTCCCGAGTAGCTGGGACTACAGGCGCCTGCCACCTCGCCCGGCTAGTTTTTTGTATTTTTTTAGTAGAGACGGAGTTTCACCGTGTTAGCCAGGATGGTCTTGATCTCCTGACCTCGTGATCCACCCGTCTCGGCCTCCCAAAGTGCTGGGATTACAGGCTTGAGCCACCGCGCCCGGCCTTTTTTTTTTTTTTGAGATGGTGTCTTGCTTTGTCGCCCAGGCTAGAGTGCAGTGGCGCCATCTCGGCTCACTGCAACCTCTGCCTTCCAGGTTCAAGCGATTCTCCTGCCTTAGCCTCCCGAGTAGCTGGGATTACAGGCACCTGCCACCACGCCCGGCTAATTTTTAGATCACCTCGTGATCCACCCACCTCGGCCTCCCAAAGTGCTAGGATTACAGGCGTGAGCCACCTCGCCCAGCCCAGATCACACTTCTTTATCCAATCAGACCCCTCCATAATTACCCACTTCTTTATAAAACCTAGCACAGAAAATAAACAGGCTGAGGCTGGGCGCAGTGTCTCATACCTGTAATCCCAGCACTTTGGGAGACTGAGGCAGGTGGATCACCTGAGGTCAGGGGTTTGAGACCGGCCTGACCAACATGGTGAAACCCTGTCTCTACTAAAAATACATAAAAATTAGCCAGGCATGGTGGTAGCCGTCTATAATCCCAGCTGCTCAGGAAGCTGAGGCAGGAGAATTGCTTGAACCCAGGATGGGCAGAGGTTGCAGTGAGCCGAGATTGCACCACTGCATTCCAGCCTGGGCAATAGAACAAGACTCCATCTCAAAAGAAAAAAAAAAGAAAAAAAAAAAGAAAAGAAAAGAAAGCAAACACACAGGTTGAGCCCATTTCTTTGGATCTTCATTTCCTTATGAAGGCTCCTGTATCATGTAAAACTCATACTAAATTACACTTTTCTCTTGTCTGCCTTTTGTTATAGGAACCTCAGCCCTGAACCTAAGGTGGGAAGAAAGACATTTTTCATCTCCTACATTGGCAGTGGGGCCTGGAGATCCGAGGGATGTCTGGGCTGGTCCCAGTGATGTGTGTGAGCAGGATACAGAGGCGGGGCGGGAAACCAGAGGCACGAACGATCAGCCCGCACCAGCCTGCCACCACCCGCTCCCCAGTGAGCGCCAAGCTCCTAGGAGTCAGATCAACCCTAATTCAGCACTGCATTTTCAGGGCTCCAGAAATATGACCTCCATGAATGACACAATGGTGACTACGAATATATAAAAATGTACACTCAGACGGGGCAAAAACTGCAGAGAAGGTAAGAAGGGTCTTGATTGGCTGTTGTTGCCTATGAAGCAAGGTTTCAGAAAGAACTAGAAGGCAGAAGCCGAGTCCAGGGCCACCTCACCCCAGGTCCGCCTATCACTCTGAGGCTTGGTCCCCCCTCTGTAAACAGGACAACACCCCTCTTGCCTTCTGCTCAGCACTGCTCTGAGGACACACGAGGGTGTGCAGGGCAGCACTTCTCTATCATAATTACATGGATAATCCACACGCTTCATAACATGTGGACTTGTATTCTGCTCTTCTCTCTTTCTCTGCCATAAGTGTTGCTCCAAGTGTGAAAAGCATTTTTCAAGATTCAAAGGACATCCCAATACAAAGCATTTTTACATTAAAGATAACGGACACGTGGAGTGAGGGAACTTTGCCTGTCGTTCCTCACCTGCACCACGGGGCAACAGGCAGCACTGGTGAGATCCGGCAGCCAGCCCTCCCGATTCGTCACCCTGTTTGAGCCAGTCAGGGTCCACTGTGAGTCTCCCCTACCTGTGTCAGGGATAGGGCTAGGCTGGTTGAATTCTGGGACGTTCTCTCCATCCCAGCTCCCCCAGGACGGGCTGTGACCCAGAGGGCGTTCTACTGCCTGAGCCGAAACTGGGACACTGGGAGCAAACTGCCCCCCCTACCTTGGGAGGATCGAGCTCATCAGGCACAGGAAGCCCGGAGTCAGATCTTCTCCCAGGAGGATGCCCATCCTGCAGAGTGGGCCGGGCAGGGACCAGCTCCAGGGGAGGCTGGCCCTCTGCCTCTCCATGTGGTGGGGCTGAGCCAGGGCTCTGTACTTGACCTCAGCCTCCGTCTCCCTGATGTGCAGAGTTCGGCTTTGACTCATGGGCACAGGTGTCTCTGGGGGTGAGGAAGGGACCCTGTGGAGCATTTATTTTCCCACCCACCCCCTGCCAGGTATCAAAGTTGACGACATTAAGGTTCGTGCTGTTGGGGCTTAGGCAGGTCCAAGGACAGGTGGCTGGAAGCAGGCCAAGTCAGGAGGGTGGAGGAAGGCATCACAGCCAGTCCCCTCCTGCTTCTGAGCCTCGGCGGCCCCATCTATCAAATGGGGGCAGGGGTGGTAAACAGCCCAGTGGCCACCAACCCCGGCTGACACAGCCAGACACGGAATGAATTACACCACAGGCTCCAGGATCCCCCGGAGGACTTTCATTCGGATGCCCAGGTCGGGGGAAGGAGTGGGCATTTTGTTTTACAAGTTCCCCAGGGTTCTGTGCTCTGGACACGGTGTGGTACAGAGTGGGTAGACTGAGGCAGGCGGGGTGTTCCAAGGAGTGGAGGCTGAGGTTCAAGTGGAACAAGTAAGCACAGGTGCTGGGTCGAGTTCCCCAGCACGGGCCACGCAGGGCATGCAGCCCCACTTCTGAGGGGTCGGTAGGCCTGGATGGGAAAGGTCCCCTTAGCACAGGAGCCGCAGCCATAAGGGCCCAGAGGCAGACATCACCTGGGACGTCTGGGAAATCACATCCAGTCAAAACACGCTTCAAAGTCAGCTGCAGAACAGCCCTGGTGCCCACCTGGGTGGCAGGACCTTCACCGGATTCTGACTTACCCGGGGACCTGGTGGCTGCTCTCAGGACGCTGGGAGGGTGGGCAGGACAGCCGGGTTTGGGTGATGGGCAGCGAGCTCTGCCCTCTTAGGAAGCTGAGTGCACCAGACCCAAGCTGCTGGAAATGACCGAGGGAAGGTCTACCCAACCCTCTGAGCCTCCGCTTCTTCCCTATAAGACACGGGCTAACTCCCACCTGACGGGGGTTATGAGATTAGATGACGTATTGTTTACAAATCCCGCTTGGCCCTGCCTAGCCCAGCATTGCGTGCAGGAAGGATTGGAGGCCCAGAGGGACAAGGGCCTCCAGAGGACAGAAGAGCGGGGCTGGGGCTGCTGCTATGCACCAGGGCTTCCCCAGCCCCCACAGAACCCCTAGCGGGGAGAGCCTGGACTGGGGCTTGCAGAGCTCCTGTCTGTAGCAGTGACAGGGAGAGGCTGGTTGAATTCTGAGACGCAGGGGCCGTGGCACAAGCCAGGCACGTGTACTGACCCTGAGGGGCAAACGTCTCTGTTATCTCCGAGGCCCCGGCAAGCTGGGGCGGCCCGGAGTGAGGGGTGACCAGGAGTGGAAGGTCAGTGAGTGTGTGGGTGCAGTTGGGGAGCTGGCCCGGCCTGTGCTCGGGGCTCAGCTCCCAGGCCTCACGGTCCTCCGATGGGGAAGAGGGCACCTCTGCTTCCTGCTCTGGGAAGACAAGCCTGAAACGCCAGGGGGAGAGCTCTCAGGGGAGAAGACGAGGTTGGAGGATCACAGACTGGCAAGGCATGGGCCCAAAGTCTAGTCGGAGGCTGGATCCTTTCTCAGCTCCTTGCATGCCCTCGGCAGAGACACCCATCACCACCTGCTGTGGCTCACCTTCCTTCCTAGTCCACAAGCTATCTTCAAGGGTTCCCCTTAAGCCCTGTAAACACCCATCTACCACCTGTGGTCCTGCCCCTGCCCTTGGGGGTCAGACAGCAGCCTCCAAGAAATGGCCTCCCAGGTTGCCAGCTTAAAGACATAATCCAAATACAGACACCTTTGCACGTAGAAAAAGCTTTGCTGCAAGTTATTTATAACAGTGAAAACTGGATCCCGGCTATGCTTCCAACCACATGAGACCAATAAAGTAAACCATGGCATGCCCACCCAACTCCGGAGCAGTCATTTACTGTTTAGAGTCAGAACATGGGAAATGTTTTAGGAACTTTAAATGAAAAAGCGTGATTAAGAAACCTGTATAGAGGATCAAGTACTCTTCTAAAAACCTCTGGAAAGACCAGCGGGCAGGACTTTGCAAAGTTAATAGTGTGTCTCTCGGTCACTGGAAATAGGAATAATTGTTTCCTCTTATTTTCCAGTTTCTGTAACGTGCATGTAACTTTTTTAATTAGAAAAAAATTTGGGAAATCTGAGGATGTTTAACAAGTCTCCTGCTCAGGGCTTCTTTACAGCAGCCTAGTGGTGCGGCCGATACGAGCCTCCCCAGCTCGATTGAGGAGGCAAGGAGACCCAGGACAGTGAGGGAACGGCTCATGCCGCGGAAGTTCTCTGCAGAAGGCTGGAAGCCAGGGGCGGGAATGACTCCCCAAGGCCCAGAGCAGGGCAGCACAGCATTCTCACCCGGGCCGGTGGTGCCCATGCGGCCACTGCAGAGACGTCCGTGCAGCTGTGGTCCTCGGCCTCTTTAAAGTGTGAGGTCCAGCGTCCTCAGGTTCCCCCCGAAAGGACACAGAGTCTCAGCCTCAGGAGAGGGCCTCCCGGGCTGCTCCAACCCCAGGAACGGCTAGAGGCCGGAACCCACAACCCTTAAAATAGGCCCAGGAACCGAAAGAGGCTCTGCTGCCATGCCACACGGCCACACTTCCTCCCCACTGTGCTGGCCCACAACCAGCTCTGACTGTCTTGGGGTTGGAGGGCCCCAAGGAGCCCAGGGAGACCTTCCGCATTGACTCAAAGCAGCCTGAGCGTCAGGGTGCAAATACAACCCTAATTCCACGTGCAGGCACTGGGCCAGGTGCTTTGTATCCTGGATGACAACAGCAGCCTGGACTGCGCCCGACTCCACGCCAGGGGTTTGTGCTGAGCCTGTACCTGCCATGTCTCATTTACCCCGTCACTTCTCTCATACAATCCCCAAGTCCCTAGAGAGTTTGTGGTCTCCAGTCTACAGATGAGGACACTGAGGCCCGAGGGCTGGAGTGCTTAGCCAGGGCTCACAGTCTTCCTTTCCAGCAGCACCTCCCACGAAAGGGCCCCCAGCCCCCATCACTTATGCCCAGCTACACCTGGCCTAGCAAAGTGATGGGGGTTGGGGGAGGTGAAGGGGGCACAGCGCTCTTCCCCACTCGCAGGCCCAGCACACGCAGGTGTTCAGCATAGAGGCAAGGCCGTCTCCCTCACTCCTCGGGCCCATTCCACGAACCCTTCCGGGACGGCTATTTGCACATGACGGGCCTCAGCTGGAATGGCAGCCTGCCACCTGCCAGCCACGTGGCTGTGGGTGCATCCCTCCCCGCTCTGAAGCTCAGCTTCCTCACCTGCAAAATGAGGTCAGGACAGAACCCACCTCTCCAGGAGCGGGGCTGAAGGCAACGCGGCAGGTGTCAGGCATCGGCTCGCGGCAGGCACGCAGCATCCTCTGCACTGGTGGCCCCTCCCGTGCAGCCGCTCCACAAATCACACCTGCAGGGCTCTCTGAGGCCAGAGCTGGGAAACACCAAGTTCTCAGCCAGGGAGTACTCCAGCCTCGACTTCCACAGCCCCGCTTAGAGCCAAGTGAGCTTCTGCTCCTCCATCCACACAAGCCTACCCAGCCTCAGCCCTGCTTGAAGACTGTGCTGTCCACAAACCCCTCCCATGGGCCATGCTGGTGGTTCCATTCTCTGCGGCCTCTGGCTAAGAGCTCACAGCTCCACTGGGGCCCTGCCTCCATCCACTGTGGCCAGGCTGCCACACAACCTGAAACACCAGACCCTCAGCACAGGTCTAGGTGGGCCTCACCTCTGCGCAGGGTCAAGCAATTAAGAGCTTGGGCTCAGCAAGATTCGGCCACTCTCTAGCCTTGCAGCTGGGGGCACATTACTTCCCCCCAACCTGTGTTCCCTCATCAGAAGAAACTTTGGAGTAATCCCATGGGATTACTCCAAAGACAAAAGGAAAGAATGAACATAAAACGCCCTTCTCTGCAGCACTCCAGACACAGGGAGAATCCCCCAGGCCACCTAAAAGGGGGTTAGCCCCAAATGCCAGGCACAAATTGCTCCAAAAATGCTCAGCTGAGGCAGGGCGCAGAGACAAGCAGCCGGATGTGGGCCCCACCTGCTCACGGCACCCCTCAGGACTCACACCGGGTCTTGGGCCCAGGTTGCGTCCACATCGCCTGACCAACTGTCGGGTGGGCTGCCCCTGTTGAAAGGGGGCCTGCGTGCTTCAGCGAAGGTCCAGGGCCCAGGAGGAAGTGGCAGGGTTTGTCCCCCTTCGGTCCAAACGTCTGCATCGCACACCTGGGTCCTGAATCACCTGGCTTATCTGTGACCTGGAGTCACGAGCAGTGTCCTGTGGATGCAACACCAAAATCTTGCTCCGGGCAGCCGTAGCCCCGGCTGCTTCCAGCAGGGTTTGTACTTCAGCTAACAGTGACCTGTGCTTCTGGCTGTCTCCCCCATGGACTGTGCCCTCCCACAAGGCAGGAATCAGGGCCCAACACTCCTGCCCCCTCTCAGTACAGAGCAAGTGCTCAAGTCCCCTTCTACTGCAGAGGCTGCCACAGACAAGCCTTGAAAGCCAGGTGTGAATCTACAAGGTGCCTTTCATCACGAGAGCTGAGCGATGATCCCTGAGTGGGGAGGGCCAGGAGCTTTGTCCCATCTCATAGACACTGACTCCGAGAATGACAACCACTCAACCAAAGCCCAGCGTCTCCACCTGAGGCTCCCTTGACACCTTCAAAACCACCTCAGAGGACACGGCAGGATTCTGAATAACCCAAGCTTTCGCTAAACAACAACAACAACCTGGGAGATTTAAATTCACTCATACATCTAACAGGCTCCCAGAGACGTGAAGTGGAGATGATCAAACACAACCCTACCCCCACAACTTGCACGTGTTGATGATTCCGAGGACGCAGAAGTGCTCCAGGGCTGGTGTTCTGGCTCCTCTCAGGACTCACACCTGAGAGGTGAGAGGTGCGCTCTGCTCCACTCTGGGCATCAAGTTCCTAGTAAGCTCATCCCTCACTGAACATCATGATAATCTCTCATCTGAAAAATACGACTTTTTTTTTTTTTTTTTTTTTTTTTGAAACAGTCTCACTCTGTCTCCCAGGTTGGAGTGCAGCGGTGCGATCTCGGCTCACTGCAACCTCCGCCTCCTGGGTTCACGCCATTCTCCTGCCTCAGCCTCCTGAATAGCTGGGACTATAGGTGCCCGCCACCATGCCAGGCTGATTTTTTTTGTTGTTGTATTTTTAGTAGAGGTGGGGTTTCACCATGTTAGCCAGGCTGGTCTCGAACTCCTGACCTCATGATCCGCCCGCCTCGGCCTCCCAAAGTGTTGGGATTACAGGCGTGAGCCACCGTGCCTGGCCAAAAATGAGCCCTTCTAAGAAGTTAAGATTCCCATCTCTGTGGCCCTCCACGCCCTTCATCTGCCAGTCCAGATAATAATTTTCTCACTTGTTCACTATGTGTTTACTGGGCACCTGCTCCGTATGTGCCCCATGCTGGGCACCAAGACGAATCAGACTGGGTAATGCCTTTGAGGGCCTCACGTGCTAACTGGGAAGACAGCACACAGACCATGACAAGGCCACAGTCGTCCTGATTGTCCCGACAAACACGTCCCTGGCACAGAGAGAACACAGGCAGCACAGGACTGTGGCCTGGGAGTTGGAAAGGGTTCCCGGGGAGGCAGCACTGGAGCTGAGACTTAAAGGAAAACTTGTGGGGCACATGAGTAGGGGCGGCTTTCCCCGCAGAGAAAACAGCAGGTGTAAAGTGCAGTGCTTCAGAGCCCTGCAGGGACTGAGTTCAGCAGTAGGGGAAGAAGGGAGACCTCGCACGTGTGGGAGGCCTGGAGGCCGGGAGAGGAGCCCTCAGACTCTTCATCGCTGATATGGAGATAATACTGCTCCCTGGCAAAGTCAATATTGTATCAGGATTAAATTTGCAGCATGAGGAAAGCACCCGGCACATAGTAAGCACTCAGTAAATGCTAGGTGCCATTTTCACCGTTCACTGTTCTGGGAATAGCCCTGCAGCCTCCTTGAGGGAGGGGCTGTCTACAAGAGGAGAGAAGGTGCTCACAAGTAAAGGTGGTCAGAGGACAGTAGGTGTGTGTGGACAGGGGAGTGGGGAGGGACTGCTTGCAGCTGCTGAGCAAACAGGGCCAAGTGGCCTGCAGCAGATGGTCCCTCAGACGCATCCCAGCTCAGATATTCGGTGCCAGGTGACAGGTGGGCCTGCCAGGGTGGCACACAGTAGGTGCTCAATGAATGTTTGCAGAATGAATTAATGAGCGTGCTCCAATTTCTGCTCATAAATCTTGACACCTTTCAGAAAGAAACCACTGAAACCTTGTCAACCATTGAAGTTCTTCTTGTCCGTTTCACTTCATAAGCACCCCCCACCCCCACCCCTCCATAAGGAAAGCTCCCCCTAGGCAGGCTAGGCTGGGGCCTGCTCACTGGGAAGCCTCTCATGCTAAGCCTGCCTCCTACAAAAGGGATTCAAATTTACTTCCTCTCCCCACTCCAGCCTCCAGGGTGTGGCCTGCTGAGGGGCTCTGAATGCCTGGGACTGCCATGTCCCGGCGGCTGTGTGACCTTAGGGGGATGCATTTGTTCTCTGGGACTCAGTTTCCCCAACGGTGAATGAAGGGGCCACGGGGTGAACCTGGAAGGCTGACATTCCCTACTCAGCAGTGCTGTCACCCCCTCAGAAATCCCCAGCCTAGCCTGGGGGTGGGGTGGGGGGTGGCTGACAATGTGGTATGAAGTCATTCCCAGCACGGAGGAGGGAGGGGTCTTTTCCATGGAGAAAATGACGAACCTGAGACGACAAAAGAGGGGGCTTCTCCTGGGCTTGAGTCTGGGCACGATCTATCAGTAATGGATTACCTCACTGGCTGGGAGACCCCACCCACACCTGCAGTCCCAGGCCCTTCCAAACAATACGAGGCACCCCCACCCCACGCCCCCCAGCAGATCCATGACTTAAGCCCAGAATCACACCGAGAGGCAACAGGCCTTGCCCCTCAGCCAAGCGGGCGGGTTCGGGGGGCCACTGCCCAACAGGTCCTTGGATACAGCTAAGGGATGAGAGGGGCCGGCGGGTGCGGAAAGACAAAGGCTTCGGGAAGCAGGAGACAGTGGCCAGGGCACGTTCGCAGGGAGGTCCACCCAGAGCCCACGAGGGCCCGGCCCTGCAGCGCTGGGCTACGGGTGTACCCAGATCCCACGCCCACACTCCCTGCCGCCGTGCTGAAGGCCCGGGGCGGGCTTCCTGGAGAAGGAAGAAGACCCGCAGAGGCACGAAGAGGAAGGAGGGAGATGAGAGAGACACCCGGACGGACTGACAGGGGGAAACGCCGAATGAGACCCGGGCACAGGGGTGCGGGGCGCTGGTCCGACAGAAAGCAGAGACAGACCCAGACGCAGGGCGGGGGGCGCATGGGGGAAGACAGGGCACCCGGGTAGACCCAGAGACCACGACACCCGCGCAGAGACAGAGACGCGCGGGGCGCACAGAGACACGGACGCGCAGAGGCGGCCCCGGAGACGCTCACCTCCCCCGGCCCGACCTCGCCCCCAGGCCCCACTCACCGAGGCCGCAGACCTCGCGGCGCAGGCTAAGGCGGCCGCGCTCCTCCGCTATGGCACGGAGCATGTGCTGCAGCGAGCGCTCCTCGGCCTCGGCGCCGCCCGCGGGCTCGGGGGCGGCGGGGAGGGCGGGCGGCCCGGCCCGGAGCCCCGCGGGCGCGGACGCCGAGGCGCAGGCCCGGCCCGGCGGCCGCGCGGAGGCCATGCCGGGCCCCGGTTCATCGCCTGCGCCGCGCCCGCAGGGGCCCCCGGCGCGCCCCGCCGCCCCCGCCCCGGCGCAACCCGCCACGAGCACCAGGGAAGCCACAATCCGCCTCTGTGCGCGTCGCCGTCGCCGCCGCCACCGCCACTCGCCAAGCCCAACACCGGCGAGCGAACCTCCGCGCCGCCGCCGCCCGCGCGCCCCCGGCTCCGCTCGCCCCGCCCCGGCCCGGCCCCGACCTGGCCCCGCCTCGGCCCCGCCCCAGCCCCGCCCCTGTCCCCTCCCGCCCCGCCTCTGAACGGCACGAACCCGCCCCCGGCTCCCTGGCCCCGCCCCCCGTCCTCCCTGGCCCCGCCCACTTCCAACGGCCGGTCTCCGCCGATCTTCGGATGCTCGCGACTCCCTCCTTCAAACCGCTCGCGGGGTCCCGCCTCCACACACGGTCCTAAACGCCCCGCCAGCAGGATCACGCCTCTGAGCCCCTTCCGCCGCCCCTTCAGGGCCCCTGTCCCCTCCCCCGCTGCTGCCCCACGGGATGTGTACTTTGTCACCCGCCCTGTGCGTTGCCACCTCCACCGAGTCCCCTCTGCTGACTTCTGGGAACTTCCCACCTGGTTTCTTCCGCAGAACCCCTCAAGAGGTCACCTGCCCCCAGAAGGTGGTCTCCTGGGGGACACCGTGGCAAAGCCCTTCCAGCCCCCTTCCTCTGCACCTGGCACAGTGCAGTGTTGCGCCTCCACTTCCTCGGCTGCACCATGGGGGACCTTTCCCTGCCTTGCCTCCCCAACATGGGGGAGTGTTGATGAAGTGGGAGGTATGAGGTTAGCTGGGCGTGTCACCCTGATGAAGCCAGGTCTGGCCAGCATCCCTCCGTGTGCTGGTTGTGACTGATACAGGAAGACCCTGGAGAAGCAGCCAGTGGCCTCCCCAAACCTCATGCCTGGTGGTCCATTTCCAAGAACAGGGGAGATGGAGAGACCAGCATTGATTTCCAGGTCTCCCCAAAGCTAAATCTACGCCGCTCCCCGCATTCACAGCCTCTGTGGAGACCCCCAGACCCATCAAGGCCCCCCTTCCCTCTGTCTAGAGTCCTCTTCTCCCCATTCCTGTGTAACTTGCTTCCTCATTTCCTTTGCGGCCGGAGTGTCACCTCCTCAAAGAACCTCCCCTGACCGCCTTCCCTCCCTCTCTCTTCCCTTAGTCTGTTTCTCCTTCACAGGGTGACACTTGCCTCCTCCCGACACATTGGATACCTGTGGGTTCTGCTTATTGTCTTCTCCACCGAGGGAGGGGCCTATCTACTACACGGCTGTAATCCCAGTACCCTGGGCATTGCCTGGCACACATGAGACACCCAATAAATAAATACAGGCTGCAGGCAGGGCACAGTGGCTCATGCCTGTAATCCCAGCACTTTGGGAGGCTGAGGTAGGCGAACTGCCTGAGGTCAGGAGCTTCAGAACAGCCTGGCTAAAATGGTGAAACCCCATCTTTACTAAAAATACAAAAATTAACCGGACGTGGTGGCACACATCTGTAATCCCAGCTACTCTGGAGGCTGAGGCAGGAGAATTGCTTGAACCCGGGAGGTGGAGGCTGCAGTGAGCCAAGATCCTGCCACTGCACTACTCTAGGCTGGGAGACAGAGCAAGACCCTGTCTCAAAAAAAAAAGAAGGAAGGAAGGAAGAAAAACAAATGTAGGCTGCACAAAAGAAGAATGACAGAGAGGTCTGGCAGGAACACAGGGGTCTTCCTGGGAGGCACGGCAGGAAGGAGCCGTGGCGTTGGGCAGAGCCCCGGAAGGGAAATGGGATCTGGATCCTGCTTCAGGCCTCTGCCCCAGTTTTGTGCCACTGGTCCCTGAACTCTTCAGAGCAGAGCCACGTCTGACCCCTCTGTGTCCCCAGTGCCAGGTCCAGGAGGGCTCTGTAGAAAGGTGAGCAGTGAGGGAATGAATGAAGTACGTGACCAGCCTCGGGTGTATTTCTCTTCTCCAGTGGGCCTGCATCCCTGTCTGTAAAATGAGGACACTGGCATGAGGGCTGAGGCCTCTGGTTCTGCGTCCGGAGAGCTGGGGTTTGGGCTGGTGGATGTGAGAACTGGGGATGGTGGATCAGACAGCATGAGTGCGCCCTCGAAAGCCGTCAAGTCCAACAGTCACATCCCTCTTTGTCTCCCCAGACCCCACAGCACCCCCTGCCTGTTCCCACTGCCATACCTTTGCCCACAGTGTTCCCTTGGCCTGAAATCCTTTCTGCTCCATAACTATAGTTGCCTTCGGGGCCCACATTGCCTGGTTTGGCTTGGCCAATGCATTGGGTTCTTATTTGCTTCACCCCACCCTCCTGCACACAGTTGCCTCCATGGATTCTGTGTCATACGACAAGCATTGAACCAATTCATTCCACTTCCCTGGCACCCAGCCCAGGACTGGTGCCAGAAAAACATCTGTTGAATGAATAAACAAACATTGCTTGGGCTCTTTCCTGTGTTTCAATAATACTCTAGGTATTACCTATACACACACACAAAAAAATTTTTTGAGACAGAGTTTCGCTCTTGTTGCCCAGGCTGGTGTACAATGGTGCGATCTCGGCTCACTGCAACCTCCACTTCCTGGGTTCAAGCGATTCTCTTGCCTCAGCCTCCCAAGTAGCTGGGATACAGGTATGGCCACCACGCCCAGCTAATTTCGTATCACTGCAACCTCCAACTCCCCAGCTCAAGCCATCCTCCCACCTCAGCCTCCTGAGTAGCTGGCACTATCGGTGCGCACCACCACACCCGGCTATTTTTTGTACTTTGGTAGAGAGGGGGTTTCACCATGTTGGCCAGGCTGGTTTCGAACTCCTGACCTCAAGTGATCCGCCTACTTCGGCCTCCCAAAGTGCCGGGATTACAGGCGTGAGCTGCCACAGGGGGCCTAAGAGTACAGACATTGAGATAAGGAGATCATCCTGAGTTATCCAAGTGGGCCCAATCTCATCACATAAATTCTTAAAAGGCCAGGCACCATGGTGGCTCACGCCTGTAATCCCAGCACTTTGGGAGGCCAAGGCGGGTGGATCACCTGAGGTCGGGAGTTCGGGACTAGCCTGACCAACATAGAGAAACCCCATCGCTACTAAAAAAAATACAAAATTAGCTGGGCATGGTGGTGCATGACTGTAATGCTACTTGGGAGGCTGAGGCAGGAGAATCGCCTGAACCCAGGGGGCAGAGGTTGCGGTGAGCCGAGATCACGCCATTGCACTCCAGCCTGGGCAACAAGAGCAAAACTCCGTCTCAAAAAAAAAGAAAAAAAAATTCTTAAAATCGGGGAGCATTTCCTGGCTGTGGTCAAAAAGAGATGTGACAACACAAGAACGGTCAGGTAAATGCAATGTTGCTGTCACTGAAGGGGGAGGAAGGGACCATAAGACAAGGCATGCAGGCAACTTCTGGAAGCTGGAAGAGGCAAGGAAACAGATTCTCCTATAGATGCCTCCAGACACAACACAGCCCTGCCTGCACTTTGACTTTAGCTCAGCGAGACCCCGGTTGGACTTCTAACCTACAGAACTGGAGGTGCGTTAAGGCAATACCATTGTGGTAACTATTACAGCAGCGATACCAATACATGGGCAAACCTGAGGTGAGGGGCATTGTGCCAGCTCTCCACCTGAGCGCTTCTATCCCTGAGGGTTATTTTGCAAACACTTATAACAACAATCAAGCAAAGGTTAGCAGAAAGGAAAAACAACCACAATTCAATGGCTTTAATAGGTCAGTTGCTTCATTTTTCAGTGTTCCTGTCTGGGGTTTGCCTAATGCCATTCCTCTACACTATTGTAACAGCAGTGTTCGATAGCACACCTTTTATATCTCCAAATGCTCGGGGCTGATCTTTTTCAAAGAGCCAGACAGTGTTAAGAACAAAAGCTTTTTTTTTTTTTTTTTTTTTTTTTTTTAGAGTCTTGCTCTGTTACCCAGGCTGGAGTGCAGTGATGCAATTTCAGCTTACTGCAACCTCCACCTCCCAGGCTCAAGCGAGTCTCCTTCCTCAGCCTCCCAAGTAGCTGGGATTACAGGTGCCCACCATGACGTCGGGCTAATTTTTGTATTTTTAGTGGAGATGGGGTTTCACCAAGTTGAAAGATGGGGTTTCACCATGTTGAGGCTGGTCTTTAACTCCTAGCCTCAAGTGATATGCCTGCCTGGGTCTCCCAAAGTGCTGGGATTATAAGTGTGAGCCGCCGTGCTCTGCCACAAAAGCTTCTTTAGAACTCTTCTCCTAAGTGACTGACAGGCCCAGAGACTTGCCAGTTCAGCTTCGAGGCCCTGGCCACCACTGTCTTCTGTCCAGGCCTCAGTTCACGACATGGTCTGTATAGGAGGTGGTGGGACTGGCTGATCTCTGAGATTGCTCCTGGCCTTAACGTTCTGCAAGACTGTTATTAAACTCCAGTTGTTCATCTAATTTATACCTAACGTGACCAATTCCCAGTCACGTTAGCTATAAACAGCTCCAATCTCAGGTCCATGAGCTCGTGTTCCGAGGGCCACATTCCAGGGCTCTCCCATCCACCCCTGGAAATCTTAACATACTTGCCGTGGTCCTGTGAGTATGTGTGTCAGCAGCTTCCGGCCAGACTTTTCCCCGTGACTTATGGTTCTCCTTTGCTGGGAATCCCTGCTTCGCATCTGGAAAACATGAAACCCAGCCATCCCCAGGCCTAGACTGCAGCAGCCCCTCCAACACGGGCCTTCTCTCACCTGCTACAAAGATAGAGGCACCACTTGAAAAGGTTCAGTTGCCTCCCTTCCTCCTTTCTGCACCATTGCACTACCCCAACACCCCCACCTAACCTAACTCCACACAAAATATTTTCTCACTCTCAGCTGTTGTCAGAAATTCTACCATGAGCACTCTGTTTTGTTTCGTTTTGTTTTGTTTTTTAACAGATCCCTGCTAAAATTCCCCTGGAGGGAGTAGCCTTAAAATTATTATTAGGCGTGACACCTTGGTGAGAATAAAAGATTCAGAAGACACTTTGAAAGAGGAAGCACCTGATGGGACTGGGGGTCGGGAGATACATACTACTATTTCCTGAGGCCCTGCCGTATGCCCGGAGCTTCACGGATGTGGACAACTAGAACCCCTGAGCCCCAGAAGGCAGCCAGTGTTTTTTCTTCATGTGTTAGGGGAGGCAAGCAAAACCCAGAGAGGTTGAGTCATGCTCAAAATCACACAGCAGGCCGGGGCGGGGTGGCACATGCCTGTAATTCCAGCCCTTGGGGTCTGAGGCAGGCGGATCACCTGAGGTCAGGGATTCAAGACCAGCCTGACCAGCATGGTGAAACCCCGTCTCTGGGCTGGGCGCGGTGGCTCATGCCTGTAATCCCAGCACTTTAGGAGGCCGAGGCGGGTGGATCACCTGAGGTCAGGAGTTTGAGACCAGCCTGGCCAACACGACGAAACGCTGTCTCTACTAAAAATACAAAAAGGTTAGTTAAACGTGGTAGTGGGCACCTGTAATCCCAGTTACTCAGGAGGCTGAGACAGAAGAAACACTTGAACCCAGGAGGCAGAGGCTGCAGTGAGCTGAAATCATACCGCTGCACTTCAAACGGGTGTCTAAAAAATAAAATAAAATAAAATAAAATAAATCACACAACAAATCAGAACTGAGCCAGGATTCCAACCCTCCTGTAGCCACGAAGGTAGAGATATCAGTGCACAGTCTGGTATTAACTCATCCCTTTTCTGGTTTAAGGTGGGAAGGTCCACTGGAGAGCAGACTGTGGAATGCTAGGTGGTTGTTGTTGTTGTTTTGAAACAGGGTCTCACTGTGTCACCCAGGCTGGAGTGCAGTGACGTGATCACAGCTCACCACAGCCTCCATCTCCCTGGCTCGGCTTATCCCCCTGCCTCAGCCTCCCAAGTAGCTGGGAGTACAGGCATGTGACACCATGCCTGGCTAATTTTTTTTTTTTTTTTTTTTTTTTTGTATTTTTATAGAGATCAGGTTCTGCCATGTTACCCAGGCTGGTCTTGAACTCCTGACCTCAAGCGATCTGTCTATCTCCATCTTCCAAAGTGCTGGGATTGATTACAGGGGTCCAGCCCTGGAATGCTGTCAGTTTTTTCTTTTCTTTTGTTCTGTTTTGTTTTTTGAGACAGAGTTTCGCTCTTGTTGCCCAGGCTGGAGGGCAATGGCGCAATCTTGGCTCGCTGCAACCTCCGCCTCCCGGGTTCAAGCGATTCTCCTGTCTCAGTCTCCCAAGTAGCTGGGATTACAGATGTGTGCCATCCCACTCAGCTAATTTTTTGTGTGTTTTTAGTAGAGACGGGATTTCAACATGTTGGACTGGCTGGTCTCGAACTCCTGACCTCAAGTGATACACCCGCCTCCCTCTCCCAAAGTGCTGGGATTAATTACAGGCGTGAGCCACCGCACCCAGCCCTGGAATACTGTTTTGAAGGGAGAAAGCCTATGTCATGCAATGCAGGACAGCTTCCTTGCTGGGAAGTGGAGTGGAGATGCAGGGTGCTTCAGGGCAGGGATGTCACAAGAAACTGGATCATGGGGCACTTGAGACCAGCATAGCCTGAAGCAGACAGATCCCTTCTGCTCTAAAGCCCTCGATCCTCCATCTGTCAATGAGAAGGAGGCTAAACTAGATGTCCCCTTGGGCCTTTCCAGCCCTGACATCATGCGAGAACAGGTAGGGTGGGCCAGGGCAGGGAGAGCTGGAGAGCCTGTTCCCCTTTTCCTGCCCCCTGAGGCTCCAGCTCAGAAGCTGTTCCCCTTGTCCATGAACACACAGCCTTGGCACCCTCTGCCTCCTGCCTGGTCATGGCTGTGATCCAGGTGAACCTGACCCACCTCTCTCTGGACAGAACCTTCTGACCTCTGCTAACACAGGTCTGTCGCATCCTCCCCGCCCCCACAGCTTTGGTGTGCAGAGCCAGGTGGGACTGGGCAATAGATCTGGTCACGGTCTCTATTTGGTCATCTCAGAATCAGCCGCCTTGGAGGCATCCGTGTGCCCTCTGCCCCTGCTGACGCTGTGTTATTGGTTAGACTCATGGGGCTGGAGTTCACAGAATTTTGAGGGGCGATGAACATTGTGTTAATAATTAACATTGTGTACTACTGCAAAATGCAAAAATAAAACGGCAAAATTAAAATTAATAGACGTTTCATTAAATACCTAGAAGATGGAAGGTTATGCCATCTTTTTGACTTGGTATTTATAAAAGTCTTACCACATTTGAAAACTCTTTGTGGGTTAGATTTTCTCATGTAGCAAGAATTCTGAGAGTGCCAGATGGTCGGTGAGAAATCAGAGACTGAAAGTTACTGGTATTTTAGTTTATTTGGCAAACATGGATTCAGGACTTACCTCTGCTGGGCGTGGTGTTATATGAATTTACATATGTCAACACACTGGATTCTATGACTAAAGAGCCATCATTATTCCTGTTTTATGCATGAGGAAACCGAGGCATAGAGGGGTTATGTATCTTCTCCAAGATTAGCAAAGGCAGAGTCATGTAGCCAAGAAAATTCAAAGGCAAAATTATAGAAATCTTTTCAGAATTTTTTAGGGAAAACATTTTGATAAGGGTGCATTCATGTTGGAGATGATATAGGCTGAGCCTCTAAAAGCTGGAGTGACTCAGGCCAACAAGTGCCTGGAAATGGCTCTGTCCTCCAGCCCACATGGGGCCTATACATGGAAGGTAACTGTTGATGAAGGAAGAAAAATTAGGCTGGGTGCAGTGACTCACGCCTGGAATCCCAGCTCTTTGGGAGGCTGAGGGGGAGCGGATCACCTGAGGTCAGGAGTTCAAGACCAGACCGGCCAACATGGTGAAACCCTGTCACTACTAAAAATACAAAAATTATCCAGGTGTGGTGGTGGGTGCTTGTAATCCCAGCTGCTTGGGAGGCTGAAGCACGGGAATCGCCTGAACCTGGAAGGCAGAGGTTGCAGTGAGCCAAGATGGCGCCATTGCACTCCAGCCTGGGGCGACAGAGTGAGATTCCGTCTAAAAAATAAATAAATAAAAAGAAAGAAGAAAAATTAACAACTCATTGCTCACTCGGAGGGAGAGCATGGAGAAGGGAGAAGACAGCACTTCTTAATAACACTCAGTGCTATGCCGAGGTCTCTGTATCCCCCTATAACCCCCCTAAATTAGTTGCAGGATTGTACTGGGTATTTTTGGGTTTTGTTTTTGTTTTAGACGGAGTCTCACTCTGTTGCCCAGGCTAGAGTGCAATGGTGCGATCTCGGCTCACTGCAACCTCTGCTTCTCAGAGTTCAAGCGATTCTCCTGCCTCAGCCTCCCGTGTAGCTGGGACTACAGGCACCCGCCACCATGCCCGGCTAATTTTTTGTATTTTTAGTAGAGACAAGGTTTCACCATGTTAGCCAGGATGGTCTCAATTTCCTGACCTCGTGATATGCCCACCTTGGCCTCCCAAAGTGTTGGGATTATAGGCGTGAGCTACCGCACCCGGCCTTGTTTTTGTTTTTGAGACAGTGTCTCACTCTGTCGCCCATGCTGGAGAGAAGGCCACAGCTCACTGCAACCTCTGCCCTCCAGGCACGACTGATCCTCCCACCTCAGCCCCTCGAGGAGCTGGGACAACTGCTCATACCCCTGAGCCGGGCAGATTTTTGTACTTTTAGTAGAGACAAGGTCTCACCATATTGTCCAGGCTGGTCTCAAACTCCTGGGCTCAAGCAATCTGCCTGCGTCAGCCTCCAAAGTGCTGGGATGACAGGCGTGAGCCACTGCACGTGGCCTGGATTGTACTGTTATCATCCCCATTTTATAGGTAAGAACACTGAGGCTCACCTTTTGACAACATTTTGCAGGGAGCGGAGATGCTGAGTGGCTTACTCAAGGCCACGGAGCCAGGGGGTTGTGCCTGTGGTGAGCGCTGAGAAGAAGGCAGTGACTGTACTTGTATATCTGGCCTCACTTCAGTTGTATTGATGTATTTAGCACCTACTTAGTGAAGAGCCCACAGCTGTTCCCACCCAGTGCTGCCTTTTCCTACAAGGGCAATGGAGCAGTGGTGCATCATGGGAGTAGCAGATAAGGGCTGGATGGGAAAGTATGGGCACATTTGGAAGCCCAGGCCCTTGTATAGACCTTCAATCCTGGGAATCACAACAAAGGAGTATTTATGGTGCTTCAGAAACATGCGCTGAGGCTGGGCACAGTGGCTCACGTTTGTAATCCCAGCACTTTGGGAGGCTGAGGCAGTGGATCAACTGAGGTCAGGAGTTCAAGACCAGCCTGGCCAACATAGTGAAACCCCATCTCTACTAAAAATACAAAAATTAGCCGGGTATAGGGGTGCACACCTGTAGTCCCAGCTGCTCGGGAGGCTGAGGCAGGAGAATTACTTGAACCTGGGAGGCGGAGGTTGCAGTGAGCCGAGATGGCTCCACTGCACTCCAGCCTGGGCAACAGAGTGAGACTCCGCCTCAAAAAAAAAAAAAAAAAAAAAATTAGAAACGTGAGGTGGGTGGGTGTCAGTTTCCTGTGGCTGCCGTAACCAGTCACTACAAACTGCTGGCTTAAGCCAACAGACATTTATTCTCTCACAGTTCTGGAAGCCAGAAGTCAGAAACCAAGGCATCCATGGGGCTGCGCTGCCTCCAGAGGCTCCAGGAGAGGAGGCTTCCTGCCTCTTGCAACTTCTGGTGGCTGCAGGCACTCCTTGGCTTGGGGCTGCACCACTCCAATTTCTGTCTCCATCTCTTCACGTGGACTCCTCCTCTGTGTCACTGCGACTCAGTCTTCCCCTGCTGCTCTTAAAAGTTCAGGCTCGGCCAGGTGTGGTGGCTCGCACCTGTGATCCTAACACTTTGGGAGACCAAGGCGGGTGGATCACTTGAGGTCAGGAGTTTGAAACCAGCTTGGCCATCATGGGGACACCCCGTCTCTACTGAAAATACAAAAAATTAGTTGGGTATGGTGGTACACGCCTGTAATCTCAGCTCCTCAGGAGGTTGAGGCAGAAAAATCGCTTGAACCTGGGAGGCAGAGGTTGTAGTGAGCCGAGATCTTGCCAACGCACTCCAGCCTGGGTGACAGAGTGAGACTCCTTCTCAAAAAAAAAAAAAAAAGAAAAGAAAAGTTCAGGCTCACAACTGTACAGGCTCACAGCTGTACTTCCAGCACTTTAGGAGGCCACGGCAGGCAGACACCTGAGGTCAGGAGTTCGAGACCAGCCTGGCCAACATGGTGAAACACTGTCTCTACTAAAAATAAAAAAAATTAGCCAGGCGTGGTGGCAGACGCCTGTAATCCCAGCTGTTCAGGAGGCTGAGGCAGGAGAATTGTTTGAACCCAGGAGGTGGGGGTTACAGTGAGCTGAGACTGCACCACTGTACTCCAACCTGGGCAACAAAGATTCTGTCTCAAAAAAAAAAAAAAGTTCACTTGACACTGAAGTGAACCACCCTGAATTCAGGATGCTGTCACCTCAAGAGCCTGAGCTTAATCACATCTGCAAAGATTTTCTTTCCAAATAAGTCACTTGCATTCACAGGTAGACATCTCATTTTGCAGGGAGCGGGGGACAAACTTTAACTCACTGTAGCAGCCTTCCACCACTTTTGCTGGTACAGCATCCGTTCTATCCTCTTCTCCATGACGGGATTTTTCCTCTGGTACCCACCCTGTCCCCATTTCAGTTCATGAGAGATGAGCCAAGTCTGGCCCACTAAGAGGACAGCTGCCAGCCGCCATCTTGGTGGGATGACCCTGGCTGGCTGAGAATGGAGCCCACCCAGAGGAGAACAGGGCTGAGAGATGGAAAGGGAAGCCCAGTCTTCCTTTTCCTGCTGAAGCCAGCTGAGAGGGGTTTCTGGCCCTTATTCATTGTTAAGTTTTGAAGGAAAGGCAAGGGTTAAAGGAAGACGCATGCAGAGGGAGACAGAGAGAGGTTGGGGGTGGGGAGCAGCTCTACAGCAAACACAGGCATTTCTGTTCAGCATCTTAGTGGCCTTACTGCAACTTGAACCTGGGAGGTGGAGGTTGCAGTGAGCCAAGATTGCGCCACTGCACTCCATCCTGGGCAACAAAGCGAGACTCTGTCTCAAAAAAAAAAAAAAAAGTTAATAACATCCCATGATGAGGCAGTTTGGCCCTTGTTTCCACAGAATGTGACTGCCATGCTCCTTCAGCTGGATCTCTGCCCGGCCGGGTATGATAAGAAAGTCAGGCAGTTGGGGAGGATGTTTCTCATGGCCCGAACCACTGTGGAATATTTTACTTTGACCAGGGTCTGTGAAATGGCGGGGAGCTTACAAAATGGTGCAGTTTGGGCCGGGCACGGTGGCTCACACCTGTAATCCCAGCACTTTGGGAGGCCAAGGCGGGCGGAGCACCTGAGGTGAGTTTGGGACCAGCCTGGCCAACATGGTAAAACCCCATCTCTACTAAAATACAAAAATTAGCCAGGCGTGGTGGCGCATGCCTGTAATCCCAACTACTCAGGAGACTGAGGCTGGAGAATCGCTTGAACCCAGGAGGCGGAGGTTGCAGTGAGCAGAGATTACACCATTGCACTCCAGCCTGAGCGACAGAGCGAGACTCTGTGTTAAAAAATAATAGTAATAATAAAATGATACAGTTAACACTCATCAGTGGGTTATGACTGAAACAGAAACCACCATGAGCTCTCACTTAGCAAAGGGGTGAGTCCCAATGGCACGGTGACTGCTGGGCCCTCCCTACCAGAGATGAACGTGAGACAGGCAGTACAGGTTGAGCCCTGGTAGGGCCCTAGGAGGTCTCTGGTCCAGCCTGTCCATTTCACATTGAAGGGACAGAAGCCAGAGAGGCAGGGACCAGCCTGAGGTCACACATGTGCTGCCGTCAGCCTAGAATGCCCATTCACCCTCACTCTCAGCTCAGGCCTCTCACGTGGGCTCTCTCCGAGAGTGGGCTGGCTGTCAGCAGGCACTGTCTTCCTGCTGAAGCCCGATGTGTCCTGTCTGCACTGCCCATAAAAGCCCTGCTGATTCTGCTGCCACTGCTTCCAGACATCTTCTTCCCGTCTGGCCATGCTGTTCTGTTCACAAAGTGCACCCATCCATGCCTCATCGTGGCATAGAGCTTGGGCCCTTCATCCTAAGTAGAAGTCTGTAGACAGAATTCAGGAGATCTGTGAACTTGGGTGGGAAGAAAACAACACCTTTATTTTTACTAATGTTGAACTGAAATTTGGCATGCCTTTCATTATGATTGTAGGCTACAGACCACAGATACACTGGGAGTATCTGTGACTTTGTCACCAGAGTCCACACAGGGCCTGACAAGAGGGCGAGTCAGATATGGTTCCTGCCTTCCCAGAGCTGCCCTGAGTTTGCAGGGGTTTGCAGGAGGGGCCAGGAGACCTGGACTGGAGCCGTTGCTGTGGGAGTAAAGAAGGGGAAGAGACCAAGTCCAGAGGTAATGAAGCGGTCACAGAGGCAGGCCTTGGTGGCCTGTGTGACATGCAGCCAGCACTGCACTGCCTCTCACCCTGAGCCCTCTCCCCTCCCTGGTGTTTTAGTCTGTTTTGTGCTGCTATAACAGAATACTGGGTAATTTATAAAGAAGAGAAATTTGTTTCTCACAGTCCTACAGGCTGGGAAGTCCAAAACCAAGGCGCCAGCATCTGGTGGGGGCCTTCTTGCTGCGTCCTCACATGGCAGAAGGTAGAAGGGCAAAAGAGCATTCAAGTGTGCAAGAGAAAGAAGGCCAAGTTTATCCTTTATAAGGATGCCACTCCAACAGTAACAAACCCACTCCCACTCCGAAATAATGATATTAATACATTCGTGAGGGAAGAGACACCATGACCCAATCACCTCTTGAAGGCCCCACCTCTCAACACTGTCGCACTGGGGATTAAGTGTCCAGCACAAGACACATTCAAACCATAACACCCAGCTTTTAGGACCCATGAATCAGCCCCTCCAGCCTTCTTCAGAGTCAGGTCCTTGGGGGTCCATCCTGGGCCCCGCTCCTCCCTCCCACGGCACCAACCTCCATCACACACCAAACACTCCCCACATCTGCTTGACCGTCAGCCCTCACCTTCTCCTGTGCCCAGCTGGAAGTTCAAGAAGACATAGAAATGCCTGAAGGGACACCTCAATGTGTCCCCCAGATCTCATCCTCTTGCAGGCTCTCCCTCTCGATTTCTTTCCAGACGCCCCCTCCCTTGCTCTCAGCTCTCATCCATCTGGTGATTTCATCTTCTAAGTACTCTCAGGTCCATCTGCTTCACACCATCCCCACAGTCACAAGTTCTTCTGCTTGAACTCTTTTAACAGCGTATTTGTTTTCTATTCCTGCATAACAAATTATCACAAACCAAGTGCTTTGTCAGCTCACAGTGTTATTGGTTGGTAGTTCAGTCTCACCATAACTGGGTTCTCTGCTCAGGGCATCCCAAGGCTAAAATCCTGGTATCAGCCAAGACTGAGGTCTTACCTGAGACTTGGAGCCCTTTTTCCAGATCATGTAGTTGTTGGCAGAACTCATTTCCTTGCAGCTAGAGAACTCACGGAGGCTTCCTTGACTTTTTCTTTTTTTCCTTTTTTTTTAGACAGGGTCTCGCTCTGTTGTCCAGGCTGGAGTGCAGTGGTGCGATCTCAACTCACTGTAGCTTCAACCTCCTGGGCTCAAGCGATCCCCCCACCTCAACCTTCCAACTAGCTGGGACTACAAGTGCACACCACCATGCCCAGCTAATTTTCGTATCTTTGTTTTGCTAAAGATGGTGGCTTGCTATGTTGGTGAGGCTGGTCTTGAACTCCTGGGCTCAAGCAATCCATCCACCTCGGCCTCCCAAAGTGCTAGGATTACAGGTGTGAGCCACTGTGCTTGGCCTTTCTTTTTATTTATTTATTTATTTATTTATTATTTTTTAAAAATAGAAACAAGGTCTCACTATGTTGCACAGGCTGGTCTCAAACTCCTGGGTTCAAGTGATCCTCTTGGCTCTGCCTCTCAAAGTGCTGGAATTACAGGCATGAGACTGCCCAGTCCCTTGGGGGGTGTGTGTGTGTGCATTTTGAGATGGAGTCCCTCTCTGTTACCCAGGCTAGAGTCCAATGGCATGATCTCGGCTTACTGCAATCTCTACCGCCCGGGTTCAAGTGATTCTCCTGCCTCAGCCTCCCAAGTAGCTGGGATTACAGGTGCCCATGACCATGCCAGGCTAATTTTTTTGTATTTTTAGTAGAGATGGGGTTTTACCATATTGGCCAGGCTGGTCTCGAACTCCTGACCTCAGGTGTTCCGCATGCCTCAGCCTCTCAAAGTGCTGGGATTGCAGGTGTGAGCCACCACGCCCAACTGAACTTTTTTAAATGGACATTTTTTTCTCTATAACTACCATACCATCATCACACCTAATGAAACTAACACTAATCCTCTAGTTCCTTCTTCAGGCCAGCAGAAGCACATCTGTCTGACTTACCCTGTCTTTAAGAGTTCCCTTTTGGCCGGGCACAGTGTCTCACGCCTGTAATCCCAGCACTTTGGGAGGCTGAGGCAGGTGGATCACCAGGTCAGGAGATGGAGACCATCCTGACTAACACGGTGAAATCCCGTCTCTACTAAAAATACAAAAAATTACCCGGCTGTGGTGGTGGGCAACTGTAGTCCCAGCTACTTGGGAGGCTGAAGCAGGAGAATAGCGTGAACCTGGGAGGCGGAGCTTGCAGTGAGCCGAGATCACACCACTGCACTCCAACCTGGGCAACAGAGTGAGACTCCATCTCACAAAAAAAAGGAGTCCCCTTTCAAGAGATCACCTGGTTAGGTAAGGCCCACCCAGGACAATCTCCTTTTTGATCACTTCAACTGTTAGGGACCTGAATCACACTTGCAAGTTTCTCTTTTGCCAAATAATGTAACATAATGACAGGAGTGATATTCCATCATATCTACAAGTCTCACCCACACTCTAGCGGAGAAGATGACACAAGGACATGATCACCAGTGGTCATTTTAGAATTCACCTACCACAAACATCCTCTTCATGGGGCGATATGGCTGGGATGTTTGTCCGCTCCAAATCTCATGTTGAAATGTGACTACTAATGTCGGAGGTGGGGCCTGGTTGGGGGTGTTTGGGTCATGGGGGTGGACCCCTCATGAATGGCTTGTGTCCTCATCATGGTAATAAGTGGCAATGAGTTCATGCAAGATCTGGTTGTTTAAAAGCATGTGGCATGCCAGGCGTGGTGGTTCATGCCTGTAATCCCGGCACTTTTGGAGGGTGAGGTGGGCAGATCACCTGAGGTCAGGAGTTCGAGACCAGCCTGGCCAACATAGTGAAACCCTGTCTCTACTGAAAATACAAAAATTAGCCGGGTGTGGTGGTGGGCACCTGTAGTCCCAGCTACTCAGGAGGCTGAGGCAGGATAATCGCTTGAACCTGGGAGGCGGAGGTTGCAGTGAGCCGAGATCACGCCACTGCACTCCAGCCTGGGTGACAAGAGGGAGACTCTGTCGCAAAAAAAAAAAAAAAAAAAAAGCCTGTGGCACCTTCCACCCCTCTTGCTGTCTTGTTGTGTGATGCACTTCCTCCCCCTTCACCTTCTACCAGGATTGGAAGCTTCCTGAGGCCTCACTGAGGCTGACCAGATGCTCGTGCCATGCTTCTACAGCGTGCAGAATCATGAGCTAAAATAAACCTCTTTTCCTTATAAATTACTCAGTCTCAGGTATTTCTTTATAGCAATGCAAAATGGACTAACACTTGGGGTCTCCCAACCTAGGAGGCCTGGCCCCTCCAACCCACCTTCTGCCCAAAAACCAGGGAGATCTATCTGTCTGTCTGTATATCATTGACCTATCTTTTCTTCTTTGTTATTAATTTTTTCTTTTTAAAAAGAAATATTTCAAATAAATCCAAAAGTAGAGTGAAGTATATAATAGACAATTTTTATATCCATCCCCTAGATTTTTTTTTTTTTTTTTTGAGACAGAGTCTCGCTCTGTTGCCCAGGCTAGAGTGCAGTGGCCGGATCTCAGCTCACTGAAAGCTCCGCCTCCCGGGTTTACACCATTCTCCTGCCTCAGCCTCCCGAGTAGCTGGGACTACAGGCGCCCGCCACCTCACCCGGCTAGTTTTTTGTATTTTTTAGTAGAGACAGAGTTTCACCGTGTTAGCCAGGATGGTCTCGATCTCCTGACCTCATGATCCGCCTGTCTTGGCCTCCCAAAGTGCTGGGATAAGAGGCTTGAGCCACTGCACCCGGCCCATCCCCTAGATTTAACAGTGATTAATATCTTGCCATATTTTCTCCATTTGTCTTGTTAAAAATATTTTTGTTTGTTTGTTTGCTTGTTTTTGAAACAGTCTTGCTCTGTCACCGAGGCTGGAGTGCAGTGGTGTGATCTTGGCTCATTGCAACTTCTGCTCCCTGAGTTCAAGCGATTCTCATGCCTCAGCCTCCTGAGTAACTGGGACTACAGGAGCACGCCACCACATCCGGCTAATTTTTTGTATTTTCAGTAGAGACAGGGTTTCACCATGTTGGTCAGGCTGGTCTTGAACTCTTGACCTCAGGTGATCCACCTGCCTTGACCTCCCAAAGTGCTGGGATTACAGGTGTGAGCCACCAAGCGCAGCCTGTCTTGTTAAAAATATTTTACAGTTAATTTTAGATATGATGCTCATTCACACCCAAAGGCTTCAGTAAATGCATTTACTTTTTTCAGGGGACATTTTTCTCCATAACTGCAATACCATCATGACAATGAATGAAACTACCAATAATCTTCTAGTTCCTTCTAAATCCCTGTCACATTCAAATTTCCCTTATTGTCTCTATAACATTCTTTTTTTGTTTTTGTTTGTTTGTTTGTTTGAGATGGAGATTCGCCCTATTGCCCAGGCTGGAATGTGGTGGCAGAATCTCAGCTCACTGCAACCTCCACCTCCCAGTTTCCAACCATTCTCCTGTCTCAGCCTCCCGAGTAGCTGGGATTACAGGCACTCACCACCACACCCGGCTAATTTTTGTCTTTTTAGTAGACACGGGGTTTCGCCATGTTGGCCAGGCTGCTCTCAAACTCCTGACCTCAGGTGATTTGCCCGCCTTGGCCTCCCAAAGTGCTGGGATAATAGGTGTGAGCCACGTCACCCAGTCTCTATAACATCCTTTATAGCTGGGTGTTGAATCAAGGTTAGGGTGATCTTTCTGGAATCCGAACTTGAACATGTCACTTTCCTGCTTAGCAATTTGTGGTTTCCCTCGCCCTGGGATACAGGCCAAGCCCCAGCCTGAAAGGGGCAGGACCCCCAGGCTCCTGGGCCCCTGTCCCTCACTCCTGCCCTCCTTCCTCTTAGCCTTTTGGCTTCTCAACAGGCCATCAGCCTTCCAGACACGAGACCTTCTTTGCTGTTTGCTCCTCCTGGAATGTTCTTTGCACCTTCTCATCCTCCCATCCAGTTCAGCCATCATTTCCCCAGGGAGGCCCCCGGGGGACCCTGAATGAGACCCCACTCCTGTCTTATCTGACTCCTTAGAACCCTGTTCCTGCCCTGAACCCCCTCCTTCCCCTCACAGCACCCACCTTGATTCGTATGACCCATTCTTGGGTGTGACCACTCGGCTACTCTCTCACTCTCCCGTAGCCTGCAGCCCCAGTAGTGGGGTGTGTCTGCTCACCAATATATTCCTACACCTGGCCCAGAGCTGACACATAGTAGGTGTACCATGAACCTACGCTGAGTCAGCAAATGCATGAGTGAGCCAGGATGAGGAGGAGAACCGTGTCACTGCACCACTGTCTGAGGGCTTTGCAAGCCCCTGCTGGCAAGAGGGAAGACAATGACAGAACAGCATGGCCCCCGGGGGGACAGGGCCAGCTGTGGGACAACTGCTGCCCTGGTGGGTATCAGGGGAGACAGTAACTATGGGATCCCTGAGGTCACAGCCCAGCATTTCCCTCCAGGACACCTGGCTTTCCTGGCTGCTGTGGGCCATGGACAGAAATGACAGGACGGGAGTGACAGAGAGCACTGTCGCACTGTCTTTTTTTTTTTTTTTTTTTTGAGACAGAGTCTCGCTCTGTCACCCAGGCTGGAGTGCAGTGGCCGGATTTCAGCTCACTGCAAGCTCCGCCTCCCGGGTTTACGCCATTCTCCTGCCTCAGCCTCCTGAGTAGCTGGGACTACAGGCGCCCGCCACCTCGCCCAGCTAGTTTTTTTGTATTTTTTAGTAGAGACGGGGTTTCACTGTGTTAGCCAGGATGGTCTTGATCTCCTGACCTCAGGTGATCCTCCCACCTCGGCTTCCCAAAGTGCTGGGATTACAGGCATGAGCCACTGCACCCGGCCCCAAAGCCCCTCTTCCTATAGCCCCCACTTCCCCTGGTGCTGCCCCCACCTTTGCCCTTCCTCCCTCTATCCTAGACCTGGTGATTCCCAGGCAGCTTCAGTCAGCACCTACAAGGGAGGACGAGCACATTCTTGCTGCTTCTTTTTGTTTTGTTTTGTTTTTTGAGACAGGGTCTCACTCTATTGCCCAGGCTGAAGTACAATGGCGTGATCACGGCTCACTGCAGCCTCAACCTGCCGGGCTCAAGCAATCCTCCCAGCTCAGCTTCCCAAGTAGCTGGAACCACAGGCACGTGCCACCATGCCCGGCTAATTTTTGTATTTTTTTGTGGAGATGGGGTCTTGCTTTGTTGCCCAGGCTGGTCTTGAACTCCTGGGCTCAAGTGATTCACCTGCCTTGGCCTCCCAAAGTGCTGGGATTATAGGCCTGAGCCACCTTGCTCGGCTACATTCTTGCTTCTTAAAGAGACAGTGCTCTTAAGTGCTCTTAAAGAGACAGTCAAGACCAGCCTGGCCAACGTAGTGAAACCCTGTCTCTACTAAAAATACAAAAGTTAGCCGGGTGTGGTGGCAGGCCCCTGTAATCCTACCTACTTGGGAGGTTGAGGCAGGGGAATCGCTCTGGCTGAGCCTGAGGCTTTTGTGAGCCTCAGAGAGGAGGAAGTTCACACTGACTGGTCCATGGGAGGACACAGGTGGGCCCAGAAAAGGCAACACAAGTTCACACTCCAGTCCACAGCACTGGCAGCCTGGCCCTCAGCCTTCAGGGCCTCCCTGGCCGGAAGGTGGGTCTCACTGGGGACTCACCTCCTTCTGTCCAGAAACCTGTCTGCCTCCTGCTGCCATTCATGGCGCCCAGACTGTAGGTACCAAGGGGGGGCGTCTGCAGGCCAGTGCCAGGCTGCCCTCAGTTCCTCCTCAGCTTCACTTCTATGCTCATCAGTGCCCCAAATCTGGAGGGGGCTGAGACAGCAGGGGGCTGGCATGTCAGCACTGCCCCGAATGTGGGCACACCTGGCTGGGCTGTGACGGCACCCAGGCTCGGCCCCAACTTTGCCCCAAGATCAGAGCAGGCGCCGACAGCAAGGAGAAGCCAGGCAGTGGGAGCAGGCATTTCCAAGCCTGTGAGGGCAGGGGGGCTTTCCAGGGTCCCCAAGAGTGCAGGGATGCCTGGGTCCGCAGCCGCAGTCAGGGCCGGTGCAGCTACGCGGGAAGTGGGGCAGGGCTCCAGCCCACTCCATGGAGCGGGAGGCCTGGGTCTGCAACTGCGGTTTGGGCGGCTGCAGCTGCACCTGGGAGGGTTCCCACCTGCTCCTGGGCTCCAAGAGGACAGGGATAATTGGGTCCGCAGCCGTGTCTTGGGCAGCTGCAGCAGCACCCAGGGAGCTGCTGTCCCAACTCAGAATGGGAGGGGCTCCTGCCTGTCCCCAGCTCCTGCCAGTTCCATGGAACATGCAGCCCCAGCCATGCCTCCCTGCTGTAGCTGGTGTGACGGCAGCAGCCACTCCAGATGGCCTACCACTGCCATCACTGAGACAGGTGTGTGTACAGAGGTCCGTTTTATTCAGGCTGGTGAAGGAAGGCTTCTCAGTGGAGGTGGCCCTTGGGCTTCCTCCAGATGCTCTGGAGTCCTCAGTGTCTGACTCTGGCAAGTCTTTCTGAAGAACAAGCAAAGCTCTTTCTCTTGCCCCCACCAAAACATTTCCAAGGGACTCTTCAGAAGATAGTCAATCTGCACAGCTTGGCCGGGCGCGGTGGCTCAAGCCTGTAATCCCAGCACTTTGGGAGGCCGAGACGGGCGGATCACAAGGTCAGGAGATCGAGACCATCCTGGCTAACACGGTGAAACTCCATCTCTACTTAAAAAAATACAAAAAACTAGCCGGGTGTGGTGGCGGGGCGCCTGTAGTCCCAGCTACTCGGGAGGCTGAGGCAGGAGAATGGTGTGAACCTGGGAGGCGGAGCTTGCAGTGAGCTGAGATCCAGCCACTGCACTCCAGCCTGGGCGACAGAGCGAGACTCCGTCTAAAAAAAAAAAAAAAAAAATCTGCACAGCTCCGCTGGGGCCTGGGTGGTGGGGGCAGAGATCTTATCCAACTTCACAAGTGAGATTCTGCAGGGTCTAGTGACTCACTGGAGGTCACCCAGCTGATAAGAAGAGGAACCGGAACTTAAACCTCAGGGCTTCCACCCAGGGCTCCTTCTTCTGCTCCACAAACTCAGCCCAAGCCTTGAGAGCAGCAAATGCGTCAAGGGCCAGGACTGTAGCCTGGAGCCGCCCCACGAGGGTGTGGGAACTGAGGGAGGGGTGGCGTGGTGCAAGTGGAGGAGGGAAGCCCCTATTTTTCCGGAATCCTACACCCTGGGATCCCGGGGCAAGGCTGGCCAGGGCTGACCTTCCTTCTCACTGTAGCATTTGCTCACAGGGCCAAGGATTGCTCTGATGACGGACTGCAGGCAGAGTGAGTGGCCGGCAGGAGCCACGTGCTTCCGGGGCCTCCTGCGGCCACCCCTGCCTCCGCACTCCCTCTACAGTCCACCTCGACACAGCAGCCCGGGCCACAGTCAGATCATGCCATTCCTGTTCTCATCTCACACAGAGTAAAACCTCAGTTCTCATCTCCGCCTGCAAGTCCCTGTATGATCCAGTGCCTGCTGATCTCACCAAGCTCTCCTGGAACCAAATCAGCAGAACAATGCCATGGCAGGGGCCTCCCTCTCAGAGGAGGAGGCATTGACAGGAGATCATCTCAGGGCAGACGGTTCTAGACCAGGACAGAGCTGTAACTGAGGCCTGAGGCAGCAGGTGCCTAGCCAGGGGCCAGCAAGGAGGTCTGAGTGCTGGAGGTCAATGTTAGAAAACAGTTGGGCAGCCCATGAATGGGTTTTTCTTTGGTCCACAGTATATTTCAAAATGGACCCACACACATATAGCTAAATGATTTTTTTTTTTTTTTTTTTTTTTTTTTTTTTTTTTGACAGAGTCTCTTGCTCTGTTGCCCAGGCTGGAGTGTAATGGTGCGACCTCGGCTCACTGCGACCTCGGCTCACTGCGACCTCGGCTCACTGCAACCTCTGCCTGTCGGGTTCAAGTGATTCCCCTGCCTCAGCCTCCTGAGTAGCTGGGACTAAAGGCCCCCTGCCACCACACCTGGCTCATTTTTGTATTTTTAGTAGAGACAGGGTTTCACCACGTTGGCCAAGCTGGTCTTGAACTCTCGACCTCAAGTGATCCACCTGTCTTGACCTCCCAAAGTGTTGGGATTACAGGCATCAGCCACCATGCCTGACCAAATTAACTGATTTTTGACCAAAGTGATGAAGCAATTCAGTGGGGAAAGAAAAGTGTTTCCACAAAGAGTGTTGGATCAACTGGATGTCCATATTAAAAAAAAAAAAAAAAAAGAACTTCTGCACTTACCTCATACTACATACAAAAATTAATTTGGGGCCAGGCGCAGTGGCTCATGCCTGTAATCCCAACACTTTGGGAGGCTGAGGCAGGTGGATCACGAGTCAGGAGTTTGAGAATAGCCTGACCAACATGGTGAAACCCTATCTTTACTAAACATACAAAAATTAGCCGGGTGTGGTGGTGCTCACCTGTAATCCCAGCTACTCAGGGGGTTGAGGCAGGAGAATGGCTTGAACGCGGGAGGTGGAGGTTGCAGTGAGCCGAGATCACACCACTGTACTCCAGCCTGGGTGACAGAGCAATACTCCGTCTCAAAATAAATAAATAAATAAATCTGAAGGAGTCTAGAAAATGGATCACAGACCTAAATGGAAGAATTAAAACTGTGAAACTTTTACATGAAAACGGCAGAAAATCTTAGTAACCTTCAGTTAGACAGAGGTTTCTGAAATAGCACACAAAAAGCACAAACTATAAAAGGAATAATTGATAAATCCAAATTAAAAATTGTTGGTTTTTGCAAAGCATACATCCAACAAAGGACTTGTATCTAGAACAGTTTCTCAGCCTTTTTCCATTCCCTTCCTCATCCAAGGAATATTTTTAGACAATCCTTCCCAATCACCCCCATGAAAATTGAATACACAGGCACCCGTTTATGTATTGGAGCTTATTGTGCTTTGTACATAAAGAGCACAGTTTTTTTCATTTCACAAGAACCAATTTTTTCCCATTGGGGGCAATTTTGCCTCCACTGAAAATGCATCATCAGGCCAGGCACAGTGGTACATGCCTGTTGTAATCCCAGCAGTTTTGGAGGCAGAAGCAGGCAGCTCACTTGAGCCCAGGAGTTCAAGACCAATCTGGACAACGTGGCGAAATCCCGTATCTACAAAAAAGTACAAAAACTAGCCAGGTGTGGTGGTGCGTGCCTATGGCCCCAGCTACCCAGGAGGCTGTGATAGGAAGATCACCTGAGTCCCGAAGGTCAAGGTTGCAATGAGCCACTGCACTCTAGCCTGGGCAACAGAATGAGACCCTGTCAAAAAGAAGAGGAGGAGGAGGAGGAGGAGGAGGAGGAGGAGGAGGAGGAGGAAGAAGAAGAAGAAGAAAAGAGGAGGAAGAAGAAATATGATCTAGAATATAAAAAGAACTCTTACTAGTAAACAACAACAACTCATTTTTTTTTTTTTTTTTTTTAGTGGGCAAAAGATTTGAATAAACTTTTCACCAAATAAGGTAAACAGATGACAGACATGAAAAGAAGTTCAGAACCATGAGTTCCGGCCGGGCTCAGTGGTTCACACCTGTAATCCCAGCACTTTGGGAGGCCGATGACGGGGGGTCACGAGGTCAGGAGTTTAAGACCAGCCCAGCCAACATGGTGAAACCCCGTCTTTACTAAAAATACAAAAATTAGCCTGGCGTGATGGTGCACGCCTGTAATCCCAGCTGCTCGGGAGGTTGAGGCAGGAGAATCGCTTGAACCCAGGAGGCAGAGGTTGCTGAGAGTCAAGATCACGCCACTGCACTCCAGCCTGGGTGACAGAACAAGACTGTTTCAACAACAACAACAACAAACCATGAGTCCCAGTTGGGTGTGGTAGCTCACGCCTGTAATCTCAGCAGTTTCGGAGGCTGAGGTGGGTGGATCACCTGAGTTCAGGAGTTCAAGACCAGCCCGGCCAACATGGAGAAATCCCGTGTCTACTAAAAATACAAAATTAGCTGGGTGTGGTGGTGCATGCCTATAATCCCAGCTACTCAGGAGGCTGAGGCAGGAGAATCGCTTGAACCTGGGAGATGGAGGTTGCGGTGAGCCAAGATCGTGCCATTGCACTCCAGCCTGGGCAACAAGAACGATACTCCGTCTCAAAAAAAAAAAAAAAAAAAAAAAAAAAAAGAGTCACTAGGGAATGAGATGTTACAATAAGACACCACTATACACATACTAGAACGGCCAAAATGAAGAAGACTGAACATACCAAGTGTTGGCGAGGATGTGGAGGAACTGGAATTCTCACGCGCTGCTGGTGGGAATGTAAATGGACATCCACTGAAAAACAATTTGGCAGTTTCCTTAAAAAGTTGAACACATACCTGCCACATGGCCCAGCCATTGTGCTCTTAGGTATTTACCCAACTGAAACGAGAGCACATGTCCACATGGAGACTTGAACAGGAAGGTTCATAGCAGCTTTAGAGCTAACTTTTTTTTTTTTTTTTTTGAGACGGAGTCTCGCTCTGTCACCCAGGCTGGAGTGCAGTGGTACAATCTCGGCTCACCAAGCTCCGTCTCCCGGGTTCACGCCATTCTCCTGCTTCAGCCTCCTGAGTAGCTGGGACTACAGGTGCCCGCCACCACGCCTGGCTAATTTTTTATATTTTTAGTAGAGATGGGGTTTCACCGTGTTAGCCAGGATGGTCTCGATCTCTTGACCTCGTGATCCACTCGCCTCAGCCTCCCAAAGTGCTGGGATTACAGGTGTGAGCCACCGCGCCTGGCCTAGAGCTAACATTTTAAAAGTGCTCATCAACAGGTGAATGGATCAGCTAACTGCATATCCAGTTGCATATCCTACAATTGAATACTACTCGGCAATAAAAAGGAATGAACTATTAATGTCATCTAAGAAAATGGATGAACCTCAAAATAGTTATACTGAGTGAAAGAAGCCAGGCCAAAAAAGAACACGTTATGATTCCACTTACATGAAATTCTGAAAATTGCAATCTCATCTATAATGGCAGAAGCAGACCAGTGGTTGCTTGGGGGTGGGACGGGAGTAGGGTGGAGGAGAGGGGAGGGGGGATGAAGAGGGAATGGATTACAAAGGGACAGGGGCACAATATTTTTTTTCTTTTTCTTTCTTTTCTTTCCTTTTTTTTTTTTTGAGCCTGTCACCCAGGCTGGAGTGCAGTGGTACGATATCGGCTCACTGCAACCTCTGCCTCCTGGATTCAAGTGATTCTCCTGCCTCAGTCTCCCAAGTAGCTGGGACTACAGGTACATACCATCACACCAGCTAATTTTTGTATTTTTAGTAGAGACGGGTTTTCGCTATGTTGGCCAGGCTGGTTTCAAACTCCTGACCTCAGGTGATCCACCTGCCTCAGCCTCCCAAAGTGCTGGGATTACAGGCATGAGCCACCGCACCCAGCCAGGGGCACACTTTTGGGAGTGATGGAAATGGTCATTATCTTACTGTGGTGATGGTTTCACAGAATATACATCTATATGTCAAAACTCATCAAATTGTATACTTCAAATATGTGTGACTTATTTTATTATTTTATTTTGAGACAAGGTCTTGCTTTGCCATCCAGGCTGGAGTGCAGTGGCACTATCACAGCTCACTGTAGCCTTGAACTCCAGGGCTCAAGCAATCTTCCTGCCTTAGCCTCCTCAGTAGGTGGGATTACAGGCACGCACCACCACACCCAGCTAATCTTTTATTTTTATAGAGATGAGGTCTCACTATGTTGCCCAGGCTGGTCTTTTTTTTTTTTTTTTTTTGAGACGGAGTCCCACTGTGTCGCCCAGGCTGGAGTGCAGTGGCCAGATCTCAGCTCACTGCAAGCTCCGCCTCCCGGGTTCACGCCATTCTCCTGCCTCAGCCTCCCGAGTAGCTGGGACCACAGACGCCCGCCACCGCGCCCGGCTAGTTTTTTGTATTATTATTTAGTAGAGACGGGGTTTCACCGTGTTAGCCAGGATGGTCTCGAACTCCTGACCTCGTGATCCGCCCGTCTCGGCCTCCCAAAGTGCTGGGATTACAGGCTTGAGCCACCGCGCCCGGCCGCCCAGGCTGGTCTTGAACTCCTGGGCTCAAATGATCCTCCTGCCCCTGTCCACACATGATCCTTCCCTCTGCCGCACACAGAGGAAGGACCCGGAGCAAGAGGATCTGCGGGGGGCTGAGTGGAGGAGCCTAGGAGAGAGGAGGCCCGAGGCAGGGGGTGGAGGGGACAAGGTGCATGCCCTGCCACTGCTGGGTTTCCCGTCCCCCTCTCCCTCCCCGCCAGCCTGCAGCCTTCCAACCTCTGCCCCTGCCCCTCCGCTCAGACCTTCCCCCAGCTCCAAAACCTTCCTGGGCTGCCAGGCCCCGCCCCGTCACCCCCCATCCTCCACCCCCTGCCCCTTGCTGACCTCATCACCCAGCCCTCACCCCGCCCTCCTCCTGACAGCCGCTGGTGCGGTTCCCTCTGCCTGAAAGATCTTCCCAGTCTCCCCAACCTCCCTGTGTCCCCCGCACAGACACCCCCTTCTGCTGAGGCCACCGATGCAAGCCCCGCCTCCATCCCTTCACCCCTCAACCGCCCCCATCCCCCCTCGCCCGCTCCATCTTCTGCCCTCGTCTCTCCCAGCACAAGAGAGCGCGGCGGGTTTGCTGGCTGCATCCCCGCTGAAAGGCGACCCCGGGAGCACAGGCTTCTGCCCTGTCCTGATGTCCCCAGCAGCGCCGGGCCCGCAGCAGTGCTTGCTGGGTTTTTGTTGCACCTTTGAGAGGGAAAGGAGCTCGGTGTCCCCTGCAACCCCTGGAAGTGAGGCGAAGAGGAGGCCAGGATGGAGCTGGGTGGGCACCCGCCGTGTGGTCGTCCCCGGATCGTGGAGGACGCGGGCCCTGAGCGCTAGTCCCTGGGCGGGACCCTCCCTCCATTATAAAAATAATAAAGCAAAAGCATCTCGCGACTGTGCTGCTATAAAGGCAAATGTATCGAAATTATACGCGAAAACAATTGCTTCCCCGAGAGGGCCTTCTTCTCATGCTAATAGAAATTGGGGGAGTCAGCCTTGCTGTGGGCGCGGCACCGCCCCCTCCCCGGCGAAACCGCCCGCGCTGCGCCGCCAGGGGGCGCCCGACACCAACGCGAGGCTCCCCGCGCCAGCGGTTCGGGGCAAAGATGGGGTGGGGGCGGGGCCTGTGTAAGCGGGGGCGGGGCGGGGGCCTGTGTAGGTGGGTGGGGGCGGGGCCTGTGGGGGGGCGGGGGGCGGGGGGCGGGGGGCGGGGGCGCGACGCCGCGATCCACAGCCAGGACCCTGCTCTCCCGGCCCCGGGAGAGCACCCAAACCCAACCCCCTGCAATTCTCACCGCTAGGCGTACTGCTTACTGTTCCTTCCACCGGGAACACGGGGCATCCCATACCCGTTCAAGACCCAGTCGAGGCACCACCGCCTCCAGCAAGCCTTCCCGAGCCTCGGGCTGAACCAGGCACCTTCCTTGGGCTCCTACAGGTTCCTTGGCCACACTGTCACTCTGCATTCTTCTCCTAGGACAGTAGACAGTGAGTCCCCTGGTCGGGATGGGGCTGGGTCACGATCCTAGAATGAGCACGTGGTGAATGGGTTTCAGGTGAATAAATCTGGGAGCCGGGAGCCCCACGCAGCTTACTCAGATAATTGATGGTGGAAGTCCTGTCCCCCCACCCACCCTTGCTTAGAGCCTGGGACCACAGATGCTCAGTAAATAACTGGGCTCCCCGGCTCCTGCCCCAGCCTGTCAACCCCCATCTGTAACTTCTGAGGGCTGAAATCTTCCTCCTGCAGAACCTCAGGCTCTGAAGGTGATCCTTAGCGGGCCAGGTGAGCCCAACTTTGCATCTAACACCCTTCCCTCTGTTCGCAGTATCTGTTACCTTGTTCAGTTGGGGTGGGGGATCGTTTGTGAGACTTGTTTTCAAATTGTGAGCAATAATAAAGTATTTAAAGATTTGGGAGGCTGAGGCGGGTGGATCACGAGGTCAGGAGATCGAGACCATCCTGGCTAACACGGTGAAGCCCCCGTCTCTACTAAAAATACAAATACAAAAATAAAATTAGCCGGGCGTGGTGGCGGGCGCCTGTAGTCCCAGCTACTCGGGAAGCTGAGGCAGAAGAATGGAGTGAACCTGGGAGATGGAACTTGCAGTGAGCCGGGATCACTCCACTGCACTCCAGCCTGGGCAACAGAGCAAGACTCTGTCTCAAAACAAACAAACAAAAAATTTTTGAAAACCATTTTCTTACGAATAATAGAGAAGATTCCAGTTATCCCTGTAGTAATCTGTCTTACTCATTTGCAACCTTGCAGACTCGGTGGTTTCAAAAAGTCTTGCAAATACTCAGCCTTTCATTCCCCAGGTTCCCGTGCTGGCATCAGGCTCACACATGCACCGGCTGACTTGTTCAGGCACAGACGAAGCGGAGTGCCTGGGTTTAAATTCCAGCTCCACTCTCCATGGCTGTGTGACCTTAGGTAAACTACTCAGCCTCTCTATGCCTCAATTTCTTCACGTGTAAACTGGGATGGTGATGTCAGAGCCACCCCTGGGATTCTCAGGATGATTCAGGAAACTGTGGTGCACTCAGGAGGGTGTGGGCCACAGAGGAAGCGCTTGGTAGGGGTTAGTAGTGAGCACTGCTATTAGGCCTTCCGGGTTGCTGTCACATGCTCAGGGAAGTGGGGGAGAAAGGAGAGAAGCTTGCCTGGCCCCAGGACGGCACTGCATGAAGCCCCTGAGACCCTCTTTTCTCACACTCCTCTCGTGTAACCCTGGCCGCACGTGGGGACGCACCTGTGTTTGTTCTCTCCTCCATCCTCCTGACTGAGAACTCCTGGAGGGAGGACAGGGCTGAATTGTTGGGGGCAGGGGAGAATGTGGTTGCCCTCCTCTCCTGGGCGAGAACGCTTCACTCTGGGGTGGGAGTCAAGGTCCTGACTTGAGGAAGCGGGAGCTCCACTTGTCGGCTGAGTGAGTGAGTGAATGAATGAATGAATGAATGAATGAATGAATGAATGAATGCATATGCCAGGAGCAGTGTCACACAGTGGCTAAGGACAGGGGCGTCGGCTTCCAACAGCCTCAGATTCAAATTCTGGCTCACCCACTTACAGTCATGGGGACCCTACTACCTGACTGCTCTGTACCCCGTCATCCTCCTCTGCACCGCCCACCTTGTGCCCAATCTCTGGATGTTTGTGTCTGCTTTAAATCCGTCCACTGAAGCCCCAGGTGCCTGTATTTGGAGATAGAACCTATAAGGAGGTAGTTAAGGTTCAATGAGGTCACGAGGGTGGGGCCATCATGATGGGATTAGTGCCCTCATTAGAGAGAGCTTGTGCTCTCTCACTCTCTCTCTCTCACTCTCTTTTTTTTTTTTTTTTTTTTTTCTGATACAAAGTCTCACTGTGTCACCCAGGCTGGACTGCAGTGGTGCAATCTCGGCTCACCACAACCTCTGCTTCCTGGGTTCGAGCAATTCTCCTGCCTCAGCCTCCTAAGTAGCTGGGACTACAGGCATGTGCCACCATGCCTGGCTAATGTTTTTTTGAATTTTTAGTGGAGAAGGGGGTCTCACTATGTTGCCCAGGCTGGTCTTGAACTCCTGAGCTCAAGTGATCCTCCCGCCTCAGCCTCCTAAAGTGCCAGGATTACAGGCATGAGCCACCAAACCCAGCCAAAAACTGAATTTTGAAATTTAATTTTAATTAACGTTAAACACGCACAGTTGTCTAGCGGCTATAGTATGAGATAGTGCAGGCCTAGAGAAAGGAGAAGCTTGGCCACACAGACTGATTTGAAGGGCAGCGAGAGATCAGCTTCTTCCCAAAAGACACCCCCTGCCCCGCCCCTTGGTGTGCTTCATCCGTCAGTGCGGGTTGTCTGAAGCAAGGTTCCACTAAACAGGCAAATGCCCAGCATTCAGTCACCAAGCGCTTGTGACGTGCACCGCCCCATTTAATCTTCACAATTGGGTATTGTTGTGTCCATTATGTTATTTAATCCTAAGAGCTGATCAACAAGGGAGAGATTGTTATCATTTTCATTTGGTCTTAGCCAAAAGGCCGAGAAGCGATGGTTATCATTTTCGAATGTGGATACAGTGCAGAGAGGCAAAGTGCCCTGCCCAGAACCACAGAGGCAAGTCCTTTGGGTTTAACCTTCATGCCTCCCAGCCTCCCCAGGAAACCGCCTGGGACAGCTGGAGGCATTCACAGCCCATGTGAGCAAGTTTGTTAGGACTTGAAGGCTGGTGGCTGTTAGGGGTTGAGTGGGGACAGGGACATGGAACTAGTTCTGGAGCTGGGGTTTCTGGCAGAATGTTCCAAAAATAGGAACTAGCAGCCAAAGGACAATGTCAGAAACGACCAAGTCAGAAGTGGTCTGTGTCTGAGCTGGGAGAGGCAGCAGAGAGGACTGTGCTTTGATACACATTTGTGTAAATAAGCACGCCTGTTTTGTAGATGGGGAAGCTGGGGCAGACATGGGGCAAAAACACAGGTTTTAAGCCTATCCTGGACAGACATGGTGGCTCATGCTTATAATCCCAACACTTTGGGAGGCCAAGGTGGGAAGCTCGCTTGAAGCTAGGAGTTCAAGACCAGCCTGGGCAATAAAGCAAGACCCCCATGGTGTGCGCCTGTAGTCCCAGCTACTCAGGAGGCTGAGATGGGAGGATCACTTGAGCCCAGAAGGTTGAGGCTGGGGTGAGCTATGTTTGGGCCACTGCACCCCAACCTGGGTGACAGAGCAAGACCCTGACTCTAAAAAAATAAAATAGGCCAGCCCTGCTGGGGCCGTGCTGGTGGCTGGACTCTGAGCTTCCCTCTGAGCCTTGGTCTCTCCTCACCAAAACCACTTGGGGGTGGATCTGACTCACATAGAGGCCCCTGCAGCTGGTCTGGCAGTGCCTGGGATGGACCAGGCAGGAGGAGGGTGGGCAACGGTAAAAATACACTGAGGTCCAGAGTCCAGGCTCCTAGTGTGCAGCCATCACTGGGGCCTAGGAGTGCCCACCCGAGCCCTCCATCCACAAGAACTCCTGAAACTGGACTCAGGGTATCACAGCATCCATTCAGTTTTTGGCTGGGTCCAGTGGCTCACGCCTGTAACCCCAGCACTTTGGAAAGCCGAGGTGGGAGGATCACTTGAGCTCAGGAGTTCGAGACCAGCTAGGGCAACATAGTGAGACTCCCTTCTCTACTAAAAGAATGTATCTGGGACAGGTGCGGTGGCTCACGCCTGTAATCCCAGCACTTTGGGAGGCCGAGGCGGGTAGATCACAAGGTCAGGAGATCAAGACCATCCTGGCTAACACAGTGAAACCCCGTCTCTACTAAAAAATTTTAAAAAAATTGCTGGATGTGGGCGGGTGCCTGTAGTCCCAGCTACTTGGGAGGCTGAGGCAGGAGAATGGCGTGAACTCGGGAGGCGGAGCTTGCAGTGAGCCGAAATCGCACCACTGCACTCCAGGCTGGGTGACACAGTGAGACTCCGTCTCAAAAAAAAAAAAAAAAAAAAAAACATATCCAGAGATCTGGCAGGAGATTCAGGAAAAATCACTGCAGCACTGTAACCCCATTTTCCTCCTCTGTAAAGTGGGGGTGGCATGGATGGTCTCCTTGAGTTGCTACAGGGTTGAAGGGGCACTGCTTGGGAGCTGTGGGGTGCTCCTGCTTCCACCCGGGGCCTGCACGAATCTTCCTGGCTCTGACCCCTGACCCAAGACTGGTTCAGGGTGAAGGGCCAGTGGTCCGCATGATGGAGGGAGAGAAATTTTGAGCCAACAGACTCTGTTCAGGGGACAGGAAAGGCCCTCATCCCTGCTGGCTTCCAGATCTCCCACATAAGGAGAAATTAATGTTTGATCCAAGCTTCATTCCAGAGACAGATGGACCAGTTTACTGCTGCTGACTGAGAGGACACCCACCCCTGCCATCGCACCTCACTGCCCTTTGGACTTGACACAGGACTTCTCCTGGGCCCCATCGGTCCCATTGTCCCAGGCCCCTGTGCTCAGCATGGAACCGGGCAGCCGGGCTTTGGCCAGGCACGGTGGCTCACGCCTGTAATCCCAGCAGTTTGGGAGGCTGAGGCAGGCGGATCACCTGAGCTTGGGAGTTGGAGACCAGCCTGGTCAACATGGAGAAATCCCATTTCTACTAAAAAATGCAAAATTACCCAAGTGTGGTGGTGCATGCTTGTAATCCCAGCTACTCAGGAGGCTGAGGCAGGAGAATCGCTTGAACCCAGGATGCGGAGGTTGCGGTGAGCCGAGATCGCGCCATTGCACTCCAGCCTGGGCAACAAGAGCGAAACTCCATCTCAAAAAGAGAGAGAGAGAGAGAGAGAGAGAGAGAGAGAATTTACTTGTTCATTCATTCATCAAACATTGCTGAGAATGTGCCCTATGCAGGACACAGCAGGAGGAGGATTTGGGCCACGCCTTGGAGAATGGGAGACTTCCATGGTGGAATGTGGAGCATGGGCACCCCAGGCAGTGGGCACAGCAAGTATAAAAAGAGCTTCAAGGCAGGGGTGGGGGGCTTTGACTGTCGATACCAGAGTTGGAGGGCACTGCAAAAGTCCTCATCCTTGGAGCCACCAAGGGGCAAGAGAGAGCTGGGTGAGCTTGAGGACCTGTCAGTGTTCAGTGGGGCTGGTGCCAGGGAATGAGGTAAGAGAGGAATGAGGGGAGGTGGAGAGGTTGGTGGGAGCCGACTGGCCACCAGGGCCTTGCACACTGTGGTAGGAAGCGTGGGCTGTTTTTAAAATTTTACTGTTTTATTTTATTTTTTGAGATGAAGTCTCACTCTGTCATCCAGGCTGGAGTGCAGTGGTGCGATCTCGGCTCATTGCAGCCTCCCCGTCCTGGGTTCAAGCGATTCTCCTGCCTCAGCCTCCTGAGTAGCTGGGACTACAGGTGCCGCCACCACGCCCGGCTAATTTTTATATTTTTAGTAGAGAAGGGGATTTCAGCATGTTGACCAGGATGGTCTCAATCTCCTGACCTTGTGATCCGCCCGCCTTGGCCTCTCAAAATGCTGGGATTACAGGCGTGAGCCACTGCACCCAGCCCAGAGAAACTTTTTAAAAAAAGAAATGTTGGCCGGGCGCGGTGGCTCAAGCCTGTAATCCCAGCACTTTGGGAGTCCGAGACGGGTGAATCACGAGTTCAGGAGATCGAGACCATCCTGGCTAACACGGTGAAACCCCGTCTCTACTAAAATACAAAAAAAAAAAATTAGCCGGGCGAGGTGGCGGGCGCCTGTACTCCCAGTTACTCGGGAGGCTGAGGCAGGAGAATGGCGTGAACCCGGGAGGCGGGGCTTGCAGTGAGCTGAGATCCGGCCACTGCACTCCAGCCTGGGCAACAGAGCCAGACTCCGTCTCAAAAAAAAAAAAAAAAGAAATGTCACCCTGGCTTCTGGGTGGGGACGAATCAGAGTGACACAGGAACAGGGAGACCCAGTAGGAGGCCAATCTCTGTAGATGACAGGGTGTGAACACTAGGGTCCCATGGCCTGGGTGTAAAACCCACCTACCTACTCCCTGCGTCCTACCTGGAGGACGCTAGGTCTATCTACCTGTCCATCTCGGCAGGGTCAGGCACTGTGCAGGTGCCGGGGTTACAGCTCACGTTTTAGTGGGCAGTTATTCAACTGCCTTGAACCTCACTTCATCTGAAGGTAATGGAGGTAATAACAGTACCCGCCTGCTAGACCAGATGTGACAAATAATTTGAAATGTGTAAAATGCTTAGCACAGTCCCTGACATGTGGGACCAATTGTTACTGTGTTACTAGTTCAGGCATGAAAGTGTGGAGGGGGCCAGTTGTGTGTGTTAGGGCTCAACCACACCCCCTAAAACTCATCTGTCAAAGTCCTAAGCTTTAGTACCTCAGTAAGTGACTGGATTTGGAGACAGGCTCTTTAAAAGGGTAATTAAGGTAACCTGAGGTCATTAGGGTGGGCCTTAATCCAATATGACTGGTGTCCCTATAACAAGAGGAGGTTAAGGCGGGATGCGGTGGCTCACGCCTGTAATCCCAGCGCTTTGGGAGGCTGAGGCAGGTGGATCACCTGAGGTCAGGAGTTTGAGACCAGACTGGCCAACGTGGAGAAACCCCGTCTCTATTAAATATACAAAAAATTAGCCGGGCATGGTGGCGCACACCTGTAATCCCAGCTACTCAGGAGGCTGAGGCAGGAGAATCGCTTGAACCCAGGAGACAGAGGTTTGGAGTGAGCCGAGATCACACCATTGCACTCTAGCCTGGGCAACTGAGCCAGACTCCTTCTCAAACAAACAAACAAAAAAATAAATAAATAACAAGAGGAGGTTGGTGGGCTGGGTGTGGTAGTTCACACCTGTAATCCTAGCACTTTGGGAGACTGAGGTAGGGGGATTGCGTGAGGTCAGAAGTTCAAGACCAGCCTGGGAAACAAAGTGAGATCCTGTCTCTAGAAAAAATTTAAAAATAAGCCAGGTGGCGGCCAGGTGCAGTGGCTCACACCTGTAATCCCAGCACTTTGGGAGGCTGGGGCAGGTGGACGACGAGGTCAGGAGTTCAAGACCAGCCTGGCCAAGTGGTGAAACCCTGTCTCTACTAAAAAAAAAAAAAAAAAAAAAAAATTAGTCGGGCTTGGTGGTGGGCACCTGTAATCCCAGATACTCAGGAGGCTGAGGCAGAGAATTGCTTGAACCCAGGAGGTGGAGGTTGCAGTGAGCCAAGATCACGCCACTGCACTCCAGCCTGGTGACAGAGTAAGACTCTGTCTCAAGAGGAAAAAAAAAAAAAAGCCACATATGGTGACACATGCCTGTGATCCAAGCTATCTGGGAGACTGAGACAGGAGGATCACTTGAGCCCAGGAGCGGGAGGCCGCAGTGAGCTATGATCGTGCCACTGGACTCCAGCCTGGGCAACAGAGAGAGACCCTGTCTCCTAACACACACACACACACACACACACACACAAAAGGAGATTAGGACACACACACACACACACACAGGAAAGCCCACGTGAGGACATAGGGAGAAGACTGCCATCTGCAAGCCAGGAAGAGAGGGCTCAGAAAGAACCCTTGATCTTGATTAGCCAGCATCTTGATCTTAGACTTCCAGTCTCTGGAACTGAGAACATGAATTTCTGTGTAAGCTGCCCCGTCTGCCTTACTCATTACAGCAACCCTAGAACACGAATGCACCGTGCCAGGCAGCAGTGGCAGCATCAGAATGGAAGAGGTGGGTTCCAGAGTCACTGGGAAGAGCCGTGTGCCCAGCACACAGTAGGCACGCAACAAATACCTGTTGAGTAAGTTTGGATTCTATGTGAGAGGGGCCTGAAAGGCCGGAGGAGACAAGAGTAGCCCAACAGAGCCCAGGGTGGGGGGTGACACCTGGGGACTGTGGGGGACCCTGCCACTGCCCACCACCCCAGTCACAGGGCACATTCACACCCACGACTGCACTTCATCCCACCTTTCTGCAAGGGGGCCCCTGGAGTATCCCCATCTTCCTGAAAAAGAAACCGAAGGTAAGGACCACGGCAATGAGAATCAGAGTCAGGGCTGAACGCGGCTCTTCAGAGAGTCCTGTCAGGTGCGGCCCCTTGGGGTCACCAGGGAGGGCATGTTCTGCAGGACAGGCAGCTGGAAATGTGGGTCTGGAGCTTGGGAGACAGGTGGGGGCCCCTTAGAGCAAAGTGAGCATCCTCATCACAGAGCGAGGATAGACGGGTGAGCACCAGGCGGGGACTTGGGTTTCTTCACTGGGGTTTTGGTTTCTTGTTGTTTTAAAGTGACTGAGTCTCTGGTCGGGCACAATGGTTCACACCTGTAATCCCAGCACTTTGGGAGGCTGAGGCGGGTGGATCGCCTGAGGTCAGGAGTTCGAGACCAGTCTGGCCAACATGGTAAAACCCCATCTCTACTAAAAAAAAAAAAAAAAAATACAAAAACTGGCTGGGTGTGGTGGCACGCGCCTGTAACCCCAGCTACGCCAGGGGCTGAGGCAGGAGAATCACTTGAACCCGAAAGACAGAGATTGCAGTGAGTCGAGATCGCCCCACTGTACTTCAGCCTGGGCAACAGAGTGAGACTCCATCTCCAAATAAATAAATACGGTGACTGAATCTCAAAGCACTGAAAAGCTTGGCTTCCGAAGACCTGGGACAGAGCCTCCACACTGAAAGCCAGCACTTGCTGCGGTGGGATTCCTGCAACTTCTCTGACTTCTAAAGAAAGGAGTCATGGAAACCAACCTCTTCAGTGTTTAGAGAGACATTTCTGGGTCAAGAATTTCCAGCCCATAAATTCCCCATGCTTCAGATTCAAAGGAGGTCTGTGAAGGGCTGGGCTTTGCTTAACCTTTCACGTCGCAAAACTTCCTGCTTCTCTGGCCTCGGACAAACATGTGCTCCAGGCCAGGGTTCAGAAGGATGGTCTGATGGATCTAGATATATAAATGACCTCAAGTCAGACTGAAGCTGAGTGCTCTAGAAGTGGCCTGATCAAAAAGGAAACATTAAAAAAAATTTTTTTTTTTAACTTTGGGCTGGGCACAGTGGCTCATGCCTGTAATCCTAGCACTTTGGAGGCCAATGCAGGAGGATCAATTGAGCCTAGGAGTTTCAGACTAGCCTGGAAAACATGGTGAAATTCCACCTCTATAAAAATACAAAAATTAACTGGGTGTGGTCGCCCCTGCCTGTAGTCCCAGCTACTAGAAAGGCTGAGGTGGGACGATCGCTTGAGCCCAGGGAGTTTGAGGCTGCAGTGACCAGGGATCGTGCCACCGCACTCCAGCCTGGGCAATGCAGAGAGATCCTGTCTCAAAATAAAAAATTTAAAAAAAAAAGAAAAAAGAAATAAACAGGAAAGTGCACGTGGAGCAGCAAGGGACACTGGCAGGTGTCAGGCCCCCTTTTTCTCCTGTTTCCCCTCCATTGACACCAGCAATGGTCTCTCCCAAGTGAATTTCTCACAATGAGTCATTTTTCCTGTACTTCCCCCTCTTCAGAATGAGCCAGACAAAAGTCAGCAATCTTTGAAGTAGACATTTGTTTATAAATCTAAGATTTTTTTTCTGTCCAGAACATGTTTTGGGCCTTTGCAGATTATTGTTTTAACATTTTCCTTCAAATGTTCTCTCCATATTTGGGCAAGGCAAGAGACAAGAGGAATTTTTGCTTTTTGTTTTTTTTTTTTTTTTTTTTTTTAAATAAGAAACTGTAGTGTCTTAGAGAAAACAAGTTCCTAGGCCTCCTTCCTCTCACAAGTGATTCTGGGCTGTGCCTTGAGATCAACCCTGCTGAGGCCGGGTGTGGCGGCTCACACTTGTAATCCCTGTACTTTGGGAGGCTGAGGCGTGGATCACTTGAGGGCAGAAGTTCGAGACCAGCCTGGACAACATGGTAAAACCCTGTCTCTACTAAAAATACAAAAATTAGCCAGGTGTGGTGGTGCATGCCTGTAATCCCAGCTACTTGGGAGGCTGAGGCAGGAGAATGGCTTGAACCTGGGAGGCGAAGGTTGCAGTAAGCTGAGATCATGCCACTGCACTCCAGCCTGGGCGACAGAACAAGACTCCATCTCAAAAAAAAAAAAAAAAAAAAAATCAACCCTCCTGGTCTCTGATAAACTGCAGGTTCACAACCGGGTTCACAAACAATTGCTGAACAAGAAATGTCAGTCTATAAAAATTCTTGGAAGAAAACCGCAGCCCTGTTCAAGAGTTCCTTACCTCTGGGACATTTTCTGTGTGTTGAAGATAAGGATATGATCATTCGCTCTCTGCACGTCAGGACTGAGATGTGATCAAACTCCCTCCCCATTTTCTAGAAGGTAAACCGACCCCCAAAGAGGGGAACAGTGCATTTGTGGCAGAGAACAGACTCTCTTCCCCAACATTTTTACTTTGAAAAATGTCAAACCTACAGAAACATTTCAAGAACACTACAGTAAGTACCCGTACTTATTTACCAATTGCTAACATTACACTAAATTTGCTTTATCTCTTTTTCTCTTGAATCTCATATATGTGTTAGTTTCAGGTATCATGACACTTTATCCACATGCAAGCTGGGAGGATCCCTTGAGGCCAGGAGCTAGAGACATACTGGGCAACATAGTGAGACCCCATCTCTACTAAAAAAAAAAAAAATTAGGGCTGGGCATGGTGGCTCATGCCTGTAATCCCAGCACTTTGGGAGGCCGAGGTGGGTGGATCACAAGGTCAGGAGTTCGAGACTATCCTGCTGAACATGGTGAAAGCCCATCTCTACTAAAAATAAAAAAAACTTAGCCAGGCGTGGTGACCGGCGCCTGTAGTCCCAGCTACTCAGGAGGCTGAGGCAGGAGAATGGTGTGAACCCAGGAGGCAGAGCTTGCAGTGAGCCGAGATTGCGCCACTGCACTCCAGCCTTGGGGACACAGCGAGAATCTGTCTCAAAAAAAACCCAACAAACAAACAAACAAACAAAAACTTAGCTCAGCCTAGTGGGGCATGCCTGTAGTCCCAGGATTGCTTGAGCCCAGGAGGTCGAGGCTACAGTGAACTATGATCATGCCACTTTGAGCTGTGATTAAAGCTGTGATAACAGAGCCAGACCCTGTCTCTTAGAAAAAGGATAAAGAGGCCGGGCGCGGTGGCTCAAGCCTGTAATCCCAGCACTTTGGGAGGCCGAGACGGGCGGATCACAAGGTCAGGAGATCGAGACCATCCTGGCTAACACGGTGAAACCCCGTCTCTACTAAAAAATACAAAAAAAAACTAGCCGGGCGAGGTGGCAGGCGCCTGTAGTCCCAGCTACTCGGGAGGCTGAGGCAGGAGAATGGCGTAAACCCGGGAGGCGGAGCTTGCAGTGAGCTGAGATCTGGCCACTGCACTCCAGCCTGGGCAACCGAGCTAGACTCCGTCTCAAAAAAAAAAAAAAAAAAAAAAAAAAAAGGATAAAGAAAATCAACAGAAACTAATTAATCTCTGTATGACGTTGATGACTTAACCCTACTTGCAAAAAAGAATAAAACGGTCTGAGTAACTACGGAGCTGGGTTGTCCAGCGGCACCTCCTTAGTGGAGTACACTCTAAGAACTGGGAGGCCTGTGACAGAACCCTAAACCTCACTAGTGAGTTTGTTATTGGCGGCGGGGAGGGCGGAGCCATTCTGAAGCAACTTTGGGTTATCCTAGGATTGGTGTTACTAGCACCCAGATTCTCACTGTAGGATGAGGGAGATTTGGAATGGAGGAAGGAAAATGCTGGTGTTTTGTTATTTGTAATTAGTTATGGAAAAAAATGAATTACTGAAAAAAGATTTTTAAGTAAAAAACAAAAAAAAAAAAAAAAAAAGAAAAGAAAAAGGCTGGCCAGGCACAGTAGCTCACGCCTGTAATCCCAGCACTTTGGGAGGCTGAGGCAGGTGGATCACTTGAGGTCAGGAGTTCGAGACCAGCCTGGCCACAGGGCAAAAACCCGTCGCTACTAAAAATACAAAAAAATTAGCCGGGCATGGTGGCATGCACCTGTAGTTCCAGTTACTCAGGTGGGTGGCTGAGGCAGGAGAATCTCTTGAACCCAGGAGGTGGAGGCTGCAGTGAGCTGAGATCACCTCATTATACTCCAGCCTGGGCAATAGAGCAAAACTGTCTCAAAAAAAAAAAAAAAAAAGGAAGGAAGGGCAAAGAAAGAAAAAAGAGAAAGAAAAAAAAAAGAGAAAGAAAGAGAAGAAAGAAGAAAAAGAAAAAAAAAACCCCTAGGTCCACTGAGACAGACCTAGAAGCAGTAATACTCAGTTGCAAGAAGCACCTTGCCACTGTTGGATTCTAAACTCCAGTCCCCAGTGAAAGGCACCAGTGCCCGTTGGAGAGATGGCTGACTCCAGAGCTGGGACAGGGAACGTCAAGAGGAGCCCGGGACATTTTATTGTGCCAGAAAGTAAAGAGGTGCTCAAAGAATGGTGGGAGCATGAAAGCAGCTAGCTCAGAGCTGCTGGAAGGAGCTGCCAACAGCCAGGCCTGGGAATATTTGAGCACAAAATAAATAATGGAAGTCATACATTCAGCTTGCTTTTTTTTTTTTTTTTTTTTTTTTTTTTTTGAGACGGAGTCTCACTCTGTCACCCAGGCTGGAGTACAGTGGCATGGCACGATCTCAACTCACTGCAACTTCCACCTCCTGGGTTCAAGCGATTCCCCTGCCTCAGTCTCCCAAGTAGCACTGATTAAAACTCACCATCGAGACCATGTCCTGCCCAGAAGGTTTAACTTGAATCTCATCAATAGGAAACCATCAGACAGATCCATATGGAGGGACTTTCTGCAAACCAGCTGGCCTGGATGCTTTGCAAATGTCCACATCATGAAAGACAGAAGCAAAGCAAAACAAAAGGCTGAGAACTATCTGATGGTTTCCTATTGATGAGATTCAAGTTAAACCTTTTAGGCAGGACATGGATGTCCAAATAGCTGGGACTACAAGTGCCCGCCACCACACCCGGCTAGATTTTTTTTTTTTTTTAAGTAGAGAAGTGGTTTCACTATGTTGGCCAGGCTGGTTTCGAACTCCTGACCGCGTGATCTGCACACCTCAGCCTCCCAAAGTGCTTAGATTACAAGCGTGAGCCACCGTGTCCGGCTGGAGAAAGATTTTTAGGGAACAAGGGCCAGATGCGGTGGCTCACGCCTGTAATTCCAGCACTTTGGGAGACCGAGGCGGGCGGATCACGAGCTCAGGAAATCGAGACCATCCTGGCTAACACGGTGAAACCCTGTCTCTACTAAAAAAATACAAAAAGTCAGCCGGGTGTGGTAGCCAGTGCCTGTAGTCCCAGCTACTTGAGAGGCTGAGGCAGGAGAATGGCTTGAACGCGGGAGGTGGAGCTTGCAGTGAGCCGAGATCGCGCCACTGCACTCCATCCTGGGCGACAGAGCGAGATTTCGTCTCAAAAAAAAAAAAAAAAAAAAGATTTTTAGGGAACAAGACATACATTAATCCAGAGATGCCAACTCTACCAAATGATGAAATGGAACATCCTCAGTAAGGGGACACACTGACCCCATGTGCTTCCTCCATTCCAAATTCCAAATCTCCCTCATCCTACAGTGAGAATATGGGTGCTGGTACCACCAATCCTAGGATAACCCAAAGTTATTTCAGAATGGCTCCACCCTCCCCATGGCCAATAACAAACTCACTAGTGAGGTTTGGGGTTCTGTCACAGTTGTTACAGTGTACTCCACTAAGGAGGTACCGCTGCATAACCCAGCTCCGTAGTTACTCAGATCATTTTATTCTTTTTTGCAAGTAGGGTTAAGTCATCAACATCATACAGAGATTAATTAGTTTATGTGGATTTTCTTTATCCTTTTTCTAAGAGACAGGGTCTGGCTCTGTTATCACAGCTTTAATCACAGCTCAAAGTGGCATGATCATAGTTCACTGTAGCCTCAACCTCCTGGGCTCAAGCAATCCTAGGACTACAGGCATGTCCCACTAGGCTGAGCTAATTTTTTTTTTTTTTTTTTGGTAGACATGGGGTCTCACTATGTTGCCCAGGATGGTCTCTAGCTCCTGACCTCAAGGGATCCTCCCACCTTGACCTCCCAAAATGTTGGGATTACAGGCATGAGCGTCCTTACCCTGCTTCTGTTGGTTTTTCTCCTATCCTTGTTGAGTTACTTTTATTTCTTTTTTTTTTTTTTTTTTCTTTTTGAGACGGAGTCTTGCTCTTTCTCCCAGGCCGGATTGCAGTGGTGCGATCTCGGCTCACTGCAAGCTCCGCCCCCGGGTTCACACCATTCTCCTGCCTCAGCCTCCGGAGTGGCTGGGACTACAGGTGCCCGCCACCACGCCCAGCTAATTTTTTGTATTTTTAATGGAGACGGGGTTTCACCATGTTAGCCAGAATGGTCTCGATCTCCTGACCTCGTGATCCACCCGCCTCGGCCTCCCAAAGTGCTGGGATTACAGGCATGAACCTCCTTGCCCCGCTTCTGTTGTTTTTTCCTCTTATCCTTGTTGACTTGTTTTTATTTCTTAAATGTAAAATTGATTTAAGGTGCATCCAGAGATGTGCACAGGTTCTTGTGATGGAAGGAACCACGCAGCCCAGGTGAGGCGTCCGTCACAATTTTCAAACACCCCTTTAAGAGGTAGGCATTAACACAGCGCTCCATCCCTTTGGAGGCAGCCCCGGGCTGAGCGCAGGACTCCTAGGTTCCACCAGCCTCGGGGTTTCCAGGAGTCCAAGAGCGGCCAGGGGGTGAGTCCCTGTCCCAGTGCCCCTGACCACGCTCCAATACCTCCCCTGCACCCTCCACCCACCCACCCCCAGGCCTCCTGGGCCTTGGCTTGCGCCTGTGAACCGAAGGGGTCATACCCGGGTCTCTGGACAGCTCCCAGGCCTGGACTTCGTTTTCCAGGATATCACCTTTACTGGTCAACCCATTTTGTTTCACAAGAGCCCAGTGAGTGTTTGACACGAAATAGAGCCTCCCTAAATAGTTGTAGGAATTAGCGTCATTTTACAGTATGGAAACTGAAGCTCCAAGTGAGAGTAACTTACCCCCAAGGTCTCATTGGTGAGAGACGCTGTGGAAGGGCTGCCCTGGCCTGGGTACACAGTAGGCGCTTTGATGCAGGCTCGGGAAGGTCCTGCGTGGTGGGATTGCGCCCTGGGGCACCGCGCACGAGTCGGGGAAGCCCCGGGCAGGGCGTATGTAAATAGCGCGCGAGGAGGCCGCGGATTGGCCGGCCCGGGCGGGGGCGGGGCGCGCCGAGGGCCCAGGGCTGCCAGGTGCGCTGGCGGGGAGAGGTCAGGTGTCCGCGCCCGCCCGCTGGACCTCCAGCCCCGCGTTCTGGCGGCTCCTCCCGGGCGATGCCTCCACTCTGGGCCCTGCTGGCCCTTGGCTGCCTGCGGTTCGGCTCGGGTAGGCAGGGAAGGGCAGGAGGAGGCTGAGCTCAGAGAAAGGGGGCAACTGTGTCCTGGGGCACCCGCCGCCTGGACCCTGATTCCTGGCGCTGGGGACCCAGATACTACTATTATGAATAATAGTGCTAGCCAACGTTTACGTGCGTCTTCTGGTGGGAATCCGAGGGCTCACGGATGGCTGCAGCCCTGCGATGTGTGTTGCAAGAGAGCAACATGCAGGGGGGCTGCGGGAGGGCAGAGAAGGGACTAGCCCCGGACCCATGGTGACGCCTGGAAGGGGGCAGATAGAGAGATATTTCTGCCGAGGAAAGCACATGGGCAAGGTCATGGAGGTGGGAGACAGCATTTGGCTGTCCTGGGAATTGCCAGTCCTTGGGACCGGCTGGAGTGTGGGATAAGGGGAGCCTGTGGAGGAAGGGGTGAGGCTGGAGACCCAGAAAAGCAAAGCCCAGAACTTCAGGACCTCCCTGCCTTTCCAGAGAGGCTGGACTTCGTCAGGGGGCGCTGGGGGACCATGGAAGGGCCATAGCAGGAGAACGAGACAGCCAGATTTGCATGTGGTGGGGAAGGTGTTACTAGGGTCCAGGTGAGGAAGTTGGGATGGAGGCGGGCTGGGCCCATGGGGCGGAGAGATGCTTCGGAGGGGCAATGGAGTTCTTGGCAACTGAGTGTCTGCAGCAGGGAGAGAAGGCAGCAGTTTGGCCCCACTGCCCCATTTCTGAGCAGGATGACTGGTCAGGGGGCAGTGTCTGAGACAGGTTATGTGGTGGCCCAGGGGTGGGTGAAGCCCAGGGCCTGGCACATGGCAAGTGGTCAGTAACTGCAAGCAGAGTGGGTGTGGACAGTTCTGCCGGGGGTGAGTTCCCATCCTCACTGCCTCCTCCAGCTGTGAACCTGCAGCCCCAACTGGCCAGTGTGACCTTCGCCACCAACAACCCCACACTTACCACTGTGGCCTTGGAAAAGCCTCTCTGCATGTTTGACAGCTCAGAGGCCCTCACTGGCACCCACCAGGTCTACCTGTACGTCCTGGTTGACTCAGGTAAGGGTCCTGCTTCCCTCTGGCTACTCCAAAAGCTTCCCTCTGGCTACTCCTCCCTGACCTGTCTGCAGGGAGGAGGGAAGGAAGCAGGTAGAGGAACCCTCCATGCCTGTAGTCCTTCATTAAACTACCCATGCTCTTTATTAGCATGCCCTGGCTTCCACTCCGGGCCAGCCCTTGGCTGGGTGCTGCAGTCACAGACCTGTCCTTGCCCTGCAGGGACATCCAGTTAGTGAGGGAAGTAATAATACCAGCAATCACTGAGGACCTACACCATACCGGGCACTTTGCACACTGTAGAGCTAATATCTACAACCAGCTTGTAAAGCAGCTATTACCAGTCCCCACGACACAGCAGGGAATCAAGGCTCAGAGAGGTGGAATAATGCCCCTGGAGCTCCCAGAGCTGGAGAGTGAATCCTGATCTCTCTAGTCCCCAAGCCCAAGGTCCTTCCTGAGGCTTCGCCAGGTGGCTCGAGATTGGTGTTTTTGAGGCAAAACCATGGATTTGGACCTGCTGCTCTGGCCCAGCCCTGATCCCTTCCCTGGAGGGGATCCTGAGCTTCTGAGACAAGCCAACATCAACTCTTGCATTTCTAGCTGCCAGTCATTTACAACAGCTCGTTCAGGGCCATCATTTTCTTCTTTCAGCACGTGTTTATTGACTATAAACTAAAGTGCCTGATCTCTGGGCACTGTGAGGAATTTCTCTCCCATTTCATAGAAGACTAGGGTCTGGAGAGGTAGAGTAAGTTGGCCAAAGTCACCCATCTAGTAAGGAGGAGACCTGGGACCTGCCTCCACTTTATTTCCCTTGGTCATATGACCCTCCTTTCCCATTTTACACAAGACAAAATCCAGGGCTTTCAGCAATGAAGTGACAAAGGTCTGTTGGGAATGGGGGGTTGCAGGAATGTCACAAGATAAGGCGAGAGTCAGACACAGTGCCCAAAGCAGGGAGGTGGTCCTTGTCCATCTCCCACATTGCACTGGGAGGGCAGAGACTAAGCTAGCCCCATGCCTGTGACCCCAGTGCCCAGCACAGGGCTGGGGCAGAGAGGATGATCGGGGCTTTTGATGAATAACTGAGTGAGTGCCGCTGAGCCGGAGTGGCCAGGAGCCTCACTTCCTGCACTGCCTCTGCAGCTGGCTCCAGGAATGCCTCAGTGCAAGACAGCGCCAAGACCCCACTGGGCTCAACGTTCCTACAAACAGAGGGTGGGAGGACAGGTCCCTACAAAGCCGTGGCCTTTGACCTGATCCCCTGCAGTGACCTGCCGAGCCTGGATGCCGTTGGGGATGTGTCCCAGGCCTCACAGATCCTGAATGCATACCTGGTCAGGGTGGGCGCCAACAGGACCTGCCTGTGGGACCCCAACTTCCAGGGCCTCTGTAACCCACCCCTGTCGGCAGCCACGGAGTACAGGTGGGTGTAAACAAACTGCTACAGGAAAGCGGCAGTTCCCCAGTCCTGACAAGGGAGAGTAGGGGCAAAGCAGGAGCAGCCACATTTCTCGAGAGTTCATATGCTGAGTGCATCCCAGGTTCCAGGCAGGCTGCGCTGAGCCTCAAGTTCAGAAGGGGCCCCTCTTGGATTGATGTTCTGCAACTACCATCTTGGAATTCTTTTTTTTTTTTTTTTTTTTTTGAGACAGAGTTTTGCCATCTCCCAGGCTGGAGTACAGTGGCACGATCTCAGCTCGCCACAACCTCCACCTCCCAGGTTCACATGATTCTCCTGCCTCAGCCTCCCGAGTAGCTGAGATTACAGGTGCATACCAGCACGCCCAGCTAATTTTTGGGGTTTTTAGTACAGATGGGGTTTCACCATGTTGGTCAAGCTGGTCTCGAACCCCTGACCTCAAATGATCCACCTGCCTTGGCCTCCTCCATAGTGCTGGGATTACGGACGTGAGCCACCACGCCCGGCCCATCTTGAAATTCTTTTTTTTTTTTTTTTTTTTTTTTGAGACGGAGTCTCCCTCTGTCACCCAGGCTGGAGTGCAGTGGCTGGATCTCAGCTCAGTGCAAGCTCCACCTCCCGGGTTTACCCTCCCAGGTTTACCCCATTCTCCTGCCTCAGCCTCCCGAGTAGCTGGGACTACAGGCGCCCGCCACCTCGCCCGGCTAGTTTTGTTTTTTTTTTTTTTTTAGTAGAGACGGGGTTTCACCGTGTTAGCCAGGATGGTCTCGATCTCCTGACCTCGTGATCCGCCCGTCTCGGCCTCCCAAAGTGCTGGGACTACAGGCTTGAGCCACCGCACCCAGCCGAAATTCTTAATTGTTGAACAAGGGCCCACATTTTCATTTTGCTCTGGGCCCCACAAATTATGCAGCTGGCCCTGGCCCATCTACATGTGTGGAAGTCACCCACCCAAACCCCTTCGTCTTACAGGAAAGGAAACTGTGCCAGAGAGGGAAGGTTGCCCAGTGGAAAGCTGGGGCCCAGCGTGAACAGAAACCCTACCAAAGCCTTGCCATCCGCAGCCTCAACGGAGTTTCGCTCTTGTTGCCCAGGCTGGAGTGCAATGGTGCAATCTTGGCTCACCACAACCTCCGCCTCCTGGGTTCAAGAGATTCTCCTGCCTCAGTCTCCCAAGTAGCTGGGATTACAGGCATGCGCCACCATGCCCGGCTACTTTTGTACTTTTAGTAAAGACAGGGTTTCTCCGTGTTGGTCAGGCTGGTCTCGAACTCCCAACCTCAGGTGATCCGCCCGCCTCGGCCTCCCAAAATGCTGGGCTTACAGGCATGAGCCCTCGCACCTGGCCTGGGTGAGACTTCAAGGATCTTAATTTTTATTTGCATGTTAAGCTACAGGTTGTAGATGTCTTTGTCATCAGAACATCCATCATTTTAAAGTGACTGTGTATGAGACCTTAAGTAGGCTGTGACTATTTTGTACTGCATTGCCCAGTCTTCTTTAGTGATTAGTAATACTTGTTGTGGGGTTTCTGCCCTTAAAATATACTTCCTGTACAAGGGCAGCAGGGTTTATGATGGATATTATTCCAGTTTTTTTTTTCTTTTTCTTTTTCTTTTCTTTTCTTTTCTTTCTTTCTTTTTTTTTTTTTGAGACAGGGTCTTATTCTGTGTCCAGGCTAGAGGATAGTGATGCAATCTCATCTCCCTGCGCCCTCTGTCTCTGAGGGATCCTGTGGCCTTGGCCTCCTAAAGTGTTGGGATTACAGGTGTGAGCCACCGCATCCAGCCTCAGCTTTTTTCTTTTTTCTTTCTTGCTTTATTTTTTATTTATTTATATTTTTTTGAGACAGAGTCTTGCTCTGTCACCCAGGCTGGAGTGCAATGGTGTGATCTTGGCTCACTGCAACCTCTGCCTCCTGGGTTCAAGTGATTCTCCCGCCTCAGCCTCCTGAGTAGCTAGGATTACAGGTGCCTGTCACCATGCCCAGCTAATTTTTGTATTTTTAGTAGAGACGGGGTTTTGCCATGTTGGCCAGGCTGGTCCTGAACTCCTGACCTCAGGTGATATGCCCATCTTGGCCTCCCAAAGTGTTGGGATTACAGGTGTAAGCCACCACACCCAGCCTCAGCCTTTTTCTTTTTAAGTTTTCTTTGTGATGCCAAGGAGTAGGCTTGGAGTAGTGGAAGGCAGAAATGCAAGGAAGATAGATGCATTAGTGCTCAGCAACTATACCACGTGTGTTACATGGAGGAAAGAAATTGAGGGGGCTGGGCGCGGTGGCTCAAGCCTGTAATCCCAGCACTTTGGGAGGCCGAGACGGGCGGATCACAAGGTCAGGAGATCGAGACCATCCTGGCTAACACGGTGAAACCCCGTCTCTACTAAAAAATACAAAAAAATAGCCGGGCGAGGTGGCGGGCGCCTGTAGTCCCAGCTACTCGGGAGGCTGAGGCAGCAGAATGGCGTAAACCTGGGAGGCGGAGCTTGCAGTGAGACGAGATCCGGCCACTGCACTCCAGCCTGGGCGACAGAGCGAGACTCCGTCTCAAAAAAAAAAAAAAAAAAAAAAAAAAAAAAGAAATGGAGGGGAGCTCTAAGAGGCAGCACCTAGAAGAGCGGCTTCCTACTCTGAAGGCTTCATGGATGGAGGAGGTGGCAGCTAAGCTGGGGAAGGGTACAGGGGGTCCTATTGGCCAAGCTCAGCACTGTCCTGTTGCCCAGAGCCCACTCAGTAGCCGTTTATATTTCCATCTCCTGGAAGGAACCCCCCACTGTCTCCCACCCCTAGGCCATCCTATGTTTCCCCACCGCCTCCCTGTGGCTGGGGCTCACAGGAAGCGTAAAAGTCACCCTGGCTCCATCTCCTTCCAGGTTCAAGTATGTCCTGGTCAATATGTCTACGGGCTTGGTGGAAGACCAGACCCTGTGGTCGGACCCCATCCGCACCAACCAGCGTAAGTGGTGGGCCGTGGTGGGGGTGATGCTCAAGGGGACCCGAGAAGGCAGGGCCAGGCACGGCGGTGAGAATCAAGGCTCATCTGTTCCTGTGAAAGCCTCCCAGGCCAGGCGGTGATGAGTAAAATGCTTCTCAAAGCCGTTGATCCAGGCCAGGCGTGGTGGCTCACACCTGTAATCCCAGCCTTTGGGAGGCTGAGGCAGGTGGATCACGAGGTCAGGAGCTCGAGACCATCCTAGCTGACCCGGCGAAACCCCGTCTCTACTAAAAATACAAAAACATAATTAGCCGGGCGTGGTGGGGGCACCTGTAGTTCCAGCTACTCTGGAGGCTAAGGTGGGAGAATAGCGTGAACCCGGGAGGCAGAGCTTGCAGTGAGCCGAGATTGCGCCACTGCATTCCAGCCTGGGCGACAGAGTGAGACTCCATCTCAAAAAAAAAAAAATACAAAAATTAGCTGGGCATAGTGGTACGTGCCTATAATCGCAGCTACTCGGGAGGCTGAGGCAGGAGAATTGCTTGAACCAGGGAGTCGGAGGTTGCAATGAGCCAAGATCATGCCATAGCACTCCAGCCTGGTGACAGAGCTAGACTCTGTCTCAAAAAAAAAAAAAAAAAGGGTCGTTAAACTTGGAACTTCCTCCTTCCTCCTTTCCATCCTTGAGGGCCAGGTGTGGGAACAGATCAAGGTGGAGGCCTTGGTGGCATTTGGGCTGCGGATGGGTGTAAGTGGATCAAAGCTGGCCCATCCCTCCATCTCTCCAGCCCTTGCAGTGGGTTGGCCTCAAAGGCTCGCGGAGCTGACCCGGCATTTAGGTCCTAGCCAGCCCCTTTGCTAAATCCTCATAGCAGCAAGCACCAGTGGCCAGGTGAGATGGCTCCAAGGCCTAAAACTAAGATAGTGAAGGCAGCAAGGAACGAGTCCGCCTCCCCGTACTCCTACTCCTTAGCACCTGGGCAGCTGTCCTGGGGGTGGAACGCCAGGGTCCTGCCCCGTTCCTTGCTCCGCAGAGACCCGAAGTTTATACGGAGTCTTGTCTGCTGAACGGCAGGGGTCATGCCAGGGACTCTGATGGTAATTTTGAGTGAATGATACCCTAACTTAAGACCCCCTCCCGCCACACCTTAGCCCCTAAGACGAGGCTGTCTGGCAGGATGGGTGTCAGGGGGCTGTGCATTTTACCTGCAGAGCCTCCTGCCGTGCCCGTGTGCACCCCCCAGGGGTGTGGGGGGCTCCGAAAGGTTGCCTGAGGTCACACACAAGTGGGTGGTAGAAAGCCTTGTGTGTGTGTATGTGGGTGCCTGTGCCTGTTGTGGTATGTGTGTGTGTGTGTGTTTGTGTTGTGTGTGGTGTGTGGTATCCGTATAATGTGCATGTAGTTTTCGGTGTTGTGAGTGGTGTGTGAGTGTGAGAATGTGTGCGGTATGTGGTGTGTGGAGAGTATGTGAGGAATGTGGTGTGGGTGAGTGTGACAGTGTGTGGCGTATACCAGGGGTCCCCAACCCCTGGGCCACGGACCGGTACCAGTCCCTGGTCTGTTAGTAATGGGGCCGCACAGCAGGAGGTGAGCATCTGCATTTGCAGCCGCTCCCTGTGGCTCGCATTACTGCCTGAGCTCCGCCTCCTGTCAGGTCAGCAGTGGCATTAGAGTGTCACAGGAGTGTGAACCGTGTTGTGAACTGCGCATGCCAGGGATCAGGTTGCATGCTGCTCATGAGAATCTAATGCCTGATGATCTGTCACTGTCTCCCATCACTCCGGATGGGACTGTCTAGTTGCAGGAAAACAAGCTCAGGGCTCCCACTGATCCTACATGACGATGAGTTGTGCAATCATTTTATTATATATGGCAATGTAATAATAATAGAAGTAAAGTGCACAATAAATGGAATGTGCTTGAATCATCCCGAAACCACCCCCAGCCCACTCCCATCTGCAGAAAACCTGTCTTCCCTAAAACCGATCCCTGGTGCCAAAAAGGTTGGGGACTGCTGGTATATGTGGTGTGTGGTGGGGGTGTGTGTGTGAATATGAGGCTATGTGTGGTATGTGTGGTTAGTGTGAGAGTAGGTGTGGTGTGTGAGTGTAGGTGTGGGGTGTGTGTGTGGTGTGGGTGGTGTATGTGGTGTGTGGTGGGGATGTGTGTGAATATGAGGGTGTGTGTGGTTAGTGTGAGAGTATGTGTGGTGTGGTGAGAGTGTTTGGTGTGGGTGGTGTATGCGTGTGTGTGGTTTGTGGGGTGTGGTATGTATGGGAGAGTGTGTGGTGTGTGAGTTTGAGAATGTGTGTGGTGTGTGATACATGTGGTATATGTGTGGGTGGGGTGTGTGTGTGTGGTGTGCGGTATGTATGTATGAGCATATGTGTGGTGTCTGTAGTGCATGTGTCAGTGTGAAAGTGTGGGAGTGTGAGCATGTATGGTATGTATGGTGTATGTGAGAGTGTGTATGATGTGTGTGGTGTGTGTGGTATGTGTGTGATGTGTGGAATGTGTGTGGTACATGGTACATGTGTGTGGTATGTGGTGTGTGAGTGTGAGTTGGTGTGTGGTGTGAGTTGGTGTCTGTGGTATGGTGTGTGTGGTATGTGGTATGTGTCTGGTGTGTGGTGTGTGGTGTGTGCGTGTGAGTATGTGTGGTGTGTGGTGTGTGGTGCATGGTGTGTGGTACATGGTGTGTGTCAGAGTGTGCATGAGTGTGATTTGGTGTGTGTCATGTGTGGTACATGGTGTGTGTGGTGTGTGGGGTGTGTGTGAGTGTGTGTGAGTTGGCCTGTGTGGTATGTGGTGTGTGTGGTATGTGTGGTATGTGGTGTGTGTGTGAATTGGTGTGTGGTGTGTGGTGTGTGTGGTGCGTGAGTTGGTGTGTGGTACGTGTGTGCTATGTGGTGTGTGACAGTGCATGTGGTGTGTGTGTGGTGTATGTGAGAGTGTGTATTATGTGTGTGGTGTGTGTGGTGTGAGAGTGTGGCAGTGTGTGTGTGTTTCAGTTGGTGTGTGGTGTGTGGTGTAGTGTGTGAGTGTGAGTGTGTGTGAGTTGCTGTGTGGTATGTGAGTGTGAGAGTGTGTGTGAGTTGGTATGTGTGCTGTGTGGTGTGTTAGAGTGTGGCAGTGTGTGTGTGTGGGTTTGAGTTTGTGTGTGGTGCATAAGTGTGACTGTGTGTGTGTGAGTTGGTATGTGTGGTGTATGGTGTGTGAGTTGGTATGTGTGGTGTGTGGCGTGTGTGTGAGTTGGTATGTGTGGTGTGTGTGTGAGTTGGTATGTGTGGTGGTGTGGTGTGTGGTGTGTGGTGTGTGTGTGAGTTGGTATGTGTGGTGTGGTGTGTGTGTGAGTTGGTATGTGTGGTGTGTGGTGTGTGTGTGTGAGTTGGTATGTGTGGTGTGTGTGTGTGTGTGTGTGTGTGAGTTGGTGTGTGTGGTGTGTGTGTGTGTGTGTGTGTGTGGTTGGTATGTGTGGTGTGTGGTGTGTGTGAGTTGGTATGTGTGGTGTGTGGTGTGTGGGGAGTTGGTATGTGTGATGTGGTGTGTGTGTGAGTTGGTATGTGTGGTGTGGTGTGTGGTGTGTGTGTGTGAGTTGGTGTGTGTGGTGTGTGTGTGTGTGTGTGTGTGTGTGTGTGTGTGTGTCAGTTGGTATGTGTGGTGTGTGGTGTGTGTGTGTGTGAGTTGGTATGTGTGTGTGTGTGTGTGTGTGTGAGTTGGTATGTGTGGTGTGTGGTGTGTGGTGTGTGGTGTGTGTGTGTGTGTGTGGTGTGTGTGTGTGTGTGTGTGTGGTGTGTGTGTGAGTTGGTATGTGTGGTGTGTGGTGTGTGCAAGTTGGTATGTGTGGTGTGTGGTGTGTGTGTGAGTTGGTGTGTGTGGTGTGTGGTGTGTGTGTGTGGCAGTGTGTGTGAGTTGGTATGTGTGGTGTGTGGTGTGTGTGAGAGTTGGTATGTGTGGTGTGTGGTGGTGTGTGTGTGAGTCGGTGTGTGTGATGTGTGGTGTGTGTGTGTGAGTTGGTATGTGTGGTGTGTGGTGTGTGGTGTGTGTGAGTTGGTATGTGTGGTGTGTGTGTGTGTGCGAGTTGGTATGTGTGGTGTGTGTGTGTGTGTGTGTGTTGGTGTGTGTGGTGTGTGGTGTGTGTGAGTGTGGCAGTGTGTGTGAGTTGGTATGTGTGGTGTGTGGTGTGTGTGTGAGTTGCTATGTGTGGTGTGTGGTGTGTGTGTGAGTTGGTGTGTGTGTGATGTGTGGTGTGTGTGTGAGTTGGTATGTGTGGTGTGTGGTGTGTGGTGTGTGTGTGTGAGTTGGTATGTGTGGTGTGTGGTGTGTGTGTGTGTGGTGGTATGTATGTGTGGTGTGTGTGTGTGTGTGTGTGAGTTGGTGTGTGTGGTGTGTGTGTGTGTGTGTGTGGTGTGTGGTGTGGGTGTGTGGTGTGTGTGTGTGAGTGGTGTGTGTGGTGTGTGGTGTGTGTGAGTGTGGCAGTGTGTGTGAGTGTGGTGGTGTGTGTGTGTGTGGTGTGTGTGTGTGTGAGTTGGTATGTGTGGTGTGTGGTGTGTGTGTGTGAGTTGGTGTGTGTGGTGTGTGGTGTGTGTGTGAGTTGGCATGTGTGGTGTGTGGTGTGTGTGTGTGTGTGTGTGAGTTGGTATGTGTGGTGTGTGGTGTGTGTGTGTGAGTTGGTATGTGTGGTGTGTGGTGTGTGTGTGAGTTGGTATGTGTGGTGTGTGGTGTGTGTGTGAGTTGGTATGTGTGGTGTGTGGTGTGTGTGTGAGTTGGTGTGTGTGGTGTGTGGTGTGTGTGTGTGTGAGGTATGTGTGGTGTGTGGTGTGTGTGTGTGAGTTGGTATGTGTGGTGTGTGGTGTGTGGTGTGTGTGAGTTGGTATGTGTGGTGTGTGGTGTGTGTGTGAGTTGGTATGTGTGGTGTGTGGTGTGTGTGAGTTGGTATGTGTGGTGTGTGGTGTGTGTGAGTTGGTGTGTGTGGTGTGTGTGTGTGGTGTGTGTGTGTGTTGGTGTGGTCAGTGTGTGTGAGTTGGTGTGTGTGGTGTGTGGTGTGTGTGTGAGTTGGTATGTGTGGTGTGTGGTGTGTGTGTGAGTTGGTATGTGTGGTGTGTGGTGTGTGAGGGCGGCAGTGTGTGTGGCTGGGGTGACTCCTCCCATCTTCACTCCTGCCCGCCCCTCCTGTGGCATTCCTACTCAGTGTGATTTCACTGAAACAGCCTTGGAACCCTTGGGACTAAGAGTCCTGAGCCCAAGACCAGCCTCTGCCCCTCACTGCTGTGTGAGCCATTATGGACCTCGGTTTCCTCATCTGAGAAGAGGGGAGAAGAATTATTGAAGGGCCTCCACGGCAGGGTTCCTTCCGCAGGCAGAAGCACAAGGCCCAGTTCTCTTGGGGGGGACCGCGGGGCCCGTCTGGGGGACAGCATACACTTCAGGACCAGGCGGGCCCGGCTTGAGCCTGGATTCTGCATGTTCTTGGCTGGGGACTCAGGCTCCCTGAGCGCAGTGAGTGATCTCCAGGGTGGGGTCTCCAGGGAACCTACCTGGAACAGTAGCTGCAAGTGGCTGGCTGCAGTAGGACCTATACATCATCTGTTCACATCGTTCCAAAGGGTGACGCCAGCCCCAGAAGAGTGACAGCCACCGTCCACCTGGCCCCGTCAGACCAGGGCCCTTTGCCTCATCTTTGTTTATAATCCATATGTCATCCATCTCACTAGAAGACTTGAGTCAGTTTATGATTTAAAATTATGCAAAGCCCGGGCGCTCTGGTGGCTCACACCTGTAATCCCAACACATTGGGAGGCTAAAGCGGGAGGATTGCTTGAGCCCAAGAGTTCAAGACCAAACTGGGCAACATGGTGAAACCCCATCTCTACAAAAAAAAAAGTACAACAAATTAGATGGGTGTGGTGGCGTGCACCTGTAGTCCCAGCTACTTGGGAGGCTGGGGTGGGAGGATTGCTTGAGCCTGGGAGTTTGAGGCTGCAGTGAGCCAGGATGGCACCACTGCACTCATGCCTGGGTGACAGAGCAAGACTCTGTCTCAAAAACAATAACCTAAAATAATGCAAAAAAAAAAAAAAAAAAAGAAGAGTTAAAAGAGGAAGTCGGCCGGGCGCGGTGGCTCAAGCCTGTAATCCCAGCACTTTGGGAGGCCAAGATGGGCGGATCACGAGGTCAGGAGATCGAGATCATCCTGGCTAACACAGTGAAACCCCGTCTCTACTAAAAAATACAAAAAACTAGCCGGGCAAGGTGGCAGCGCCTGTAGTCCCAGCTACTCGGGAGGCTGAGGCAGGAGAATGGCGTGAACCCGGGAGGCGGAGCTTGCAGTGAGCTGAGATCTGGCCACTGCACTCCAGCCTGGGCTACAGAGCGAGACTCCGTCTCAAAAAAAAAAAAAAAAAAAAAAAGAGGAAGTGGCCAGAAACACACAAAAGAAAGTTGGGAAGTGGAATGTGCGGAAAACAAGGTAATTGTGCCTAAAACCTGAGAGAAGTTGCTGCACTGGGTCCCAGGGTGATCCCTGGATCCCCGGCAGCCAGGGCGGGGGAGACACCTGCCACCTCCTGGGAGAAGGCTGAGGGTGGCGCTGTGTCTGGGGAGTAATCAGGCTGCATCCCACCACAGTCACCCCATACTCGGCGATCGACACGTGGCCAGGCCGGCGGAGCGGAGGCATGATCGTGATCACTTCCATCCTGGGCTCCCTGCCCTTCTTTCTACTTGTGGGTTTTGCTGGTGCCATTGTCCTCAGCCTCGTGTAAGTACCCAGCTGGGAGGGCTGGACCCCAGGGACACGCCAAACACATTCGGCTTGCAGGGACTCAGCAGCAGGGTCCTCCAAGGCAGGGGACAGCCCGGAAGGCAAGGAAGCTACCCTCTGCCCTGTGGGTGGGGTCTGGTGAAGAGGGAGCAGAGTCCTGGGATTTCAAAGCGGGAGGACTATCGAAGTCAAGTTGCTCAGCTGGGAAGGGTGGGGCTCAGCACCTGGGCTTTTGGGCAGACGGCCAATTCAGATCTTAGCTCTGACACTCAGAGTTATGCAACCTTAGATATGGCTTACTGTCCTTCTATTCTTCAGTTTCCCCATCTGGAAAATGGAAATAATAAATATTAGTCATCTCACGGAGTTGTGAAGGTTGAGTGGAATAATCTCTATAAAGTTTCTAGAGCAGCGCCTGGGAACTCAACAAGTATTTCCTTTCATTGTCATTATAATACACCCACTTGTAGTACAGAGGGGGAAACTGAGGCCCAGAGGGGGTCAGAGTGGCCCAAGGCGACACAGCCTGCGGACCAGAATCCAGAGTTGGGGTCCTAGAACCTGGGACTCGGGACTCCACTGACACCTCTGATTTGTGTCGGCTTTGGATGAGAGTGGTGTACCAGAGTTAGCAGGGCTGTGGGTGGGGAAGGCAGGTGAGCCCACAATCCACTAACCCCTGGGAAGACCAGGCAGCAGACAAACCAAGGTACCGTAGGAATTCAGAGGAGGGCAGGGCGGGTGCTGCCTGGAGCATCAGGGTGGCCTTCCTGCAGGAAGGGTCAATGTGAGCAAACTCTCATTGGCAGAGTCCTTCTCAGTGAGAGGCAGGGAGGCCCAGGGGACTTTGAAGACCCAGAGAGGTCCCAGTGTGGGTAGGGGTGGAGCAGATAGAAAAGTTTCTTGGAGTAAGTATAATTAAGTGGATCCATGGAAACCAGCCAGGCAGGAAAAGATAGGTGGGGTGGGTGTGGGTGGAGATCGAATGAGGGAGGAGGCTGAGAACTTGCAAATCAGGTTGGTGGACTGTGGGCTTCCCTGTCTTCCCCACCCACAACCCTGCTAACCCTGGTACACTCCCCGGGAGACCTGGAGTCCTCATCCAAAGCCGACACAAATCAGAGGTGTCAGTGGAGTCCCGAGTCCCGGGTTCTAGGTCCTCAACTCTGGGTTCTGGTTGCAGGCTGTGTCACCTTTGACATTGAATGACGAATGACTCTGACGTTTAAGTTAATAAAAACAATAGATGATATCAGCCTCCCAGAAACTGTGCCTGGCTGCACCTGGGAGCAGTCAGAACATGGCAATGTCCCTCCTTCCTTTTGGGCAGTACCCTAATCTGGCACTGAAGAGCCCGTTATCTGAATTTAGCCCAGCTTTTCCATGTATCCCTCCTGCTACCCCCACTCTGTTCCGGCTCCAGCTGCACCAACTCTGATCTGCACTATTGCTCCAGATACTCCTCAGCCCTTCATGCTTCACACCTGCCTGCCATGTGCTGACCCCACACCTGAATGCCTTTCTCTACCCTAACACTCCTCTTTTTTTTTTTTTTTGAGACAGAGTTTCGCGCTTGTTGCCCAAGCTGGAGTGCAATGGTGCTATCTCGGCTCACTGCAACCTCCGCCTCCCAGGTTCAAGTGATTCTCTTGCCTCAGCCTCCTGAGTAGCTGGGATTACAGGCATGCACCACCATGCCCAGCTATTTTTTTTTGTATTTTTAGTAGAGACAGGATTTCACCATGTTGGCCAGGCTGGTATCGAACTCCTGACCTCAGGCAATCCACCTGCCTCGGCCTCCCAAAGTGCTGGGATTACAGATGTGAGCCACTGTGCCCAGCCCACACTCCTTCGTTAGGGCCACATGAGCTGCCGCCTCCTCCAGGAAGCCTTCCTGCAGCTCCCCCCTGCGCTCGTCCATGCTGCGTGGTCATTGTTGCAGTCAGTCTCCCCCTGCAACCTTAGCTCTTTGGGAACATGGGACAATGGCCTCAAATTGTCCAGCTCCCAGTAAGACCTATGCGTTGTTCACATCGTTCCAAAAGGTGGACCTCTTCCTTATTCCCAGTGCCTGGCACAGGGTCAGTGCTCCAGAAAGACGGGTAGATTGAGTTCATGTCTACGAAGACAACATCTGTGAAAGCGATGTCTGACTATGAAGGTCCTCAAGCAGCTAAAGGAGTTTGGGTTTGCTCTGCTCCCCTAATCCTGGGTCTCTCCATCCCCTTGGACAGGGACACGGGGAGTTCTGATGGGGAAATGACTCACGACTCCCAGATCACTCAGGAGGCTGTTCCCAAGTCACTGGGGGACTCAGAGTCTTCCTACACGTCCGTGAACCGGGGGCCGCCGCTGGACAGGACTGAGCCATATTCCAGCAAGCTCCAGGACTGAGCCCAGCGCCACCCCTGGGCAGCAGCATCCTCCTCTCTGGCCTTGCCCCAGTCCCTGCAGCGGTGGTTGTCACACCCTGACTTCAGGGAAGGTGAAACAGGGCTTGTCCCTCCAACTGCAGGAAAACCCTTAATAAAATCTTCTGATGATTTCTAGTTCAGTAACTACTTACAGAAGAATGAGTGAGAAGGTGTATGAATGAATGAGTCAATGTCAAACTGAGGGCTTGGATTGTTTCTCTACAGGGTGGGTGGGAGCAGGGGACTAATTTTCAGTCAAGGCTACGGCATGTGAGTTGCCAGGCAGTGGCACATGCCTGTAGTCCCAGGGACTCAGGAGGCTGAAGTGGGAGGATCACTTGAGGCCAGGAGGGCAGGGCTGCAATGAGCTATGATCATGCCATTGCACTCCAGCCTGGGCAACACAGCAAGATACTGTCTCAAAAAACAGACAGGCTGGGTGCAGTGGCTCATGCCTATAATACCCGTACTTTGGGAGTCTGAGGTGGGTGGATCACCTGAGGTCAGGAGTACAAGACCAGCCTGACCAACATGATGAAACCCTGTCTCTACTAAAAAATACAAAATTAGCTAGGTGTGGTGGCGCATGCCTGTAATCCCAGCTACTCAGGAGACTGAGGCAGGAGAATCTCTTGAACCCGGGAGGCAGAGGTTGCAGTGAGCCGAGATCGTGCCATTGCACTCCAGCCTGGGCAACAAGAACAAAACTCTGCCTCAAAAAACAAACAAAAAACCAAGTTGGTTGACCCTCCCTTACCCCTGAAGCCTCTAGTCTCGGTCTTCTCATCTATAACATGGGCTGGTGGAAATGGTGAAATTCCGAGGCCATGCACGCCTGACTAGCAAAAGGGAAGAGCTGCCCAGCCCGCCTTCCCCAGGCCTCAGTGCACTCCCACTCCAGCAGGAAGACCGGAGGATGGTGAATGAGGCACAGCCACAGAAGCACCCCGATGGGCCGAGGCTGCCGGATGCCTGGGAGGGGCACCGGGTCAGCCTGGGGGGTGAAAGGGCTGTCCCAGTCTAGGGTCTCCATTCAAAAGCTTCAGCTCTCTCTTCGAGCCAGGCAGGAAGACTGCTTCCCCATTGAGTGTGCAAGACAAAATCACGGTCCGTCTTCCTGTTGCTGAAGGAAGATGTGGTTTGTCAGAGCAGGGTTGGTTACAGTGTGGATGCCATCCAAGCGCTGCAAATACGACAGCCCAGGCAGGCTGGCAGGTGCCCCAGGTGGACCAGATACTTTACCCAGGGCCACTGTTAAGCAATGAATGTTTGTGTCGCTCGACATTCATGGGTTGAAATCCTAACACTTGCTGTGATGGGATCTGGAGGCGGGACCTTTAGAAGGAGATGAGGCATGAGAGTGGAGCCCTCTTTCCACGTGTGAGGATACAGTGAGAAGTCTGCAGCGTGTAACACAGAAAGGGACCCTCATTAGACCCCCCCACGCGGGCACCCCGATCCCAGATGTCCAGCTTCCAGACCTGTGAGAGAGAAATTTCTGTTGTTAACAAGCCACCAGTCTGCAGTTCTTTCTTACTTTTTTTTTCTGAGATGGAATCTCGCTCTGTTCACGAGGCTAGAGTGCAGTGGCACAGTATCGGCTCACAGCAACCTCCACCTCCCAGATTCAAGTGATTCTCCTGCCTCGGCCTCCTGAGTAGCTGGGACTACAGGCGCGTGCCGCCGTGCCTGGCTAATTTTTTGTATTTTTAGTAGAGAGAGGCTTTCACCGTGTTAGCCAGGATGGTCTCGATCTCCTGACCTCGTGATCCGCCTGCCTCGCCCTCCCAAAGTGCTGGGATTACAGGCGTGAGCCACCACACCTGGCCCAGTCTGCAGTTCTTAGTGATGGCACCTGAGTTGACCGAGATAGGTGTGGATTCTGAGACAGGCAGCAAATCCATTAGAGGGACCCTAAGTGGAGAAGGCAGGAGGCAGAAGCCAGAAGAAGTCGCTTCAAGGCAGGGAGTGGTGAAGAGGGCCATAGCAGGGGTCAATTCCCGCCACAGGTGCCGAGAGGAGCCTGAGTCTGTGGGTGTGGCAGGTGCCGATCTGGAAAGGGCACCCAGGCTGGACATACCCTGGACACACCATCCCTGGAGAACATCTTCTAGCCTCACAAGGCTGGCCTCGGCAGCCACGGGAATTCCCAGCTCCTCCCCTCCTTGGGTATCCTTACTAGAATCCCTGTTCTTTAGGAGGTGGGGTCCCAGCACTTCACTCTAAGAATCGGCAGCAGCGGGGAAAGGCAAAGCTGCCTTGAAGTCTGCTATTGTTAAAAATCCATGCCAGTGGCCCAGCGCGGTGGCTCAAGCCTGTCATCCCAGCACTTTGGGAGGCCGAGGCAGGAGGATCATTTACAGTCAGGAGTTTGAGATCAGCCTAGCCAACATGGTGAAACCCTGTCTGTACCAAAAAATACAAAAATTCATGCATGTTTTGCATTCTGTTTTTTTTTTTTTTTTTTTTTGAGACGGAGTCTTGCTCTGTCGCCCAGGCTGGAGCGCAGTGGCCGGATCTCAGCTCACTGCAAGCTCCGCCTCCCGGATTTACGCCATTCTCCTGCCTCAGCTTCCCGAGTAGCTGGGACTACAGGCGCCCGCCACCTCGCCCGGCTAGTTTTTTTGTATTTTTTTTTTTTAGCAGAGACGGGGTTTCACCATGTTAGCCAGGATGGTCTCGATCTCCTGACCTCGTGATCTGTCCTTCTCAGCCTCCCAAAGTGCTGGGATTACAGGCTTGAGCCACCGCGCCCGGCCTGCATTCTGTTTTATACCATGCCTATGTTTATTGTATTTTGTAACTGAGGTGAAATTCATATAAAATTAATCATTTTAAAGTGAACAGTTCAGTGGCATTTGGTACATTCACAGCCTTATGGAGCCACAACCTCTATCTAGTTCCAAAACCTTGTTTGTTTTTTTGTTTGTTTGTTTTTGAGACTGAGTTTTGTTCTTATTTCCAGGCTGGAGTGCAGTTACGTGGTCTTGGCTCACTGCAACCTCCACCTCCCAGGTTCAAGCAATTCTCCTGCCTCAGCCTCCCAAGTAGCTGGGATTACAGGCATGCACCAGCAGACCTGGCTAATTTTTATATTTTTAGTAGAAACAAGGTTTCACCACGTTGGCTGGGCTGGTCTCGAATTCCTGACCTCAGGTCATCTGCCCACCTCTGCCTCCCAAAGCCCTGGGATTACAGGTATGAGCCAACGCGCCCGGTTGTTCCAAAACATTTTAATCACCCCAAAAGGAAACCCTGGACCCATTAATCAGTTACTCCCCATCTCTCCCCTACCCTCAGCTCCCGGCAACCACCAATCTGGTGGCATTTTGTCTCTATGGGTTCACCTATTCGGGATATTTCATATAAAGGGAGTCACACAGCAGGTGGCCTTTTGTGTCCGCCTTTTTAAACTTAATATCGTGTTTTCAAGGTTCATCTACATTGTAGCGTATAGCTTCATTCCTTTTTATGACTAATATTCCATTGTATGGATAAACCACATTTTATTATTATCAGTTAGTAGACATTTGGGCTGTTTCTGCAATTTGGTTATTAGGCATAGTGCTGTAAATATTTGCTTTCAGTTCTCTTGGGTACATTCCTAGGAGTGGAATTGCTGGATCATGGGGTAATTCTATGTTTGACTCTTTTTTTTTTTTTTTTTTTTTTTTTGAGACAAGGCCTTGCTCTGTTGCCCAGGCTTGAGTGCAGTGGCATCATCACAGCTCACTGTAGCCTTGACCTCCCCAGGCTCAAGTGATTCTCCCACCTCAGCCTCCCAAGTAGCTAAATTCCAGCATGCACCACCATGCCCAGTTAGTTTTTGTGTGTTTTTTTTTTTGTAGAGATGGAGTTTCATCATGTTAGCCAGGCTGGTCTCGAAACCTGGGCTCAAGCAATTCACCCACCTCAGCCTCCCAAAGTGCTGGGATGCTGGTATTACAGGCGTGAGCCACTGCACCTGGCCTGACTCTTCTTCTTTTTTTTTTTTTAAGACAGGGTCTCACTGGGCACGGTGGCTCACGCCTGTAATCCCAGCACTTTGGGAGGCCAAAGTGGGCAGATCGCCTGAGGTCAGGAGTTTGAGACTAGTCTGGCCAACATGGTGAAACCTCATCTCTACTAAAAATACAAAAATTAGCCAGGCGTGGTGGCAGATGCCTATAATCCCAGCTTCTTGGGAAGCTGAGGCAGGAGAATCGCTTGAACCTGGGAGGCGGAGGTTGCAGTGAGCCGAGATCGCGCCATTGCACTCCAGCCTGGGGGACAAGAGTGAGACTTCGTCTCAAAAAAAAAAAAAAAAAAAAAAGGACAGGGTCTCATTATGTTGCCCAGGCTGGTTTCGAATTCCTGGGCTCAAGCAATCTCGTCTCGCCTTGGCCTCTCAAAGTGCTGGGATCATAGGCATGAGTCATCGTGCCTGGCCTGTTTGACTTTTTGAAGAACTTCTGCACCGTTTTCCTTTGCCACCAGCAATGTAGTCTGTATTCATCTTAACATGAAAATAGTGTTTAAATGTTCCTATTTTGGAGTAAAATAGTTGCTGTGGAGAAGGCCTCAGACTTATCCTATGGATTTAGGCACTCCCACATTTATATGCATTCATCCAGTTTGCAAAGCAGGATTGCAGCTAACCTGAGCCCCTCTCTTAGCAGCAACTGCCCCTCATTCGAGTAGTTGTTGAGTGGCCGTCCTCTCCACTGGCCTGGCTAATCACAGTTCCAGGGAACGTGAACTTCCACACAACAGTTCATGAGATATGAGCTAAGGGGACCAAAGCAATTGAACAAACATATTTCCAGGCAAGTGAGTAAGTGAGCAAATGAATGATCTCTCCTGCCATTTGCTGAGCCAGGGACCCCTCCCTGGTGACCAGCCTCTCTCGTCAACCCAGAGAGTATTTTTTTCTTTTTCTTTTTCTTTTTTTTTTGAGATGGAGTTTCGCTCTCTTTGCCCAGGTTGGAGTGCAGTGGCGCAATCTCGGCTCACTGCAGGCTCTGCCTCCCAGGTTCAAGTGATTATCCTGCCTCAGCCTCCCAAGTAGGAGAGATTACAGGCACCCACCACCACACCTGGCTAATTTTTTGTATTTTTAGTAGAGACAGAGCCAGGCGCAGTGGCTCACACCTGTAATACCAGCACTTTGGGAGACTGAGGTGGGTGGATCACGAGGTCAGGAGATCGAGGCCATCCTGGCTAACATGGTGAAACCCCTCTGGTAAAGGTTGGACCCATTTTTGTGACCCCTACTCCATCCGGCACACGGCAAGGAGGGGAAGGAGTTTGGTAATTTTAATAATCACTCGCGTCGTTATTTATTGGACGCGTGTTTTGTGCTCCATGTTCACCGAAGGAATGAGGCATCCACGTAAGGAGAGATAGATATATATATATATATATATTTTTTTTTTTTTTTTTTTGAGATGGTGTCTCGCTCTTGTCACCCAGGCTGGAGTGCAGTCGCACCATCTCAGCTCACTGCAACCTCCACCTCCCGGGTTCAAGTGATTCTCCTGCCTCAGTCTCCCAAATAGCTGGGATTACAGGCGCACACCACCACACCTGGCTATTTTTTGTATTTTTAGCAGAGATGAGGTTTCACCATGTTGACCAGGTTGGTCTCAAATCCTGACCTCAGGTGATCTGCCCTCCTCAGCCTCCCAAAGTGCTGGGATTGCAGGTATGAGCCACAGCACCCAGCAAGGAGCAATATTTTGCCAATGTTGGCAGGTTCAAGGCCAGCAAGAGGAGAGGTGGCCGAGGGTGGGTGACGTGGCTTGAGGCCACCATGGGGAGGCTGGATTTTATTCAGGGGCTAACAGGAAGCTCTGAACAGTTTCGCACAGAGAATGGTCTTCATAAAGCCCACGTCACAGCCGTGCAGAGGATGGATTTGCGGGCAGGAAGCCGAGGGGTGGCAGTGTAACTCTGATAGGGACACGGAAGAATTTGCTGATGAACTGGCTGTGGGGAAGGAGGGGGAAAGGGGATCTGGCGTGGCCTCTGGGTTGGGGGCCGGGGCCGCTGAATGCATGGTGGTACCCTCAACCAGAATGGGGACACGAAGTTTGAGCTACGGGCAATCCAGAACGTGGGGTGGGCTCAATGCAAGCTGCATGGGATGCATCAGTAGGGCTGAGCAGCAGGCTATCTAGGTATCTGCATACCCGGGGTATCTGGCTCTGGCACTCGGGGGAGGAAGGGGCTGCAGATATCCGTGTTGGAGTTGTCAGAGTTATCAGAGTGGGTGGAGCAAATGGTTGCTCTCAAATACTGGCTGCCTGGATTGAAAAGGATTATATTACCTCCCACCCTGCATCGTCAGGTCTGGCCGTGGGACAGGCGGGGCCACTCTGAACAGAGGTTTGAAGAGCCTTTGGATGGTTCCTCTGTCGCTCAGCCTCTGTGGGGAGAGAAGCATAGCCCAAGGGGGGCTGCTATGTGTTCCTGGGACCTGAATGAGGAAGACGCATGGAGTCACAGCCTGCTCACAGCCAACAGGGATCCCAGACAGGAAATTAACCTTTGTGTTGTAAACAACTGAGACATTAGGGTTGGTTGTCACTCACTGTAGGGGAACTGCTCGGAGCAGAGCCAGTGTCCCGCAGCCCTTGCCCGTATCCGCAGAGGCTACAGAGGTCCAGCTTCCCTGCTGCTGATCCAAACCTTGGCAGAACTCCCAGTGCTCCTCCCAGAACATGAGAGCATGGGAGGTTTGCGAGTTGCTGCCGCATGGCCCTGTCCCCACCTCCCATCTTCCTGGGGCCTTTATGAGAGTTTCTAGTGGCCCTCGGCTCTGATGAGGTTTGAGGCTCCTTCCTCGTCCTCCTCCTTAGGGTACACCTGCAGTTCAGCAACAGGGCGCCTCCCGCTCATGCTGTCCTCATTGGGCCCCTCTTATTTCAGTGTCATCCTGTGGGATGAGGATACAGGGAACAGGGAGTGAGCATCTCTGATCTTTTGCTGTCTGAGTCTAAAGAGGACTCTGTTTTTGCTTTTTTTTTTTTTTGGCCAGCTGAATCCATTAGCCTTGCTTTGTCAGTCATATTAAAGCAAAAAAAAAAAAAAAAAAAAAAACAAGTATGGCAAGCTTTCTGATACACTAAGCAATGAATGATAGTATTTGAAGCTCTGGGACTGCTGAGATCATGAAAGGCGAAGGACCAGAGATGCAGCGAAGGTGATGGACAGAGCCGCAGTAGTATTTGGGTGGGAACAGAGGGTCACCATGGAGGCCAAGAGAGAATTCATGGGAAAGCCGGACCCTGCTCTGTCAGTCACTGAGACATCCCTGTCACTGAGACAGCAACGGTGTTACTCCACCAGCCACTCCACCCGCACTTTTTTTTTTTTTTTTTTTTGAGACACAGTCTCACTCTGTCACCGAGGCTGGAGTGCAGTGGTGTGATCTCAGCTCACTGCAACCTCTGCCTCCTCGCTTCAAGTGATTCTCCTGCCTCAGCCTCCCGAGTAGCTGGGACTACAGGTGCCAACCACCATGCCCGGGCTAATTTTTGTATTTTTAGTAGAGATGGGGTTTCACCATGTTGACCAGGCTGGCCTCGAACTGCTAACCTCGGGTAATCCGCCTGCCTTGGCCTCCCAAAGTGCTGGGATTACAGGTGTGAGCCACCATGCCCGGCCCTCTACCCGCACTTCTGCAGACAAAACAGCTCCTCCTCTCCGGATGGGGCCTTGGAGAATGTGGATCCCAGGCCCCTCCTAGGCAGCACGAGGGGAGAAGCAGTAAGTCTGGATTCTGAGGAGTAGAAAAAGCCCTTGACATCTTCCCATCAGCTCTCCCCAATCCCCCTGAGCTGAATAGCCCAAGTTGATGGTGGGGGTGAGTGGGAGTTGCTGCGCTTGGCTGCTGGGCTCTGGGCTGGACTCAGGCTTCACAGAAACTGCTAATTATAAATCCATGCAGAAGCAGTTTTATTAGCTCGCTTCTCCAAGTCTGTAGAGCTCATCTGCCATGGCCGAAATGGCAGGGCCTTCAGAGCTGAGCTTCCCACCTCCACGCAGAGGTGGCTTTACCTTCCTCCCATTCCAGCCATGGTTCATGGGTTAGCTACTCACCCTAGGGGTGCTGTGTGATCTGGGACAAGGAGGTAACCTCTCTGGGCTCCCCTGACCTCATCTGTGCAAAAAGGGCCAGATGCTTGGGAAGGCTGCTCCCGAGTGGGTTATTTCTTCTGAGATCAGGCTAATCATAAGGGATGCCATTCAGTTTGATCCAACAGAGCCCGGAGTCCCAGGCTTAGGAAACCTAGGAGCCACCCATCCGCTCAGAAGAACAGAAATTCTCAAGGAGTTGTCAGAGCAGAATCTTGGACAGAATTGGCACCCTAAATAAAAGAGCCCCTGTTCCTCAACACCCTCTGTCAACTCATCCAGCTTGATTTTTCCACTTTATTGGGGCATCACCGATGTATAATAAGATGCACCTATTTAGAACATATCTAATGAGGACTTTTTCTTTTTTTGAGACGGAGTCTCGCTTTGTCGCCCAGGCTAGAGTGCAGTGGCGCGATCTCGACTCACTGCAAGCTCCGCCTCCCGGGTTCACGCCATTCTCCTGGCTCAGCCTCTCGAGTAGCTGGGACTACAGGCGCCCGCCACCATGCCCGGCTAATTTTTTTGTATTTTTTTAGTAGAGACGGGGTTTCACCGTGTTAGCCAGGATGGTCTCGATTTCCTGACCTCGTGATCCGCCCGCCTCGGCCTCCCAAAGTGCTGGGATTACAGGCATGAGCCACCGCGCCTGGCCATGAGTACTGTTTCTGTTTTTGTTTTTTGAGAGGGAGTCCCTCTCTGTCGCCCAGACTGGAGTGCACTGGCGCAATCCTGGCTCATTGCAACCTCCTCCTCCTGGGTTCGAGCGGCTCTCCTGCCTCAATGTCCTGAGTAGCTGGGACTGCGGGTGCCCACCACATGCCCAGCTAATTTTTGTATTTTTAGTAGAAATGGGGTTTCACCATATTGGTCAGGCTGGTCTTGAAGTCCTGACCTTGTGATCTGCCTGCCTCGGCCTCCCAAAGTGCTGGGGATGCAGGTGTGAGCACTACGCCAGCCTATCTGATGCGTTTTAACAAATGTATACGCCTGTGAACGCTCCACTGCAATAGTGATGACATATCCATCTCCCTCAAAAACTTCCTTGGGCTTCTTGGTAATCGCTCCCTGCCACCCTGTACTGCACTAATCTTTTTAAATTTTTTTAAAAAAGTTTTCGAGGCAGTCTCACTGTGTTGCCCAGGCTGGAGTGCAATGGCACAATCTTGGCTCACTGCAACCTCCGCCTCCCAGGTTCAAGTGATTCTCCTGCCTCAACCTCCTGAGTACCTGGGATTACAGTCATGAGCCACCATACCAGGGCTATTTTTTGTATTTTTAGTATAGACGGGGTTTCATCATGTTGACCAGGCTGGTCTCAAACTCCTGACCTCAAGTGATCTGCCCACCACAGCCTCCCAAAGTGCTGGGATGACAGGCGTGAGCCACTGCACCCGGCCTGATCTTCTTTCCATCACTAAAGATTAGTTTGCAGTTTCTATAATTTTTATATAAATGGAACCATATGGTATGTTCTCTTTTGTGTCTGGCTTCCTTCACTCAGCATAACTATTTTGAGATTCATCATCCTGCTGCATGTATCAACACTTTGCTCCTTTTCCTTGCTAAGAAGCGTCCCACTGTGTGGATATTCTACAATGTGTGGATCCACCATTGACCTGTTTTGTTTCCAGTGTGGGACTATCACACATAAAGCTGCTGTGGGCACTCATGTGCAAGACTCTGTGTGGACATCTGCTTTCGCTTCTCTTGGGTAAATACTGGAGAGTGGGATAGCTGGGTCATATCATGGGGGTATGATGAAAATAATTTTTTTTGAGACAGTCTCAGGCTGAAATGCGATATTGGCTCATTGCAGCCTCTGCCTCCCAGGTTCAAGCGATTCTCCTGCCTCAGCCTCCTGAGTTGCAGGGAGTACAGGTGTGCCCCACCACGCCCAGTGAATTTTTTGTATTTTTAGTAGAGACGGGGTTTCACCATGTTGGCCAGGCTGGTCTCAAACTCCTGGCCTCAAATGATCTGCCCACCCTCAGCCTCTTTTTTTTTTTTTTTTTTTTTTTTTGAGATGGAGTCTCACTCTGTTGCCCAGGCTGGAGTGCAGTGGCACTATCTTGGCTCACTGCAACCTCAACCTCCCGAGTTCAAGCAATTCTCCTGCCTCAGCCTCCCAAGTAGCTGGGATTACAGGCATGCAGCACTACACTCGGCTAATTTTTGTACTTTTAGTAGAGATGGAGTTTCACCATGTTGGCCAGGCTGGTTTCGAACTCCTGACCTCAGATGATTCGCCCACCTCACCCTTTTAAAGGCATGAGCCACCATGCCTGGCCGCGGGGTATGATGAATTTTTAAATAAACTGCCAAACTGTTTTCCAAAGTGCTTGTACATTTTTCAGAGAAAACCTTTTTATTTTGAAATGATTCACAGGAAGTTGTAAAAAAGAAATGTACAGGGAGGTCCTGAGCACCTTTACCCAGCCTCTCCCCATGTTAATGCCTCATATAACTACAACATAGTTATGTCAAAAACCAGGAAATTCATATTGGTACAATCCACAGAGCTTATTCAGCTTTCACCAGCCACAAGTCCTTGTGTGTGTGTGTGTGTGTAGTTCTATGTAATTTTATCAAATATGTAGCTTTGGGTTACCATCAACACAAACAACATACAGAACTGCTTCGTGTCCACAAGGCTCCTGCAGCCCTGCATAACCACACGCACCGCTTCCCTAGCCCCTAAACCCTGGCAATCACTAATTTGTTCTCCATCTTGACAATATTGTCGTTTAAAAATGGTTCTATATGACATTTTGAGCTGGATGATAAAAACAAAATTAAAAATGAAAATAAAAAAATAACTTCTATAAATGAATCATAGAGTTTATGTAACTTTTATAGATTGCCTTTTCTTCATGCAGCCTAATTTCTTTGTGATCCATTCAAATGATTGGGTATATCAAGAGTGCATTCTGGCCAGATGTGGTGACTCATGCCTGTAATACCAACACTTTGGAAGGCCGAGGTAGGTGGGCCACCTGTGGACAGGAGCTCAAGACCAGCCTGGGCAACATAATGAAACCCCATCTTTACTAAAAATACAAAAATTAGCCGGGCGTGGTGGCAAGCGCCTGTCATCCCAGCTATTTGGGAGGCTGAGGCAGGAGAATCCCTTGAAGCCGGGAGGTGGGGGATGCAGTGAGTCCATTGCGCCCCTGCACTCCAGCCTGGGCAACAGAGCAAGATACCGTCTCAAAAAAAAGAAAAAAAAAGCACATTCCTTTTTAAATTTTTTGTAGAGACAGGGTCTCAACATGTTGCCGTGGCTGGTCTTGAACTCCTGGCCTTAGGCAATCCTCCCCACCTTAGCCTCTCAAAGTGCTGGGATGACAGGTGTAAGCCCCTGTGCCCGGCCTCCTACTTACTGTTGAGTAGTATTCCACAGTATAAATGGGCCACAGTTCGTTTAACCATGCACCCACGGAAGGACATTTGGGTTGTTTCCCGTTTTTGGCTATTGTATGAATATAGTTTTCATCTCTGTGGGATAAATACCCAAGAGCACAATTGCTGGATGTTTTGGTAAGTGCAAATTACTTCTATGTTTTTTCTGAGATGGAGTCTTGCTCTGTCCCCCAGGCTGGAGTGCAGTGGCACGATCTCAGCTCACTGCAAGCTCCGCCTCCTGGGTTCACGCCATTCTCCTGCCTCAGCCTCCCGAGTAGCTGGGACCACAGGCGCCCGCCACCTCGCCCGGCTAGTTTTTTGTATTTTTGGTAGAGACGTGTTAGACAGGATGGTCTTGATCTCCTGACCTCATGATCTGCCTGCCTCGGCCTCCCAAAGTGCTGGGATTATAGGCGTGAGCCACTGTGCCTAGCGCAAATTACTTTTAAAAGAAACTGCCAAACTATTTTCCAGAGTGACTGTACCATTTTACACTCTTTGCTTGCAATGTATGCATGGTCCAGTTTCTCTGCATTCTCACCAGCAATTGCAACGAGGGTCATCACTCTGTTTTACTCTAGCCATTCTGGTAGGTGTCTGGTGGTGTCTCATTGTGTTTTTGATGTGCGTTTTCCTAATGAATAATAATGTTGAGCATGCTTTCAAGTACTTATTTGCCATCCATATATATTTGGGGAAGTATGTGTTCAAATCTTTTGCCCAGTGTTTTTTTTTTCTTTTTCTTTTTTCTTTTTTTTTTTTTTTGAGACGGAGTCTCGCTCTGTCGCCAAGGCTGGAGTGCAGTGGCCGGATCTCAGCTCACTGCAAGCTCCACCTCCCGGGTTCCCGCCATTCTCCTGCCTCAGCCTCCCGGGTAGCTGGGACTACAGGCGCCCGCCACCTCGCCCGGCTAGTTTTTTGTCTTTTTTGGTAGAGACGGGGTTTCACCGTGTTAGCCAGGCTGGTCTTGATCTCCTGACCTCGTGATCCACCGTCTCGGCCTCCCAAAGTGCTGGGATTACAGGCTTGAGCCACTGCACCCGGCCTTCTTTTTCTTTTTTTTTCTTTTTTTTTTTTTTTTTGAGACAGGGTCTCGCCCTGTCACACAGACTGTAGTGAAGTGGCGTGATATTGGCTTACTGCAACCTCTGACTCCTGGGCTCAAGTGATCCTTCCATCTCAGCCTCCCAAGTAGCTGGGACCACAAGTGTGCACCACCACGCCCAGCTAATTTTTGTATTTTTTGTGGAGACGCAGTTTCGTTATGTTGCTGAGGCTGGTCTTGAACTCCTGAGCTCAAGCAATTTGCCAGCCTTGGCCTCCCAAAGTGCTGGGATTATAGGTGTGAGCCACTGTACCCAGTCTTACACAATTTTTAAAAATTGAGTTGTGTACCTTCTTCTTATTTATTTATTGTTTTAGAGACAGGGTCTTACTCTGTCACCTAGGCTGGAGCACAGTGGCACAATCATAGCTCACTGAGACCTCAAACTGCTGCACTGAAGCACTACTACTGTCTCAGCTTCCCAAGTAGCTGGGACCACAGACGTGTACCATCACGCCTGGCTAATTTTTAAATTTTTTTAGTTGAGACAGGGGTCTCACTATGTTGCCCAGGCTGGTCTCAAACTCCCAGCTTCAAGTGATCCTCTCACCTCGGCCTCCCAAAGTGCTGGGAATACAGGCTTGGGCCACCGTGCCTGGCCCCTTCTTATTGAACTGTGAGTGTTCTTGTCATATTCTAGATTAGGTCCTTGGTCCAACATATGTTTTGCAAATTTCTTCAGTCTACGTCTTGCCCTTTAAATTTTGTAGCAGCCTCTGTCCCTTACACAACTTCATTTGTCTTCATAGCCTGACACCAGGGATCATTGTCCATTTCCCCACCCACTACGCTGTGAATGGCAGGTGGACCTGACAGCAGTAACTTAAGCATACCCTGACAATGACCTTTTGGTCTAAGAAGAATGTGTGTTTGGAGTCCTGAAGTAAGGAATCTGGGAGTGGCCAACTTGGAGGTTCACTTCTTATCTATGAAGAGATCTGAACCCCTGGCCTGTCGGTCCCTTGGAATGCAGGCCGTACAGGGGATCCAGGCCCTTTGCTGTGGCTCAAATGGAGGTTGCTAGGTGGAGGGGGCTCCATAAAAATTGCTATATAAATAGGATGCTTTTTACAAAAGATAGTGTTTCTTCTGTCTAGCCCGCTGCCACTGGATCACTTTTGTATCTAAGTCCTCAATAAGCCCCACATCTCATTCACTGGCTCTGGGTCTCTTCTTCAGCCTCTTGGACATGGTGCCATTCTTATTGGAGTCAGTAGAGGCCTGGCGCACCATACTGTCAGCTCCACGAGGGCAGGGCTGGTTTTCCCACTGTGTCCTCAGCTCCTTACACAGTGGGTGTTCAGTAGATATTGTTCAGTGCTCCTGCCAGTCCTCCCGGACATGGCATGTCTTGGTGGCAGGTGACACAGATTGGTGAGTGGAAACCTCAGAGCAGCCGGTTGCAAAACTTCCAGGCCAGCAGCAAGGGGGCCTGAGCTGGGGCACGGGCAGGGTCTGGGGAAGGGGAGACGAGCTGATGGAGAAGGAGAGCCAGAGAGATTTTTCCAAGGTGCAGCCTCCCCTCTTCCCTTCCCCTGCCTGCCACACACACCCCACCTGCTGCTTAGCAATGGCATCACGGCCCATCCTGCCAGCCTGCCCAGATGCAGGGAGCAGCAGGAGAGTTTCTTTTTTTTTTTTTTTTTTTTGAGACGGAGTCTTGCTCTGTCGCCCGGGCTGGAGTGCAGTGGCTGGATCTCGGCTCACTGCAAGCTTCGCCTCCCGGGTTCCCGCCATTCTCCTGCCTCAGCCTCCCGAGTAGCTGGGACTACAGGCGCCCGCCACCTCGCCCGGCTAATTTTTTTTTGTATTTTTAGTAGAGACGGGGTTTCACCGTGTTAGCCGGGATGGTCTCGATTTCCTGACCTCGTGATCCGCCCGTCTCGGCCTCCCAAAGTGCTGGGATTACAGGCTTGAGCCACCGCGCCCAGCCCTAGCAGGAGAGTTTCTATAGGAAACAGACATGGGCGTGACTGACATGTGGGGAGGCTCTAAAAGGCTTAATTAGCTTCTTTACCAGTAAGGAAGGAGACCACTACTACTCCGGCTGCCCTCCTTCCCCGACCTTGCCTAGTTCACAAGACAGGAGGAAAGAGAGAAAGAAACAAAAGTAAGATAAATAGCCAGACAACCTTGGCACCACCACCCGGCCCTAGGAGTTAAACAAAGTAATAATAATAACATCAACCCCTGGCCTAAACTACTTGTGTTATCTGCAAATTCCAGACACTGTATGAAAAAAGCATTGTAAAACTTTTTGTTAGCTGATGCATGTAGCCCTCAGTCACGTTTCCCACGCTTGCTCGATTTATCACGACCCTTTCACATGGGTCCCTTAAAGTTGTAAGCCTTTAAAAAGGCCAAGTATTTCTTTTCGGGGAGATCGGCTCTTAAGACGCGAGTCTGCCAACGCTCCCGGCCGAATAAAAAACCTCTTCCTTCTTTAATCCAGTGTCTCAGGAGTTTTGTCTGCGGCTCGTCCTGCTACACCATGAGTGTGTTTACAGCATGTATGTGTAATGACACACACGGTGTGAGGGTGTATATTGCATGGTGCATGTTACCTCTGTGGGGTGTGTTCTCGTACACCGGTGCAGGGCATATATGTGTTATGGTGTGGGTTTGTTCACAGAATAAAGCAACAACTTCCTCTCCAGGATGGGAGGACTATTATGTGGTCTCTGGTGTCCTTTCTGTCCATTCCTTGGAGCATCTCACCAGGGGCCCTGCCTGTGAATCTGTTGGCTGTCTCCTTTCTGACAGTGCAAAGCTCCTTCTGCAGCCAGACAGACCCTGGCAGCAATTCCAAGCAGATGCCCACTTTCCAGCTTGGACTAGTTGCTCTAAAGCCTCTGAGCCTGTTTTTCGGTCTGTTAAAGGAGATTAATAACACCTACCGCACAGGGTGGCAGCGATAGTGAGGAACGGTATGCCTACGAAGAGTCTGGAATAGCGCCTGGCACATAGTAGGTGCTCAATTCATAGTAGTGTGTACGCCCACACAAAGGTGTGTACATTCCAAATGCACGAATGCCCCCCAAGGTACCCTCAATACACAAATAGATTGAGTCTGGACTCGGTGCAGTGGCTCATGCCTGTAATCCCAGCACTTTGGGAGGCCGAGGTGGGAGGATCACTAGAGCCTAGGAGTTTAAGACCAGCCTAGGTACCATGGTGAGACTGTCTCCATGAAAAATAATTAATTAAAAATTAAAAAAACATATTTTAATTTGAAAACTTTTAAAAAGGAAAGAAATGGACTGGGTCTGGTCGCTGGGCTCCTGGGGACAAGCCTTGCTGTGCACACACATCTTCATTAGTGTGAGTTGTGCTCACACCGGCTGTGTGGAGGCTGGGACACGGACACTCCGCAGTGCCCAATGATGTGTCACACCCACACATTAGCACCACGCGGGCCCCTTGCCAACCTGCCATATCTGCCCCCTTATCTACTCAGAATGGTCAAGGTGCCCAGGGCACAGTGTCTCAGTAATTTTCCACAACCTGAGAAAAAGCTGCATCTCTCTTGGATGTGGGGAGAGGGCGAGCCCTTGCTCCTGAGGCGTCCTTCTGGCTGTCCTTGCTCTTATAAGGCTGACTGGCTGAGTTTTTGGGTGGAGGGGCTGAGGTTCCCAGCCTGTCTCAGATGGTGCTGAACGTGACTGGAGATTATGATTGCTTTGGTCTCACCACCCCTCAGAGGATGCCCTGTGCAGAGTCTTGGGTCTGACTGACCTCTGCAGCACCCAGCCCATAGGTCCTGTTAATCAAAATCCTTGCTGGGGCCTGGAAGCTCCTTGAGGGGTCACGTCTCCCACAGGTCTAGGGCTTCAGCACCCAGTACAGGAGCAGGTGTTCATGAACTGAATTATATATTTTTTGCATTAAAAAAATTTTTTTTCAGACAGAGTCTCGCTCTGTAGCACAGGCTGGAGTGCAGTGGCATGATCTCAGCTCACTGCAGACTCTGCCTCCTGGGTTCAAGTGATTCTCCTGCCTCAGCCTCTGGAGTAGCTGGGATTACAGGTGCCCGCCACCACGCCTGGCTAATTTTTGTATTTTTAGTAGAGACAAGGTTTCGCCATATTGCCCAGGCTGGTCTGGAACTCCTGACTTCAGGTGATCCACCCGCCTCGGCCTCCCAAAGTGCTGAGATTACAGGCGTGAGCCACCGGCCTTTTTTTGCATTTAAATCGCACCTCCAGGGGTTAGGAAGCTGTATGCAGTGGTGGTTACTTGTGTAGGTCGAGGCATGGCACTACACAACCTCTTGGGCCTGAGCTTCCCCTTGTTAAATTGGAATAACAATGAAGACGCCTTCCTCATAGGGCTGTCCCAAAAACACCACGAAGAAACTCAGGCAGAGTCCTCAGGGAGTGCCTGATCCCACATACGGAGCACCCAGGGGTTGCCCTCTTCATCCCAGAGTCACAGTTCCCACAGTTTCCTGGACTCTGCCCCTTCCCAAAATATCACAGGCCGCTAACACAGCACTACCTTCTGTCACACCCTAGTCCTGGTGGGCTAGGATGGGGGAGATATTAACAGCCAACTTTAAAATCAGACAGAAAAAAAGGTGCTATGGAGACAGGAAGTAATAATTGACTCCAGCTTGGGCAGGGCAGGCTGGGAATAGGAAGTAGATTGGGGTCTTGTTTAGGTAAGAGAAAGACTTCAGTGGCAGACAAAGGAGGAGTAATAAGATCGCTAGGGGGCCCGTGCCCAGCCAATCCACGCATATTCTCACTTAGGCCTTGCAATACCCCCAAGGCGGGTGCTAGGATCACATCCTTTACGGACGCGGAACCTGGGACAGGGATGCGCGAGTAGTCAGGGGGCCTCGCTAGATCGAACCTAAGCTGGGGAAGAGTATTTCTTGTATTTTTAGTAGAAATTCTCAGCCTCGGGGAAGAGTATTTCTTGATGAGGGAAGAGCACGGGGAAGACACTCACGGGCGCACAAACATGTGGGCGGCCGTGGTGTGCCCAGCGCCGTGCTGGCTTCTGGGGACTCCCAGTGTACAAGACGGATAAGGTACCCGGATGGGAAGTGGGAGCCAGTCACAAGCGCACCTAATTTCGGAGAGTGACAAGCACTCTGAAAAGAAAGAACGTAGGGCTGGGGAGGGGACTGGCCAATTTAAGCGGGCAGGAGTCTGTTGGGGGACGGAGACTAGCCTCAGGTCTAGGCCCGTCTTGGGTTGGGGACAGAAGCTGTGCCTAAGTGTGGTGCAGGATGCAACTGCAAAGGAGCGCTTCCGAACGCACTTCATGCTCGCCACGTCCCTGCAAAGTGCTCCCGCCCCCACTCTGTAGATAAGGAAACGCGACGCGCTGCTCGCCGGGCCAGGTGGGGGTGGGACGCTGACTCCAGCCCAAGGCCTCCCCTGCGCCCCCGATTGCGCCTGCGCTGGAGGCCCCGGGGGCGTGGCCTCCCTGGTGGGCGGGACCGTGACCACCCAGGTGGGCGGTGCCAGTGGCTCTGGCGGCGGGGTTGGGCGCGCGTCCTGGCTCCGCCCACTCCCGGGGAAGGGCCTCCGGCGGCGGCTTGGCCGTTGGTTTCGGGACGGAACGTTCACGCGGCGGGGGCGGGCGCGCGGGGGAAGGGTTTGCTGCGGCGCCGCTGCCGGCTAACGCGGAGGGGCGCCTGGAGGCGGCGTGGCGTCCGCTCGGGCTCCGACTCCGGTTCTGGCTCTGGCTCTCGCTTCTAGCTCGCGTGCCCGCGCAGTCCCCTCCCCGAGAACCATCCCCTTGCCCCACCCAGCGTGAGGTGCGCGCGGCCGCCGAGAGACCCCGGAGGCGTAGCCGGCCGCGGAGGTGAAGAGTCGGGAGCGCGAGCTGGGACCAGCGTCTCGGAGGCGCCGCAGGTGAGGGGGCGGGGCGGGCCCGCGGGCATCTTCCTCAGGATCCACCTCGGCCCCGGGGCCACCCCCAAGACTCCCTCTCAGCTCTTCCCCTGGAGCCCCTGCCCCCGAGACCCCCTCAGGATCCGCCTGCCCCTCCAGGCCCGCGAACCCTGAAACTCCCAAGATTTTCTCTGGACTCCGACACCCCCTGAGGACCCCGGCCACAAGTGGGCCCTGAGAACTGTTGGTTCCGGAAACTCTCGAAGTTCCCTTGAGACTTGCTTCCAGCAGCCTCCTCAGAAGCCCCCAGGCCCGGGGCATCTTCCTGGGGGGAGCCGTGGGTCCCAGTGTCCTTAGCCCCGCTAGACCTCGGGCCCCCGTGCCGCCCACCCTGAGGCTCCCTCTCCGACCTGATCTCAGGGCTAGGTGTCTCCAACTTGAGGTCCCTGGACCTGCCGGGCGTGGGTGGAAGTGTTCCTAGGGCTGGTGATAAGATGGTAACAGCGCGCCCGACGACCACCTCCTAAGCTGCGGTCCCCGCGCCTACAGGTGCAGGGCCGGGTTTAACTTTAAATGCTCTGCTGAGACTCAGGTGACCGCACAGGACAGTCTATAGATCAGGAGACCTGAAGTGGCCGAGGGCGGCTGAACCGGGGAGGGAGTGAGTTAGGGCACATGGGGACGCTTTTAGGTTGTTTACTCCTCTTAATGTTTTCATTTAAGGAACTTTTTTTTTTTTTTTTTGAATGCCTGATAGGCTTCAGGAATTGACACTGGAAATAGAGATGACACGGTCCCTGATGTCAGGGCCTAGGGACCACGGGGCATAAGACAAGTAGGTCGGTTTTACCTGGAGGAAGCTGTGTCGCCGCTGACAGGGAACCCATCTGGGTGGGCATGGGACTCTGGGAAGGGGTGGGATTCTGGGGAAGGAGTGGGTGTTAAGGAGGGCGTTTAGGAGTCGTGGGGAGGAGGTGCTAAGTAGCAGGTGAGCTGATTCTTGAAGGTTGAGCTAGAGAAGTTTGCCAGGGTCGTTCCAGGCAAAGTTCCAGGGGACAGCCAGTATGTCACAAGGCAGAGGGGCTCTGCCATAGCACAGCACACAGCGTTGGAAGGCGGGAGGTGTGGCTGGAGCGCACCTAATGAAGGTGGCGTGGGAGTGAATGCTAACTGCAGAGAACCCAGCTTTGCATCCGGAGGCCCACCGTGCCCTTGGCCCTTTCTTGAACGACTGCCCCTGCCATTGTCCCGAGAAATGATCCAGCTGAGCTGAAGGAAGGTGGGAGGTGGCCGGGGGGAGAAGTGAGGGAAGTGTCTCAGTAGACCTGGAATGGGAGAAGCTGGCACTTTCACAGAGTGCTGGGTTTGAGGTGGGAGCGACAAGAAGGAGGATGTGATTCTGAGAGCCAGTCAGGACCAAAGCATGCCCAGTTTAAGCTGAGTGGAGGGTTTGGTACTTCAAGGGAGTGGGTGACCATTGAAGGGCTTCGGGAGCAGAGGGGCGGGAGTTGGTGTGTTTTTCAAAGATCCATATGGCTGTGCTGGGGAGACTTTTTTGGAGGAAGCAAGACCCTATAAGAGATGGGGGTGACCTGGACCAAGGCGGTGGTAGTGGGGGACTGTGGCTTCCTGGAACAGGGCTAAGCTTCTGAAAGCCCAGGCGCAGAAGACTGGTTCCTCCTCTTTCCTGTCTGAGCCTGGGGACTGAACTTTTAAGTGAGGTTTTTGTCCTATTACCATAGGGCCTGTGGTCGTCTTAGTGCTTCAGGGTGACTGTGTGCATCACCATAGACTAATGACCACACAGGATGCAGTGGGGTAGGGTGAGTAGAGGTTGAGTCTCCGAGGTGGGCCAGGACCATGCTGGGCTAGGGGTCCTGAAGAGAACCCGTGTGTGGAAAAAACACCCAACGTGCTTTTTCTATTCTCTCACTCAACAACAATCAACAGAGTTGTCTTCTGTGACCAAATGTGGGGAGAGGTTTCTCCCTACCACTAAGTGGCCAATCGTTTGTGCAAGAGACGCCAACTGGGTATCTTCCAATTCAGTTCTGACACTGTCTACCTGGAGATAGCATCAAATCCCACAAGTTAAGGGCTCAGTCCCCAAGACTGCCCTCCACCCCTTTGGACACCAGTCACAAGCCTGGGCCTCTGGAACTTCTGATCCATCAGCTTCAAGTTGGGGTTCCCATGACCCTTCCTTAGGTTTGATTAATTTGCCGGTTGCGGTGGCTCATGCCTGTAATCCTAGCACTTTGGGAGGCTGAGGTGGGTGGATCACCTGAGGTCAGAAGTTTGAGACCAGCGTGGCCAACATGGCAGAACCCCATCTCTACTAAAAATACAAAAAATTAGCTGGGCATGGTGGTGTGCACCTGTAATCCCAGCTACTCAGGAGGCTGAGGCACGAGAATCCCTTGAACCTGGAAGGCTGAGGTTGCAGTGAGCAGAGATTGTGACACTGCACTCCAGCCTGGGAGATAGAGCAAGACTTTGTCTCAAAAAAAAAAAAAACAAAAACATTGCTGTAGAACAGCTCACAAACACTCATGTTTACTGGTTTGTTATAAAAGATATTGCAAAGGACACAGATGAGAAGATGAATAGGGTGAGGCGTGGGGGATGTTGTGCAGCGCTTTCATGCCCTCCCCGGGTCATACCATCCTCCAAAAACCTCCACATGTTTCTATTTCTCTCTCAGGAAGTTCTCAGAACCCGACCTTTTGGGCCTTTTATGGAGACTTCTAAAGCATGTAGGCATGCTTAATTAAACTGTTGGTCTTTGGTGATCAACAAAATCTTTAGCCCCCTCTTGCCTGGGTTAGTGGGTGGGGCTGAAAGTTCCAAGGATTTAATCCTGCCTTGGTCTTTCTGGTGATAAGCACCCTTCTGAAGCTATCCAGGGCCTGTCTGCGTCAGTCAGCTCATTAGCATACAAAATGACAGCACTTTGGAGATTCCAAGGATTCTAGGAGTAGTAAGACAGGAAACAGGATGAAGACCCAATAGAGATTTCAACAAAATGGAAAGCTGTTGGAGGGGAGACAAGTTCAGATGTGTCAGAAATTTCCCTCTGGCAACTATGTGGGACTAGAGGACTAGAGGGTCTGGAACTGGAAGCAGGTGCTTTTCAGTGTTAGACATGTCCTGAGGGCCTTTTTTTTTTTTTTGAGATGGAGTTTCGCTCTTGTCGCCAGGGCTGGAGTGCAATGGTACAGTCTCGGCTCACTGCAACCTCTGCCTGCCAGATTCAAGGAATTCTCCTGCCTCAGCCTCCCAAGTAGCTGGGATTACAGGTGCCCGTCACCTTGCCCAGCTAATTTTTTGTATTTTTAGTAGAGACGGGGTTTCCCTATGTTGGCCAGGCTGGTCTCAAATTCCTGATCTCAGGGTGATCCACTCGCCTTGGCCTCCCAAACTGTGGGATTACAGGTGTGAGCCACCGTGCCCAGCCAAGTTGTTAAGGCTTTTAAGACTGTGGCAGACGGGGCCGGGCAGGGTGGCTCAAGCCTGTAATCCCAGCTACTCGGGAGGCTGAGGCAGGAGAATGGCATAAACCCGGGAGGCGGAGCTTGCAGTGAGCTGAGATCCAGCCACTGTACTCTAGCCTGGGCGACAGAGCCAGACTCAGTCTCAAAAAAAAAAAAAAAAAAAAGACTGCGTCCGACGGTATGGATTAAACAGATTAGGAAGAAAAATCTACAGGACTTGTTTGTTGAAGTCTTGAGTTAGGTGAGGGAGAGAGAGACTCTGGGATAACTGCACAGTGGAACTTCCTGTGGTAACCCAGATGTAAGGACTGCTGTCCAGTATTCACTGGCTGCTTGTGGCTGCCGACCACCAAAAATATGACTCATGTGACGGAGCTGTTTAATTTTATTTAATTAGCTTTATTTAATTTTAATTAAATCTAGGCCGCATTCCCCGTCACACATCTCGGGTGCAGTAGGAAGTACACTGTTCCAGGCTTTGTTCTTTTATTCCATTTAAAGCTTCCAGCAACCTTAGGAGGTATAAGATATTCTTTTCTTTGTAGAAAAGGTAAATAGTCTCAGGAATGAGTCCTTGCCCAGGTAGTAAGGATTTCAGCCAGTACTGATTTGTTGGCCAGGCTCTTGCTCCTATGTCCTAACTCCTTCCCCCAAGGAGCCTGCAGCGTCTCCTTGTCAGGAAAATGCCCTCCTCTTGAGTGGTGGCATTGTTCCTCCATGTGGCCCTCCTTATCTGTTCCCACCCCGCCAAGCTAACAGGGACAGTTAGGTGATAAGCACACTGTCCCGGGGCTGGTCTTTTTCCTGAGGCTGCTCTGCCTACTGCCTCATCTGTCTGCCTAATGGGAACTCTTTCAGCATTTCTGGGGAACGAAAAACTATAGAAAACAAAGCTCTGTGCCTTATTTGTAACAATTTGGTGGTACAGAGGTAGAAATGAGTGCCTTAAAGTGTTGGGGTCACAGTGGACCAGACAATGCCCGGGCCAGTGGGAAGAATATGGGACATGAGCCAGGAGTTACTCTATAGCTTGTTCCCAGCCCCGTGGGGGAAGTTGACGAAGTCACTGCTTCTCAGTCTCAATTTTCACTTCTGAAAAATTAGGGCATTTGGTTTCATGTAACCTTTAAGATCCTGCCCGCTCTGAAATTCTGTCATTTTAAATTTTGTTGAAGGTTTACCTTCTAGAACACGTCTTACGTATCCTTTCGAGGTGGGGTAAAGGCAGGTGGGTCCATGAGCCCCTGGCCTCTGTCTTGGCATGTTTTAACATTGGCTTGTTAAGTAACACGTTTATTTGAGTTAATGTGTCCCATCTGGTGGACAAACTGTATGTAAAACGTTGAATGTTTTAGTGGATGGCAGAGTTCCCTGTAAAATATCAGGTATATTTGTTTGCCATTTCAAGCTGCACTGATGTTAGGAGGGAAGGCGCAAGAATATGTAACACACAACTTGGGGCTGGCCTGTTGGAAAGGTTCGGTGCTGGCCTTGGCCAGGTTGTGGGTCATAGTCACCACCTCATTGGGTTACTGAGAGGGTTAACTGAGATAGTGCGTTAAAACGCTTAGCATTTTCCCTTGAATCTCTATTAAGGGCTGAAAAAGTGGCAGTAATTAATGTTGCTCTTTGAATTAATTTGTGACCAAGTTAAACTAAATTTGAATTAGATTGTTTTTCTAGTGGTAGGTTTTGCTGTTTTCCTGTATGTCCAAGCAGCTCTGTTTGGTGGGACTGGTTTCAGGAATCCAATTAACTTATTTCCATCGTTACAAAATAAGACATTTTTTCCATTAAGTTCAACGGAATAAAAAGTGATTGGTTAAGTGGAGTGCGTTCAGATTAAGGGTTCGTATTTTCTGTAAATTGAAGAAAATAACTCATCCTGAAGATCCCTTATTATTAGTAATGGCTGAAATTAAGTTTTACCAGAACCATGATTACATTGAAAGTAGTTGTGGTGACTGCTTTGGAAAAGTGCTGGCGTGAGGCGGTTGAGTAACAGATTGTGCGCTTTATTGAGCACCTTTCAGGTATGCGTCTCCCTTGCAAGTCTGCAGCAGTCCAGTCGGTCCTGTGCATGTTGGAATCCCCATTTAAGAGACAGGTTTGGAGAAACAGGTTTAGAGAGGTCTACCTGGCTGGGGAAAGGGTGGCGTCTCCTTGTCTCCAGGTCCTGTGTTTTCTCCACCTTAGTCCTAATGCTGCTTCAGGTGGAGTTGTTGTGGTTTCGAGACTAAGCCTCTCCTTTGCAGTTCCAGAAGCTTAATTTTTTGCCCATTTGTGCCTTGTTTCCAGTGCAGGTGAATCTAGTCATGCTAATCACACTCACCTGTCAGCTAGGTCGCAGATGATTCATTTGTGGTTGGAAATATGATTGCCACATGTGCTTGAAGACTGTTGCTCAGTTGCTCGGTGATTTTTTTTTTTTTTGAGATGGAGTCTTGCTCTGTTGCCCAGTGTGGAGTGCAGTGGCACGATCTTGGCTCACTGCAACCTCTGCCTTCCGGGTTCAAGCGATTCTCCCGTGTTAGCCTCCAGAGTAGCTGGGATTACAGGTGCGCACCACCACACCCGGCTAATTTTTGTATTTTTATTAGAGACACAGTTTTACCATGTTGACCAGGCTGGTCTCGAACTCCTGACTTCAGGTGATTCGGCTGCCTTGGCCTCCCAAAGTGCTGGGATTACAGGTGTGAGCCTCCACACCCAGCCTTGCTCAGTGATTTCTGCTGCCACACTCTTCCGCCTCTCCCAAGCCTACATGGGAGACCTGATTGCTGTGAAAAAGGAAGTTTGTGGGAATCGTATCTAGAATGAAGGGAGAGGAGGATATTAATGAGCAGGGTCTGGCCATTGAGCTTCCATGGCATGCAGTCATCTGTCATGCTGAGGGTCATGCTGGGAAGGGCTTGCTTGAAGGCTCCCCATCTTCCAGACCTGCCTTGGTATAGTCAGAATGCAGTGGATAGATTCTGGCCTCTTTTAAGGACATTCCAGTCCTTAAAATCCACCCTGGCTACACAGATGAAATTTAGTATTTCCAAGCCTCTTGTCTCCTGTCAGTAGCACATTTATAAATGGTTTCTTAGTGTGAGGCACTTTTGTAACAGTGGCAGTAGTAATATTGGAACTAATAGCCTACTGTGTTGCTGGGCTTTGCTCTAAGGGCTCAACATAAATCAACTCATTTGTAGTCACAGCGACTTTGTCTGACTTTCTTTGCAAATTCTGCGTTCATTTTTTTTATCACTCTGTGGGTTGACTACAGGTGAGTTAAAGGTCAGCATTCGGAAACTTTGCCGAATAAACGTGATACCACTCCTGTGTGAGATGGATGTAGTTTGAGCATATGTTTACTCTGAGTCCCTCTTGCTTCATTGTAATCAGATGCTGCTTGAACACTCTTTATCTCCCTGCTTTTTGAAACTGCTCAAAGCCCATGTGATCATCTGTTTATAGAAAGAAATTAAGCTTGGCTGGGTGCAGTGGCTCACACCTGTAATCCTAGCACTTTGGGAGGCTGAGGCAGGTGGATCGCTTGAGGTCAGGAGTTCGAGACTAGCCTCTGACCAACATGGTGAAACCTGTCTCTACTAAAAAACCACAAACTTATCCGGGCATGGTGGCGTGTGCCTGTAATCCCAGCTACTTGGAAGGCTGAGGCAGGAGAATTGCTTGAACCCAGGAGGTGAAGGTTGCAGTGAGCTGAGATTGTGCCATTGCACTCTAGCCTGGGCAACAAGAGCGAGACTCCGTCTCAAAAAAAAAAAAAAAAAGTTTTCTTAAAGGATACTTTTGAGGATCCCACAATCTTGACACTTCCAGTTGATGGTTGTGCTTGTTAAGTGAAAATATAGCTTGTAATGGAAAGCGAGTAAGGTTTTTTTGTTATGCCACTTTTAATCATTACAGTTCTTGACACACATTCCCCTCTCCCCACAGACTGTCGTGATGTTGGTTCATTCGTCTGTCTGCTCTGTTTTCTTTGGCACTCTGGGCTTCTCCCTGTCCCACCAGGGTTTAGACAGCCACAGCCTATTTGCTAGCTCAGCGCCAGGCCCAGGCCCAGGTCCCGGCCCAGCAGGTTCTTCTGCCAGGCTCGCTGGGGTCACTCATACAGTTGTGGCCCAGGGCAGCCTTGCTTTTGTGTTGGTGGATGGTACCTCGGCTGCCCACCGAGTGGCAGGGCAGAGTTCCACTGGGACAGGCTCTGTGGTAAAGGGTGTGTCAGACTTGTACTTGCTTCCCATTATCCCATTTGCTGATATCTCAGTGGCCCGAAAGTCATGTGGCTAAGCCTGGAGTCTGTGAGGGGCTGTAGAAGGGTGTGGCTGCCAGCAGGCATGAGAGGGGCGGGGCCATTAACATCCTCCTACAGTAGGGTTGTGAGGTACTTTGTTTTACTGCCTGTAAATAACAAGTTCGATTTTGGTAGCTTATATTTTGCATTGAACTCTGTTTGATGAACGTTTATGTAGTGCTGGATGCCAGGGATTGAAGAATACGACCGTCTCTAGCTACTCTGTGCTAGTTTATAAAATGCTAGTGATCTCAAGTTCTAAGCAGATAGCATCCTGGTAAGACTTTGGCTTTGGATTAAAAAAGACGAACTGCTTATAAGAATCTCTGCTGGGGCCAGATTTTGCTTTCAGAAATGCTGATAGGTCCTTGAAAAAAGAGAAGGGTTGCTATGATGACTTGGCTCTGGGCCTGCAAACCATGCTGACGACATAGTCACCAAGGAAACCAAGAGATGCAGCGTCTGAAAGGCCTCCAAAGGGTTTTGTTACTGTTGTCTAGGATCTGATTGGCTTAGATGGTGTCTGGATGGGAGCAGAACCCTGGAGCTTGCTGTCCTGCTGAAACTTCGAGGACCTGGTGCTGAGTGCTTTGGAGATCACCTTACTTGGATTTTGATTTAAAAACAAGGGGGAGATTTAGGGTAATTTCTAGGTTATTGTGAGATTTGACTCTGATGTTTATGCTGCTGTAAAACAGGAAATGAGGTAATGTCTTTAAACATGTAGTGTGATAATGAACTGTAAATCTCTAAATATGGGCAACTGTGCAGTTGAGGTTGCAGAGTTACTGTGTTGAGTTTTTATATAATTGGGTACTTCCCATCTGCCTATTGAGGTTGAACTCTGTGTGGTTCTGTTTGAAATACTGTCTGAGGAGCCAGTACCAGACTTGCAGTTCAGGCTGAGAGAGAGGTTTGGAGCACTTAAGCCAGCCACAAACCACCCAGGAGTGCAAGCTGTGGCCTGTTATGTAAGTGTTAGGAATAGTGATACCTTGTTCTTTTGGGAAACTTTGAAATCACTTAATTTTGGAGTTAAATATAGCCTCAAAAGTTTAATTTGTTCATACTGTTTTTGAAGATGTGTAAATGCAATATTTAGGTTTTGAATTTGTAACCATAATCGCATATATATGGAGAATCAAAAGCAGTTGAACAGTAGTTGAAAGAACTAGAGGTAGATTTTGAAAGTTCTTTACTGTGGTAACAGTTTTGGGCATGTGGTTTTTTTAGGTCACTGGTTGACCAGTATGTGTTTAAAAAATATTCTAAAATGTCATGTACAGAAGGCTGAGCTAAACAAGCCCTTCTCATAGACAGGGAGGAGTAACTATTTGGAAGCGATGTGGATGATTTTGGGGGGGCAGGAGTGGGGGCACTTGGATTAGTCAGCTGATGAGCCCTATTATCGTCCCCTTCCAAATAGGATTGAACAGGAGTGGCTCCTGAGTCCTGCCCCGCAGCAGGAGGCCAGGAAGGGAAGTGCCGGGCAGCCTCCTCCACAGGCCAGAGCCTGAGCTGTTGGACTCAGCAGTTCCAACTTTCAGAGCACTTTCATACAGAGGCCTGAGCTTTCCAAACTCAGCGCATTAGCAAGAATCCATGTTTTATAGTTGGTAAAACTGAGGATTGGTGAACAGTTAAATCAGTCATTGAAATCTCAGGGATGGGGTCCAGAGTTGCTTATATTATTAACATATGGTGGAGGGATTCTGTTACACAGTGGAGAAACTCAACATTTGTTACTTTCCTTAGAAAGTATCTAGTAGATTAAAAAAACAAAAACGATGAGTTTGATGATTGGTGTTAACTCCTCGGTGGGAAGAAGGGTCAGTGTTAGGGCCTGGACTGCCAGCCTTTCCCTGGGGCAGGTCACAGGCATCTGTGAGCCTGGCTTTCTTTGCCTGTGGACTGTGGTTTCTTGGCATTTGGGGGAAGGTCGCAGACATGTTTGGGAGTTGATGGAAGCTGTGAACTCTCCCTGGGAAAATGTATGCATGGACTTAGGCAGTTGTGTACATTTTCAGGGAATAACCAGGATCCCATTTAGCTCTGCGATCTAATGATGCTTATGGACTGATTAAGCCTTGTTTCCTTACCCTAGAAAATTACTTTTGATGGCCTGATTCTAGTGGCGGGGTGTGTGTGTGCGAGTGAAGAGTACACATGTGAAAAAGTGATTTTTCAGCCAGTCGCCGTGGATCACACCTGTAATCCCAGCACTTTGGGAGGCCGGGGCAGGCGGATCATGAGGTCAAAGATCGAGACCATCCTGGCTAACATGGTGAAATCCCATCTGTATTAAAAATACAAAAAATAGCCGGATGTGGTGGTGTGGGCCTGTGCCACTGCACTCCAGCCTGGCGACAGAGCGAGACTCCGTCTTAAAAAAAAAAAGGTAATTTTTCTTTTTCTTCCTTTCTTTCTTCTTTTTTTCTTCTCCTCCTCCTCCTCCTCCTTCTCCTCCTTCTCCTTCTCCTCCTCCTTCTCCTTCTTCTCCTTTTTTTCTTTTTCTTTTACCATTTGGCCTTCCAAGTAGCTGGGGCTACAGATGAGCACCACCATGTTTGGCTAATTTTTGTACTTTTTGTAGAGATAGGGTTTCCCCATGATGTTGCCCAGGCTGGACTTGAACTTCTGGGCTCAAGGGATCCTCCCGCCGCAGCCTCCCAAAGTGCTGGGATTACAGATGTGAGCCACCGTACTCTGCCGAAGTAATTTTCAGTCAGTGCTGATTCGGATGTGGCAAAGCAAGCCCCGACGCGTTCTGCTGACCGCTTTTCTGGAAAGCGGTTTGGTAGTGTGTGCTAAGATACTTTACAGTGTTCATACTCTCTAACTCAGCAGTTCTTCTCAGAAATCTCTCCTAAATAAGTAATTTCACAATATACAGGCTTTGTGCACCAAGTTGGTCGTCAGAGTGTTATACTGACGTTCTGCATGAGAGATGTGTCAGTAAGACACATACATGTACATTACACTTACATTTATGAATAGTTTTTAATAACATAAGGGAGATATATTTATTTTAATGCATGAAAAAGTAGGATATGCACTGTGTTCTCAAATGATGTCAACACTTTTGTTTGTTTGTTTATTTTTGAGACGGAGTCTTGCGCTGTTGCCCAGGCTGGAGTGCAGTGGCGTGATCTTAGCTCACTGCAACCTCCACCTCCTGGGTTCAAGATATTCTCCTGCCTCAGCCTCCCTTGTAAACAATTTTAAAAGAGAGTAGAGAGAATATATAAATGTTAACAGTTAATGCTCAGAGGCCATAGGATTAGAGGCAAAACTTTATTTTTCTGTCTTTTTCCTTGCTTACAGTAGGTATTATTTCTAGAATTGGGGTAAAATGTGATTTTGGAAAATTTTTATTTTTTATTTTTGAAACGAGGTCTCACTCTTGCCCAGGCTGGAGTGGCGTGACATGGCCACAGCTCCTTGCAGTCTCGACCTCCCAGGCTCAGGCGACCCACCCACCTCAGCCTTCCTAGTAGCTGGGACTACAGGCATGCACCACCATGCCTGGCAAATTTTTAAAAATTTTTTATAGAGACAGGATCTTGCTGTATTGCCCAGGCCGATCTTGAACTCCTGAGCTCAAGCAGTCCGCCTTGGCCTCCCAAAATGCTGGGATTACAAGCTGGGATTACCACATCTGGTCTGATTTTGGAAAAACTAAGGAATATGGAGATAGCTTGGTGATAGAGACCCAGATGGTTTGGGATTTCTATTTTTATATAAGGTAAGAATTGGCTTTTTACTTGGATGACTTCTTTCGACTGGATTTCAGTAAGGCTGAGGGGAGGACTGGTGCCTTGGAGCGGGTGCTGATGCTGAGAAAGGGCCATGCTCCAGCCCAGTGCTGTGCGCCTTAGAGCACTCGTTGGCTTCCTCTGCAAAACCACCTTTGGCTTCGCTTTGTTGTGCTGGTTACTGTGTTTTGCTTCTGTGATAAGTCATCTGTGTTCATGTGCACTGGAAATTCTTCTAGAGCGGTGTCCCAAGAGACAGCGAAACCCCCAGCCTGGAGCCCACGGGGCCCACCCCTCCATCTGCGCCTGTGTGTGCGTTTTCCAACAGCGAGAGTCCAGCTAGCCTGATGAGTCACGTGAGACGAGGAATGGTGGCTTAGGAAACATTTTGGATGTGTGTCATTTGCATATGACATTTTTCAGATATTCTAATTTAAATAAAGATCGAGGACCTTCGATTTTAATTCTAGCCTTAACTCTCTTCCAGGGTACAAATAAAAACTTTGACCTGGGAAATAGAAGTCATTTCTGACTAATTTTTCCCTTCAGAATTCACAGATGGATTCAGTGGAGAAGACAACAAATAGAAGTGAACAAAAATCCAGGTAATTAGAGACAGCTCTGCCTTCAAGCAGCTTCATTGACTTCATCTAGCATCTGTCGGGAGTCTGCGTACCTGTTCTTTAGTACCTGCAAAGGCCAAAGTGAAATGGAAATACTGGGGCATGAGGGAACCTTGAGGGCCATTTTCCACCCTTGACTTCAATGTAAGGAACATTCCAGTAGGCAGTTTTCTGCCCAGTCTCCAAACCAAGCAACATGTCATTAGAGGGGTCACGTCTAGAACTGGCAGTGTCAGGCTTCCTCAGAAAGAACTCTTTGACTACAGATGGACAGCAGGCTGTGTTTGCTGTAAAGTGAAGCACGATAAAGAGGCACTTACTGTAGAATGGTTTGGGAATGGTGGGCGGCAGAAAACCAGCATTTGCCAGTAACTTTCTTATCCGTCACTGCAAGGAAGGGTCATTTTGTCATCATCATTTGTGTTCATAAGCTGTGTGCAGCTTCAAAGGAATGAAAATTGCTGAACTTCTGTTTCACAAATATGTATCACTTAAACATGAGCTTAACACTGGGCAACTTAAGACGCATGAGACACAGCTGTCCCACATCCTTTAAGGAATAAGGGTAGAACGTGAAATAAATACACGGAGAAGGATACACAGGCTGACTCCCCCCAGTGTAAGAGGGGACTCTGTGTGTGTGTGTGTGTGTGTGTGTGTACAGCACAAGGCCTGAACTCACAGAGAGTTCCAGACTTTGTGTTTGCAATGTTTCCGCTTTGACTTTCGTTCTCTCGCTTCCTTGTTTTCAAGTAGAAAGTTTTTAAAAAGCCTCATCCGGAAACAGCCTCAGGAGCTGCTCCTGGTTATTGGGACTGGTGTCAGTGCAGCAGTGGCCCCGGGAATCCCTGCCCTTTGCTCGTGGAGAAGCTGCATCGAGGCCGTCATTGAGGCTGCAGAGCAGCTGGAGGTGCTGCACCCCGGAGACGTCGCCGACTTCCGGAGGAAAGTGACAAAGGACCGGGACCTGTTGGTTGTCGCCCATGATCTGATCCGGAAGATGTCACCTGTAAGTGTCAGACAAGTACCTCTGGTTTCTTGGGGACAGCTTGGTTCTGCACCAGGCTGGATGAGTCTGTGAACCTAATGTTAAACTCTGCAGGCCTAACGCGTTCAGTGTTCAGCAGAGTCAGGCTGATGAGCCAGAAATCCTTGAGTCCATTGGAGTGTCGTCTTTTAAAATTGAGGGAATGCCAGGCACAGTGCAGTGTGGGGCTCCTAAAGTAACTCCTATTAAATAGAGCCTGACTGTGTGAGCTGGTCTCAGGGAGATGGTCCAGCTGCACTCAGTATGAACCTTGGGATTGTATGTTCACTTAGTAAAGGGATATCCCTTAGGCATGTTTGGTGTAAGCAGGCCGGCCATATTTCTTCAGATGACAAGTGCTTCCTAGAAAACATTTGAAGATGGGAGAAGTTCCAGCTTCTTTGTCTGCGGTGGAGATGATCTAGTCGAGAGGAGAAGCACTGATGATGCAGGAGCTATTCCTGAGTGAGGCCCTGGGGCCGATGGGTCTGGTGCAGGGGGAGGTACGGCAGGCCATTGTTGTCCCAGGTCAGCCCAGGTGTGGGCATAAAGGCTGGGAAGCTGGACCCTGGCTGGGGCTCTTGGCAGGTGCTGTCTTCTTCTACTCTTGTATTTACTGAAGAGGCACAGTCACCATCTGAGAGGAGGAGATGTTGGAGGTTTGAACAGAGGAGAGAGCAGGGAAAAGAGAGCTCGTCACCAAGGAGAGTGGAGAGTTGAGGTTGACTGTGAAAAGAGACCTTAAACCACATGGCTTCATGTGAGCACCTTTATACTTCCCACCTGGAGACCCGGGTGGGCAGCCCGAGGAGAAAACGGTGGCTGGGCAGGGCTCCTCTTTGCTGGCTCTGCCACCCTCAGCAGGCAGCTTCTGTCTGGTGCTCTGTGGGCAGCTGTAAATGGCATGCGTGCGCAGGGAGTGCGTGCAGGAGGGAAGCACGGGGAGGGGAGGAAGTGAGGGCTTCAAGGGCCGCCACCGAAGTCACATACACCACTTCTGTTTCATCTCATTGGCCAGTTTTACCTAGGGCTGCACCTAGCTTTGCCAGAGCTTGAGGAGTGTTTTTAGTTAGGTGACTCTGCCACACGTGGATGTTTTATTAATAAGGGACAACTCTCATCACAGGCCAGGAGTTGGAAATTTATGGCCTTGTTTGGGCCTGGTTTTACAAATGAGGTTCTGACAGGCAGCCACACCCTTTCATTTACTATAGTATGTGGCTGCTTTCATGCCTCCAGGCCGAGGTGAGTAGTTAAAAGAGAGACTTTATGGCCCACAAGACCTAAAATAGTTCCTCTCTGGCTCTTACAGACAACTTTTGCTCACCCTTCCTAGGAAGGAGAAGGGAGGAGTTGAAGGGAGGGCAGGGAAGGGTAGTGGGGTCGCTGGGCAGCTCTGAGGGCCCTCATTGTCCTTCACGTGAAGAGAGGCCGTTTGTCTAGAATGAGAATCGTTTGTCTTGAAAACAGATAGTTGAGCGTCATTCAGCTCTTCTGCTCACTTTTGCGTGTTTTTGAAAACCTCCATCAGGAAGTGTTGAGGTGAGGCCGTCGACACAGCTGTGTTGAGAGTTGGAGAACAGGCACGGAGGAAGCCGAGAGTTGGTTGCATCAGGAATTCCAGCAATGCCAGAGAAGGGCGAGGGGCTTGCAAGTGTATTTGGGGAAGTTGTAGTGATCCATTGTAGACTCTAAGCTGCTCAATGGAAGAAGGCAGGACAGCAGGGCAGCGAGTGACTGGTCGGTGGTAGTGGGGTCAGTAGCTCACGGGCCTCAGTGGGCTTGAAGTTTCCCTGGGAGCCAAGTGCTAGAGAGGTGGGCAGATGGGAGTGGTTGGACAGGGGAAGCTGGCCCAGAGGTTCTGGAAAGGATCCAGGTCTTGGTGATGATGAGGCCTGGGGGGCCGTGGTGTGGATGGCTGAGATGGGCCAGGACCATGGGAGAAGAGTGATGGGTGGAATTTAGAGGCCACGATCCCAGGAAGAATCATCCAAGTGGACGTGAGAATCACCCCAAATTACGACAGCACAGCTGGAGAGACTCCAGGGAGCCTGGAGCCAAGCCCTCACCTTCATCCGTGCAGGGAGTGCAGAGGAGCCCCCCGGGAGGGATCTCAGGGATGCGCAGAGCCAGGTCTCGGGTCGGGGAGAAGGTGAGTCTTCCCAGGAGAGGATGGAGATGTGGGGCTGGCTGATGGCAGACCCACTGGGGGCAGTGGGAGGGTTTGCGGGGGTGGGAGAGTCAGAAGGGCTGAGGCCATGAGTGGGAACCTGTGAGTCTTGGGTTTCTTGTGCCGGCCAAGCAACACGAACAGGCCCAGAGGGCGAGGGGAGGGATTGTGATGCCCAGGTGCCGAGGCAGAGGGTGATAGTGAGGCTGGGAGCCAGGCAGGGGGGACCCCGTGTCCTCCCAAGCCAGCCCCTGCCCCGCCTCTCTGTCCCCTCCAGCAAAGCTCTGCAGCATGGTTGCTGCATCTGCTGTTGCCAGCCCTTCTTTTTTCTCTTGAAGCCATGCCAGCCAGGCTTTGGCTCTCAAGGCCCCTTGGAGGCAGCTCCTGTCAAGGCCACCGGTGATCACTGAGGCTGCCTCTGGAGGCCAGGCCTCAGTCCTGATCCTCTTGCGTCTCTCAGAGTATATGCAGCACTACGGGCCTGGTGTGCTGGCTCATGCCTGTAATTCCAGCACTTTGGGAGGCCAAGGTGGGCGGATCACTTGAGGGCAGGAGTTCAAGATGAGCCTGGGCAACATGGCGAGACCTCGTCTGTACAACAAATAAAAAAAATTTTAGGCCGGGTACAGTGGCTCACGCCTGTAATCCCACAACTTTGTGAGGCTGAGGCAGATGGATCATCTGAGGTCAGGAGTTTGAGACCAGCCTGGCCAACATGGTGAAACCCCATCTCTACTAAAAATACAAAAATTAGCTGGGTGTGGTGGTGCACACCTGTAGTCCCAGCAACTTGGGAGGCTGAGGCAGGAGAATCGGGAGGGGAGGTTGCAGTGAGCCAAGATCACGCCACTGCACTCCATCCTGGGTGACAGAGCAAGACTGTTTCAAAAAAAAAAAAAAAATTAAAAAATTAACTAGGTGTTACGGTGTGCACCTGTAGTCACAGCTACTTGGAAGGCTGAGGTGGGAGGATCACTTGAGCCTGGGAGATCAAGGCTGCAGTGAGCCGTGATCGTGCCACTCACTGCACTCCAGCCTGGGTGACAGAGTGAGACTCTGTCTCAAAACATAAAATAATAAAATGAAAAATGAAATAATATAAAAGATGAAATTATTATTATTAGTTTTAAATAGAGTGAGCTGGGTGTGGCAGTGGCACCTGTGGCCCTAGCTACTTGGGAGGCTTAGGTGGGAAGCTCGCTTGGGCCCAGGAGTTGGAGGCTGCAGTGAGCCATCCTGGTACCACTGTGCTCCAGCCTGGACAACAGTGCAAGGCCCTATCTCAAAAAAAAAAAAAAAAAAAGAAAAGAAACACTGCCTCCCACCTCACTGAAGGTGCTATGAAGACACGCTGTTTCATATGCCACCGAGAAAGAGAAAACTGGGACTCTGCAGGGAAAGCCAGAGTCTTTACCGTGGTCTTCAAGACCCAGGTCATCTGCTTCTGCTGCCGACCCTTCCCCTCACTCCTCTCCTGCCTCAGTGGCCTCTTGCTGACCTGGGATGTACCTGAGCCATAACCTCAGTGCTGTGGCCCTTGCTCTTCCCTCTGCTTAGAACATTTTCCATGAGCCCTCACCTCCTCAGGGCCCTGTTCAGATGCCCTCTTCTCAGAGAGGCTTCCCTGGTGCCTTGGTCCTGTCTACTCTCCCCCGACAGCGCCTGCCCCGTCTCTGCTGTGCTTTCCCATGGCAGCGTCACCAGTGGCGTGCTACACGTGTGCGTTGCCTGCCCCCTGCTCTGGAGTTTCAGTGCACTCTGTGAAGCCAGATTTTCTTTGTTTTCAGCTGCTGTATCTCTGGCACCCAGAACATGGCCTGCTTAGCTGCTCAGTAGTTAAGAGCTGATGTTTTTGTAACTGTCATTCCACCTTTTTGTAGCGCACAGGCGACACCAAGCCCAACTTCTTCCAGGACTGCCTCATGGAGGTGTTTGACAACCTGGAGCAGCACATCCAGAACCCTCTGGTGCTGCAGTCGATCCTCCGCCTGATGGACAGGGGCACTATGGTCCTGACCACCAACTACGACAACCTGCTGGAGATCTTTGGGCAGCAGCAGAGCAAGCCCATGGAGTCTCTGGACCTGAAGGACAAGACCAAGGTACGGGCTGGGGCTGCGGGCAGCCACCGGTGTGGGAGCTCTGTGGTTAGGAGCAGCTTTCACTCATAGCAGTGAATTAATAATGAAGTAGCCAGGCGTGGTGGTGCCTGCCCGCAGTCCCAGCTACTGGGGACGCCAAGGTGGGAGGATTGCTTGAGCCCAGGAGTTCCAGACTGAAATGAGCTGTGATCATGCCACTTATTCCAGCCTGGGTGACAGAGCGAGACCCTTTCTCTTAAAAAAAAAAGTAGGAATGGGAGGTGGCACACTGGCATCCTCCGGGATACTGTGCTCCATCGGAAAACAAGACACTAGGACGTAAAAGGCTGAGCCGGCCTCCGCAGGGCAGCTGGGAACTGATGGGGCAGTGTTGCGTGCATCTCAGGACTTCTCTTTCCTGCTCTTATTTTGTGTTTTCAGAGACAGGGTCTTGCCCTGTCACGCAGGCTGGAGTGCGGTGGCACAATCATAACTCATACTGCACAGCAGCTTTGAACTTGCGGCTCAAGTAATCCTCCTGACTCAGCCTCCCAGAGGGCTGGGGTGACAGGTGTAAGCCACCAGCTCTGCCCAACTTGCTCTTATTTTCTTTATGTGTTCTGTCCTGTAGGTATGTAAGCGTTTCTCATCTGCATTTATTCATTATGGTCATTTGAGGAAATGTGGACAGTAAAGAAAATAATAAAGAAAAGCAAAATCAGCCACAGTCCTATTACTGTGAATTTTTTTTAAACAAATTGCGATTGTAATATATGCAAAGATTTAATCCTGATTTTTTTCCTTTATATTATGGACTGTGATTATATTATAATTATATTAATATTATAAACTATATTACTATGTTCCTGTCATTAAGCATTTTTAAAAAGCATGATTTAAATGGCAATAAGATTATAATACTAAATTAAAATTGTTATCCTGCCTCTGTTGTTAGCGTATTAGGCCATTCTTACACTGCTATATAGGAAATACCCGTGGCCGGGTGTGGTGGCTCACGCCTGTAATCCCAGCACTTTGGGAGGCCAAGGCAGGTGGATCCCTTCAGGTCCAAGAGGTCGAGACCAGCCTGGCCAACATGGCAAAACCCCATCTCTACTAAAAATACAAAAATTAGCCAGGCATGGTGGCACGCACTTGCAATCCCAGCTACTCAGGAGGCTGAGGCAGGAGAATAGCTTGAACTGGGAGGCAGAGGTTGCAGTGAGCTGAGATCACTGCACTCCAGCCTGGGCAACAGAGTGAGACCCTGTCTCACAAAACAAAAGAAAAACAAAAAATTCCTGAGACTGGGTAATATATAAAGAAAAGAGCTGTAATTGGCTCACAGTTCCACAGCTGTCTAGGAAGCATAGCAGCGTCTGCTTCCGGGGAGGCCTCAGGAAGTTTCCAGGAGTGGCGGAAGGCAAAGTGGGAGCAGGCATGTCACATGGCAACAGAGAAAGTGGCAGGGGGGAGGTGCCACATGCTTTTAAGTGACCAGATTTCTCAAGAAGTCACTATCACGAAGATGGCAGCAAGCCATGAGGGATGATCCTGCCTCATGATCCAAGCACCTCCTGCCAGGCCCCACCTCCAGCACTGGGATCACAATGCAACATGAGACTTGGGTGGGGACAAAGGTCCAAACTGTATCAGTTAGCATGTATTTACAGTTACAAATAACACTACAGGGTCCTCATACTTTTATGTCCTATTTTCAAGGTCAATTCCTATAAGAGCTTTATGGTCAAAAGGTATGAATATTTTAAAGACTGATGATGTAAATTACCAAACTGTTTTCCAGAACGGGCGCCAGTTACACTCCTGGTAGCGACTGTGTGTGGGAGTGTCCATTTCCTGTATCTTGCCAACACATGGTGTTATTAAAAAACAAAATGAAATATGCTTTGTCCATTTGATAGCTGAAAATTTTCAACATTGATTTCTTCTGTTACTAAAGGTTGAGCATAGTTTCACGTGACTATTGATATTTCTTTTGTGACACACTTGCGACTTTTCTGGGTCTGCTTATGTTATTCATAACTAACACTGCTGCCTGTGTTGTCTGGGCTGCCTTGTGAGGGAAGGCCCTGGCCCCGCTCTGTGTACGAAGAAACTGAATTACGCAGAGATGATGTCTCCTCCAGACGTCAGTGTCCGTGTGAGGGCTGGGCTCGGCTACAGCCCCTGGTCCCCTTCTGCACGGGGTGGTGGACGCAGGGGCAGGGCCGCCTGAGGGGAACGGGCAGGACCAAGGCACCCATTCCTGCCGGCAGTGCCATGAGGTGGACACCTGCTCTCTGCATCTCAGCCACACGGTCCCCACTGCTGAGGCTTGCTGTTGGAAACAGACAGACAGTTGCATAAACAGAACTGCCAGCTGGCTACCGCCCAGTGATAGCAGCAGGGCTGTGGGTGTCTGTGTCCCTTCCGCCTGCTGCTGCACGGGCCCCGGGAGCAGACAACTTGACAGTGACCTGATGGGCATCTTTATCAGGTCCTGTGTTCTGTATCTTGAACTGAAAGGAATGTACTTAGCTATCTGATAAACACTTTTCCCCATATATATATATATGTATATATTTTTTTTTTCCTTGGGTGTGTAGAATACAGAAATAGCAGTAATTAAAATATAACATATAACGTAGAATTGAAAGTCCCCATAACCCAACTAAAGTAATCATTCTTAACAGTTTGCGGTAATCTCAAGTGTTAAAGACATTTTCTATGTAACTGTCTTTAAATAAGTTCCTTTTTCCCCCCCACCCCCAAGACGGGATCTGACTTTGTTGCCCAGGCTGGTCTTGAGCTCCTGAGCTCAAGTCTTGGCCTTGGCCTGAGTAGCTGGGATTATAGGCATGAGCCACCACGCCCAGCTAAAGAAGCTCTTTTGCTATCACGGAACCCGCATGACTGGCACTTAACAGCCGATCTTCTCTCAGGTTTGACAGGCGTAACTGTACTGTCGTAGGACGGGAATAACTAGGGCTCACAGCCGAGTTTCTCTTAGGTTTTGAAGGTGTAATTGTAAAGTGAAGCGTCTCTCTGATTCTTTCCAAGATAAGTTTAAAAACTATGGATCCAATTTCAGTATTTTCTTCTCTCTGTTTGAAACAGTTTGAGGATATGTTTGTCTTGGCTTGATGTTTGGTAGGTCCTTGAGTGGGCAAGAGGGCACATCAAGTACGGCGTCCTCCACATTCATGGCCTCTACACGGACCCCTGCGGGATGGTGCTGGACCCATCGGGGTATAAAGACGTCACTCAAGACGCAGAAGTCATGGTACGGCCCGTCCTAATTAGCATCGGTGCGTCCTCTGGGGGATTCCTGGTGGCCACTGGCCATTGGCTGCAGTCGAGTGGCTTCGCAGGCTCCAGGCGTCTGTGCCCTTCAGGTCGGCCCTTCACACAGTTGCTGAGAGAGGGGCCCCGTCTCTTGTCCTCATCTGTGTCTCTGGGATCCTGCATGGTGCCTCCATGTTGAGTAGATGCTTGGCGAACATTCGTTGGAGGAAGGAATCCATGATTGCTTTAAAAGCATAGATCTGCCCTTACCCTCTCCAGGAGCCCCAGCCATTTGGTAATTCTCATCTGCCCAGGTGTACAGTGGAACTCCTCAGCATGACATACAGGGCCCCGTGCAGTCTAGAATGTTGTCCTTATTCTTCCAGGCATCTTCTAGTCTGAAATTCTCTGCTCTCCTTCTTGTAGTTGCAAAGCTTCATTCTTGGCCTGGTGTAGTGGCTCATGCCTGTAATCCCAGCGCTTTGGTAGGCCAAGGCAGGAGGATCGCTTGAGTCCGGGAGGGAGAGGCTGCAGTGAGCTGGGATCACACCACTGTACTCCAGCCTGGGCAACAGAGCGATACTTCATTTCTAAAAATAAAAAATAAAAGTAAATAAAACTTCATTCTCTGTGAGGTTTTTATTTTTCTTAAATAGGGTCTTGCTCTGTGGGCCAGACCGAAGTGCAGTGGCATGATTAAAGCTCACTGCTTCCTTGAACTCCTGGGCCCAAGGATCCTCCTACCTTAGTCTCCCGAGTAGGTGGGACTGCAGGTGTGCGCCCCCACGCCCGGCTGTGAGGTCTTCTTGATGCCCTCGAATGAAGTGTGGAAAAGCTGTGCTTCTGTTAATCGCTGAGAGACTTGGTGTCTGTGGATTCACCCGCAGGCACACAGCTAGGTGCCCTGTTCCTCAGTGCTCAGCGCTGGGCTGGCGTCATGCCGTGACAGGTGTCAGCAGGATGAGTGACGAGGCAGATGCTTTTCAGTTACATCATTAATACTGCTTGGTTATAAGAAATGCCTGTGCTGAGATTGAGCCTCTCTGAGATATTTGGTTAGCTGAATTGGTGATTCCCTCCTGCCTGCCTAAGTGACCCCACGCAATCTGCTTTCTCTTTGCCCACCCGACCCCGTCAGTCACGGTCACTGATGCCCTCCCCAGCCCTGCCCTCATTTGTAAAACCACCCCTGCAAGAATTCCCACATACGACCCACTGAGGCCAACGTTAATTTCAGGGTGTTTTATGTGTGTAATTCTGAACTGAAAACATTTACTGTCCTCATTTGATGTTTTTTAGTAATTTAAAATTGTACCCAGTTTGAGAAAATTTGAGTTTGGTGACTTCCCTGGTGAGTGTGCAGAGTGGGCTGGCCTTGCTGTAAGGGGCGTGTGCACTGCCACCCACCTCGGCCAAGACCAGTTACCCTGGCTTAGGTGGGGACAGGCAGGCTCAGCCCGTGGTCTTTGCCGCCACGGGCTGCTGCTGTGAGGTGACCTGAGTGCCATGTCAGGAGAGGATACTGTCCTTCTAACTGTGTTCCTCAGTGTGGCCCTGGGAACGCCTGTCAGGGAGCAGTGATTTAAAAGCACACACATGTGACTCAGAGCAGTGATGTAAAAGCACAGGGATGTGACTTGGTTAGTCGTAAGCTCTTGCCGTCTTTCAAATGAGCACCCACTTTCTCCGTTGGCCTTTTCTAGGAAGTCCTCCAGAACTTATACCGCACGAAGTCCTTTCTGTTTGTGGGCTGTGGAGAGACCCTTCGTGATCAGATATTCCAGGCCCTCTTTCTTTACTCCGTGCCGAATAAGGTGGATTTGGAGCACTACATGCTGGTGCTGAAGGAGAATGAAGACCATTTCTTTAAGCATCAGGCAGATATGCTTCTGCACGGAATCAAAGTTGTATCCTACGGGGACTGTTTTGACCATTTTCCAGGATATGTGCAAGACCTTGCCACTCACATCTGCAAACAGCAAAGCCCAGGTATGGGATCTGGCTTCACTTTCCTTTTTCTTTTTGTTTTTTTTTTTTTTTTGAGATGGAGTCTCGCTCTTGTTGCCCAGGCTGGAGTGCAGTGGCGCCATCTTGGCTCACCACAACCTCCACCTCCCGGGTTCAAGGGATTCTCCTGCCTCAGCCCCCCGAGTAGCTGGGATTACAGGCATGTGCCACCACGCCCGGCTAGTTTTGTATTTTTAGTAGAGACGGGGTTTCACCATGCTGGTCAGGCTTGTCTCGCCCTCCTGAAGTGCTGGGATTCCAGGCATGAGCCGCCGCACCTGGCTGCCTTCGCTTTTCAAGTACGAAACTCACAGGGCTCTTCCAGTTGTTGCTCTCTCTCTCTTTTTGATGTAATTCACGTATCCAGAAAATTCACCAATCTTCCAGTTATTATTTTTAAAAACTGCATCTGTAATTTAAAATGAGAAGATTGGAGTAATTGGTGTCCTAGTGACAGTCTGTAACTAGAACTTTAACTTCAGGCTGGATGCGGTGGCTCATGCCTGTCATCCCAGTTTTTTGGGAGGCCAAGGCAGGAGGATTGCTTGAGCCCAGGAGTTTAAGACCAGCCTGGGCAACATAGGGAGACCTGGTCTCTACAAAAATGTTTTAAAAAATTAGCTGGGTTTGGGCTGGGCACGGTGGCTCACGCCTGTAATCTCAGCTCTTTGGGAGGCTGAGGCGGGTGGATCACGAGGCCAGGAGATTGAGACCATCCTGGCTTACTCGGTGAAACTCCGTATCTACTAAAAATACAAAAAACTAGTCGGGCGTGGTGGCGGGCGCCTGTAGTCCCAGCTACTCGGGTGGCTGAGGCAGGAGAATGGTGTGAACCCAGGAGGCGGAGCTTGCAGTGAGCCGAGATCGTGCCACTGCACTCCAGCCTGGGCCACAGAGCGAGACTCCGTCTCAAAAAAAAAAAAAAAAGAAAGCTGGGTTTGGTGGTGGACATCTGTGATCCCAGCTACTCTGGGGGCTCAGGTGGGGGGATCTCTTGAGCCTGGGAGTTAGAGACTGCAGTGAGCTGTGGTCAGGCCACTGCATTCCAGCCTGGATGTCAGAGCAAGCCCTGTCTCCAAACACAAAACATAAAGTAACTTTGAAGTTTACAACTGTACCCATATGTATAGCTGGACACATTTATTCCTGTTTCAGGTTTCCTTAACCAAGAAAGAAAACTACCAGGCTAGCTTTATCAGTTGTGATACTTAACACTTGAAAGATGCAGATACCTCATATTTGTGTCCTGTCACTGCAGTTGAAAAGTTACAACTTCACAAGCACAACCTGATTTCATGATGAACACTTGACTTCTTTTTTCAAATGATGTATTTTCCCTGTTCTGAATGTCCCTGTTCTGAATGCAGCACCTCTTTTAAGTAGTGCTCCTTGGCCCTTTTCAGAAATTGCTCATCTATCAGGAATACCAGGATAATTGAGAAATTTTAAAACTTGGTCATCTTGACATAAGGGAATTAATAGCTGCGAGTTTGGCATCATAAAACATTGATGATGGCAAGCTTGGAAAGGCCTGTGCTGGCTCATTTAATTGTAACAGGAAACCCAGGCACACTCACCATACACTGGAACCAGGTTAGCCACAGAGGCAGGTGTATGTATCCAGCTGTGAACTTGGAGACTAGAGAATGCACAGATAATCCAACAGCTCAGGTTTTTCTTGTTTTTTTAACCACTATCATTTCTTTTCAAAATTGCTAATAATTAGCAAAATGGACCAATGTAAGTTCCATTTCCATAAATAAAAGTATAATTCTTATTAAGGGCAGAAGAAAGGAGCTCCTGCTTGCCGTGTGTCACCCCCTACTAGGAGTTCCATATTCTTACCTTAGTTGGGTTTTCAGTGGCAGCACGCAGCGCCAGTAAGCAGATGATTTCGTAGACGAGACGAGCGGAGCTGGCACAGGCACACAACGTGCCCAGTTAGCGCCCAGACATTTTGAAGCTGGGATTGGGATCCTGGCCTGACTGCAGAGCAAAATACACCATTTGGTGCGTCCTGGCACCAGCCCAGTGCGTGGCTCTGCAGAGAGGCAGCGGGCTTTCCTCATGTCTGCCCCCGTCCGCCGCTTCTCATTCCACCCCCACACTCCCCGAAGAACAGGGCCCAGAGCAACCCTGCATGTGCTCGGGCTCCTGGAGTGGGGCTGAGCAGCTTTCTGTCCCGCTGAGGCTCCCTTTCCAGGTTGGGGCAGGCAAGTGGATTCGACAGGCTGCCGGAAGACTGCAAGGTCACTGGGAGTTTTAATCTGTGACTGTCATGAAGGACATTTGTATTCGAATTCATGGAGTGCCACTCCTGATGGGAGAGGAGGCCCATGCCAGTGACAGTCATGTTAGCGACCACGGACACCACGCCACGCTCCCTGTGCCAGCTGGCGCCTTCAGCGAGTCCTCGCACCAAGCCTGGAAGGTGCAGAAGAGAGGGCAGCGGGCGGCCCAGGAGCCCACCGTCCGTGTGGGCCGAGCTGCCCAGAAGCCTGTTGCCAGTCACTGCCGTTCCTAGTCACTGCCTGCCAGCGGCTGAGGAGGACGAGCTCTGGGTGTCTCGGCTCCACTGACTGCTTTTCTTTCTCCTTCAGATGCTGACCGAGTGGACAGCACCACATTATTGGGTAAAGCAGATCTTTCTTCTCGCCAGCCTGTTTTTTGCCTACACATTCCATTGTCTTCTGTCATTCACTGTAAAATCATAAACGTTTGTTTTTCACCTTAAATAATTAGCTTGTATTAAGACAGCCCCACTGAAGATGATAAATAGCCATGCATTAGCATGGTGCCTGCCACACCGAGACACTAAAAGCCATCCCTTTGACGAGGAAGCACAGCCGGATCACACGTGGGCCAGCTGGCACCTGAGCATAATTTCTTGCCCTAGAACCAAGAGTGACAGGGGACTTGGAACAGGTTCTATTTGTGGGATACCATGTGGGGCAAGATGCAGTGCCTTAGAATGACCCAGCTCTTCCGCAGCGTTCATTGCACGGGTCTGAGCTTTCACACAGAAGCTTCTATTTAATCCTTGTTTGAAATGTGAACGCTCTTATTGCTGGGCTCAGTTCTGCCTGGTTATACATTTAACAAGACTTGGTGGCTACAAGCGTCCTCCTGTGTGTGAACTGGGCACCAGGTGCCTCCCCTTGCTGAGCCATTTGGGTAAAAGGGACTCTGGTGAGTGGCGCGGAGGCCTCTGTGCGCAGCCCCGTTTTCCCTGCCTGTTTGGCCCAGCGCGTTCACAGATGAGAAAACGCGCATCGATGTGGGAGCTGCTCGCATCACATCCATGTTAGTGGTGCGGGAAGTATAAAACCGCCGCAGTCAGCTTCCCATCCACCTATTCCCATGCGAAAGGACGTCTTTATTACAGTCGCTTTCTTACTGAAGTGCGACTCCCGGAAGCATGGCTTTCTTTGGAGAGAAGCCGTGGTGTGGTCAGTGTCATCTGCGGGGGATGGCAGGGTCTGTTTGGCCCGTGCTTCAGTAAGGTCACATTTATAAACTGTGCCTCGGCGGGTGGATTCTAAATAAACAAGCTTAATACATTTTCCTCTTTCAGGTAATGCATGCCAGGACTGTGCAAAGAGGAAGTTAGAAGAGAATGGAATTGAAGTTTCAAAAAAACTCAGACAATCAGATACTGGTATTGTGTCCGTTCTTTTTGTGGGGAGCTGCCTCAGGTCGGTCTGGTTGGCAGGCATCTTCAGGGACCATGCCGCGCTTTAATGCTCCGGGCCCTGTGGTGGGAGGATGGTGCATACATTCTGTCAGGGCCAGAGAGCACAGGAGGCTTAGCAGAGACCCTGACCTCTCACCCCAACCCAATTCCAACTGCCCAGAGGTGCTGGTGCCTCTTTAGAAAACTGTTATGGAGAAAACATACACTAGGAAGGTGCAGCGGGCAGAAGGGTGCTGTCTACAAAAAGAAAAGTTAAAAACATGAATAAAAAGTGCACAAGTTATGTAAGGTCAGCTCAGTGCATTTTTGCAAAGTGCACGCTCCCATCTAATCACACCCAGTTGAGGTAGCAGCATTGCCAGGACCCCCCTTGTCACTCTCCAGCCTTCTCCAGCCTCTAAGGGTGACCACTAGCCTGATGCATGTCACCCGAGTCTCTGTAGAAAAGCACTTTAAATCATTTGAGCTGTGCTGCCTGTTACAGACTGAGATGTAAGTGACTGAACTATCTAAACAGTGTATTTGAATAGGCCTCTCTGTTGACACTACGAAGGGCGATCTCGCTCGTTCGTGCCGGTCCCTCCCTCTCCCCTTCTCCTCCTCCTCCCAGGTTTGCGTAGTGCTGTGTGTTATTTCTCATTCTTTAAATAACAGACTTAAGCCAGACTTCCCAACACGAAGCCTGGGCTGGATGGCCCCCCGCTTGCGTATCCCACCCCCTGGCCCGCCGGCTTCCCCGTTTTGTTGGTCTCCGTGGTGACAGGACAGAAGGGAAATGAGACCCCCAGTCTGTCTGTAGGTTGACTATAAAAGTCGGCAAACAAAAGCATTTCCTTGATGAAAACAGCGTCAGTGTTCTTTCCTGCTTAGCCAGCTTGTGGCGGTGGCCGTGGGCCCAGTGCCACGGCACCTGTGCCAGCTGCAGATGTGTTCTCAATGTCAGGGTCAAATGTGGCTTGTTCTTACATTCCATTCTCCCATGTTTTATTGTTTAATATTGGGGCTTTGAGACATTTGTGTTACTTATTATTTTTTGAGGAGTTTTTAGGTTCTTCTTTCCCCTTTGTTTTCCAAAAAATAACGTTTCCCAATATTCTTAAATGTATGCATTCCCTCAGCTTTCAGAACTAAGAATTTTTTTTTCAAAAAAGTATGCATTCTCTTCATCCTGCCACCCCACGTCTCCCAGGACACCTTCTCCTGGTCAGCTCCGTGGGGGACTGCTGTGTGCCTGCCTCCCGAGCTTCCCTCCTCCTCTCTGAGATGGAGGCCCAGGTCTCCCTTGTTCTGGCCCCCCGTCCATCCTGCTAGTAGCTCCTGAGGCTGCTTCTGCAGAGCCCTGTGCGGGGTCGCCTCCCGAGGGCGATGTGTCTGCAGGTGTCTGTGCCATCCTCATGCTCGTTGGTAGTTTTGGCGTGGGATTCTTGGTTGTGATTCCCCCAGACTCCACTGTCTGAAGACCAGGTTTCCTATGAAGAGGGTCTGATGGGAACCTGTTCCCAGTGATTTGAAGGTACCCGTTGCTTTTTTTCCTGGGAGTTTTTAGGGTCCCCTTTTCCCTTGAGTAGAAATCCAATGAGGATGTATTTAGGTGGAAAACTTTTTTTACCTGCCTTATTCACGTGTTCTTTTTCTTCCTCCATTTCTCCAGTTCTGGAATAGTCTGTGATTCTCTTTATTTCTTCTTTCCATCTTCTCTGTTCTCCCTTTCTGGAAGTCATACTAGTTGGGATTGCTTGGATTGATTTCCACTGTCTTTTAAGTTTTCTCTGATGTCTTTTTTTTATTTTTTGAGACAGAGTCTTCTGTCGCCCAGGCTGGAGTGCAGTGGCGCAATCTCGGCTCACTGCAACCTCTGCCTCTGGGGTTCGAGCCATTCTCCTGCCTCAGCCTCCTGAGCAGCTGGGACTACAGGCGCCCACCACCATGCCCGACTAATTTTGTATTTTTAGTATAGATGGGGTTTCACTATGTTGGCCAGGCTGGTCTCAAACTCCTGACCTTGTGATCCACCCACTTTGGCCTCCCAAACTGCTGGGATTATAGGCGTGAGCCACTGCACCCAGCCAAGCTCTAGTTTTCTTAGTTACCTTTTCTCAGAGCATCTGCTGTTCTATGTCTGTGAGAACTCTGGAGACAAGTCAATCTGGTTATCTGACTCTACTACATTCCTGAAAACAGTGGGAGAGAGGATTTTCATATAATAGGAGTTTATATTTTAGTACTTCATATAAGTAAACCAAAGTAAAACACTCTTAAATACCTACATAGCAGTCCACCAAAAATTTCTGAGAGCTATGAAGCATCCAGCTTTTCAGTTACCTCTTCATTTAACATTGAAATCCTTCAGCGGGTATGTTGGAGCAGTATTATGTCCCTGCATGTTCCTTCAACACCACAGGGACCATGTGCAACAGTACATGTTATAAAGATTCATAGTGAGTGCAAACTTAGTCAAGTAAAATAAGGCAGTTCTAAAAGGGCCAGCTGCAGAGTGAATTATAGCGCAAGTGAGGGCTGGCAGCAGGGGGTGGGGGTGCCCTAGTGTCCTGCCGTCCAGGGGCAGGAAAGATGAGAGTGAACTGGTGTGGGGGTCCTCATGGGAGAGCTGTGAGGGGCAGCTGTCGCAGACTCGACATCCTCTCGTTTAGTTTTATACAACTTTGGCCAGGCGCGGTGGCTCACACCTGTCGTCCCAGCACTTTGGGAGGCTGAGGCAGGTGGATCACCTGAGGTCAGGAGTTTGAGACCAGCCTGGCCAACATGGGGAAACCCCATCTCTACTGAAAATACAAAAATTAGCCAGGCGTGGTGGCACGTGCCTGTAGTCCCAGCTACTCAGGAGGCTGAGGCAGGAGAATTGCTTGAACCTGGGAGGCAGAGGTTGCAGTGAGCCGAGATTGTGCCATTGTACTCCAGCCAGGGTGACAGAGCAAGACTCCGTCTCAAAAAAGATAAAATAATAATAATAGTTTTATAGAACTTCAGGTGCACTTGGGGGCACACACGTTTTAGAGAATTAGATTTTGATAGTGTTTTGGATCAGACTGAAATATTTTTGCAAATATTTGGATTGTGAGTTCAGCTAGTAGAACCATCGTGTAAGTAAAAACAAAACACAAAACTGGTGTTCTGTGAACTGTTTCCTCTGGGGTAGGTGGTTCTTTCCCACAACTTTCTTTCATGTTCCTTGTTTGTTTTCTGCACATCTGGGCTCCTCCAGTGCCTGCTGACAAGAACGAAGGCCCAGGCAATTATGCTCAATAGATTGGCTTTCTTCTGCCGTTGCTCTTGTTTTGTGTACATAGATTTTGTCCCCCCCGTAGCCTACCTCTGACTGGTGTGCGCATCAGGAGGCAGGGCCTACTGCCTGGTAGACCTTGCTGTGGAGCATTGGGCAGGGATTTTCTTCAGTACCTGTGAGATCTGTGCTCCTAGACGCCATCACCTGCACCTGCAGTCCCAGTTGTCCCCACACAGTCATGTCTCCTTAGGGCGAAGCTCCTGGCCTCTGTTGTACAGAAAGCCTTGGCCTGTCCTGCATGTGGGTGAGAGAAGCCAAGCCCGGGGATCCCAGAGGAATCGACAGGCTGCTTCTCCATACCTCCAACAGGCTCTCACTGTATGTTTGTTGAAATTGCCCCATCCTCAGTCCACTAAGAAATAAAAGAGCATCCATGTTCATGGATTGAGATTCCCACAGATGGTTGCAAATGTAATTGTCATCACTTGCTTGATCCCCTGATGGTATTGATAATTACACAAGGTCATTTCCAGACAGTGACTACTGTTTCCATTGTGGAGGGGTTTTCTAAGTCTTCCGCACGTAAGAACAATTGTAAAGCAGTTTCTGAAATAGAAATCTATTGCAAATAATTTCTTTTAGCTGGACTTTAACCCTTGGGCATATCGTTCTTTTATTTAAACAGATGATGCTGGAGGGTCTTGAAATCTTTAAAACCAGTAAAACCTGCAACTTGAAAACCAGCCTTCTGTAACCACAGTGCCCAAACGAAGAGGAATGCGTGGAGAACTCCACGTGGATCTCTGATTGCAAAACCTCACATACACCAAGAGAGCCACATGGGCGTGTGGCCCTCAAGGCTGGGTGAGAGGGCTCCCCTGTGTGTTGAACTGTGCAGGAGGTGACGCAGACACACTTCAGGTGAACTTTGCAAGGACTGATGGACAGCTACCTCAGGGGCCAGGATCCATGGGAAGGGGTGGACCTGGTGTTCCCGTTCCCATCTGACAGGCTCTCTTTTGTCAAGGTGGTATTTTTTGTAATAAAAGGGGAAGAGTAAAGACTGTCCAAGCAACAGTAGTTGCCAAAGAGAAAATACGAAATAGACACTTTTTTTTTTTTTTTGAGTCAGAGTCTCACTGTCACCCAGGACAGAGTGCAGTGGTGTGATCTCAGCTCACTGCAGCCTCCACCTCCTGGGCTCAAGTGATTCTCCTGCCTCAGCCTCCCGAGTAGCTGGGATTACAGGCGTCCACCACCATGCCTGGCTAATTTTTGTATTTTTAGTAGAGTTGGAGTTTCACCATGTTGGCCAGGCTGGTCTCGAACTCTTGACCTCAGGTGATCCACCTGCCTCAGCCTCCCAAAGTGCTGGGATTACAGGCATGAGCCACTGCGCCCAGCGAAATAAACACGTTATAATTTGTATGTGGAAACATGTTACTATAGAAAGCATTTTAAAGGTATGTTTGTTCCACTGTTAAATAGTAAAGAATGAATCCGCTAGTGAAAATGGTATGTTTTTAGGGAGAACAACTGGATCAAAGGGCTTCTTTGGAATTAGTTTTAGTAACTTCTGTTCCAAAGAAACACAGGTCTGATATTGCTAAGAACTGTGAAATCGGAGGAGCCAGAGGCCCTTTGCAGAAGTTCAGGCCAGCGTTGTGCAGGGCCACTGTGGCACTGACAACCAGGACAGCCCAAGTTTGAAAGACCAGGTTTCAAACATTATAAATTCCAGGCTTTGCAAGTCTGTTATTGTCTCTTAAAATTCTCTTCTATGGCCCATATTAAGGGAGTTTGCAGAGAGTGAGGGAGGCAAAACTTGAAAAGGGCCTGCAACACTTTAAACCTTCTCAGGTTCACCCACATGAAACGGCTGTGCTGGGTGCGCTGCTGGTGCTGGGGAACTTCTCTGACTGTGACACAGCAGCGGCTTCTGTGGTGGTTCATGAGTGGCCCTACGGTCAGGGGTTCTCTTTGGAAACAAACAGCCCTGCTTGGTTTCAGTTTGAGGCCACTTATCTTCAATGTGACATTTCTTGCCAAGCCCTGTGACACTCCCCATTGATGACTCCCACAGGTACAGAGAAAGTTAAGAACAGGAAATAGAAGGGTAGAATGCAAAGGGAGGGAGATAAGCCCTGAAAACTTTTTTTTTCTTTTTGAAGCATGGAAAACAAATATTTTATGCCACTCCAGCCATAAATAAAATTTTAACTTCAACCCTGTGTGCTCAGTGTTTCTTTAGTTATGCCAAGGCTTGCTAGAATGCTATTTAGTGAGAATTTGTAGCTTGAGTTGCCACCCAACTGTGAAATCAACTAAATGATTACTTGAATGTGTTTAAATGTTTTAAAAAGCAAACATTATAAATTATTGTTTTAAATGTCATTTACTAAGTGCAGTCAGGGAATATCTGAATCTGAGAGCTGGCCAGACACAGGGTATAGCAGAATTACAGGCGTAGGGGATGCTGTGCAGTAGGATGTAAAGCTCATTACAGCCCATTTTAAGAAAAGCTTTGTGTTCTCTGCTGGAGGACGCAGCCATGTTGTTGTACCACATGGATGTATCTAGTTGGTTCTGTTGTATGCTCGTTGTAGAATGTAAAGTTTATTCCAGTGCGATTGATAGATTAGAGGCAACTCCAGCATAGTGTACTTGCTTGTGTATAGTTTAGTCAGTGAGAAACATCACATGAGGAGGCAACAAAGTTGGCCCTGCTGTTTACTGCCTCAAGCTAGAATAGCCATTACATTTTAAAATGGTTACATTTTAAGGCAGGGTAGCTGAAACCTGTAATCCCAGCACTTTGGGAGGCTGAGGCGGGCAGACCACTTGAGGCCAGGAGTTTGAGACCAGCCTGGCCAACATGGTGAAACCCTGTCTCTACTAAAAATACAAAAATTAGCTTGGCGTGGTGGCGTGCGCCTGTAATCCCAGCTACTTGGGAGACTGACGCAGGAGAATCACTTGAACCAAGGAGGCAGAGGTTGCAGTGAGCCCAGATCGCACCACTGCAGTCCAGCCTGGTCGACAGGGAAATTCCATCTAAAATAAATAAATAAAAAATAAAAATAAAATGGTTAAAATTTAAAGTTATACAAGTACCTGCTAAGAACCTCCTTACTATCTCAACAAAGCCTGAATATGTACTGTGGCCCTTAAATTAGGTTACTGGGCATGCTCTGTTATATCAGAAATGACTGAATTTGGTGGGATCACTGATGGTCTGTCTGTAAGTCAAAGTTATGAAAGAGAACAGCCAAGTGCGGCGGCTCACGCCTGTAATCCCAGCACTTTGAGAGGCTGAGACGGGTGGGATCGCTTAAGGCCAGGAGTTCGAGATCAGCCTGGCCAGTGTGGTGAAACCTTGTCTCTGCTAAAAATACAAAAATCAGCAGGGCACGGTGGCGGGTGCCTGTAGTCCCAGCTACTTGGGAGGCTGAGGCAGGAGAATTGCTTGAACCCACGAGGTGGAGGTTGCAGTGAGTAGAGATCGTGCCACCGCACTGCAGCCTGGGCGACAGAACGAGACTCCGTGTCAAAAAAGGACAAATAGAGTGGCTTCTGCTGTCTGCAGTTCATAGAGGTCAGCTATCTCACCGTACTGGAAGTCCCCCTCAGGGAAGGAACCAAATCTTTTTGAGATTTAATTTCTTCCTCACAGAGTGCATTCTGTTACTACATGAAACAGTGTTGTTAAAACGGATACATTTACTCAGGAGGCTACTCCTTGGTTAGCACTTGGGCCCAAAGCGGTCTAAAGTGGAAGCCCACCTCAGAATTTTCTTGTTCCTTTTTTTTTTTTTTTTTTTTGAGACAGTCTCTGTCACCCAGGCTGGAGTACAGTGGTGCAATCGCAGGTCACTGCAGCCTCCACCTCCTGGGTTCAAGCAATTCTCCTGCCTCAGCCTCCCAAGTAGTTGGGATTACAGGTGCACTCCATCATGCCTGGCTAATTTTTGTATTTTTAGTAGAGACAGGGTTTCACATTGGCCAGGCTGGTCTCGAACTCCTGAGCTCAAGTGATCCACCCACCTCAGCCTCCCAAAGTGCTGGGATTACCAGCATGTGAGCTGCCGTGCCTGGCCTGTCTTGTTCCATTTTGAAGTGGAAATGAAGTGGTGAAAGTGCAGCTTTCCTGCACATAACAACGTTTGTAAGTAGAGAAGTCAGTTGTCACTTGAGAAACTCTGTATTCTTCAATATTTCTGTAACAGAAATTCTATTTAGAAGAATTCGGATTGCATTGTAACATATAATTCAATTTCACCATTAAAGTATTTTTTGGCTTCTAAAATTCTACATTGGAGACATCTGAAATTAGAACATGTTTTATTGATATTTTCAATACTAACATAGTTTCTCTGAAACCATTTCCCAAAAGCCAGGTTCAACAGTTTATTAACAATCTTATAACTAGTATGTTTAAAAACCAAAGAGTAGTTCCCTTCAGGATTACTTGGGTACAAGGCAAGATCAGAGTGAAGATGAAGCCGAATTCAAAATTTTTCTAACCAGACTAGCTTATTTCAAAATAGAAGTTAGAATTATAGTACAAAGTTGTATCTTTTGTTTGTTTTTTAAAAACTCATTTAACACCAGCTCTCACTGAAAACTTTCCCTACTAACTAGAAAGGGGTCTGAACACTCAACTGAAGTGAGCTACAGCCTCTTTAGCTACAGCAACTAAGGTTTCTCTTAAAGGGTGCACCAGGCTGGTCCCGCTTGCTCCAGACGTCGTCTGTGGAGGAGCTGTGTGAGTATTAGAGTGGAAACTGAACAGTGATCAAGAGCCCGCTGCAGGGCTGCCCCTAGCGGGACTCTCCGTGTCTCTTGCTTTCTTGGCCTTCAGTGTCTGGATACTGAGAAAGATCTAGGGTCAAAATTCGGCTGAACATGCAGTCATCGTACTAAAATAGAAGACAGTTAAAAGTTCTCTTAATTAGGGAAAAAGTATTAAAGTAAAATAAGAGCCATTAGTGAGTCTAGAATTGCATTTAAAAGGTATCTTCTTCAACCTAAAAAGATAACAGCATTTATATCGGTTGTGGGTTTTTTTGGTGTTATCTGGTAGGAGAATTTCCATTGCTCATGCATTATATTTCCAGGTGGTCCCCTAACATTCTGTAGGCACAGGAAGGTAAATTTTTACCTTTGCTTAAAGGAAAATTCAGGAAGTAAATCCTAACTGTCCAAAACCACATGACCTGAACTAGTGGCTCTACTCCATGAGTTCAGATTAGAATTTTCAATGGCTTGAGAAAGGTGTGTTCACATTTTAGAAGTTACTATACAACTTGGAACTTCTAATGTATTTCTTTGTTTTGTCCTCAGATACCTTTGGAGGATAAATGGTTCCTTGCTCTACCATAGTGCATTTGTTTTTGCTTAAAACACTGAAACATTACAGAAATAAGTATAATGTTAACAGTGTAAATTAACATGGACTATTATTTCACAAAACAATACTTATTGTTCTGCAATTTTCCATTTGCTTTTTTCACTTAAAATATATCTTCAATCTCTATGTATTGTCTAGGAAAACACCAGTAGTTATTTTTAATCTTATTTGACTAAAAAATCATTTCAGCCTTAGACTCCATTTGGAAGTTTTCATTATAAAAGGAAAGCCCGGTGGCTGTCAGGGTCCTAAGGGAAGTTGGCAGTGGGTACACTCCTCCCCTCTGATTTGTCTTTACCTCAGGATAGATGCCGATCAGTGCGTCGGCTCTGGAGTAGAACTCTTCTTTTAGGGAGATGACTATCATCTGAAACTGGTCTTGAGTTTGCTCTTTGATGTAACTTGACACCTGGAAGAAATAAAAAAACATTTCACTAGGAAAGAAAGGCCTTGCCTGGGCTCTGGGGACAGTAATTCTGCATGTCTCTGAGTCTGGACAAGGACTTATCCACCTTTCCAATAATTCAATAAATCCCCAACAACTGCAGAAATGGAAATAGATTCTAAAATGAGATAAACTTCATTAAACCTATGATCTAAAACTTTAAGAACATTTTAAAGAATAAAGCTCCAACTTAAGATACTGTGGTGTAAATAGGTAATCAGCCTTTATAACAAGAAAAAAACTACCACTCGAAGTATTTTTTGAGGGTGAAAAAGGACTGGTATTTACACTTACAACCTCCAGGCCAGGCGCAGTGGCTCATGCCTGTAATCCCAGCACTTTGGGATCCACCCGAGGCGGGTGGATCAGTGGAGGTCAGGAGTTCAAAACCAGCCTGGCCAACATGGCGAACCCTGTCTCTATTAAAAATACAAAAAGTTAGGCAGGCATGGTGGCAGGCGGCTGCAATCTCAGCTATTCAGGAGGCTGAGGCAGGAAAATCCTTTGAACCCGGGAGGCGGAGGTTGCAGTGAGCCGAGATTGTGCCACTGCACTCCAGGCTGGGCGACAGAGAGAGAGACTCCATCTAACAACAACAACAGCAAAAATCCAAAATAATTTCCATCTTCCTATTTTGCCAACTCAAAGCCTGAAAGGAAAAACAGGGCAATTATGTATGTATTTGTAATCCATAATCAAGTCATTTGGTTAGAGGTGAACTCTGGTTCCTTAAGGAAGCTCAATTCCAAGGAAATGAGAAGTGCAAAATGGACTCAATAGAGATGAGTCTTAGTGAACAAACTACTCAGAACTTGGACAGTGATAAACCCCAAGAAAAGAAAAGCTACCAACAGTTTAACAAAAGTACTGCCAACTCCTGGGATTTCGCTGAGGGCCTAGAATGGGTCTTCTCCATGTGCACCAAAGATCCTGTGGACACAAGCTCTGGAAGTATTGGAATGGCAGCTTCTATTGAGGAATGAGTGGTCATGTTTTACATGAGAAAGGAAAGAACTGCTCTATGATGCTGAATTCATAGAAGGAACTTCCAGTATTAGAGGCAATGGTAGTAGCCACTATGACAGGGCTGAATAAAGGTCTTGGGCCCATAATAGGAAAAGAAGGGGAGACAGGATGCGAAGATGCAGGGCATGCATTTTTCCTGCAGAGTTACCTGTTGTAAATGTTGGGTACCCTGATCACAAGAGGGAGTGAAGGGTGCTTCATAGTTCCTCATACTACATAACTGCTCATACTCAATTCAGCAACGGAGTGTCAGAAAGATACGTCTCAAAGGGATAATGCAATTAAGAGGTTTTAGTACATAGGATGGGTACTAATAAGAGTCTTAAGTAAGACCTAGTACCTGGAGATGCCACCAATGCAAACATCTAATTTTTCCTCAAACATAGATACCTTAAATGCAGCCAAGAAAAGATAGCCACAAGATTTCCCCTCACAGAATGTGGGATATAAAGTGCCAAAATTATCCTCCTAAGGGGAGATTTCTCCCAAATGAGTCAGCCATGGAGTCCAGTCATTTGATGCACACTCACTGGCATTCAAGAGACAACTCAAGATGTTCTTCTGTTCCTATGTTTTCTTTCCCCAGCTACCATGAAGTTTCTGGCAGAGACTTTTTGGGGGTATGGAGTTGATGTGATACTCTTGTGTATCCTGTGCCATGTTAAAAATGCAGGGCCTTCAAGAGATTTTCTCAGATGAATACCACTTGAGAAATGCCCAAAGACTACATTCATGCCATCAGAGGATACCTCAGGTTGCAGCTACCCAGGCAATTCATGTGAGACTCAACAGAGTAAGAAATCAAGGAGGTCAGCTTCGGAGGTGCAAAACCTGCTGGGCAGTACCCTGAGGCTGCAAACATCTCTCAAGCATGGGCTCCTTAACATCACTCACAAGGCCAGGTTATAAACCAGAATGCCAATTTCTTTCTTTTTTTCTTTTTAAATTTCTTTATAATAGAGGCAAGGTCTCACTATGTTGCCCAGGCTGGTCTCGAACTCCTGAACTCAAGTGATCCTCCCGCCTCAGCCTCCCAAAGTGTTGGAATTACAGGCATGAGCCACCGCACCTGTCCCAGAATGCCAATTTATAAATAAATGATGAGAAATACATATGTCAGCATGACCACAGCAGCCACCTTGTAAGCAGCCATTAATACAAAGCCTGGTCATTTCTAGAAGATGGATGGGCCTGGAATCAGAACCAGGAGACTCTAATTCACCCATCTCCAAGAATGAATGGCCCCAGTAGCAGGACCATGATACCGGGAACTCTGCAGGCCGATGCTACTCTTCCCCTGGGCAGTGTCAGGCACTGCCAGGATTTGCCTCCATCCTTTGTTCATGTTCCATAGCAGACCCCACTCTCATGTCCAAAATTCAATCCAGTCACCATTAAGATGTGTGGGCTGACAGCCCAGCTCTTTCAGGTGCGCCAGCTCTGAGTATCTACCCACTGATCCTTGAGTGCTGACTAAAGTTTAACTCCTAAGTGTGAAACTGTTCCTTAGTTCTCTCATTCTCTCAAAGACTGAAAACAGGATCATGCTCAAGTACAGTAAATTGCTGGATACATTTTGATAGAACTGGGAGGTAGGGCTGGCGTGGTGGCTGACGCCTGTAATCCCATCGCTTTGGGAGGTTGAAACGGGTAGATCCCTTGAGCCCAAGAGTTCGAGACCAGCCTTGGCAACATGGTGAAACCCCATTTCCAACAAAAACACAAAAATTAGCCAGTCTCATAACCTGGTCTCAAAATAAATAAATAGATTAAAATTTTATTAAAAATGGGAAGGTAGGATTTTAAACTTTAATTCTTTTGGAATTTATTTAGAGATGGTACTCTTGGACTTTGTAAGTGGAGACTTAACAAGGCCCTGCCACAGGGCCTATTAGGGGTTCTCTAACTCCCAATATCTAGATTTGGTGAGAAACCTGTTATGCCAGCAGTAACACTGTTGATCAAGTACAGTGATCCTCATTTGACCCCCATGTTGATTGTCCCATCAACTCTGGAAGGTCCCCTAAGCTTTGAACGAAAACTACCCTGAATCAACTTGTTTCAGATATTTATCTTAGATTTTAAAAGGACTAATTTTTTTTTTGTTTTTTATTTTTTATTTTTTCTGGAGTGCAGTGGCATGGTCTCGGCTCACTGCAATCTCTGTCTCTCAGGCTCAGGTGATCCTCCCACCTCAGCCTCTTGAGTAGCTGGGACCACAGATGTGTGCCACCATGCTCAGATAATTTTTTTTTTTTCACACTTTTTGTAGGGACAAGGTCTCCTTATATTGCCCAGGCTGGTCTCAAACTCTTGGACTCAAGCAATCCACCCGCCTTGGCCTCCCAAAGTGCTGGGATTACAGGCATAAGCCAACAAGCCCAGCCTACAAGGAATGATTTTTTTATTTTATTTATTTATTTTTTTGAGACAGAGTCTCACTCTGTTACCCAGGCTGGAGTGCAGTGGCACAATCTCGGCTCACTGCAACCGCCGCCTCCCGGGTTCAAGCGATTCTCCTGCCTCAGCCGCCTGAGTAGCTGGGATTACAGGCGCGCACCAACATACCTGGCTAATTTTTGTATTTTAAGTAGAGACGGGGTTTCACCATATTGGTCAGGCTGGTCTAGAACTCCTGACCTCAGGTGATCCACCTGCCTCGACCTCCCAAAGTGCTGGGATTACAGGCATGAGCCACTGCGCCCGGCCCAGGGACTGATTTTTAATGAGCATTTTCTATTGCTTGCTTCACATGATCTTTGAATTGTAGACAATCTATTGAAAATGAAAAGCAGAAACTTACTTTGCCTATGTTAGTATTGTCTAGGGCTGCATCCACTTCATCTAAAACAAAGAATGGGGCAGGACGAAAACTAGAAAAAAATTACAATCAAGTAAGTTACAATTTTCTATCTGTTTTATAAAAGACTTGGAGGAAAAGATTAACAGTATTCAGAATAAAAAAAACACACTCTTTTGGATATTTCTAAGTATTTGATGACCTCTATGTTACTAAATCCAATGCTCAGTTATCAGTCCACATGTATGTGACCTATGCAAGGAGTATTTGGGGTTGGTCACTCCCTCCTCCTTGAAATACTGCTCTGTGACTTGCAGGGGGACATAGTCTACTTCCCCTCAGCCCCTGCAGAGTCTGCTGAGAACTCTTCATCTCTGTGCTTATCTAATCAACTCCCTTGGTGATTAAATCTGGCCCCAGGGTTTTAAATACCGCCCAAATACTGATGGCTCCCACCCTTCTACCAATAATTCTAACCTGTCTCCTGAATTCTCACCTCAAATGTCCAACTACTTTCTCTACAATTCCATGTGGGTGTCTAATACATATCTCAAACTCATCTCAAACTCATCTCAAAGCAAACTTCTCCCCTGCCCTCCAAACCTGTTCCCTCCTGTGGTTTTCTCCATCTCAGTTAATGGCAGCTCTTATTACTCTAGTCGATTAGGTCAAAACCCACAGAGCCATCCCCTTCACATCTCTTCCTTCACACCCGTACCTGTCAGCAAATTCCGTCTGCACAACCATATCCTCTCACCCTGGCCCAATCACCATCGCTGTCTTTCACCTTGATTGTGACCAGTCTTAGCCCTGTGCCTGCCACTGCTGCATACAGTCTATTCTCCATCCATGCTAGGCTCACTCTGGCCTTGGAGCCTTTTGCACTTGCTATTGCTGATGTCTAAGAACATTCTTCCCTTAGCTGTCCACATGACCTGTTCCATTTATTCCTTCAAATCTTTGCTCAAATGTTACCTTCTGAAACAGACCTTCCCAGATGACTCTTTAATATTGCTAACCACTTCCCTGCCACTCACCATCTCCATTCCCTGCTTTTTTTCTCTACAGAACTTGTCACTTTCTAATGTTCTCTATATTGGATAATTAGTTTACTAATTTACCTTATTTATTATCTGCCTTTCCCAACTAAAATGAAGTATCTTCAAGGCAGGCGTTTTGTTTTGTTCACAGCTGTCTCCCCACTGCCTGCAGCAGCACCTGATACACAGTAACTAGTAAGTATCTGTTGACTAAATGGATGTGGGTGCCACCTAGTCTGATTCTGCTCAGATTACTTGTTCAGAGCAGGCCTCCAGCTACCATGGTTTTCTCTTTTCCTTTCCTGTGGCAGCCTATTCCTTTTCCTTCTAGAGACCAGTAAAAAGTTGTCAAACTCTTCTATGTTTTTGTTCCTGGTCATGGAAATAGAAAAGCAGCAGCATCTATATTTTACTGATTGTATTATATGTATATTTTTTGAGA